>NC_141096.1:34694452-35339452 GCF_041138505.1 Cibotium barometz | reverse complement strand
TGGAAGAGAGAGGGAGATGGATGGAAATGCTAGAAAAAGACAATGTCTGAGACACACATGCACAAATGAGAGAGAGAGAGAGAGAGAGAGAGAGAGAGAGAGAGAGAGAGAGAGAGAGAGAGAGAGAGAGAGATATGCATGATAGAGATAAAGAAAGGCATGGGGTTTTTATTAAGAGTGAGCACCCTAGGAATTTACAAGATTTACCATAGCTGATGGTAAGGAAATCACTTCTATTTATATGCAGAGTTTCATAGCTATCGTGGAAATGCCTACCAAATGATGCAGATGCTTCCAATTAGGAAAGATTAAAAAAAACTGCCAAAAGTCTTCAAAGATTCCTAGGACCAAAGCAGGAAGAGTGCTTGTGGGTAGAGATTGTAGTAGGGGAGCAATCCTTTTAGCTAGTTTTTTAGGGAAGGCATGGGAGGAGACTTAATAATTATTGATAAGAAGCTCAAACTAATGGTGCTAGTAGTAGCTAATCATCCAAATGGGAGAGCATTGATGGTAGAGATTCTAGTAGGGGAGCGATCCTTATGGGAAGTCAATGTGTATGGATGCCACACCTCTAGATAGAGGAAAGAATTATGGGACTAGCTCGCAAAATTGAAATGGATTCTCATGGGATATTATAATATGATTATTGAGAAGCATGTTGATAGACAAGGGGGAAACTCTGTACTAATGGGTGTTGATAGATGTTGAGAAGAAGTAGTGAGAGATCAGATCTATAAGGGACTTGATTGAGATTGATGGATGAGGGCTGGGAAACTGGTGCTCAAAGAAGGGTCATGCCTATTTTAGCATGCAATATGTAAACACCCCATCTCTAGACTAAACTTGGTATATTTTGAGGAGAAAACTAAGTGAATTTCCCATACCCTAAAGTGTGGGTGAGAAAACTGTGTGGATTCCCCATACCCTACAGTGTGCATGGCACTAGCTCTTCTCTATAATATATGCTAAGATGGACATAACATATTTTGGGGAGAAAGCTAAGAGGATTACCCATACCCTTAAAGTGTGGGCTAACACTAACTCTTCTCTATGATATATGCTAAGATGAACATGGTATATTTTGGGGAGAAAGCTAAGTGGATTTCCCATACCCTTAAAGTGTGGGCTAACACTAGCTCTTCTCTATAAAATATGCTAAGATGAACATGGTATATTTTGGGGAGAAAGCTAAGTGGATTTCCCATACCCTTAAAGTGTGGGCTAACACTAGCTCTTCTCTATAATATATGCTAAGATGAACATGGTATATTTTGGGGAGAAAGTCTGTTGAAGTGTGGGCTGACCCTAACTCTTCTCTATAATATATGCAAAGGTGAAGTTGGGAAAATGTAGTGTGGTAGGGTAATGGGCCCAACAATTTCCCAAAAAGAAAGCTAATGGTCAATAATTCTCTCTTGAATGTAGGATAGTTTGTTTATTGAGCTAAAGTTAAGGGTAATTAAAAAAAGGTAGTTCAAAATAAGAGATTGAAGAGCAATGGGACATGATGTTAAAAAGAGGTTGAAGAGCAATGGGACATGATGTTAGAAAAGAGATTGAAGAGCAATGGGACATGATATTAAAAAAGAGATATGATAGCAATACCAGTTGGTGTCAAGCACATATGGAGACATTTGTAAAGAACTCAGATGAGTAGGATGTTATCCATGATATTAAAAAAGAGATATGATGGCAATACCAGTGGTGTCAAGCACATATGGAGACATTTGAAGGCTAAAGAACTCAGATGAGTAGGATGTTATCCAAGAAAGTCCTTTTTAAAGCTAGTAAATTAACTTTCAAATACTTCTTCAGATCCCCCCGAGATAAGAATGCTATTGATTCCATAGGATATGTGAAGGATGTAATAGCATGGTGCTCAAGGACCCCTTATAGATGGCTAAAACTTGAGTTGAATATTTGGGAAAGACATTGACCCAAGAAGAAGAATCTTCTAACAAAAGGATCTACAAAAGGACACATTCTTAAAATAGGGATAGTAAGCATCATTCAAAAGAAGGTGTTAGCAAATCAGGCTAGGTGGGTGGAAAGGCCCATAAAGTAGGATGAGTGCCTTATGGCTCTTAAAAAACTAGGAAAAGAAAAAGTACATGGCTCTCGGATGGGCTTTCAGTAGAGTTTTTCATATTATTCTAGCCTCAACACATGTTATAAGAGAGCCTTCAAATATGGCACACTTGAAAGGTATGGAAGGAAGGAGTTATCACAAACTATTGTTATCTGTGATTCATTAAATCATTTGAGTCTCATTACCTGATTGGTTGTGCTCTACAAAATCCCAGCAAAACCAGACTCGCCCCCCTTGTTGCAACTTGCATCTCCAAAAGACAACATGGCTTCATAAAAGGTAAATCAATTCAGGACAACGTCTACTCTAATTTGAGATTAGGAAGAGAGGTCAATTCAATCTAGACGAAAATGCATAATGATGCAATTGGACCTAAAGACATATGACATAATACATTAGTCCTTTATCAATAAAGTGTTGGAGAAATTAGGGTTTGTAAAGCTTATTACCTTTGTAATTTTTATACAAAATAAAGGTTCTTGCTCTCCAATAGTGTGCTTCTAAATGAGGTCGTGGTGGTGGGCAACTTCCCCATTTTTGAGGTCTATTAGGAAAGGCTACCCCTTGGCCTCCCTTGGCAAAGGGGTATCTTCCCCATTTTTTGAGGTCTATTAGAAAAGGCTACCCCTTGGCCTCCCTTTGTTTTTTGTGGCCACTCATCCTCTCATTGAAGCACTAGAGTAAGCTGCACTTACTTCATGATGGCTCCCAAAACTAGTGATCCAATGCTTTGTTAATGACTCCATGTTGCTCTTTAAAAGCTAACAAATGAAGTGGTTAGGAGAGAATTAATGATAATTCAATGCTTCACGATCAAAGTGTAATATAGCGAAATCAAGAATGATAATAATTCCATGTTGTTCTTTAAAAGCTAACAATGAAGTGGTTAGGAGAGCATTAATGACAATTCAATGCTTCAGAGTCAAAGTGTAATATAGCAAAATCAAGAATGGTAATGGGGGTGCCAAGTCAAAGGGAGAATCTTTAGAGACCTAAGGGGGGGTCTTCGATAATCATTGACAAATTAGAGGAGATACAGGTCTTCATTGTCGTCGTGAAGACCTGGGGGGGTGTCTGAGAATCATTGACAAAGTAGAGGAGCTACATGTCTTCACTATTGCGAATATGACGAACTAGCGCCGAGGGGGGGGGGGTCAAAAATCATTGACAAACTAGAGGAGCTATAGGCCTTCACTAAACTAGAGGAGCTAGATGTCTTCACTAAACTAGACTCGGAGAGCTTATCCTTTCCTCTTCAAATCCATAACCAAGTCTTTTTATATACCTAGAAATGTGTCGAACAAACTTAAATGTAATCTATATAAATAAGGAATGAAGCGTGAACTAACATAGAGAACTGGGGAAAAAGGTAGGCTGACCTTTGGGATATGTTATATGGAAACTTTCTTATGGAAGGTATCCCACATTCCTCCTCAAACTAATGAAAAGAAACATATCAACTGGGATTCAATGTTGTAGATGTAAATCCACCAAAGATGACTCTTTGCATATATTTATAAAGCAATGTGGAACAATATGGGTACTGGAGTGACTTGGTCTCATGGTTATTTGGAAAATTCACAGGCCTTGCAAAGGAGTGTAGTAGAGGAGAGTAATGTTACTACCATGAATGATTAGGTTCACTATTCTATGGGACATTTAGTGTTCAGTTGATGTATATAAAAGTAGTCTAGATGTTCTACATATTAAAGTAAAATGTAATGTAAACTACAAAATGATGATTATGGTGGCAAATGGCATGTGTGATCCCATTTAGGGAGGGGTGCTATGTTCTCATCCTCTTGAGCTTGGCAGCTTGCACTTCACAGCTTAGGCTTTGGGTTACTTTGTGTACATGATTATCACATATCTTAGGGGCATTTGAGTAAGAGTAGAAAAAGTGGATGCTGGTCACTTTTATTTAAGGATTTATAGATATAGTAGCTCTCATGTGTGTTGAGTTTATCATAAAATATATGGTTGGTTCCATGGTGGTGTCGTTCGAGTCAAGACCCAACACTTCAATGGTTCATGACCACTTAGCTAGTCCTTGTGAGTTGGGCTATATGATTGTGCCCAATGCCCTAAGTGGGCAAGACACGCCAGCATCGATCTGTATGAGCATGGGATGCTCTGGACATTAGTCCAGAGATGAGCCAAAGTACAGTCTGGAATGTGTTCGGACCACCAGAGTAAGGAGTGCCTATTGTCATTAATTGTGCAATGAACTATAGTGCTCATTTGCATGCTTAAATAGTGCAAAATGAAGAGTTAATGAAAAGTGAACATGGGTGCATCACGATATGAATAGATGCACTCCAAATAGTACGCATTAGCACAATGTGATATGAATAGATGCACTCCAGACAATACACAGATAGACACACCAATTTCAACAATGCATGAAAAATTATGAATTGCATGAATAAAATCTTTTTCATTCTAATCGACACTAAGTGGAGCTTGTAGCTTATGTTTTCAAAGTGGATTACACTCTTAATTACAAGGCATTTCAAAGCCTAGTTTTAGAATCATACAAAGAGCCAAAAGAATAAAAGTTTTTCCCTTCCAAGATATGCAAATAGAATGACCTAATGGAAACAAGCTCCAAAATAAAATTAAAAACAACCAAAGCTTAACAACTGTATTTTTTCTAAGTGTGACCTCCTAATCAACACCGAGCAATATTGGGTGATCCCAATAGCTTAGAATGGATGGAAAAACACAACTAATCTAGGTGACAAAAAATTAAACTTACAATAATACTTCATGGAGAACACTTCTGGAAGATAACCAACATTAGTTATTTATAAAGTTAATTGATTGCGATTAATGTGTGAGTGGAAGAAAGAAAAAGAAAAAAACCATACACAAGGTATGGTTGGGGACGTGGCACAAGTCTCCCCTTAAAGCTATAAGCAGGGGAAAATATGACATTTCTCTATTAAGATGAGCACTTTCATTGTGAAAAAAGTGGAGAATAGCAAATTGTCACAAAGCTATATAGCATAAACTTATGTTGTGGGCACTTGCTTTAAAATCATTTGAATTGATATTTGGTAATTATAATTTTTTGAATACAATGAAAATATGGAAAACGATTTTCTACCTAGAAAAAATAAGACGAAGGACTAAAAATTTTGCTATCATCGAGGATTTGATCTTTAATTGTTTTTGTGATTACTTTAAAAAAAATGAGAGATGGGAAAGAAAACAAACATCGTCGGAAGGGGGAAGAACGGCGACGGCGAACGGTAATCTCGTCGGAGTCGCCCATACGATCGTGAACGGCAACGGCGACGGCGACGGTAATCTGGTCGTAGTCTCTAGATGGTCTAGACACGCCCATACGATCGTGCGTAGAGCTCAAAATCCGATAAAGACTATAACAGGGATCATAGGATCTTTTAAGGGTATTAATCCCGCTCCAAATCAGCTGCTCTCTGCTGTTAATCTACATAATTATTTCCATAGAGATCGTGAAATGTATATAGAAGTTGTTTTCTTGTGCCAATTTGCATGATCAAGGGTTGATTTTTAGTAAAATGTCATGGCAGCTGCCAATTAGCTTGAAGAGAAGCTATAGCAGTGAAGAGATGGCCTGGCCGCCTCCTCTGCCCTGCATGGCTATGAGGAGTGCACTCCAGAGGATCGAAAATGACCACAAGAAAGGCTGAAAGGAGGAGGAGCCGGGCTGGGCTGGGCTGGGCTGGGCTGGGCTGGGGCTGGGGCTACCTTATTACCTAAAGTAAAAAAGTATATAACTAAGCCTTTTCTTTAAGAGAGGGTTTTGAAATTTGATGCCAATTATTGAAATTTCATGCCAATGGGAGTGAGTAATAGATTTGAACCATGTACCTCTCTTTCAATAAGATAATGCTCTGTCCTTCTGCTTTTCCTTGCACATAAGAACCCATAGCTAGAATTTGCATGCAAGCTTTTTTCCTCACAGTATAAAGCATAATTGACTTTCTCCTTCAAATCATGACATCCCTCACAATTACTTCATTGCCGGATAAATCCAATACAAGGATGCCTACAGCCCTATAGGATATCTAAGGGCCTATAGAGACTCCAAATCATCAATCCCAACCATAGATCCACCGCTACTTTCAACCACCCACAAGCAAGTGGAGAGAAACTAACACACAACTTGGCATGAGACCTTCAATCTCACCACCTCACCACTATGTGCATCTATTACCACGCAGAGACCTACAAAACTCAACAACCCTTTAACCCTCCTCTAGGCTAGATCTTAAGTCCCAAGTCACAAAAGATTGTCTAATGGCTAAGAACCTCTATGGTCATTTTTATAGTGCTTTGCTCTATTTAACGCCCAACAACTTCATGGCATAATAAAGCTTTCCTGTAGATAAGACCTGTCATGTGTAAGACATGTGCTTTGCTCTATTTAACGCCCAACAACTTCATGGCATAATAAAGCTTTCCTGTAGATAAGATCTGTCATTTGTAAGACATGTGCAGGCTCATTCCCAAGACTATTTCTTGAAGGACAGGAGATAAAGAACCAATTTTGGAACCAGGCTCTTCAGCTATAGTAACTAGACACAGGCAAGAAGACTCTGGAATCACCCAAGAAGCTGTCAGCCAGCTTTTATGGAGGCATATCTGTGTCAGCTACAACAAGTGGGGGATTTGTCCAAGGGACTTGGAGGCAGATAGCAGGTTGGCCATCCCACAATTGTTTTCCAGGCTTGGCTCCTTCATGATCATTCGGTCCTCCATGGATTGGGTCATAGAATAGGAATTAGACTAGGTATTTCTACCTTTTGAAGAGGTAGCCTATGGTTGCAAGATTTGTTCATCCTTTTTGTACTATAGAATATACTGAATACTTAGCTATCTCTCTCTCTCTCTCTCTCTCTCTCTCTCTCTCTCTCTCTCTCTATCTTTTGTATGCGTTTTGCATCAAGTATGTTCCAAGATGGTGTTAAGGGCTAAAAGAAGACTCCCAGAGCTTCTGCATGTGACATTGATATTAGAGACTTCTTCAAGTGTGAAAATTCTGCCAAAAAACCAATTTTAAAAAAATGAATTTTTTTTCCTTGCTTGTGTGGTTGGTTTCTATACTCCGGCAGACCTGTTTCGAAAACGAAGTGCATTTTCCTGCTATGGCGAGCTTCGACGAAGAGAGAGAACGACGTACTTCGAAACAAAGAGCACCAAGCAGTCCTTCGAGGATGGCAAACATGAGTGTGCATGATATGTTCTTGACAATGATGTGAGCACTCACAAACTAAAGCACCAAATTGGAAGAACAGAAGACGCAAGTCTTGGCCCTCGAAGAGCATTCCAACCCCTCTTTGTCCGTTGGCCAACCTACTATCGGCCAGGTCTCCTGGACAAATCCCCCACTTGTAGCCCACACACATATACCTCCATAAAGGCTAACCAACAGCTTCCTAGGTGATTCCACAATATTCCTACCCATGCCTAGCTGCTGTAGCTCCAAAGTCTGATTCCAAGACTAGTTCTTTATATGCTACCCTTCAAGAAATAGCCCTAGGAATGCACATATCTTGCACATGACATCCCCCTTTGCTAAACTTGATGACAAGATTCCAACTTGTGTTCTTGGATGATTTTCATCATCCTAATGTCCCTGGAGGAGTCCCAAATTTGTCATTCTTCCCTTCGTGGCAACATTTCACTGAAAACCCCGCCCGGTCTCCAAATCCACTCTTAACTCTGATGAAGATCTATGCATCTGTTCCATCTTGCCCCCTTTCCCTTCATGCCTTGTCTGTGAACACTTTCTCTGGTTTTCTTTTCTTGAGTATTGAGTCTGACACTCTCACTCCACCGCTTGGAGGATCATCCTCCCCTGGAACCGTTGCCTGAAAGCCTTTCCTGGTGTGCCCCATGTGGCACCCGACTCACAAGACTGCTATTTCCCTTGGATCTTTGTGGAACACCACCAACCAACCTCCTCGGAACTTCTTCCATGTCTTGTGTTCTTTTCCTTGGGCCTCATACGTATGCACTTTCCTATATCTTGGACCTGTGCACCTTCATTTGGGACTAAATGAGTGTTTAGCCTTGCTGAGCCTAATGCTCTGATACCAATGTAACATGAGAAATCTTGGTGGAAGAATCGGTAACTTGAATGCTCAGAATTCAGCAATCATTCGATGAAGATAACGCACAACATAGAGAAAGATGTGCAGAAATAGAGAGAGCGAGAGAGGAAGAGGAGGATACAATATTGGGTCCCGAACACCCTCTGTAGGGCCCCACCACAAATGGTGTATTTGCTTTATTAGAATGATGTACAATAACACAATCTGTAGATCCAAAGATCTATTCTTGACCTGCACCTTTCACCTTGGATATAGCACTCCCCTTGGCTATCCTGGTGCACCTGTCACCTAGGCTATAGCACTCCCCTTGGCTATCCTGGCCCTTGGACTGCAGCAACCCTTTGTGAAATATGAGATGCTCTAATTAATTTATGCTGTTGGGTATTTATACCCCTTCTAGATGCTGGTCGGCTGGGTCAAAATTCCCACGACTAGGTATTGTAGCAAATTAATGCTTTTAATGCCATCACTTTCACACTGGAGATTGGTTGGCCTCCTTGCGCATGCTCCTGGCTGCTGTCCAGGCCTGCGCAGGCTGCATGGGCAGCCTCTATGCTTGGCCGCCTGGCTGGTGGGCAAGGTCTCTAAGACCTGCCGGCTGCCTGGCCAATCCTCTTGGGCTGGCCAACAGCCTGCCCAGCCCCTCCATAGGCTGGTGGGTAACACCTAGGGCCTTCTTGAACCCTCTTGGGGGTGGCCTAGAGCCTACCCAATGCCCAAATCAAGAGAGAATTAGTAGAGCTTTCTTGGCCCCCAAAATCAAACAGATTCAGCATCTGAGCACCCAAAAACGCTATTGAAAGTAAAAAAGCACCAAATGTGGGGGAAACCCTAAGTGTTTGGGAAAAAGCCTAGACTTTCATGCTCAGATATTGGTCACGTTTTAGTTGTAAGTTTCCATCAAATATGTGAATATTTCTCTTGTAATTATTTTTCATTGGTAACATAGACTAGATGTAGATTATAAAAACAAGCTTGAGTTAATTCTTTCACTGGCTCTGTTAACAACTGCACCAATCACTTCCACAGCGTGGCTTCTCGTACGACCGAGTTTCTACTTCAATATAGATCAGCACATCTGTGTCACCTTTGAATAGTTTCTACTAGCATTTCTTTGCCTCACATAGAACAACTGTTTCAAAACCAAAGTGCTTTCATATTGCTAGTAATAAATGTTTAAAAACCAATACCTGGCCATTTCAGATCCTCAATGAAAGTAGCAACATACAAGCACTCCCTTCACATGGTCTTTTAGACAGCCAAAGCATTAATAGACTTGTCAGCACAAATATTATTCTACAGAAGCTTTCTAGTAACCACCAACTGCTCAAAAGCATTCCCTTGCTTAGAGGCCTCGGGATGCAGTTGCCACCTCCTGCTTTGAAGGGAAGCTTGGTTGCCCACACGATTGCCAACACAATGGCTTCTTCTTAAAAATAAAAATCCTTTACAGGTCCGCCGCTATTTACTGGTTATAAATACTGTATAATAAACAGGTTCTAGCAGCTGAAATGAACAATGAGCACACAAATTGAAGCCAATAGCTTGTTGAGGATGAGGTGAAGAAGTACCATCTTTTGTTTTTAAGGTTTCAACTCTTTGAGACACAGCAAACGGCTACTCATGTCACAGATAAAGGTCAATTCATGGTTCAATAGATCCTCCACTACAATAAGCCCTCGTTAGAGAACCAGGAAAAGAAGCTGGTATAAGTCAGAGCTATAGGCCTGCTAGCAAAGGAGTTGGAAGAAAGGCTCATTAGAGAACCAAGAAAAGGAGTTGGAGAAAAGGCCCCCGACAGGATTTTTGATCTGAGATACCTCTCTTTATGTCATGATCTTCATGATCCACCCCACACCGTCACAAAGCTTCCTTTGTGTGCTGACTACGCTCTCCTTTGAGAGCTCAATCATAAACTAGTTTGCTACTAGATGCTTTGCTTGCCACTAGTTAGAGGCGGCCGTTTGATCCGTCTTCTGTCTCTCTCATCTCCTGAACAGTTGCTGTTCATCACCATGGCCATCTGCTCATTTGCGACAACCCTAGCCCTGGCATGATCTGGTTTGCTGGACGGATCTGCCTTATTCAGAATGCTCTTTCTACGCTTGAAATCAACATTGAGCTCTTTATCATCAATGCCCAAAAACTCTTCCATATTTGAGTCTTTCCCTCCCATTTCATAGCCTGTGGGGTGCTTTTGATAAGTCCATGTAGAAGATACTCTTCTCTTCCATGGAAGAGACCCACTTGACAGCTGGAGCTCACCCAAATTTTCCTTTGGTAACACAAGCTCCTTTGAGGTCTGCCTGAGATTTAAAGTCTTCCTAGGGGTGGAAATGCGTAGCCACACACTTCGTCTGGGTTTCCCATTGTTATTTTCAGCTGGAAGATTTGAGGCAGCTGCAAACCTGGGCCGTTTCCCCAATATTCTCAAGAGTGACTTTCGCACTTGATTCTCAACCTGCATAGGTGGGTTTTGTTCCCCTTTTTTATGGGCATTTCCCACATAATTGTTGCTCCTTGATATGACACTGTTAACAACAACACTTCTAGCCTTTTTCAACCATGCTTCGTCATCTTCTAACTTAGAGCTCTGTGGAACAAAGCTATTTGCAACACGTTTGGTGCTTCCTACACTTGCTTTATCACCAATTTTAACAGTATTGCTCCTTGCTGTATAGCTTTTTTCAACACGTGTGGGGTTTTCTATCCATGATTTGTCATCATTTTCAACATTATTACTCCATGCTGTATAACTTTTTATGACACGTGGTGTGTTTTCTACCCATGCTTTGCCATTATCTTGTACAGTATTGCTCCTTGTAGAAAAGCTTTTAGCAGCATGACTATGGTTTCCTAGCCCTGCTGCATCATCTGGCACTGTCAAAGTCCTTGGATTGGTGCAGGCTTTGCTCCTTGTAGCAAAGCTTTCGGCAATATGACCATGGTTCCCTAGCCATGCTTCATCATCTGGCACAGTTGAAGTCCTTGGATGGGTGGAACTTTTCGCTGGAACTGGGGTCAAATAGCCATTTTCTAGAAGTGGTAAGAAATCACGCGTCTTCCTTGCATGCACTTCATGGTCAGCATCATCATCATCATCACATACTTCGACAGGATAAGCAGTAGCTGTTGGTGACGGTTTGTGTGTTGTTGAACATGGTTCCAAAATCTCCTTTGTGGCCCACTGCACGTCCCCCATAGCCTCATTGTATGAAGAAAAGCCATCAACAAGCCTTTGGTAGCCGCAGCTCTCACTTCTATCATGTTCATCAGAACTTGAAGGCAGCTGCCGGACAAGAGCTCTATCACTCAGGTGCTTCATTTTCAGCTTATACAGGCGGTACTCTTCTTCAAGAGGATCCTCCAAGATCCTCTTTGGCTCCAACACTGCATCACGAAGGTCTACCGATCTCACAGGTGAATCATTAAGATGGTCAATCAAACCTCGTCTTCTAGGTTCATAGGTGGAATCTCCTGCATGTTGTGGCGGCTCATGTTTGCAAATTTGATGTCTCATGTCATCTTCGGAAAGAATCTCATCTTTTGCAATGTATAAATTTATATTTCTGACCCTAGCCTCTGACAAGCAAGGTTTAGTTCCAGCGTATGAATTTAACCTGCTAGCAGGTCCACCATTAAGGTCACCCTGTATGGTGTCTTGAGAGTGCTCTTCGCTGTTTGGAATTGGATAGTCTTTGCAGTTCATAATAGAAGCATTTTTCAGAGTATCGAGTTTAACATTTCCAATATTTCTACTACCAACAAGGTTGCCTGCATCTATGTCGCTGCTCTTCCCTAACTCCTCCCTAGCATTGGGAAGATCCTCTGGCCTACCACCATCCTCAAGCCTTGCTACATAGGGAATGCTGTTTCGTGCTGCAGATTTAGCTCTGCCATCCACTTGCACGCTATCAACCTCATAGGGATTGCCATCTTGTGCAGCAGCAGACAGAGCTTTCCCATCAACTTTCGCACCATCAGTCTCATATGCTGCAGAGAAAGCTCTACCCTCCACTCTCAAACTATCACTCTCTCGCAAACTATATAGCTTCGTGAGCTTTGATACCTGGGAAAAAAACAGTATCAGGGAGTCAGCATTTTAAGCACAAACAGAAGACCTTCTGGGTCACCACTCACTTCTGTTCCTCAAACAAACCATGGTTTGTCATTTTGAGCATACATCACCTGTTGTTCGGTCAGTTCAAAATTGAACTTGGTCGCAGTAAAGTAGTTGTCCTCAATAGCTGGTTGGAAAAGCCTCTCAGGAAGTGGCCTGCACTGTTTATAAACTCGAAATTTGACCTGTCAAGGAACCAACACATTACCAGTCATAAAAGAGTTACTGCCTTACAAGCTAAGCAAGTCCAAGAATAGCAGCATTTACCTATCCTGCTTAAGGTTAAAAAGTTGTGGGGCCTTTGAGACTTTACCTGTGCTGGAAAAGGTACTTCTGATCCTCGATAAGCATCCTTTTCAATATCAAGACTCACCTCTGATGTGGCTTCAAAGATTCCCCACAAAACCCTAGCCTCAAATTCAAACAAAAAAAGCTTTGTGCCTGGCTCAACCCGGTCCAAAATGGGCTTCTTTGCGATAGGCATGCCAAGCACACCATACTTAAAAGAGGACCTTCGCACATTGTCATTGCTCATGAAGATCAGACCTGCTAATGCCTTCTTGCTGCTGCCATCTGTGCTTGCTGATAGCATGTCAACATGAGATGCACTACTAGGGACTCGGTATACGCGATTATTGATGATTTTGTACCTGGAGTTCTGTAACACTACATCCCCACCACGTGTTTCTTTGCCACTGTTTTTTATTTGATCGTTTGCCCTTGTTAGCAGTAAGTCAGCAGATTCTCCATAAGCAGAGACTTTGTGTGCATAAACGTTAGGAGTTTTGTACCTGGACACTACTCTCTCAAGATGTGACCTATTGTCATAATCCCACTTTTCATTCTCATAATGGGGCTTCTTGTGACCCCCATTCATGCCTTTGGTGGTTTCTGTGTGCCTCATTCTATTATGTCCAAGTTGGACTGTTGTACCAGATGCCATGCAATACTGCTGTATCAAAGCTACACCACAACAAAACCCTTACTGTCATTTAAACATGCCATGCCAAAAACCCATACTGTCATTCAAAGTGCCATCTCAAACCTCATGCTGTCATTCAAACATGATATTAAAACCCAAGCTATCATTCAAACATCCCATGTTCATTCAAAAAGCCATGTCAAAACCCAGACTCGGGCATGCCTCCCGTGCTGTCATCCAAGTATGGTATTTCAAGACCCATCCTGTCGTTCCAGCATGCCATGTCAAAACTCATGCTGATGTTCAAACCCTAGTTGCAGGAAACAAGGTTTCCACCCTTGAAAACATGGAATCAGCAATTCCCAAGTCCACGTTTCTGAAACAGCCGTTTTCAACTTCCCCTTTCTTGTCAATGTTTTTTTTTTGCTCTTATTTTATTATTTCTCTTCCTCTTATTCATTTCTTCTCTCTATTACAATCTCTTCCACTTTTCACCAATCACTATGAAAATTCCAATTTACCCCTAATCCTCATGATTCCGAGTATTCTTGAATTTTCTCAAAATTTTCTTAGTTTTTACTTAAATTATAAATTTCCCCTAATTTTCGCCTGCCTCCTCCAAATCCGCAAATTTGTGTTATTTTCCTGATTCCTACCTAAACTAACAAATCCTCTAAATCTCCCAATTTTCCCCAATTACCCCATTCCCGTTTCCTGTGGACCTTTCCCATTGTCCAACCTTTGGCCATACTACGGTTCAAACATACCCCATCCAAACTAATGATGTCATTCAAACATGCCATGTATGACACCAAACATAAAAAGAAAAACATGCCATGATCAAAACCCATGCTGTGATTCATGATGCCACCTGAAAACCCATGCTGTCACTCAAGGTGTCATGTCAAAATTCATATCATTCAAGCAAGTCAAGTTCCAACACAACATCAAAGCATGGTGTCATATACAGAAAAACGTGCCATGCCAAAACCCGTGCTGTCATTCAGAAACGCCATGTGGTTACATAAAAACATGGCATGTCAAAACCCGTGCTGTCATGCGCCAACATAACATCAGACTGTCATGACATATATACGAAACATGCCATATCATAACCCATGCTGTCATTCAAGCATGCCATCTCAAAACCCATGCTGTCATTCAAGCATGCCCTGTCAAAACCCATGCTGTAATTCAAGTACTACACCTCCTATGGCATGATAGGGCAAAGAGAAAGACAAAAACAATGATTATGCTGCAGGGGTACCTGATCCGCAGAAAGCAGAGATGAAGGTCGAATGCAGGCGATAATCTGGAGATTAATTGGGATTTGACTGAATGTAGAGATGCGTAGGTTAAGACGAATACCTAGAAAGAAAGCAAAAAATCTTCTCTCTTTTCTCTTTTTGTTGAACCACCACGACAATTGGATGGTAGCGATTCGCTTGCAAGCCGCGACTAAAATCGTGGCATAGTCCCATTGGATGACCTTGCCACGTAATCAGCACCCCAAGCCGTCCCATTCAAAGTAGATGTCACAGCTTTTTGTTGTAAATAATTATATAATTATATTATTGACGAAAAGTCGTTTGTCCTTTTAAAAAAAATCAATATGTTTCTCCTTTGAATGTTGGTGGTAGGACTTCATTTGCAAATTGTAGATAATTTATTTAGTAGGATTCTTAGCCACGTGAGTATAGACTCACCTTCTCTCTCTCTCTCTCTCTCTCTCTCTCTCTCTCTCTCTCTCAAGGTTGGGCAAGGTTGCCCTTCAAAATTCCTAGATTTTGGATTTGTTTTGGTGTAGTTTTTTATGTTCACTTTTTTCCCTTCAAATATGTGCAAAACCCCCCAAAAACGTGCAAAACGCTTGTCAAAAATCAACCCTGCTCTCTCTCTCTCACACACACAGAGTCCACACACATATCTTACACTACATCTCAATACTTATGGACTATTTATTGACCTTTAATGCAATGTGGTCCCCTTTTGTCACATGCCACTTTGTTCTCTCTCTCTCTCTCTCTCTCTCTCTCACACACACACACACACACACATACATGTAAGCCTTCTTGAAGAGAGAGCCCTCCTCTTGTTTTTCTTAGAAAAGATTTTAAGAAAACTTAGCTTTACTCTCTCTCTCTCTCTCTCTAACCCCACTATAATAGGACTCTACTCCCCACACTAGCACCCATCCAAAAAGTGGGTTACTTAACTTTAGGGGAAAATGACAGGGGCCACGACTTTCAAGCTTGATTTGCCAAATTCATCCTCCTTTGTGTCATGTGCAGAGGGAAAAAATCATCATCTTGCACCCCTCTTCTACCCTACCTCCTACCTATGAAGTAAGGTGGAGATGAAGGGATACATGCTTGAATTCATTGAATTTTGTTAAAACTTTACCTTGTGCAGATGTTGCTTTACCACATAGATTTTATGGAGATGATAGATTTGGCACCCATAATATATGGTGTCTCATCTTGCCAAGTATCCATACGCCTCTCTTGTTGAGATATCCATGATTTTTAGAAACTTGGTATGTGAAGATACATGTCGTCGATTTTTTGGATCAACCAATTCCACTCTTTAATCAGGATTCCTGTTTTGGAATCACTTCGATTCCTGGTTCTCTAGCAATCCAACTCCAATGATTCCACTTCTCAATTCGTCTAATTCTACTTTTTGGGATTGACCGATTTCACTTCTTGGATAGCCCAATTCAACTTTTCGGATTAACCGACTCTACCTTTAAGGATCATCCGATTTTACCTTCTTGAATCGTCCGATTCTACCTTCAAGGATCGTCCGATTCCACATTCAAGGATCATCCTATTCTACTACTAATTTTTAACAATTTGCAGATTGTTCATTAGCACCAAGTGATTAAGCATTCTAAGTACATTAAGGCACTACTCAAGAGGTTTTCTTATGAAAAGTTACAAACCTATCTCTACACCAATGGAACCGAGTGTAAAGCTTAGTCTTTGTAGGATGCTGGTGAACCATTCAATGTAACCACTTATGAGCAAGCTATTGGATGCTAATCTACTTGTGCAACTCACAGCCAGACATCTAGTATGGTGTGTAGTAACTTTTAAAATTCATGCATTGCCTAGGCACTAAGCATTGGTAGGCAGTTAAACATATCTTCAGATACTTTACAAGGCACTTAAGATCTTGGATTATTCTATATCAAGGGGGGTGATTTAGAACTGCAGGCCTTCAACAATCTCGAATGGGTAAACGATTATGATACATGGCAATCCACATCTAGAAATATTTATTTCTTGGCAATTCGTGCATATCTTGGCTAATCAAAAAACAACCAACTGTGGCAACATCCTCATGTGAAGGTGAATATAGAGCAACATTCACTGTTGTGAGAGTTCAATGCATATGGTTGAGAAGATTGATAGAGGATCTTTGTGTCCCTCTTTAGACACCCTACTTCTATTTCTTATTGACAATCAAAGTGAAATGGTAGTTACAGTCTTTCATGCTAGGACCAAGCACATTAAAGTGCATTATCACTATGTTAGAGAGAGGCTCCACATAGAAGAGATCAATATGATCTTTTGCAGTACACATGACATTGGGGTATATCTTTTTACTAAATCCTTATAATGTGAAAAGTTTGAGGCCTTGTGCAAAGCTTTGGGCCTCTTCCCTTTTAGAGCCTGATCTGCAATCTCTGTAAACCTCATATGTACAAAAGGGGGATTTGTTAGATATTTGGTAGTACTTCACTGTGAAGTCATACACTTATACCATGGACACTTTTGTCCCATTGTGTTTTTTTCCCCATGGCCATCCAGCACTTTGAAAATACTAAGGAAAATAAGCTTTGATTCACAACCATCAACATATACATTTTTTCGATAAATTTATGGATAAAAATTTAAATATTACTAAAAATACTCAAACCTATAGTATTCAAAAACTAGAACTCTTTTTCACATCAATACATTAGAATACACAAATAAATTACTAGTACTAGCTTTCATAATTGACATTAAAAATATAAAAATTAAAAAAATCTAATAAAATAAAACAAGAAATAGAAAATGTTTATTTTAATATTTAACTTCATCCAATTCACCATAAAAAAACATTTTTAAATATTTTTTCAAGAAACACTTTTTGCATGATAGTGAAATCACATGAACAAGACTGTTGAAAAAGAGAGAAAATATTGAATTCAAAGACTAGGAATAAAAACATAAGTTCATTGTCTAATCTTAAAAGTAAATAACCCCATGCTATTCAAAAAAAAAATTCTACTCAATGATGAAAATCTAAAAGTGTTTTCGAGTAGAAATTTGTTAGGAATTCATCTACAAAACTATTAGGAATTCTTCAAGAGTTCTTTCACCAACTGTACCCAATAGGTGGGGTGTCTCACGCACTCTTTTGGGAATCTCCTTATCTTCCTCTTCATAGTGTAGTAGGCCCACCATCTCTTCCCTAGAATCACCTCCTATAGGAGGTTGACGTTCTCGAGATGCATTATGAACATGAGGATCATTCTCCACACTTTTCATTGAATTATCTTTTCTTAGTTTTCTTAGTTTCATTGTAGACAATCCGTTGTTGGCAGAGCTTTTGCTTAGGTTTTTGGCTAGTGCCTGTGCTTGGCACTTGTGCTCAGAGTACCGTGCACAGTGTGCTCGGCACTACCGAGAATTAACTGGTTTTTTACTAGCAGTCTACTTCTCTCATCATCTTGAGAGAGGGTTGGGTTTGGATTGCTAGATAGCCATAGCTATCAACTTTTGCTCAGTGTGCTCGCCTACCAAGAATCAGCTCGTTTTTTACTAGCAGTTTACTTCTCTCATCGGCTTGAGAGAGGGTTGGGTTTGGATCGCCAGATAGCCATAGCTATTAACTATAGACTTCTATAAGCACTTGATGGATACATTTACAAAGAGATAGTTTCTCGTGGAAATTAACGAACATACTAATAGACACACTCTAGCTTGCTCTAGCTCGTTCTCAATCAAGATATGATCAACAAGTCTTGCCATTATATTGAGCCATTGTATAGTTGAATGCTTGTATTACAATGGTGACAAGTGTACAAGTTGCCAAGAAGACTAGAGCTCAAACCAAACAGTACAAACTCGAATAGAGCAAGAATCACTAGAACTATTGGAACCCTTTTTACAAAGTTTGTAGGGTCTTTATACATGTCCAAGATCTTGGCAACCACTATCCTCTTGTCATATGTCACTCTGGGATTGGTTACATTTATTAGGCATGAGATCTTATTAAGGATTCTCATGTTTCAACTGCTTTAGACACGTTTGTGCTTCTTGTTATGTTTGTTGTGTTTCTTCTTGGTCTTCATTCTTGCCTTCCTAGCACATCCTCAGCTGCGCAGATTGTGCGGGTAAGCTTGGCCCAATAGTCTTGATCTTCTTGCTACTATGGTTGCCTCGCAAAAAGCAGGTTCTCATCATTGTATCCATGTCTAGTCCATTATTTTTGCACTCGGGCTTGGAACAATTCTTCAGCTTCTTGAGTGAGGCTTTCATTCATGTACCCCAAGTGTTCTCTTCTAGTAGAGTGTGAAGAAGAAGAAACTATCTTAGTTTGAAATCTAGGACTCAATTGGTGGTTGAAATCTTCTACCAAGAGTAAGATTACCTAAGAGCTCTCCTCTAAGGACCATACCTCAGCTCATGTTCTTTGAGTTGAGAAATATTCTTTGTTGTTTTTTTGCCTTTTTCCAATAAGCATTTGAGAAGCTATGAAGCTTAATAACAAAATAGAGAAATAAAAAATCATATCACAATGGATTCTTTCATCCAAGGATTTTTAAAAATATATATATATCTTTGCATTAAATAATACAAAAAGGGTTATGCTTGTATAATAAAACACATTAGAGAAATCATGATCAACATAATACAAAGCTTTGAATTATAGAAAGAAGTGGAGAGTATTATTACTTCTAAACTTTGATTACAAACTGATGGATATTCACCCACCATCAATGCGAGGAGCTTTGATGGTGATCTAGATAGACTTTAGATGGAGGAGTTATTGCTTACAAGAGTGCTTAAACATAATGAATTCGATGATAAACTAAGCTACCAAACTAGTTTATGTATAGTACCCAAGGTTAGCATGAACATAGGTCGGCCATGTTAGACAACCCATGACTTGGTCCAAAATGAGCAACCGACCATAATTCATGAACATAGGTCGGCCATGTTAGACAACCCATGACTTCGTCCAAAATGAGCAATCGACCATAATTCATCTGACTGGGACCATATTAGACTACAACATTATGTAGGGAACTTCACGTAACTGACATGGCCATCTGAGATCGTCTACATCCTCAAATGAGCCTTCGCCCCAATAACAGTGTGCCCTCCTTTATTGTGCACGTCACTTACTAATGTAGTCACATAGCCCACACAAGCATGCATCCCACTTGGAAAATTTTGAAGTCTACATAAGCCTTACAAGATAGAGGACATCCATCACCCACAACAATAACAACACGAGTGTGGAGTATTGACAAAATGCTTTTCCAACACCCCCTCTCAATGTCCACCCATAGGTATTTGGTCTAACAATGCTGAGTTGATGAAGATGGTGCTCTAGTAGCACTCTAACAAATCTCTCCCCAATAGCATTTGTGAAAATGCCTACATAATTCTCTATTGTTGTTGGTGGTGGCAGTAGAGAAAGCATCATGAAACACTAGGTTCTTGGCAACTCAATCACCATGTAACTCTGATTGTCGCATAGCAACATTGTCACTCCCTTTTGAGTAACACCCATGTCTCCTAAGATCCTTCTCAGCCAAACTACTTCACATGAAGAAAAACATGATGCCTTGTACTCAGCCTTCATAGAAGAAAGTGCCACTCTAGGTTATTGATCTAAAATGTAATTCCAGACCTAATAAGAAAACAATAATGAGAATTAGATTTTCTGCTATCACAACCTCTTGCCCACCAATCTGAGTCTTAAAATCCAATTGCCCAATGTGTAAGTGATGCAATATCCAATGGTACCTTTGTTGATGTACTTTAACACCCGCATCTTTGCCTTCTAGTGGTTCTCTTAGGGGTGATTTGAAAACCTTCTAAGGACACCAATTGCAAAGCTATTCAAGTCAAAAGCTTAACTCAGCATTACTTAAGCATGTGTCATTAGGTTTTGTATTAGAGCCGTAAATGCAACTTCCCACGTGGGTGCGCTAGATCATTTGTCGCATCTTACTCCGTTGTCACACTGGAATGATCCTTTGCCAAAGGGGTGAAGGAGATCACTCTATGCCTTGATGGAGGTAACAAGAGATTCATCTTCGCATGGTTCTCTCTCACAAAAGATGGGGGAAGAAGAGGAAGCTAATGCAAGAAGAAAACCTATAATCAAAGCTATGTATCTGTTAATCAAGCAAGCAAGAAGATGGATAAAGGAGAGCTCACAAGAAAACTATTGTTGCAAGTAAATGATTGTGTATTGGTTATTGTCAAAAATGACTTATGTATATCTCACACTAGGCAAGCCAAACTTAAAAATGGTCCAGCCTCTATTACTAGTCTTAAGAACTATGTATACTAAGTTTGTAGACTTTCCCTATTTGACATTAAGCTCATGGTAAGCCTGTTTTATATTTTCTAGCATCATCTTACAAAAGTTAAGTGTCCATACATGCAGGTAAGATGGCAAAGTGCCTTACGAGACGATAAGTCGGATAAGCAAAACCACACTAACCTAGAGAGAGTGCTTAACATACCTGCTCCAAAGGGTGACTATGTCCTCGTGTTATCCAAGTTGGTGGTGAAGCTGCTACCGAGAAGTGGATGGTGCAAAGGTTAAGTGGTATAGTTTGGGACCGATCTGTAGCTATATGTAGGGTAAGGTGATGGGAAGCTTTGGGCAACCCTAATGAGATAAGTAGCTTATCGAGGCAGCATGGAAAGTGATGCGATGCATAGGTTCTTTGTGTTGATTGAAGTGGTGTGGACCCTTCAACATAAGGTAGTGATGAGTAGAAGCGATCCATACCCTATGAGTGGAAAATGAACCAAGACTATATGGAGGGTAGATGGAGGTCTAGGACACCTTAGCATGATAGGGTAAGATGTCCAAATCTCATAGCATGATAGGGTATGATGTCCAAATCTCATACCATGATGCCTAGAGATTAGGATTCTGCTAGACGAATACATCGACCAGGGTAAGGTTTTATTGGGATGATATAGACATGGAAGCTTGAGGGAGGTACCTATAAGGTCAAGGGTTCAACATATGATGGGTCATACCATGGGCTAAGATTGCACCCCCACCATGTTCCTAGAGATATACCTCGAGGATTAGCATTAACGAAGCTAGTTGTAGGCGTATGTGTTTGTGCGTGATGCGAGATGCAAGAAGTGAAAATTATAAAGCCCATAGTGAAATATACAAGTGATGTGCATGGAGAATGAGCAGAAGGTGTACCCATTTGGGTGCACTTATCCAACACAATTGCTTTCTTCGACTCTTTTTATTGCTTTCTTTGACATTTACTTGACATCCCTTTTCTTGGGGAGCCAAGATTAATAGCTTGTTAGAGGCATGGCAACAACAATGGATTTGTGCATGATGGTGGTGCCCATAATGGCAATACAGATGTGGATTGATGGACTTGGCATTTTCGATCGTGTGGGCTAGACATAGGTGGGTGGGGTGGTTAAAGATGAGGCACGAAAGGGTCTTGCTGATTGTAGGAAGGTCCAAGTGATGGGTCATACCATGGTCTAGGCTTGTGCCTGCCATGGTCTGGCCATCCAAAAATGTATATGGATGGCTGATGATGATGAGGCTCAACACAAGTTCATGAAAGAGCAGTGTCTATGTGTCTATTACATGTAGAGCCCATGGATATTACAAGTGCCATGCATTGTGTAAAAGGTGGGCCGGTGTAGAAGCTTCGTCCGGTGAAAACTCCAACACACGAGGTGGGAGAATGAGATTGCGTCATCCATGAAAATGGACGAATTTAGGACACACCCAATATGGTAGGAACATGGGTAAACCACGAGCTTGTACATGGACAAATGGACCCATGCATTTTTTTAGCCTCCTTTGGAAGTGTTGGTGGGCTGGTTGGTCCGCTTGCTTGAAGATTGTTGATGTTAGAAGACAGAAGGGAAGCATTATAGAGGCTTGGGGTGAAATTTTGAATTGTCAAGTAATGTCGACCTTGGGCATATGGCATTGCTTTGACCTTTGGGGCATCTCTATAACACAAATCTAGGCAAGTTTGGTGCCATTGAGGGAGATGCAAAGCATGCTTCATGGAATCACCCACTGAGTGTGGAGATCTCTGTTTGGGTACACATATCCAATGGCTCCATAGAGCATAATTGGGATGCCCCTTTAATTGGGCAAGATGGAGGATTCTCTATTGGCATCTTCACGAATGCCCAACATGTGCAAAGATGGGAGGCTAATAGTCCTTATAAGTGTGCAGGGACCAAAATTGTGGGTCATGGATAGGAAGAGGGCTCGACTTGTTGAGATGTCAAGCTCAACATGAGATAACACTTATGATATGCCTGGGTGACTGTTTTTGCCACTTACATCACTCGCGTGTTTGGTAGGATGCTAACATGATGGATCATCGCCAGTGATTCTACAGCTGGACTATACCATCTTGCTAGCTCACTCACTTAGTGAGTTCACATTATGGCCCATAAGTAATTAGTACTTTAGTACTTATGTTGTATTTTCCTTATCTCTTTTGTAGACCTCTTTTTATTGAGAAGAAGAAGAATAAAATTTTCAGCCTCTCATCTTCTTGTGTGTTTTTTTCTAGGGTTTATGTGTGTGTTTTTTTCTAGGGTTTGTACGAGTGTGTGTGTGTGTGCTTGCGAACTCAAGCTCTCTTCCTCCCTGCATCTTTTAATGGTATCAAAGCTGAGAAGAAAAACATTTATGTGAATGATTACGCCTTGAAGATCAAGGGCATTGTGGAATCCCTTGCATCTATTGGTGTTTCTATTGATGATGATGATAAGGTGGAAATATGTCTACGTGGTCTTGGGCCACAATACAAGGCATTTAAAACGTTTATTCAAACTCCGAAGAACATTCCCAACTCTACAGATTCGCTGTCAATGATGATCATTGAAGAAAAGAGTTTGGGTGAAGACCAGTCTTCACAAAACAAAGGCAATTCAGAGCAACATGCCTTTTACACAAGTGCAGGTAGAGGACAAGGTAGAGGTCGAGGCCGTGTGGCCAAGGTGGTGGCTGAATAGGTAATCAAAATTATGGTCAGCAAAAACAACACATAGGTGAAAGAGGCCAGTTCAGAGGCAGGGGGAGTCAAAGAGGTCGTGGAAATTGGCAAAGGTAGCAAACTAATACACAAGGTTGTTTTTATTGTGCAAAGCTTGGCATTTGTAGAGGAAGATTTCTATAAGAAGCAAAATGACATGAGAAATGGAAAACTGTAGTAAAATAACTATGCATAGGCTCTAGTAGAAGTAATGAGGACAATGAAAGGTTATTCTTATGTGGCATGTGTTTAGTGCTGTGTCGAAAAATGATGTATTTGCATGCAATAATGATGTATGGTATGTGGATCTAGGTGCTTCTAATCACATGACCAGTCATGGTGACAAGTGGTTCAAGGATATGAAAAATCCTGAAAAACGAGGTTTTGTTACAACAAGGGATAATACTGCTCATCTAATTGCCTATGTTGGAAATGTGCCATTGTCTATGCAGGATTGTAAAGTACCTTGCAGATATACTTCGCGTTCCAAATATTATAAAGAATCTGGTTTCTATTGGGCCAGATGATTGAGTAGGGTTTGCAGGTGCGCTTTAACCCTGATGGTTGTTATGTGTTAAAGACTTTAAAGATAAGTGTAGGTTAGTTGCAAAAGGCAATAGAGTGGGCATAATGTTTACACTAGATGTAAATATGCATGAAGTGGAAGCTGCAATGTTTGCACAGGGATAAGGACTTATTGTAGATAACATTTGGCATAAGAGAATTGGGCATGTGAATGTGCAAAGAATGAAGTCTATGTAGACTAAACAAATTGTGACAGGGCTCCCTAAGTTTAAGGTTGATGGTATGCAAAAAGTATGTAAAGCATGTCAATTTGGAAAGCAAACAAAGCATGTATTTCCACATGATAGAAATGTGAGCAGGGATGTACTAGATGTTATGCATTCATATGTATAGGGTTCTGCAAAAACTGCGTCTATGGATGGCTATAAGTATTATGTAACATTCATTGATGACCACACGAGAAAAGTGTGGACGTATTTCATGAAGAAGAAGGGTGAAGTTTTTACTCATTTTCAGAATTTTAAAGTGATGGCTAAAAAGTAGACAAGAAAGCATGTACGGTGTCTAAGATCAGATGGAGGGGGAGAGTACTTCTCTAATGAATTCTCTAATTTTTTGTAAAAGAATGGCATTCAAGGGGTTGCTAAGCGAAAAAATAGGCACATTGCAAAGATAGCACGAGCATTGACAGAGAAGAATACAATGCATAGCTATTGAGTTAAAGATGTTTCTACATCAGTTTATATCACGAATAGGACTCCTACTGCAACCATACATGATGTAATTCTAGAGGAGAAATTCATTGGCAAGAAACCTGATTTATCTCACTTGAAAGTTTTTTGATGCATTGCTTATGTGCATGTGCCAAATGAGTTGCATATAAATGTATTGGATATTCCCTTGAGCAAAAAGAATATAGATGCTATAACCCTACTACACTGAGTTGAGGGTAAGCAGAGATTGTTATGTTTGATGAAATGAGTAGTTGGTATGCTATTGAAAAAGATACTATTGGGGGTTGATGTAACTCAAAATGTGATTGCACAAAATGTAAGTCAACAGTCACAGTCATTAAGTGGACTTGGAGAGTCCTCTTGTGTTGGGTCTATTGATAGACCATGGAGTGGCAGGCTACGTCGAAACACTAGTCTGAAAAATGTAGTTGGTACATCACGCAAAGGCAAAGAGAAGGTTGGTGAGCCTCACATTTCTGTAGGGCATTATTTTGTGATGGAGAGTCTCGTGGCTCAAAGCAAAGTCTTGATGATGAGCTTGGGGTTCTAGCTATTAGAACACTTGGTGCAATGAAGGCAAGAGAAGCTGCAAAAACGCTAGATAGTGATCATGGACAATGCAAGTCAGAGAGATTTAAAAAACTTGTTGACATATGATGGATATGTGGCTCATCATTATGAATATATGGCTAAAGTTGTGCAAGATGTTGAACCCACATGTCTTGAAGAAGCAATTGTTGAACTCACATTGTTTGGAACGAAAGGACCTAAATAGTTGATGGCTCATCTCTCTCTACATCTATTGGAGGCACGGACAAAAAAATAATAAATGTGAGCGCTTATATTTTTCCAAAAGCTTTTGGAAGAGGAGCCTTGAACCTTTTGTGCTAAAAGCTTGGGATTTCTTTTAAACCTTTAAAATTAAAGGATAAAAACACTTTATAAGGTGGTAAGGCAAGGTTTTTCCTGGCGCATTCACGATTGAAAGAAAAGAAGGGCTGTGTGATTCAGTTGGAAAAAGAGCATCAAAGGATGGTGGAGGAGAAGTGAAACTGGCTACCATCGACTGAAAGAATGGTTGCATGGAGGAAGAAGTGGTGGCCTGGCCACGCACCACACCTATGGGTGGCAGGACATGTTGGGAAGCACACGGAAAGCTGGCAAGGAAAGGGGAGGCGGATCTGGAAGCTACGAAGCTATAAAATCCATGAGTACAAGGCGATGAACAATGTGTGAGGGAAATGCCCACTATTGTTTTATATATATATATATATCTTGAAGGCTATTTAGCCTGTGTTAAAGCCAGTCAAACGTTAACAGCGCAAGAAGACCCGTTTCAAATTTTTAATGTTATTTTCCTGATGTTAATTCAGTTTGCGCTGAAGAAAGGGAGAGCCTAAGGATTGTGGTTGGATTTTTTGGGTGCAATTTATCTCTTGTGGGTTGGCTGATTAGCCAGGTGAAGAGCATACAGGAGTGTTAATTTCTGATTTTTATTGAAGGCTACATCAGCTTATGTGGAGCTAACGGGCTGTTAAAAGAGCAGCCACTTTAGTTTTTTTCCTTTTGTTATCTGAATGGCTACTTGGTTTGTGTAAGCCAACTTACTGTATATATAGGGAACTTCACCCACTATAGGGGAAACTAGCCATTTTCTAGATCTTGATATTTTGTTGAAGGTTGAAAGCTTGTGTGTGTGGAGCCGGCCTTTTCTAGTCGTTGATGTATTGGTGATTGGTTAGTTAGCTTGTGTAAGTTGATTGCTTACAAGAAGGGGTGACGACCGTTTCTGGTTTTTTTTGATAATTTTGCTAATTGGTTAGTTAGCCTATGGGTGGAGCCATCTCACCCCCATAAGAAGTCATGCAATCAAAGATTGAAGCTTGATTTAAGAAGCAATTGCTGATTCTTATTGTGGTGTTGCTGGCCATTTTTTTGGCACTTATTTACCAACCCTACAAGTTCTTTGAAGGGATAAATCAACTAATCTATCACAAATTTTGTGCTACATTATTTATCCGAGAAGTGTTGTGATCACACCATGATTCTTTCCCTAGTATTGGGTGGTACAGAGATCACTAAAGTTGAATGTGTTGGGTTTCCTGCTTCTGTACTCTTTTCTTTCAGAACTGAATATGAATGGTTTCTTCTATTACAAGTTCTACATACTTTGGAGATCACTGAGGTGGAGTCTCATCTTCTGGAAGAAGTTTACCACATTGAATTATTATGTGAGGAAGAAGTAATATTTTGAATGTCCATATTTGTAAATAACTCAGTGATTAAGAATCATATATAATAAGAGTGAAGGTCATACTTCAGTTTGATGTTATAAGCTGATATTCTTGATATCCAAAGTTTCTTATTCTTCAACTATGTGTGAGTAATCTTTTATTGTCCAGCTTTGTAAGTATTGATAAAGGGGAGATAATGTGGCATAAGGTTCTATAGAGGTTATATGGTGTTTCACAAATTCTTTACACCGTTGCCAAGATGGTAACTGTGAGAGCTATTATTGTGGGTGACTGCATCAAAATGATGGGCTTTACATCAAATGGATGTTAAGAATGCGTTCTTGCATGGTGATTTGTAAGAAGAAGTGTATATGGATCAGCCCACCAGATTATGAAGATATGGGTTACCCTGATTTTGTATGCAAGTTACGTAAAGCCTTATATGGCTTGAAACAGGCATTGAGAGCATGGCATGATAAGATAGCACAATATCTTATCACCATTAGCTTTCATGTGGTAGATGTTGATCATTCACTCTATGTGTGGAAGAGTGATAAGGGCCTTGTGGTTACAATCTATGTGGATGACTTGATTGTTAGGGGGGTGATAATGGAGAGGAAGTTGAGACTTTGAAATGTCTCCTCAAGCAGAAATTTGACATGAAGGATTTAGGTGAGCTGAGATACTTTCTTGGCATTGAGGTTACTAAAACGGCCAAGGGAATATGACTATCATAGAGGCAGTATGCATTAGACATTCTCTTCAAATATGGTATGGTTGGTTGTAAGCCAATTTCCTTGCCATTAGATTCAAATGGCAAGTTGAGTGTAGTTTTGTGGGTGAGATCTTGGAGAGCCCCACTATGTACAGGAAGATAGTGGGCAACTTAATCTACATGAAGATCACCATGCCAGATTTGAACTATACAGTTGGATTGGAGAGTCAGTTTATGTAGGTTTCGCGCAGAAGCCACATTTGGATGGTGTGAGGCACATATTGCACTCTGTGAAGTCTATTTTGAACTTGTTTGGGAAAGAGCAAGTATGTATTTGAAGAAGATAGACATTGCACAATAGAACCCTCTACAATGAGGTGACATCCACAAAGGTTGTCCCAAAATATTGAAGGTCAACTGATTATCCTTGCATTCAAATGTACACCTTAGGGTATTTTCTCCTACAAGACAAGGCATTGTAAACCTCAAGGTCAGATAGGATAGGTTGGTGATGAACATACTCTCACTCTGGCTTAAGCCTAGCACACGTAAATAAATGGAGTACAAGTGCTTGCATGCAAGGTACGGCTTCTTCTTGGCATCTCTATCTGCAAAATATGGACATGTACAAGACGGTTCCTCTTTCACATGCACATCATATTTTCCCACATATGCATCATCCCCGTGCGATTCAATCTTGAAAACTTCATACTTGTGCTCCAATATTTGCACTTCATCTACCACCATAGCTTTCATTTTCAAAACGGCCTTTATTTTCTTGTCTGCTTTCTCTGATATATTGACGTGTGGTACTTGACTCTTATGCCGTTTCACATGCCTGACCCACTAGCCTCTATATTAGTAGTGGACCCATACGGCGGATATTTTGAAGTTGTAGTTGTAAAGAACCTTGAAGCCCCACTGCTACGTGATGGGGTGGGCACAACACCTTCTGCATTCTTGCTCTCCACATGGTATCCACCTTCCCACAATGAATATACCTCCTCGTTTGTGAGGTTTGTTCCTATAGCAACTGGCCATATCTTGGGTGGTGGACTAGGCTTTGGGTCTATTTTGTTTTCCAATATAGCAATGAAGCACGTGGTCAGGACAGAACCACATCCATTGTCTAATGAGACCATTTAGGGTACGAGATAGCCTTCAAAGGAAGGTGCAGGCACACCCTTAGCTGATCCGACTGTGTTGCCCACACCTCTTACTCCCACGAGGTGTTCTAGTGCATGTGACCTTGCTACCAATGCACGTCCTTCGGATTTCCCACATTGCTTCATTAACCTTGCGGTCAATGACATCGCCCTCTGTGACTTCTGTAGTTATTTCTGGAGTTCTGCTTGTATCATGTTCTTTGAAATTGATCTTCTGTGGCCTCCCAGAATACTTGCGATCTCTTACTTGTGTGTTGTACTTTGGTTGATGCGTGGCCTCATCATCAATATTAATTACCACCCTTGATGGTATCTTGTGATGTGCACTTTCTTTGTCACTAGTGAGAGGGGTAGGTGCCCTGTACATGGGTGTTCCTTCAATTGCCTGTTAACTGTTCGGACCACTTGGGCAGGACTTGTAGAGCACCGTTATTTTAGTTTTTCCAACCTTGGACCTCTCCCTATGTGCTTGCCTTGAGTGTAAGCGACTACCTTTGTGCTTTGGAAAATTTCATTTGCCATATTAGTAGTACATGCATTGTAAAGAGAAATCTTGTGTCTATATCCTTCCCCTACCAGCCAACTTCTATGCTTGCTTTCTTCTAGGTTTGTTCTTGGGGTATCTATCATTGTCATGAGACTAAACCCCAATGTGCTATGCGCACTTCCCACGAGCTCAACCGAAAGTCCATTGTTGACAAATTCTTGTCCATCACATGACCACTGCTCCACCATTAACGTATCAATCGAGCCTCCACTGATGTAGCTTCAGGCAGGAGACATGCACCACTTCTCACACATTGCTTTGTGCTCTCCTTGAGATGTAACACACATACTTTTTTGTGTGGTCAACCATGCTTTGCTCCCACAATGAAATAGGAAAGACCTCTCCCTATCTATCAAGATAATGTTTTTTCCACCATTGAACACGTGGAACTACATTCGAGTTTGCCCAAGCCTCGTCTGGCATGAAACCATAGAAATCTACCCTCTCACAACCATGGTTGGCCATCACTTCATTAATGCATTCCCCAGAACAGACATTGGGCCTCCATATCCTCCACTTTCATTTCACATGTCACAATGGTGAGAAGATCCTGCATGCTGCATGAAAACGATAGTCATTTTTGAGGTTGTACAATTAGCTTGCTCTAACCACCTAAATACTCTACATTGGTAATTTTCTACCTTGGATCATATACATGACAAGCCATGGTTACCCAATCTGATGTTTGTCGGGTGTGGTCGAACTATATCCATGCATGTAGCCAGAGCTGGTCCGTCGCATTCGATTCACCAAATCCAACCTTGAAGCAGATCCAATGGTGGACATCTTGAAAACATAAAACTTCTCATCTAAGGACCCTTGACCTGGGAACCTGATTCCATGGAAGAAGTCGTAAGTGCACGCTCTCTTTTAGCTCTTTAAAAGTGCATCCAAGCCAAAACTCTCCTTTGAAGGCGCTTGCCAGGCTGTAGTGACTGATCTCCGAAACCTAAAAAATAAATTGTTCAAATATTACGATGTATCTTATCTAGATTTTAATAACTATTTAACACAAACCTAATTTTCCAACCAAATTGGCCTGCCAGTTGGCTTCCACTAGTGGTCCCATCTCTTCTGCAATGTTGATGAGCGCTTGTTCCCCAATAAAATGAGAGGAGCCACCTTGTACTAGTGCTACCGTGACGATTTCTTTTTGCACACACATTTGGATTTTCCTTGCCTCAGCATTGGGATCCACCCCTAGCACCCTGGACACCATTTTCCTGGTCCTATAAGTTAGTGCCTTTGATGTGCCTGCACATACATTATGTTGATGGCGATGGGTGCCGATGTGTATCATTAATCTGCTCATTGTCTTGTTGGAGGGCATCACATAATAGATGTAGCAATGCTTATCACTGGAATTGAGCAATAATGGCAAAGGAGCTTCCCAAACGCATTGTTGCACTCCTCTCCACAATGGTTGGTGCCTTTAGCATGCTTCCAGTAAACTGTGATGTATTTGAGACCCTGTGGTTCTTTAAACGCGGGCAAAGTTCATTAACACACTTCAAACTACCTAGACAATGGCTTTGTCGACATACTCCAATAGGGAAGGCAATGTTAGAGGTTTGTGGCGTAGACCACCAGTGGGGATCATACTTATGCTCCATGGAGTCCATTCTTGGCCGTGTTCCCATGGTCGGTGGGAACTGAAATGCAATATCACCATTGTATTGTCTAGGAATCTCCACGGCCTTGATAACGTCTTTAAAATTTAACAAAATCTTTGTTAATGTGTTTCCCTTCTTCATACTAAAAAGGTATTCTAAAATGCTCTTACCTTGTCCTCTTGCAACATTGGATGAGCCTGATGCATAAGTATCCTTGTTATCTTGAAAGGGACTACATAAATCTATCACATTCTTCAGAGTTGGAAGACCTCGGGTGGTGGGCTAAGATGGCTATTGGTTCTGGGTTTGACTTCATTGAATAATCAACTATTGCCGAGTAGCTGGCTAATAGAGAGTCCTCAAGTATGTAGAACTCCTCCCCCTCATGATTAGAGGTTACCTCGAGAGGGATGTGAAACTCTTGGGTCCCAATACTTATTATGGCTTGCAATCCACAAAATGAGTGGGGAGTTACTTGCTCATGTTAAAACTTTGCACTAACCACAACCCGTCTGTTAAAACCCTAAGATCTCTCTAGATAATTGTTATGCATAAACATGCATAAATCAGGCATAAACTCAACCACCCAACCACCCCCGAGCCCAAGGGATGCACACATGAATCATAAATGAAATACATCATACCTCTACCTTGATGTCCCATACCATCAAGAGGTATAACACAATCCAATAACATGTAGCTATAGTGTGAAATGGTAGATGAGTAGATATGGACCTCTACACAAGAGACCATAGCATAAACCTCCAAGCCCCCAAGCCTCCTTGAGTGTGCCCCATGCCCCTATTATATAGGAGGGCCCTCAAGTGACTCTTGACTTTCCATTCCCCATGTGTGACCCTGACCCTAACCTTAATCCTTAAGGTTAGTCCTAACCCATGCTCCACTAGAGCTTGTTCCCATGCTCCCATGCTCACAAGCCTAATGTGGGTTAGCCTCATAGTATATGCACATGTTATTAGCACACATAATGTACATATAACATACTTCCCCTCTCTCAAAACATTGCACTCTTGTTGCAATGAAAAGAAGAAGAACTGCGTTGAACAATCTCAACCGACTCCCAAGTCGAATCCTCTATTTCCCTATCTTTCCACCTAATTTTAACCTCAGGGATAAGTCAACTACAAAGTTTCCTTTCCATGAATTCATGTACCTCCAGCCACCTCATTCTGGCCTGGCTCATTATTAGCAGCCTTCATCCATCTTTGTAGAATCAAGAGCTCCATGTCCTATAAGAAGGTGGGATGATTGATCATTTACTCTATGTCCATCTTGGTGTACAAAGCGATCCTCTACTCCCACAGTTTTTCTCGGTAGGTTATCTCCTTCATTCTAGGTATCAAACCCTTCCTCCGCTCTTGGCTCTTCATTAATGGGCTCTAAATTTGGGATGTCTCCCTCAGTCCTGCCATGACTATTTCTGGTTCCTTGCCACGTGTGATTGAAATGGATTCACATTTTCCATTTCCTTTTGTTCAGTCCTAGCCCTTTGAGTATCAAGCTCTTATTTTGTTAAGATCAATTCCCGCAGTTGTCATTCTACTTCAACCCTTTTCAGATCTAATTCCACTTCCTCTGAAGTTGGGAAGAATACTTGACCTATCCTGGCCTCACTTTCCAAGTCTCTTCTCATTCTGGGGGTGCCCATGTTAGAAAACCTAGAACTTGACAGTTGGGTTGGTAGTTCTTGCCTTGGACCTAGTCCAGCATTGGTTAATGGGCTTGTGCCCACAAATTACGCTTCCTCATTGTTGCTAGTTTGGAGACCAAAACATCCCCAGGCTATATCAATGATACCACTAGATCTTGTAGGGGGGAGGGTGGTTTCTCCTCTTCTCCAAACCCAGAGAATTGTAGCCCTTCTTCCATGGATTCTTGACTACTTTTATCGACAACGGTTATATTCCTTAAGACACTCAATTGAGTGCTCGTTGAGTGGCCTAAACCAACACTCTTTTGATAGGAAGATCCTGGGTGGTTTGATGCACTATCATCGGGAGTAAGGTCGTCTCTGATGCCTTTTTCAGACCTCAAGTGCATGTGAATGTGAGTTGATCAGCTAATTTTCTATCCCCAAATGAATTTTGGTAAGGTATTGTCGATCTAATTTTTTTTTTGTGTGGCCGTGAGACTACAGATAACAGTTCACGTTGTGAGATGTCAAAGAATCATTCACTTGTTAAATGGTAAGTTGTTCACGTCGTGAACTAGTTCCTACACTCTCACATGATCGAAGATTACTTTGGATTTACAAGTGAGCGTTACCTTATTCTAAGTTTATTAGTCTCAATGTGCTCAATTAAGGCACTTTCCTAACCTTAATCTAACAATACTAGGTTCGTGAACTAAATCTAGTTACGTCGTCAAACTACAGATAACAGTTGACATCGTGAAATGGTAAACAGTTCACGTTGTGAAAAGCTACACCGTTCACGTCGTGAGATCTAATTGGTTCATGCCGTGAGATGTCAAAGAATCATTCACGTCATGAGATCTAAGTCGTACACGTGGTCGGGAACTATATAGTGTTTCACGTTGTGAAGTATTCTCTGCTAGTTCATGGATTAAAATTTTGTCGGACCCGTTGTGTTAGAGATGTCAAGATAAGACGACCTATTTTTAGCAAGGTAATCCCATGATTTGCGATGCTTTGTAGGAGCGATTCACACCGTGAGATAGTAGGAAGTAGTTCACGTCGTGAATTGATTTCCTGCACTTTCATGTGTGAAGTTTTCGTGTCGAAGAGAGGAGTTTAGGTGCAAATTACCTATCCAGATGCTCCAAAATGATTGTGCTAGACATAATGAGTGTAATGCAAGTTCAAAACATAACCAATGGCTCCTTATTTTTGTGATTTTTGTAAAGTGAAAGAAAAAAATGGTGTAGCTTTCCTCTAGGGTCACCCCAGTACTCACCTACACAACAATAAAAACAACCAATTTCTCACAAACCTTCACTTCCACTCAAACCTTATCCATTTATTCCATATACGACGCACTTTCAGAATGCGAAGGCAATGATGAAACTTGTATACTGGGAGCTGAAACTCAAGGAGGATGGAAGAAACAAGGGTGTTTCTCCGGCAGCGTGCCAAAAATGTTATGGGCTACCATACCTCCAAAGAAGGAACTCTATGCATTCACCTTTGGAAGAAGCAATAGAACACAACTGTTGTAGGGAACTTACCAATTCTTCAAGCTCATGTCCCTCCCTTGAGGTCTCCAAGCTCTCTTCGAGAAGCTCTAATCCTTCAAGCTCCACCTCCACATTGTCACCGTAGAGTCACTCACGCCACCACACAAAGGCAATCTCTCTCTCTCTCTCTCTCTCTCTTCTCTACACAAGCATGCATGCATAAAAGCATAGAGAAGGCACATGTACTAGAGTACTCTCTCACACTCTCTCTCAAGACAAAGCAAGAACTCTTATAGAACAAAGGGGGATTGTGTCCATTCATTATGAGAAAATACCTTTTATACAATTGGACCTTATTCACACTTGGGTGCCCAAAACTTACTAACTAAGGCCTTGGGTGCCCAATCTCTCATAATGTTACAACTTTTATAGTGCCTTTGCATGACATTTATTAATGTCCTCAAATGGAGGAGCATAATTGTTAATCCTAATTGGGAGATTGTAAAGGTGTGTCTTTTATATCCTATAATGAAAATTGATGTATAACTCTACTTAACATGGTGTGGTAGGAGATCATTCTACAAAGATGATGGATTCATAAACCTTAGTTTCCTTCTATATTTACCTAGTTCTAGGGAATCTTGGCAGTTTTGGAGAATATTGAAGATTGTTGTGTAGATTTTGGTGGAGTTTGTATCAAGAATTGGTATAGATTAAAGATTCTATAGAGACTTTAGTGTAGATAATAGTTATGTAGCAAATTTCAGTTGTCCAGTGTGCAAATTGCAATCCTATTGAGGAATTTTATGCAGTTTACATTTTAATTGTAGATTTATACAAAGCTTCTAGTGCATAACCAAATTTCAAGAATCTTGATATACAAAATTATAAAGTTTACAAGATTAAGTGCAGAAACCAACAAATCATGGTGCAACCTTGACAAGCGAGTGGTTCTTGATTGAAACTTTTCTAATCTTGATCATTTCTTTGCAAAAATTATGTTTCTTTTTAAAAAATGATTAAAACTGTAAAGAAATCAAGAAATGTTGCAAAGTTAATGCAAGATAAACACAGTTGTAGTGTTCTTACATAATTTGATACAAGTAAACATGTCAGGGAGTGAGATTTTTGAAATATTTTATTATCCAATTTTTATAAAAAGAAAGCTTGTAGAGCAAGCTTGGGCTAAAATAGCCATGTAACCTATTTTTGATGAAATAAAATCTATAAAAATACTCAAGCAGAGATGCTTTTGGCACACGCTTGGGGCGGTAGTTGAGACCCAATCTGGTGTTTCTCTCACGTCTGTATTTTTTTGTTGGCATGCTTCCCAAGGTCCTATCGTGTGCTTTCTCGTTTCAATAGTATCAGAGCCCAAGATATGCTCCGTTAGAAAGGTGTGTGTGTGTTTGGGGCACTCAGATAGCCCGAGGACCAACAGGTCCTGTGTGAAGGTGCATAAAGCAGCGCAGGCATGAAGACCGAGGATCCACCTTCCACAAACGTCGCATCAGGACTGCCCAACGAGAGACACACTCAAGAGGCGATAGTCATCAAACAGGTGACAGAAGTAGGGGCACCACATCAGCGAATAGGTGGCAGAACAGCAAGCAGCGCACCGACCAATGGCAAGCAGTACACGACTGACAAGCAAGCACCGTCACCCGGCATACGACCGACAAGCAAGCAACAAAACCCAGCTACAGAAGCACACGACCGACTCACCGGCAACAACAAGTGCACCTAGCAACACATCATCACAGCATGACTGCCGCACTAACAGCAAAGCGAGACGCCATCAGCTGCCATGTAACGTGGGTGTCTCCTCAAGAGACAAAGAAATGACACTTCACTTTTTTTCTTTATACCTTCTCCATCAGGTAAACAAACGTCATGTGGGATTATAAGGAAGCTACGTGCCAGCGCTCCACGGGGGAAAGAGGAAAAAGAAGAAGAAGGAGAGAGGAAAAAGAAGAAGAAGGAGAGAGGAGACAAGAGAAGAAGGAGAGAGGAGAAGAAAGAGAAGACGAAGAAGAAAGAAGAGGAGAGAGAACAAAGAGAAAGAAGAGGGAGAAGAAGAAGAAAAGAGAGAAGAAGAAGAAGAAGAAGTAGAAGAGAAGAAGAAGAAAAAGAGGAGAGAGAAGAACGAGAAGAAGAAAAAATGGAGAGAGAAGAAAGAAGAAAAAGGAAAAAAAAAAGAGAAAGAAAATAAAAGAAAGCAAAGCGATTATCATCACCATCGAGATTACGTATTCTCACCCTCTCGTTTGATAGATATATGGATTGCTCTAGTGGCGTCATGTGGCGAGATCGACTCGAGCGTTATTGTATACGGTTACGATCATTGTTATACTATTTTGACCAATCGTTTGAGTCCATGGTTTTAGATATTTTCTCAGCTCCACAAGGATTCATGATTAGGGTACATTTTTCAAATTATGCACCTAGCTCAAGACCATCATTATTCTAGGATGTGTGATTATTTCTTACGCAGTTTATGGCGTAATCATGAAGACAATAGTCTTGAATTTATGCATGAGTGTAGGCATGTTGTTATGTGTGGTGTAAGCATGATGTGCAAGTTATACTAATGATCTCTACCATGGAGCCATGTTGAGTTTCCAACCATTATCGTCTTGACTTACACACACGATAAGTCCTCATCTTTACCGAACAATAAAGTTTTCAACTATTCATTTAAATTCTGTATTTCTCTTAACCTTTTCATTTTGTAGCCAACAATACATCAAGGTAAGACTCTCTTACTTTTGGATTTTATTTTTACATCATCAAGTTTTATTTAATATTTTTTATTTAATTTTATTTCACTTGGACTCAATATGATTGATGATGATGATGAACAAGGCTACTACGATGACTACGCCGACTCTTAGGGTAACATATTCATTTGATTATCTAGACAACAAATTATGGTGTTTCTCTCGCGTCTGTATGTCATTAGGAATTTTTGGACCCAAAAAGGGCCTCCTAAGGATTCCTAATTTTAAGGGATTAGAGCTTTAAAAGGTGGGCTTAAGAAGGGAGACAAAGGCTATGATGACCCCTATTTTTTGCCTTGCCACATCAGCCATACTCCCCTAGTTTCACTTTTTAAAGGGAATATTCTCATACTCTCTCTCTTACTTTTTGACTTTTCTCATACTCTCTTACTTTTTGAATTTTTTCCTTTCACTCTCTACAAATTGAATCTTTCTTGTCAGTTTGAAATCTCCTTTCTCATTAACTCCCACCATATCTCCCTTCTTCCACATCAGCCAAAAAAAAAGATTTAGGTGGGCCCCAAAAAGTGAAAAATTTTTATTTTTTATTTTTTATTTTTTTACATTTTGAGGTGGAAAAAACACCACCCAACCAATATGTATGATGAAAATAATTTTTTTCCTCCAAAAAGCTTGTAATTCAAGGGTCACGTCAAAAGCCTGTCTCAGGAGCCAGTACATCCATAACTACCTGTCAGGTCCCTACAACCCCATAAACATAACTAACTGTCAGGAACCACTACATCCATGAGATCCCGAAATTGTGGGGACCCCAAAAATTATTATTTTTTAATTTTTCTCATAAATGTAATTTATTGATGAAAAACTCCATGTTAGTATATTTGTATATCAAAAATATCATTTTCTACTTAGAAAAATAGATTTGTGTTAAACCTGTAAAACAGCAAAGTTTTAACAGTCTCTCTTCTCTCTCTCTCTCTCTCTCTCTCTCTCTCTCTCCCCCTCTGAGGATCTCTCTGCTTTAGCTTCTTCCTCTGCTTAGCTATGGAGCCTTTGCAAGCTGTGTGTGTAGCCCCTTGTGAAGCTAGAAAACAGAAGGTTGATTTACACATTCGTATTCCTAAAGAGTATGGCAGCTCTAAAAAAACCCATCCTATTGATGCACAATCTGTCCAAGCTCGTAGGATAGCTAAGGAGAAAAATGTAGATCTTTGGGTTGATGGGCATCTCTATCCAGTTGACCCTCCATTAAGAGCAAACCCTCCTTTCCGCAATTTATCATCTTTTATGCAATTTGTTGGTGAAGGAGAGCTTGGCTTGTTAGGATACTGCAGAAGATTGACTACAAGTGGAGCTTGGCAAACCCATATTCTCCAATCTCAATTGCAAGCATCACAATTCAGCCTTTTACAATGTCAAGAAGGACTTAAAACATCATCAGTGAATAAGCAGGCCTCTGGTATGTCATACGAGGTTGCTCAAAAGGTCTCCACATGACTGGATCAAAGGCAAGGAGATTTTTGGAGAAGCCAGCAAACATAGAGAAATTCAAAGAAGACTTGGGGACTTTGGAGAGACCTATGTGCAATCACCACAAATGTAGATTGTCCAATGCCAACTCTTGTAAATATGCGCAAACAGCTTTGGATAAATTTCAATAACATGGTTTGCATTATGAATCAAAGTAGCACAACTGTCATCATTCCAACAACATATCATTGGCAAGACCCTACTACCAGGACAGGGTCCCCTACCTACCCAGGAGGAACTTGATACACAAGTACCACAGCAACAGGAGGAGGAGCATTCAAACTATGAGAAAGACCAAGAGGAGGTTCCTGCAAGTGCACGCAAGCGTAGAAAGGTCAAGCTCTTCAAGCCAAGGAAGTCCCAACCTCGCCAACGCACTAACACAACATAGAGAGCTCCAAGGAGAAGGATGCGCCAAGGGTAGAGGGCTCTACAAGAAATCAAGTTTTATCAGAGGAACACTGAGTTGCTGATAAGAAGAGCCCCTTTTGCTCGCACAGTGAAGGAGATTCTCCAACGATATAGAACAGAGTTCCGTGTGCAGGGGATTGCCCTTGAAGCATTGCAAGAAGCCTCCGAGGCTTACCTTGTTGGGCTTTTTGAAGACACCAACCTCCTTGCAATACATGCGAAGAGGATTACCATATCTGCCAAGGACATGCAACTAGCTCGGCGCATTCGAGGTGAGCGAGACACGATCTAGAGATCTTAGATGTTAACCTTTTTTTTGAAGCAACTCTTTTGTTTCAAACCCCCCTTTGTAACAAGCCTATCTGGCTTTCATTTGTAACCTTCTGGTAATTAAAATTTTAAGTTTCTCTTACAATGTCTCCGTGTCATCATGTTTGTTTAACATGGAGTGTCTATCATGTGCCAGTTTGTCACCCAAAGCATCAGAAATGCTCCTAGAGGACTGAGGAAGCTGTGCCAGAACAGTGCGAATTTGGCCTCTGCAACAATGGCGATGTAGGCTCAAAATTCGCACTGTTCTGGCACTTCTCCCCTAGCCACTCAGGATCATTTCTGATGCATTTATAATGAAGTTGAGCACACTAATTGTGAGAAACAGTAGTTTATAAGATAAAAACACCTGTAATCATGTGTAAAAATATAGTGTTTATCATTTCTGATGCATTTATAATGAAGTTGAGCACACTCATTGTAATAAAGTTGAGCACACTAATTGTGAGAAACAGTAGTTTATAAGATAAAAACACCTTTAATCATGTGTAAAAATATAGTGTTTATCATCCAATGCATCATAATTGCTCCTGGAGGACTGGGGAAGCTATGCGCCAGAATAGTGCGAATTTAAGCTCTGCACCAAGCTCAAAATTCGCACTGTTCTGGCACTGCTCTCCTAGCCACTCAGGATCATTTCTGATGCATTTATAATGAAGTTGAGTACACTAATTGTGAGGAACAATAGTTTATAAGATAAAAATAGCGTTAATCATGTGTCTGTCATCCAATGCATCAGAATTGCTCCTAGAGGACTGGGGAAGCTATGCCAGAATAGTGCGAATTTAGGCTCTGCACAGCGGCGGTGCAGGCTCAAAATTTGCACTGTTCAGGCACTGCTCTCCTAGCCACTCTCAGGATCATTTCTGATGCATTTATAATAAAGTTGAGTACACTAATTGTGAGAAACAATAGTTTATAAGATAGACAGCTTTAATCATGTGTAAAATTACATTGTTTGTCATCCAATGCATCAGAATTGCTCGTGGAGGACTGGGGAAGCTATGCTAGAACAGTGCGAATTTAGGCTCTGCAGTGGCGGTGCAGGCTCAAAATTCACATTGTTCTAGCACTGCTCCCCCAGCCACTCAGGATCATTTCTGATGCATTTAATGAAGTTGAGTACATTAATTATAAAAACAGTAATTTATAAAATAAAATTACCTTTAATCATGTGTAAAAATACATTATTTGTCATCCAATGTATCAGAATTGCTCCTGGAGGGTTGGGGAAGCTATGCCAGAACAGTGCGAATTTGGGCTCTACAGCAGCGGTGCAGGCTCAAAATTCGCACTGTTCTGGCACTGCTCCCCCAGCCACTCAGAATCATTTATGATGCATTTATAATCAAGTTTACATTGATTATTGAGAAACACAAGTTTACATTGATTATTGAGAAATAGTAATTTACAAGATAAAAATACCTTTAATCATGTATAAAAATACATTATTTGTCATCCAATGCATCAGAATTGCTCCTAAAGGGCTGGGGAAGCTGTGCCAAAATAGTGCGAATTTGGGCTCTACAGCAGCAGTGCAGGTTCAAAATTCGCACTGTTCTGGCACTGCTCCCCTAGGCTCCCAGGGTCATTTCTGATGCATTCACAATTACATTGATGGTACAAACTAGAAAAAATAATGATATACTTGATGAAAATAAGTTTGCAAAAATTGTATTGTATTCATAATAAGAAGTGATACATCATCTTTACAAAAGCTTTCTTACAATATTGACCTTCCTTCTCTTATTATTGGACAGAGTGTGCTCAAGGAGTGATTGGGCTATTTCTTGAGGATCCTCTATGCCTATGCTTTTGGCTATACCTATACGAGCAAGAAGCTTACTCCTAAATCCAGAACCAAAAAACATCGAAGGCAAGGAATTCTTTAATCAGAACTATACATTTGGTGCATTCAAGGCGCTGGATGTAGGGGCGGGCATATTGTTGAATGTACTTAAGCAGCTCAATAGGCACCCATCAATCATTGGGGCAATGGGAAAAGGAGATGGAGTGCGGAGCCAAGTATTGCTCCATGTATGCAATCTGTGTCTCATAATGCTGGGACGCAAGGGCGAGCGACTTTTCAAAGTCGACTTCACGAGAGAACATGACAAAGAGCTCGCTCTTGCCCGCCCACGGGGGGTGGTGGAGAGGAACTCACAGAAGTTGTCAAAGTAGGTAGCCATGTGAATGCAAAGAGATATTGTGAGCTCGTGCTTGGTTTCTATCGCCTGAAAATGAGAAAGAAGGCACCTTTGGCTATTTATAGTTAAAATTTAAAGTTTGGCCTTTTCACACTAGACCACTAGTTAGACAAAAAATTTATAGTTTGTAAAAATATTAAGATTTCAATTAAATAAAGATTGGTTAAAAAAGAGCCTGCTACAAAATTACAAGCATGTCATCTAATCTAAAATTGTTATAATGTCTTCATTTTTTGCCCCTCTTGTGACATTTACTTCATGTTGATCTCCATCTCCTTGTTGACTTGAAAGCTTGTCATTGCCTTCACCTCGATCCTGAAACTCTTGCCCCTCACGTGCATCAAAACAGAGGCTATTTTCCCATATACTCAGTTCATCTTCAAGCTCTTCCACATGCCTACTATGTGTTGGTAGGGCTATGCACCTTGCTGCTGAAAATTCAAGGTCCCCCATTTGCCATGATTCTGAGACCATGGTTGTCCCCTCCTTACGCTTCCCAATTTGTAAAAATATAAAAAGTGGCACAATAACCAAAAAGTGTAAGGGTTAATTCTAGACATGTAGTGGAATCAGATATACCTTTCTTCTCATCAACTTGAAACTTGACTCTTCATTGTCAAAGCCCATGATGCTAAAGTGTTGACGCAAGTCTGCTAGGCTCCAATGCTTGCTTGCTGCCACTCACTCAATCCATCCATTTTACATCATCACAGCTACCTCAATAGGCATAATTTCTTCTTCTGAGGCTTAAAGTGGGATCATGTCCCGTGCTTTTGCATCCATCTTTGGTAGTGCAGATGCATGTACAAAATAGAGCGTGCCTTCAAGAACCTGAAAGACACTGTAGAATCTACTACATTGCACTTGTACACATCACCTTGATGTGACCCCTCATTAACCTCCCAACCCTCTCCTAGTATAGATAGAAACATTGCCTCTCCAATGGATGCATGCATAGCATAGAAAACTTCAGTGAGGCTTTGGAGTGGTTGTTCCTCAACATAATTAGAGGGGAAAATATCTGCAGGCAGAGAGACATAAGAAAATGGAGAATCATAAAAAAATTTGAAAGAAAAAATCCAATATTAGAATGTTGTTAAAGCTGTGTTTATGTTACACTGACAATTTGAAGGAAACCTTGGTCGTTGGCCTTGAATGTACAGGTCTCCAAGGGTATACACATGTTGCACTATGGCAACCAGTCCTTCCTTCTTAGTATGCTTGAAGCCTTGTAGCCGTCCCTTCCAATGATGTAGCATATTCCCCAGTTGACGCACTCGATGTGGTCCCTTAGAGCTTGGCTGCATGTAGACCCAAGCCCCAACCCTGAATCTTGTTGGAGCCCAAACTCCATTCTCATCTCTTGTGTTATGCAGCACAAGCTCTTCCACCTTCTCCCTAGGTCTTCTCACATTACTGGAAGAGGCCATGGTGGTAAGAAAAGAGAAGAAGGGAAAAGAAAAGCTTGTTTTACAACAGAGGAGTGGAGAGGAGAGAAAGTTCAGGGTTTTCAGTGTAGCAATGGAAAGCTTAAAAGAGGGTTAGAGTTTGACAATAGGCTCCGTGAACCTAGAGTAGACTAAAGAGGGATAGAGTTTCTGCAGCAATGGAGAGGGAGGGAGCTTGAGAGAGAGATAGAGGGAGATTGAGAGGGAGGGAGCTTGAGAAGGAGGGAGAGATTGAGAGGGATGGAGTTTTTGCAGCAATGGAGAGCTTAGAAAAGGAAGAAAGAGGGAGAGGGAGCTTGAGACTGAGGGAGCTTGACAAGGAGGGAGAGCTTGAGAGCTATGGAGTTTCTGCAGCAATGGAGAGCTTAGAAGAGGAAGAAAGAGGTTCAAAATGAGCTTTCCAAACCTAGAGTATGTTGGGGGGAAGTTTGAGAGGGAAAACACACTTTTGGCAAAAAAAAAATTGAAAATTTTTAATTTTTAGGGTTTTTAATTTACGCGATTTTAGGTGGGGGGACCTCTAAGTTTGGGCCCAAGAGGTAGGGGGACAAGAGTAGTAATTAGGTCCCATTAGCAAACCAAAGCCTAGGCCCCCTAGGGTCAAAGAAGTCAAAAATGTACACCCAGCCCTCTTCCTATTGTTCCATTCCTAATCAAAAGTTAATCCAAGAGGCCCTCTTTGGGTCCGAAAAATTTCTAATGTATAGCTAGACCATTTGATGTTTGCAGAGCTACAACTGCTTTCTCTCTCTTTTATTTCACGGCTTATGTTGTAGTTGCAAGGCTTGAATGCCTTCCAGAATGAATTCTCTTACATAACAAGATCTAAAAAGATACACCACCACCCAAAGCTACTTCTTTAGAGCCAACCACAATCGAAAACTCAGTAAGAGGCACCAAAGATAGTCGAACACTCAGTAAGAGGCACTGGAGTTAGCCCTACACTAGTGCTTATAGCAGTATCGAATCCCACCTAGCCACCCAAGGCACTCTCTGAACCTTGGCAACTAGTAGCGTGGAAAGGCGTTTTTTTAAGAGAGAGTGACTAGCTTCATCGCCTTCTTTATAGGCTCAGCTTACCTTGTTTTTTCTTTTTATTTTTTTACAAAACGAATTGCAAGCAAGGCTTCATTGCCCTCAAGGTTTAGCCAGCGAAGGGTCTCTAGAGAGAGAGAGAGAAGGGGGGGGGGGAGACTGCCGCCAGCATGAAAGAGAAGAAGTAATATTTTTTAAATTTGAGAGTTAAAACGAGGTTATCTCCTTTCACACCTTTGCCAAGTTGCCTCCCACACTAGCTTCCTTTCATTCCACACTCCTATTCTTTACCAAATGTGTAGCCCTTAACCTTTTCACATCCACTTAGGTTCGGGACATCTTGCATGCAAACTTGCACTCTTGAGTTATCAGCGGTTTGTAATCATACGAGCACACTTGGAGTATTTGTGAGGAGTAATCATGCGCTTATATTTTGTGGAGATTATTCACACGTGACCATTTCAGTTAGCATCATTCACGCACATTGGCACTTTATTTGGGATTGTTCGCACACTTGGTGCTTTGTGAACGTGTTTTCACATTTTTGTGTTTTGTGGAGTGTTCACACATTTGGGGATATTTTGTGGAGAGTGTTCACGCACAGATATCGGTTTTTCCTACTATTTTTACCCCTCATTCAATCGACACTCTACACCCCATCATCGTCATCAACATCACTATGTTACCATCTCAGATCCTAATCTTAGAAGGGATGCTCATGCATTATTTTTGTGGCTTTACGCTCGTGAGCTACCATTTCGTGTCACAAATCATATTTCTTCTGTCGCATTCACACGTACTTTTGGCACTTTGAGGTTTAGGCCTTCAAACCCTTATTCATCGACTTCATGTTATGATGAGGTAGCCTATTCATGCCACGAATGGTTCTTCGAGCTCGAGGGATCGATGCCTAGTCACTCGAGACATTTGTTTGATGAGGTGGATGTTTATGCTAGATGGCCCGCACACGAGGATTTCCTTGTGTCATTGCTTGACTACCATCACACGAATGGTTCGGTATTGTTCGCATGGGATGATTCTTTCTTGGGCGTCTTACATGAGTGTCCTACACTCTTGAGCCATTATGATTATGTTCGGCACCCACATACCTATGATAATGTATCTCATACACATACACATGATGCCATGTGCCACGCACACTTATGATGATGTATCGCACACACTTATGATGATATTTATACAAGCGCACGTGATTATACACATGCACATGATGATGTTGCCACATGCATATGCACATGATGGTGTTGCCACATATGTACATGATGATGATGATAGTGGTGTGTGAGTTGGATCATGTGGGCATGATCTCGAGGGCAGAGATAGTAGCGAACACATCGAGCATTGATACTTACATGCCTATCTTCCTTACTATGGATCATATAGATATATTAGTTGATCGTGGGAGCATTTTAGAGGATAGTCTGCATTCGATTAGTAATATATCTAGTATAGCACACAAGTTTGGCGATACTTCACATGTGAGTTATTGGTATACTTATGGGCATAGGCCTGAGTTCCTTATGCTAGAGGCTGTTCTTCTAAGACTTTAGCATGTGGAGATGTTCACAATACCACTACTTCTAGTCTTCATAGTGTACCTAGCAGTGTTCATTTGAATATAATCTATGTATTTGAGCAGTCAGGTGTATAGTGCATGAGGGTAGTGTTTATTTTACTAATGTGAGATCTCATAGGAGACACATGATTATTCATATAGATCTAGAGAGTGTTACATTTGGCTTAGATAGTCTCTTAGATCTATTATTGGGAGATAGACTCTACCTATGAGGATTACTTCAGTGACCTTGGAGATTCTAGGGTTAGGGATTTTATGAATGATCATTCCATTTATCTCTCATGTGTGGATACGTTGTCAGCCCTCAATGACGATGACATTTATAATGATCCTATTGGAGGATCATGCACATATAGCGGGATTTGCACATGAGGATGTGATACATAGCTCAAGTCATGCATATACACATGGATACAGAGGGTCGTGCCTCGGATGTTTTGAGTTGTGCCGGCATCAATTCTTATTTGACTTTGCATGATGCTGACTACGAGCTATGTGCATTTGGTTCCTGTGATTGTCTCCACACGATCCTATGTTTTGCGAAGCTGGGACATTTACTTTTGGATGCACCATTTACCATTTGTAGTGTCTGGTTTTTTATTATGTGGTTCGACATTCAGATACACCTATGGCACATCATAGTCTTGGCCTGCACGATGGTTCTTTTGTGCTAGGACATTTTGCCATTCTGGCCACAAGTAAGTTTCAAGTTCATTGTGTGGATGTCTTTAGTACCGGACTCACATTACGACTGCGAGGATGGGCTAGTTGTTGGTTTTCCTTTCAACATAGGAGGATTTGGGGCTAGCCTCATAATCGACACTAGTCTTCCATATTTTTCATTTGAACCAGGTGGTTGGAGGATCATTCTTTTTGGAGTTTGGATGGTTCAAATTTCCCTTCGATCCATGCGATTGCATGATTAGCTTCATCATGGACAGGAGTCTGTTATCCTTTCCATTTGACCCTAGGGGTCATACAACTCCTTGGCTTCACTTTTGATTCAAAGGGTGTATTGTTAGCTTCATCATCAGCTTTGCACTACATTCCTTTCCATTTGATCTAGGAGGGGTCATATGCTTTGATGACAACACTGACATTCAGTTTTGATGTATTTTTTGACTTTGGTATATAGCCTTTTATGTTTCTTTGTGCACAACCACCCTTCAATTTCGAGGACGAATTCATTGTAGGAGGGGATGGTTTGTAATGAAGCAATTATATATGCACATGCACATGTATGGGTATCGGCCTAGGCACATGTACCTTGGGTCCCTTGAGCATAGGTTTGGGAACATGGACATATTGATTAACTAATGTGAAATGACCAAGCTCTATATAAATGATCTTAGTCTAGGTTATTGTACCCTTTATCACCCTTTGATCACCTTTTACCATCATCTAATATGATAGACATCTTGTCTTCTTGGAGCTTATGCCCAAGCTTTCATGATTGATTTATGGCAATCTTTCTATGTTTAGATACTAGTCCCTATGATGAATGGAACATGTTTGTACTCCATGCTAATGAGCGCAATCCCCGAAGTCCCTTCATTGCAATGCCTCTACCTTGGTTGCTATAATGAGGTGTAATGAAAATTAGAGAAAAATTTATTTAAGATTATCGTAATCACACTTAATTACTTCATGGATACATCTTGATACACATGAGAGAGACACTATACAAAAAATTAAAATGGGAGGAGATTATGAACTCCTTATTTACAAACATTAGCCCAAAATAGTTAAAACTTGCACGACTTCCCTAGCTCTATTTTTGCCTTGCCTTGAGTATCAATCCTCCTTAGCTATATCAATCTTATTTTTTGATTCAATACTCCTTATTTACAAACATTAGCCCAAAATAGTTAAAACTTGCATGACTTTCCTAGCTCTAGTTTAACCTTGCCTTGAGTATCAATCCTCCCTCTTTAAACCTTAGTAATATCCCACCCAAAAAAAAAAACCCCTTAAAGTAAAATTCAAGAAAAGCTCCCTGCTCTGAGAGAAATCTTTAGAGATAGCTCATACGCTTTGCAGAGGTTTTCAAAGCAAGCACAAAATAGATATGCTTGTGTGTTGTAGGAGTAGCCTACACTGTCTTTGAAGACTCCATGCTTTAAATCTAACTCGTTTTGTTTAGACTGCCTTGATGCTGAGAGAGCCTCAGGGTTGTCTAGATTATCATGCATTTATGTGAAATTAAATATCCAACCAATCCATCCACGAAAAAAACAAAAAACAAAACAACACAAAAAACTATGAGTTGCAAAGAGCTACAAAGCTCACTGCTGAAAGGATCCCATGATATGAAATGATGGCACACTCTCTGTGCTCTGAAACCTTGGGCTGCCAAAAGCTGCATTACATTTGTTGCATACATTATAGAGCTCATTTGCAACGCATTTCACAAAGGATTGACACTGAGAACTCTAATTGATTCTTGATTGATAATCCACTCTAAGAGCCTTTATAGCCCAGTGGATGAAAGAATTACAAGTAAAGAGGCCACCCGCAATGGCCAAACAGAAGACTCTTTACAGATTTGGAGATTCTAGACTATAACTCCCTCTTATAAGCCAGAAGAACATCATAATCGAATAGGCAAGCTATAATTTTGGAATGTTCTGATTTCTCCTTCCAATCCAGCAGTTACTATGACCATACCCCATGCTGATGCCATGGCAGTTATGTCTTTGCCGTTGTCGCCCTCCCCTTCTAACACGTCATCAATTTTCATGGGGTTTGCATTGGAGTCAACTGCATTCCTTGTTGAGTTTTGCTGCAGGGAAGGAAGCTTCTCCTCAGGCCAAGTTGCAGACCCTTTGCTGTCAGAGAAAAATCCGTTGTTTTTAATATGTTGAGTTGCCACACAATTCGAAAATATTGAGCTCCCACAGCAATCTTCCAAGTAAGAATCTAACATAGGAGACATGAGGCTTGAGGCTTCTTCATTACAAGATGCATATCCAGCATCTTGAAGATCTGAGGGAGCCGAATTCATCCTGAAGACATCCCTCAATCCCAAACCCACAGGTTCCCTTGTGCTCTCTTTAGATGTTGAGATTGATTTCTCTTTTGCTGATGAGATTGATTTGCCAACAGATACTGACTTTCCATGAAAAGATGATGCCTCGCAAGCAAGAACAAGCTCAAGATCTGAACGACTGCTTGATACACTCACTGGTGAGTAGCCACCAGAGGCTGGTGTAGTCTTCAAAATGCTGCCTTCTTTCTTATGAGCCGACGAAGAGACTGTCTTCTGAGAAAGCTTTGGTTCTCCAGTGTTTGATTGTGTAGGCTGAAAACTCATCCCGGGCCAGGGTATCGCCACTAAAACATGTCTAGCAGAGAAATCTTCATAGGATCCTGACATTCTTTCCATTCTTTTTTGTTGACCTGGGCACTCAAATTTTGAATCATTATAGTTCCAGATGCAAACACGAGAATCCTCACTTGCACAGGTTATGTACCTCCCATTCGAGCTGACAGATGCTGAAATATGGCTTTTTGTGTTCCGAAAACCTGCAGCATAAATAAAAAGGTAACTCTCTCTCTCTCTCTCTCACACACACACACACAGAGGTCGGTAACATGAAGTCTGTTGCCACATGCAAGTCCTCAGATGCATCATGCATGTGCATGGTTTTATGAATACAGGTACAGGGTAGACATGGGTAGAACAGGGCAAAAAGACCATTGTGAGCCTCGATTGCAAGGACAGGATTGTTCAGTGTTTGTGAGATTATATCAGGGTTTTGCACGGGATAAAAGTGTGGCAGAGGGCACTAACTATGGCTGCAGGATGAGCAGGAAGCACCAGGGGTGTGACACTGCCCTCTGACGCTCTTCAGCAGCCCACAGCCCAAAAACAGCAACCACACTGGTGCCCTCTGCACAAGCAACACAATCCAGACAATGGACTCCAATGAAAACACTCAGGTTCTGGCTTGGTGAGATGCACAAGGGCATAGTGAGGTGACCATAGAATTTGCAGATTTGCAGCTTAATCTTCACCATTAGTTAAGCATATATCCGCAAGAGCAGGAAATGGAACAAAAAAAAAAGGAAGGATACTGCATATTTTGTGTGTATAATCAATTAAACCTTATGTCTATTTGTCCTTTTCCTATTTAGGTAAGTAGTTAATTGAATTGCTTCTGCCAGACTCTCTGCCATTGATATCCGAGCATGTTATATACTGCCAAATAGTACTCTCTTGCAAGAAGTGTTGTTTGCCAGTGGAGCATGGTCAAGTTGCGTTCAGGTAGATGGACAGAAATGGATACCCACAAGCAAGACAAGCAGATCCCGGAGCCAGGCGTTAGTACGGGAGCGCCTGTTTGTGCGTGGTCCTGGAACACCAGTTGGGCGCTCTCCGCGGAGTCCAATGAAAGCACAGGACCGTAGAGATTGGACCACACTAGTGGTCTTTCTGCTTCGAGTATCTACTTCGAGCATATTTGTTTGGTACTGTATTCATATGTACATGGACATCATCTGGTTCTTGGAACCCATGGAGCATTGTATTTGTTAAATACTCCCAATAAATATATCATATATTGAGGGGGGGGTCGGCCCGTTCCGGCCCCAGTGCTGGTGTCCATCTATTTATTTCATTTCATTTCAATTTCAAGTTGTATTAAGTTGTCCATTTCAAATTGTGGTTTTAAAGTTGTGCTATTACGCATGTGGTTGTCCAACGAAGTCTCTTCCCACTTGACGGGATCAATTTCATTGGGTATCAGAGCACGGTTGTTTCCCTCTTCCTAGTGGGAAAACGAACCTGTGTACTGGACACCCCACTTTTAGCGCACTTAAACACAATGGACAGCCAAGGCAACCCTTTGGAAGTGCCAAATTCGAGGGGTCCATCTAGTGCCTCTCGTGGTTCTGATACTCTGCGAGGAAGGCACAAGCCCCTTGAAAGAGTTAATGATAGTGAATCAAAGGGTCAACTGTCTCCAGGAAAGATAGTCATGCTTGAACAAGAGCTTGATGCAATGAGGGCTGAAATGGAACATATGAGAAAACTTTTGCAGGCACAAGAGCAAGAGTTAAAATTTTTGCATGAAGATCCCCATGTGCAAAGTGCCATTGAAGCTAGGAAGGCTTATTGAATGGTAGATGTAACTTTTGAGTCCTTGGCACGGGAAGTGGATAAGAAGCCAAGGGAGTTGGCACTTGCCTACCTCCTCCGCAAATTCGATTTCCATGCAGCACTTCGACAGGGGGGTGTTTTCCTAGGAGTACCGATTAGAAAGAGTGCAACTCCATCAACAAGTTCAGCAAGAGCAATGTGCAAATTCCAAGTTCATGATGTGCACTCCGCATTTTGTAAGCCCTAGTCCACCGACCAGTCAGCCAGTGTAAGCCCAGCGGGGCGTGCCGTGACAAACTCAACCACGTGTCCAAGAGATAGAGATATAGAGAGAAAGGGGAGAGAGAGGAGGGAATAGGGATCTTGCACAGCACACCACATTCAGCGGTCCACGGGCACGTTAGCCAAGATCAATACAATCAATGAATACAAAACAAACAGATATGCCGATGTAGGATATCCAAGTCGATGTCGATGTCGATGTCGAGGCACGAGATCTCTGATGCCGAGCACACCATGGGGATGACTCAGGAGTATCTCTCACCGGGCTAGTACCAAATCTAATATCCAAATCCAAATCCAATGAATCTAAGTCCAATGAATCCAAATCCAAGTCCAAGTCCAAGTCCAAGTCCAGATCCAAGTCCAAGTCCAAGTCCAAATCCAAGTTCAAGTCCAGATCCAAGTCCAAGTCCAAGTCCCATAGCCAAGTTTCACGTTCATGTCCAAGCTTCATGCCCAAGCTAGCTGTCCAAGCTTCATGTTCCATGTCCAAGCTCTATGCCCAAGTTCTCCATGTCCAAGCTCTTATGTCCCAAGTCCAAGAAACACTCGCTCATCCCATGAGTAATCTCCACAACTCCCATAGCCTTGTCCATAAAGAAAACCATGGAAAAGCTCTTTCTCACAAGAAAACTAATATAAAACCTGTTTGAATGGTTTTCGAGCGATAAAAACCTCCAAAAAGCAGTTTAGGGTTTTTGGAGCAATTTTAGGGTTTTTGAAATTTCTGGCTATACAGCTCCGTACACGCATCCATATCGCCCATGCATATGCCCATACAAGTCTAGGGCTAACCGTACATCTGAAAAGCAAGTTGGAGAAGGTGTTGATGGCGAAGAAGAAGCTCTCCATGATCATAATGCACACATACACTCCACTATCTCCTTCATGATGCTACAAGAGAGATTCAAGCCTTTTTATACTTGAAGAGGGCTCTGCTTTTTGCCAAAAGCGTAACCAAGCTTTTTCTTTTGTCTTTTTCCCTTTGCTTTCCACTTTATAATAAAATATTACTCACTTTATAATAAAATATTACTCACTTTTGTCAAAGTTCTTTGCTTTTCTAACTTCAGGGCCTTCCTTTTTGATCCTAGAGCTGCTTTTTGAGGAAGCACCTTTTAGCTTTTTGGTCCGGCTCAGTCTCCTCTTTCCAATGATGCCCTTGGCTTGCTGTCAACTCTATTTGACTTTTTGCTTTTTCTTGCTTTTTGACCAAAAATGGTGCTTTTTCTTAATCAAACCTTATGGACCCTATCCCCATGTCTTCTTCCACCTATCTAGTGTCTAGGCATAGGTTTCATCATGTGAAATAGAGCTAGGAGGGCCAAATAGTTACATTCCCTCCCTCTTATATCGCAGTTGTCCTCAATTGCAGAGTGCAAGTGTTCCAATCACATCCATATCTTCCAAGTATATCCATATGTTCCAAGTACATCATGCACATCCATATGTTTCAAGGTACATCAAGTACATCCATATGTTGCAAGGTACTAGCCCCATCTGGTGAGCTTGTGCATTTGGTCTTTTCCCATATCTGTGGTGTCATTTGCTCATCTAGCAACATCTCAATGCCTTTTCTTTGACCAATGTCCTTGTTCTTGATGGTACATCTTCATGGATCATTCGTGTCTACTGAGTATTCCAGGTACTGGCCAGGTAGTCTGGAGCCCAGTGGACTATCACATACCATAAATCCAAGCAGTCCACACATCAAAAACAGCACACAAAGTCAAAGAAATTCAAACATACATCAGTATGCAGTGCACAAGTAATGATCCTCATGTTCATGGATTGTCCTGTCTGGTTTCATCGAAACCGTGCTGAGCCGAAATCTTCCCAAAACATAAGTTCAGATAATCCACAGGATAGCTAGTCCCGGAAGATCACATCATGTCAAGCACCATGAGCCATACATGTACTGTCATGTTAGACTCCAAATGCCATACAAACACACCATGTCAGGCTCCACAAGCCATACATGTATGTCATGTCAAGCTCCATATGCCACACATGAACAGTAGAAAACAGAAGCAATGAGGACCTTTGTGACAACCATGCCTTTTTGTAGGCTTAGAGCCTTATCTTTGACAAAGTCACACACATTGTAGCATGCAATAGGTTGATGGTCGTAGCGCGAAACAAAGCCTTCTTTAAACCTGTGAGTTTATGCAATCCACTTAACTTGGAGAGAGAAGAGAAGAGAAAGAGAAGATGGAGTCAACATAGTACTGGGGCCCAATTACCCACTACACCCCCCCCCCATGCAAGCAAGAGTATTTGCTTATATTTCTTTGGAGAACTTTGCACAATGAGTATGAAAGATGATTGAGGACTGCCCAACGCACGGACGAAGTAGACCGAACGCAAGCTAATCATATGATGTCCAAGCTCCTTTGAATACTCGTCAATAACCACTATGCAAACCCAGAACTAAGGGATGCACATATGGTGGGCTGAATGTTGAAGATCTTCTTCACGTGACACGGAGGCCTTGGGAATGTAGAGCAATAAAGTGCTGAATGTTGATTGTCTGCTCAAGGTGTAGCATGTGCCGAGCTAGGACCGTGTGAAACAACGAAGCCTTTCTTTAAACCTGAGTTTAGTGAGTTTTTAGCAATTCTTTAAAACAACATGCATGAATCTAAAAGAGATGTAGTAGAGACGACACCAGATGGGGTCCCAAATTACCCACTGAAGGGCCCCCCTGCAAGCAAGAGTATTTGCTTTATTTCTTCTTCTGGGTGTCCACAAGACTGAGCGGAAAAATTGACTGGCTGATTGCCAAACGCAAGGACAATTGGACCAAACGCTGGGCAGAACTGTGCATAAGCTTTAGGTGACTGTGAAGCTATCTTCGAGAGAAATACACCGACCCGAGACTAAGGGTAGGTGTGCTGAATACTCCTGAAGAGATTGAGCTTCTTTGCCTTATGCTAAGAGCACAAGTATGGCTGTAGGTATGCACAGGCAAGAGCCTAGGCATACAAGCTTGATTTCTGATGTTGATCTCTGATTTGTGACTGATGATTTTTGGACTGAACTGGACTTGCCCTTTTATATGTTTCAGGAAGCTCAGTCGGCTGACCCTACAACCTGTCGGCCAGCAATAAATGCCCACAACTAGCACATAGTGCTGTCAGCTGCCTGGGCTGGTCGGCTGGCTGCTGGTTAGCTGGTCAGTTGGCTACCAGACCTGGCCGACTGGGACCCAAGTCTATAATGACTTGGCCGACTACTTGTACAGACCATTAGGCCTGCTGCGTAGCCTTAAAGGGTGGCTAGGGGTACTAAGTACCCCTTGCAAGGCATTGCCCAAGTTAGGGCTGCCTTGGGGCTGGCCCCCTTCTACATGAAATGCGACTACATGCTTCTAATGTATCAATTGTTATGGCTGACATCTACATGCATCTGAATGATGAATACTTGCTGAATTCTCCACAGTGGGTTAAGAGGATTGACCTGACACTACCCTCTATAGCTGGGAGACTGACCTACGTAGCTCGTGCCTGACATGTCCCGGACTACTTGTACAGACCATTAGGCCTGCTGCGTAGCCTTAAAGGGTGGCTAGGGGTACTAAGTACCCCTTGCAAGGCATTGCCCAAGTTAGGGCTGCCTTGGGGCTGGCCCCCTTCTACATGAAATGCGACTACATGCTTCTAATGTATCAATTGTTATGGCTGACATCTACATGCATCTGAATGATGAATACTTGCTGAATTCTCCACAGTGGGTTAAGAGGATTGACCTGACACTACCCTCTATAGCTGGGAGACTGACCTACGTAGCTCGTGCCTGACATGTCCCGGACTAGGGCTCACAAAGGGGTCACGGCATACGATAAATATATCCTAGAAGGTACTACTTCTGTACATGATTCTTGCACTGTTGACGAGCCAATTTGTCACCGTGTACCACAATGCATGGGTGCACATGACACAAGGGCCAGAGACTCTAGGCACACATCACTTCTCTTGACTGCTTGTAGGCTGAGGAAATGGCATGCGAATGAAGCCATTTATATGATCAAGGACCTTTTAAAAGCAAAATTACACACAAAAGATTACTACATCTCATTTTGGGGGACAATCCGAGCAGAGAACCCTTGACCCGCACATACATGTTTAGAAAGCCCAATCATAGTATTTCTAATTAAATAGAGACCATGTACCCCTGCAGTGGCTGCTATCTCATGCTCCACCTATTCTTCTTCTTCATTTTCTTCAATTGCCAAGTGTGCATGATGCTTCTCCTATTCCTGTTCCATCTTCTTGAAGCATTGAGATTCCTTGTGCCCAAGTCTTATGTAGTATCATTGACACTTCATCTTGCTTCCTTTTTTGTCTTTCCATTTGCTTAGCATAGCTCTGTCAAGATCAATGCTGCTGTCACTCTGCTCCTTGAGTCTTCTGTTGTCTTCATGAGCATTACTACTATGTCTTCATAAGATGTATCTTTGGCTAACCGGAGAACATTTAGGATTTGGAAAAATCATGATACCTTTTGTATGCTCTTGAGGAGCATGGCAGTTTTGTCATCATCTTCAACAATAACCCCGAGGCTGGAGAATTGTTGAGTGAAAGACCCAATATTGCTTAAATGTTCGGCCAGGTCATCACTTTCATTCAAACCCTGATAAGAAGTCCATATGAGAATTTTAGAGGGCATTGTCCGGAACTTTTTGTCAAGCCACGGGATGATAAAAAGTCCACTGAGCAACGTTGGAGAGTCCTCTAATGGTGAGACGGTTTTCAATCAGCTATCAGTTCAGGTTCTTGAGTGTTGTGGTCATGACCAGAGAAAGCAATGGGAAGAGCATGTATGCAAGATAGGGCCCACAGGATTGTGCGAGGACTTTAGTATTAACCTGATGAATCCATTTCATTATATGAACCTTTCCAATCGTAATTGGTTCCTCACGTGTTTGTTCGTCAATCAATCCACTGCTCATGTACATCAAAGGCGCACACTTGAGCATGCATAAGAATAAGAGCGTGGCACTGAGAGTTGCTTGATCCAAATAGAGGTATGCCTTTTTGGGCTTTACAAGCCCAAAATGACAATGTCTGACCAAGTTTTGACAGAGAGATGAGAATTCCTACACAATATCTCACCCACCAATAGTGAAGAGTCCTCCACTACCAATTCCTAATCCACATCCGTCGGAGTCCCAACTGACACACACTTTTACATTCCATTTACCTTGCTAGAAGATACAAACCTGGTCTATCTCCTACCAAACCTCAATCCCTAGATAAGTTAAAGACATGTTATCTCAAACTCTTTCTTCAATGTCTCTTTTATCTGTGGGATTCTTTTCTTGTGCCTCCGTGTTAAGATAAATCATAAAACCATCCATGTGTAGATTTACTCAATGCACAAGCCCCCCTTAACACATACAAATACGTTCTTCAATCCAAAAGAATAAAGAAGCAAAAAGCGGCTTGGGAGAACCTAGTCAACTATGTCCACAGTGATGAAGGTTTGTGAGGCCACTTCTCTTGCTCAGGTGCAGGAGAGTCTGCAATGGATGGAGGCCATGCAAGCAGCGTATGACTCACTACCAGGAACCACACTTTACATTGTGTGCATTATCGAAAGAAATGCAAGAAAATTGGGACCAAGTGAATATACAAGGCAGAGCACAAGTCTGACCGCATTAATCTTCCTTGATTTGCACACTAGCTCTTAACCCAATCTGTGTCACGAATTCAAAAGCTTGCTTGAAGTACTCCCATTGACTTCATTTTTTTTCCATCTACTTGTAATGGTGTCCAGAAGATACGTCATGCAAACACAGTCGATCACATTACTGAAAGACGCTGCGATATCATGTGTCGACAAAAAAAAAAAGCATAAGCTGGCACAGCAACACAAAGCACAGATGAATAGATGCACCATATCCAAGTGGATACATGAAAGGTTTGAAACCACTATCAAAAGAAGAAGGAAGATGCAAAGATGGAAGTGAAGGCAGCAAAGAACAACCTAGCCTAGCAGCAGCCAAAACCTCGCCGAAACAGTGGTGAAAAAACATTACCAAAAGGCCACCCAGGTCAAGCTTGTCTTGGACTTGGAAGGACACAGGGATCTCCAAGAACACTAAGGGTGGTTGATGGATGAATATGACAAGGAGCAAAAAGATGAAATGCATCAGCAGGCTGAGAAGTTTCATCGCTTGTAGAGAACGGAAACATCTTCAAACACCAAGAAAATTGGAAAATACAAAACATGCAAACCATAGCACTAGGGCTACAGGAAGGTAAAACCTTTAAAAGGTTTTAGAAAAAGAAATGTACCTTTATATTTGGAGCTGATTTCAGTGCCATTGTACACACGGATCCTTGAATCACTTGATGTAATCAAGACTTTTTCCTTGTCCCCAGGAATGAACTGTCAGAAGATAACAATCCTCGTATTAAAAGGCCATTGCATACCAACTGGCAACCTCATTAGAAGCCCCACACTTCTGATAGCCTGCTTGTTACATGCAGCACAACCAAGACCTCCAACCTGGAGTAAAAAACGGGTAAGAGATGAACACCTGGAATCCTGTAATCTTTTTTCCCTGAGACCGCCTGTTTTTATTGCTTCGCACTTCGAAAGTCGTGTCAAGTTGCAACTTGTTTCCTGCTAAGAAAAGAACACACTTGAATATGTCTATAGAGATGCACAAGAAGGGAAGAGATGGTATCTCTATACAACAGTAACTAAAAAACAAATTGCTTTTTCTATTGTCAACCCAACGTGATCAGGATCCCCATGCATAGAAAGTGACTCCCCTGTCAGGCAGAAAATCCACCCCCCTCTCTCCCTAAACCAAAAAATCACCCCCCTGCCTCAAAGTAACCTTGTGGTCCCCTAGAGGCAAAAAACATCCGAGGCGATGCATAACCCACCTCACCTGTTTCCCCTTCACCGCTGGACCATTCAGCTTTTCAGCAACTCGATACAGAAGAGCACATTAACCCCAACCCTCCGCGGTTTGCAGCCGCTCATTCAGGCTCTAACAAAGAGTGAGGATGAGGTGCACAGCTGCAGGAAGGACAGCAGAGGATGCATGTAAAATAGCTCAACTGAAGGTGGTTACAGGGGTTTTGCAGACAACAGTGTACTTTTTAATACCCTCTGTAGGCTGTGTGCATGGTCTCAAGACTCAATAAATCAAAGAGATATAGTCCAAGATTACTTTCATTGTGGCAGAACATGCAGTTTAAGCAGAACAGCTATAGGTGCTTCCTGTTGGCCAATATGTGCAGCACCAACACATCACTTCACAGGAAGAAGCTAAACAGTAGCAGTCTATCTTGAATGCAGTGACACACAAGACACAACGGGTACCTGATGTTTTGTAGAAACGGCAAGTCCCCTTATATGAGCCTACAACTGCTCCCTGCTCAGAATCAAACATCAACAAGCTTTATGTAGTACAATGATTCAACTATTCTTGAAAAAAACCATTGCAAGTTCGCATGCATGTGTGCACGCGGGCACGGGCATGCATGCAATAACACACACACACACACACACACACACCTGTCCATTAGGTGTATAGCAAGCTGCAGTCACCATCTCCCGCAGGTCAACCCAATCAACTACTTGTGGTTCTTGTATGCTCCAAATGCGCACTTTACCATCCAATGATCCACTGATGAAGTGTCCATCGTCCAAAGGGTGAAACTGAATGCATGTTACTACCCTCAGCCGAAAAAAACAATGTGCACATTTAGTCTTCACCCACAACCAAGTGCTTCTATCATATCAAATGACATATACAAGTCAAAAGGCAAATCATCACAATAGCTCCAAACTTCCTTCACCTTACCATAATCATTGTGTGTGAAAATCTTTAAGCAGTCTCCGCTTGAAACATTCCAAAGCCGCACTGTTTTATCCATAGAAGACGAGAGTAGAGACTGTTACAACATTGCACAAGCCACCCAATCAATATCTCAAATGCAGATTCACCCCACAATCTTGTTATTTGAATTTTACAACCCCCCCCCCCCCCCAAAAAAGAAAAAAAAAATGGTAGCTACAACATAAACAAACACACTAGAACGTAAACATAGTCCCCATATCAGCCACAAACTGTGCAAGATTTCCAAAAACACTTTCCATGACACAATAACAATCCTTTTGTTAAACAAGGGTAGGCTTACATGAGATCATGCCAGAGAAAAACCAGACTTTCTGGAAAGGACTGAAGGACCCATTAACAGTTGAAAACCCAACTGTCATCCCCATTCTAGCAGGTTGGTGATACAACAGCCTCATTGGGCCAACCGTATGGGCAATTATCTTTGCAGATGCAAAACTACTAGTGCTGTGAAATGCCAACAGAGAGAACTGTACAACTGGAGCTGCAAATAAATCACACAAGTAATCCTAACCTAATACTTGTATTAACAATGAATAGTTACAATGAAGTATATGTACAACCAAAATAATATATTCCTAAGAGATGATCAACTATCTGTTCCCAGCCCAACTATCTGCTCCCGGGCCATGTTGCAACAGATCCCAGATTTCCAAGCAAATTCTTTCCTTGCCTTCCAATCACCCGTGGACATGTTCTAGCCCTGTCAAATGGGTAAGCAGCATCATACACCATTCCCACAGCATGCTACTCATCCTGCTCAGGGTATCCTCAAGTTGATTCACTTCGACTTGAGTGGGAGCTGCCCAACTAGGTCTGTCTGAACTATTTCACCTTCCTGGCTGGTCCTGCGTTTACACCTGTCTGCCAGGGCTGCATCTGGCCTGGGCACCCTTTCCAGGCTGGCTGGTATGACTGCCAACACAAGCCTCACTGCTCTGCACCTTACTTGGACTCCAAATCTGGTGGGGTGGGGGTGATTAACAGGTATAATTAGTATTAAGACATAACTCTTCTCATAATCAGTGTAAACTCTCTTGCAAAATGAAAGTTCCACGTACATTATTGAAGTAAGATCAACAGCTTCCTTTGTGGCAGGCTTATGAACAGAGAGTAGGAATTGAATACAGCATCCGTAATAACGAAAGATAGACGCATGTGTCATGCTAGGCTACTACTTAGGGTTTGGTAGAGAAACCAGCCCATGTTGTGAGCCCCAATTTGTAAAGGAGTAAAAAAGGTTGTGCATAAGGTGGGAAAGTGTAAATGCTACATTGCCAAAAACACAAATTAAGGCAAGGGAAGCAAATTAATACAAGTTGGACTACTTTTGTAGATTTAAAATAGAAAACCATTCTAAACATTTTCTATAAGATTTTTGGGGGAGCCACCCAAAAGAATGTCACCTGCACACCTTAATTCAATGTCACGTGGACATGCATCTTACTTGCAACCGCCTAAAGGGTAAGTTTAGAGGCAGACTGTAGTGGTTTTGCCAGCCCAATAGACGCCTAAGAGTGCCCGTGACATACACCAATGGTTGAGACATTTTTTGGGCATAATATGACCATTTTTTATGACATTTTTTATGATATTTTAGGGCCTTAAAAAGGTTGGTCGAACAGCACACGACCTGCCATCAAATCCCTATATAAAGGAGGTCAAGGGTCATGATTCAGTAATCAGCAATTGGACAGTGACCCTCCGTTCTGGATCAACAAAATGTTGGAGGTGGCAATTCGCATAGCTACTCTCGGGTTATCGCATGACTGGAAGTTGTGGTTCGGGTTATTGCATGACTAGAAGTTGTGGTGGATTATCCCATATGCGAGAGCATGGGAAGTCAAAGAGCCATATATAGGGTGTGGTGGCACCTTGTCATATATATCTCCTCCAGATGGGTTTTTGGAGGGAGCAACGGCTGGGAGATGGGAGCCCAGCCACCAACGTTGCTCAATGCCCTAGGGTGGTGTGCGTGATGCTGTTGTGTGACTCTGACACAAAAGGCAGTCCCGGCCCCCGAGACACCAGTTTGCAACACACAGAGGAGCAGTCAATTTAGTCATTAGCATGCATAGAAGTTCACACACATCATTCAAGTGTATTTCTATTTCAGATATGAACAATCATTGTATATACATCATGTTTTGATAATATCCAGTAAAAGTCTTTGTCTTCTACTTCAATCTACTTCTCTTTATCATCATTGCACACGTAATTAGCATTGATCTTTGTAGCTTAGCTTGAACTATCATTAATTACACTTCCATATAGTTAGCATGTTACATTGGTATCAGATTGTGCACATCATCTAGGGCTAGATATGCATGAACATGTGTGCTTCAGGTCAGCCTATGTGCACTAGGTCATTCTCATGAATTTCATGTGCGTTAGGCTAGTCACACTAGCTTGTAAGTGTTAGGGTGTTCTGCAATTAGGTTTGCGTTAGCATATGTGCGTTAGGGTTTGCAATCGGGTTTGTGTTTTCAACGATCTTGTAATATGCAGCGGAAGTCTTCGTATTGGAGGATCCTGTCACACAAATGCTCACACCGTCTTCTGTATCCTGAGTTTCGTGAGTTTAGCAATCCACTTTAATACTTCAAACTTTAGAGAGATATGAGAGAGAGAGATGAGAATTGTACACCCTATGGGGTCCCGAATTACCCACTGAAGGGCCCCCTATCCCGTTACCGAGATAGTATTTGCTTTATTATCTTTAAAGAGATTGACGGTGTGACTGACGATAAGCCAAACGCAAGACCTCTGACGACCAAGTGTTGGGCTGAACTGTGCACTGCTGTAGAAGTACCAAAGATGTCCAATCTCGAGCCTATGCACTCTTCCCAGTGGTACGAGGGAGGGATGCACAGCTAGGGTTGAGAGAGGGGCTGTTTGGGACTGTTCTAAACTGTATATGAATGTTGTAAATGAATGAGAATGCTACGTTTTACCTTCACCAAGCGGCTGGAGCAAAACAATGAATGAATGAATGCTGAAAACTGTATGGATGCAGAAAACGCAAGATGGACTGAAGGCTGAATGCTGAACTGCTGCGTTTTACTAATGTAGATGGCTGAATGCTCATGCGTTTGAGGCGCCTAAGGCTGTAGGAGACAAACGCTAAAGAGAGATGGCTGAAACTGCAATCGCCTATGCTCCTGGGGCTGAGGATGGTAAGCGCTTGATGGCTCTCTTGCTGAATATGATGAATGACTAAATGATTATGCCAAGCCTCTATCTATATGGACAAGATGTGCCAGTCGGCTGGCTACAGAGCTGGCCGACTGCACATGTCCAAATAAAATGTCTCAATGATGTATAAAATGCTAAAAATGCTGGGAAAATTACCAGAAAAATCCTAGATAAATCCTGGATGCTATCTGAGGTTCCTGCAATGGTCTAGATGTTATGCATGAATGATGTGCAATATGCAGGATGCTTTCTCATGCAAGCCCTAAGGTTTCTACTGAGTGTATATGCATGAATGCGTCTCTTTAAGTGGGTTAAGGGACTTAGACTGACTGACTGACTGACTATGGCTGAGAATGACCTACATAGCTCGTGCCTGGCTTATCCTCGACTGAGGATATACAATGGGGTCACGGCGTACGACAAATATCATCCTGAATGGAACTAATACTGTACAAATGTTGCACTGCTAATGATGAGCCAGTTTGTCACCATGCACTACAGTGCAGAGTGCATGTGACATTCCCTCCTGCTTAGCTTGGCGGCATGTTCATGGCTTCCAAGTAGTCCGCCAACAACTGGGAGTACTCTTGAAAGAACTCCTCGTCTAGCCATACGGCTTCGTGGGTACCTCGATCTCAGAATATCGTATAGAACTGACGTATCCGTCGACCGGAACCATGCTTCCAACGATGAAGAAGGATCTGCTCGGACTCAATGACGTCTCCTTCATCTACCACGTTTGGCTGCTGTTCATCTGAAACATCAAACACTTCTGGACCAACATATGGTTTTAGCCAAGAAACATGGAAAACATCATGCATTGTCCAACTGGTAGGCAACTTTAACTTCATAGACATCACTTAACTTCTTAACTATTGAAAAAGGGCCAAAACTACGGAATGAAAGGTTGGGACAACGTTTGCCCACTTGTTTCAATCTTTGTTTCATGATACACAGATAGACCCAATCCCCTTCCTGAAGTAGACATCTCGTCTAGACTTATTCTACTATATGCTTCCTGTGCTTTGGTCAAACGGTCCTTGACTGACTCAATGATTTCGGAAAATGCTTCCGTGGTTTTATTAGCCTCTAGAGATGGAGACACCACCACATCTCTCTGAGGAGAGGACACCTCTGCAGTCAACAAAGACCGATAAAAATCTAAAGCAATACCCCTCACCTTGTCAGGCTCAATCTAAACCTCACCCTGTGAATCCTTCAAGTACCTCACAGAATCCCTGCATGGGAAGACATGTGTGCTGAGAAAAAATCTTTGTTGGATCTACCACCCATCTGAGTCCAAAAAGCCTCATTCACATGAAACGCGAACTCAACCCTCCTGTCCATGGCCAACTGCAGCTCTGCTCTAACTGTGGTCAAGAGGTCTGTAATCCAAGACGCATGTGAATGCTTTTCATGTTCCCTCTGAAGAGCAGCAATCCTATACCTAATAGCTCTCTCCTTGTCCAGAGCCTCCTTCTTCTTGGACAAGACAATGCTATGATAATGATGGCTCGTCCTCTCAAGAGCCAGCGCAATATTATGACAAGGATCAGGACCGTCACAAGATCTCCATCTCTCTGATCTCAAGGGAGATGTCAGTATCTAGATAAAGAGAGTCAGGGATACGGACACTGGGAGAGGTCGAGGGAGCCCCAAGCTCCCTGAGACACAAAACGACAGGGCAATGATCGGATTTGGTGGTACCAGGCATAATAGCAATGGTGCCTCCTCTGTCCAAGGACCAATCGTCCAAAACCTGTCCAAACGTGCAAAGATGCTCTCATCCCCGCTTCTGCGGTTATGCCAAGAGAAAGATAAGGAGTTTGGCCTTCTCTGAAAGTCATCCTCAGTCCAGCAATCCCTGCCAAAAAAAGAAAGCGTGAACCTCTCCCATGAGATTCGCTCCAAAGGGTGTAAACCCCCTTCACGTCCACCCTTCTTGTCAGAAGGTTGCTCAAGATCCACTGCGCTCTAGCAGGGATGATAACACCGTGCCCAATAACATGAGGTATAACAAATGCTGCCACTGAAATGCAAACACCCCCTCTAGTCCCAACTGCCAAGGGCCAGAAGGTGTGGCTAGAAAGCATCTTACCAGTTTTGCCACACTGAGATCTATCCAATTTGTGTTCCTGCAAAAAAAGTACATCCATAGACCCTCCTACAAACAGAAGATGTTGTGCAAAGCTCATGAATACACTATACTCAAAACAGCAATTGGTCATCTATCCAAACAATGCATCTAGAAGTTGCGTATGCTCTTGCAAAGCTCAAATGAGATCTGTTGTACTAGGCATAAGAGCCATTGCTTCAAACGCAATATTTGTATCAAAAGTGCTCAAAACTTCCTAGGAATGGCCATAGGTAATTAGGAACACAAAAAAAAACAGGGAAACCTTTTACAAGTGTAAATGGACACACAAGGATGGGCAATTAAAAGAGCCACCGACTGCTCGAAAGCATTGGACAGAAAGCCAAATAGAAGAGCACTATGAAGATAGTTGATAGGATCATAGCTCGAGCTGGGTCATGCTGGAAGTAAGATCAAAGCTCACCAGGTTGAAGAACAGTTGCAAGCTATTGAATGCAGCACACAGTCTGGCTCAAAATAGCCAGCTCAAAACTAACACTCTCCTGCATTTAAAAGCCTACCACGAAATCATGCAAATGAGATGATCAAGGGATGGGGGAGAGATGACGGAGAGCAGGAAGGAGGACAGGTGGGTGCATTGTTGGCACACGGCGGCTGCGGTGTTTTTTTTTTGGGGGGGAGGGGGGGGTGGTCGGGTGGTGTTGTTTGTTTTCTATGGACACAAGCCCACAAAGGCTAGTAAATATTGCACTTCCTTTGAAGCAACATCTGGAATGATATGAGACCCGTGAGCGGTGGGATAGGGGTACATATGAATAGACGAAGGCCAGTAAACATACAGACGCAAGTCCACAAAGGTCAGTAAGCGTTGATTTTCCATTGAAGCAAATATCTGGGATGATATGAGCCCACAAAGACCACTAAGTGCTGCACAGCCTACAGGATATCTAGGAGCAAGTAATAATATTTGGTACAGCCAAAGACCAGAGCTTTTGCATCCATAACCAAGCCATAGAAACAAGCTAATAGCATTATTAAACTGAGTGATGCAAAGTTTAAAAACTGGATGCATAATTATATCAAACAACGTGAGTGGATAAAGATGTGTCACCTGAGAAAGTGACCAAGATAAGTCCAATATATCTTCTGTATGTCCTCTGAATGCACATTTTGCAGTCTCAGAAAGCATAAATAATTTGGGGAGCCGAGATGTGGCACTTTTCCTCCCTGAGTCTGAAGTGTCAGGAGAATCTCTCACTCTACCATTATGCTCAAAAACTTCCCACACCCTTACCACCCTATCTTGTCCAGCAGTGGCAAGATAAGAACCATCAAGACTGAATTTCATTGTCCAGATGGCACCTTGATGCGCTTTAATCTCTTGCCTCAGGTGTAAGTCAGTAAACTCCTTTGCCGCCTTCTTGTGGGCATGCACTTTGACAGGCCTTGCTGTTGGTGGAGCATCCTGACTATCATCAGTAGTGGAACCAGACCTCCTTCCAGACTTTTCTGTTGAAGCCTCTTTGTCATCACTGCCACTTCCATGATGGCTGTGGTTCACTCTCTCTCGGGAACCTCTTACCACTCCTTTGATCGCTTTAAGCCAACCTCTTTTTTTCTTTTGAGTACCAGATCCAGCATCCCCCTGGATGTCTGTCACATATGTGACATCTGCTGCTCTCTCCCTCCTCATGACTTCTTGTACAATAGGGGAAAGCCCCAAGGAGGTTTCAAATTCTTCCAAAGTTATCTCCCTACCAGTGTCGAGCTCTTTAAGTTTGTTCCACATACCATCTTTCCCAACCTCATTCACAACAAATTCCTTGCCACTGTCCAGATCTTTTATTCTGCACAAAACCTCTCTATCCTCGGTATTCTCAGCATCTTTATTGCTCCCCCTGGACAGTCTGTCATCCTTCAACAATATTTCTGGTGTGCTGTCGAAAAAAATCCCATCTGAACCTCTGGAATCAAACAAAGAGTTACCATTCTTATCCGTAACCCTGAACCTTCCAAACTTGCTCCAGTAAGATTGTGACCTCTGGGCTACCAATCCTTCTGAGGAGGAGACACCTGCTGAAGTAGAGGCACTGTTCCCATTTACTTTCTTTCCTCCAAGCGGAGGTTTGGAGGACAGATGACCCTGACCACCAAAACCTGTCCTCAAAACAGCACCACTGCTGTCTCCTAGCCTCTCATGACCTCTATGATGCAACACAGGAGAAGTAGTGCCAGACTTAACCAGCCGATGAGCAGAATCCTCCATCCCATTACTATCCTGTAATCTAGAGAACGTATCATCTGACCTGGACCTGACCATTGTCCAACCAGCACTGGCAAGCCCTGCCGTCTGCCCTTCATGTGCATCTTTTCTGTTAGAAACCCCTAGATCGCCATTGTCTGCATTTCCATGTTTTGGTTCCACATTTTCAGTCTTTGAAATGGATGAAGATACAGCTAAGGAGCTTCCTGCAGGTATTGCAGTGTCAAACAAAACCACCGTGCTCTCAGGATCCTCTCGCTCCACCTTCAACCCCATCTGGGTAAGCAAACGCTGTCTCCTCTCCAAAATGCTGCTCAGACTGCTCTTCCATATTTCATATCTCGAAAACGGAAGATGGGAGGGATTGAAAGCACTGGCTACGGCACCTTGCGGTACATTTAGGTGATGCTTTTCTTCCCCTCCGCTCTCTGCATCTGAAGATGAAGCAATGTCTTCCAAGCTCTCGAAAAACTCTTCCTCCTCTTCTTCTGTAGAAGAATCCATTCTCACGAGAATGTAACGAGGGATGGACGACAATCCATGGCAGACGGGACCTCGAAGCTCTCAGCCATGGTTCTGTGGTTTCAAAGATGAATGGCGTTCAAAGAAATCAGAGCTTAAATGGGGGCTGCCTCACATTCGATGACCGTGGCAATGATCTGCGAATGGCGTGTTTGGATCTCAATCAATGCTTCCTTCTGCTGTGCAGATCGGCTTAAGACGAGCCCGCATTCCAAGATTTCTCAGAAGGGCGCATCAGGGGAAGTCTACACGCGATTCAAGGGCGATGGCGATCCATCCTGCTGCTGCGAGAGGGAAACGAATCGCGATCGTCGATCCGGGCAATCGTGCAGCCAGAGAATGCTTGAAGCAGGGCCGATTAGATTAGAGGGAGGAGGGCACAACAGGAATGTGGAGAAAAGCGCGTTGCGTTGTTGATGCAACAACAAACGAGAGCAGTAGCAGACAACAATACAAGCATATAAGGTGAGCCAGCTGCGGTCCTTTTTCTTGGTGGACCAAAGAAAAAAGCACATCATCATCACCATCGTGATGGGCATGTATATGCGGGCACCCTTCCAAGTCCCCTGATGTAGGAACACGTGCCTTGTAGAAGAGATTTACAAGATTGCAAATTTGGTTTGTTAGGGGTGGGCTCTTGGGGAGTTAAGTAACACGCTTGTCGTTCCTCCTCTACAGGGAGAGCGTGAATTCGTAACTCTCCCCCACCCAGGGCGATTAAAGAAACGAACCTCCTTGAAAAAAAAAGGTTTTTTGAGGCCATGTCATATACAGGAATAGGGGGTTTATGCATCAGGTTGCACTAAAATGAACAAGGAAGTCTTCCCATCCATGAGGAATGGGCGCAAGATCTCCCCCTTTTTGGGATTCTTCGTGAAAAGGGAGGTTTCCACTTGATTTGTACACTCCCTAAGGCACACACAAAACATGCCCTGCCATATAGGTGGGAGATCAGATAGCCAAGATTTACTCCTACATCCTATGCAAATGGACCCTCTCACTAACACATGGTATTGTTTTGAACCCTACCTAAATCTATAATGTGAGATATGATATTGATTGAGTTAACCCAACTCATGATCTTACTAAGAATGTTGAGAGATGGATTGGAGAAAAGTGAGTTTCCCAAATTGTTTTATGTCATGTCTAGCAAGCAAAGATGTATAATTAGTAGGGCATGTAAAACCTTACCCCACCCCACCAACAAGAATACACATGGTCTAGCAAGTAGCCAAGAACATGAAGTGTAACCAACCTTGAGTCTAGTAAGCATACTTAAATCTTAGTTCTAGTAAATCTTGATATGGAATAGGTTTTCTCCTAAGATCATCCAACCCCATTAGTCTATCCTAGCCTTAAAGCCCCTTATACAAAGTAAGTCAGTTCAAGAGAATGCAAATTGAAGTATCACAAATGCATCAAAAGGAAATAAGTAGAGAAAAATGTAATAAAGAGGACTTTCTTACATTCTATAATGGAAAAGCCTTTGTTTTAAAACACGCATGAACACATAATTAAATGGTGATCTCCTTCACAAATATACTCCTTGATGTGTTTATAAAGCATACATTATGCCTTTTAACATAACCAATATCAAGACCCTAACTAAAGTAAAATAACACACATATATTGCTAAATAAAAATAAAAATTTGAGCATGAACTTGACAAAATCCATGATCTCAATAAAACATAGCTCCTCTCATAGTCTACAATACATAATTTTATTAAGTTATGTGAGAAGTCCATCACGTTGTATGTATATCTAGTTATAATTATATAACTAACCTCAAGGATTGTGAAACATTAGGATCGTTATTATCAAATAAAGGACCGGGTTGAAACCATTTAATTGATCAATTGTGAATGATCGGTTGGCTCTACGTAAGATACAGGGTGATGAGAACAAAGATAAAATTTAAGTGGTTTGGCTAAGTTATATAAGGTTTGCAAAGCTAAGGGCAAGAAAAGAATTTAGACAAAGAAGTTATGATTTACCCAAGACAACCCTAGTGTGATGTAAATGGTAAGGTATCATGTTGTTGCTAAAGTGAAACCTACTATCTATAGCAACAATATGTCCATTTTCTAATAGTAGATTGCCTAGATGCAAGCAAGAAGGAGAAAGCCTTTGCACTAGCTTGTCCATCATGTCCTCACTTCGTTTGTCACATCAGAATACTCCTTTGCTAAGGGGTGAAGGAAGAGCTTCCTCCTTTGCCTAGACGGTGGTAAGAACTTTGCGGTGGTTCTCTCCTCGTTCTCTCTCACAAAATGTGGATAGGGAAGAAGCTAATGGAAGAGGGAAACCTATAAACAAACCTATCTAGCATGGATCCACCATCAAGCAAGCAAGATTCAATATACATGTAAGCAATGTAGTAAAGGAATAAATGTGCATCAAAACTGACTTATATGCAAGTGATGTGTTCACACTAGGCCAGCTAAAACTTTAAAAAAATGGTATGGCCACTATTACTAGTCTTAAGTGAGTATGTACATGAAGTCCTCAGACTTTCCCTATTTGATATTAAGCTCATGGGGGGTAAGGGTAGTTTATATGTTCCAACTACATATTATAAAAGATAATTACCTATTCGAGGGACATTAAGCCATGGTATGGGTAATTCCAACACCATATGCCCCTTGACTGCATCTCACGTCACATTCAGGTTGGTGGTGAAGCTAATGTCGGGTTAGAGAGGTGTAGATGGTCTAGGATATGCCCTAAAGTCATCATGCGAGGTTAAGTGGTAGATTCAGGACCAATCCACAAACAGATGTAGGGCATATTGGTGATAAGATTTGGTTAGTCCTAGTGGTAAATAGCTTATTGAGGCGGTATGAAAGGTATATGCGATGTAGAAGTTCTTCATGTGAGACCTCCTTCTATTGTGGAAGTGTCTTAGGCCCTTCAAATTCAGGAAGTTAGTAGAAGCAATAACCCATGCCCTTTAATTGGCAGAATGCATGCTAGGGACCACCAACTGATTACTTTGTATGGGCATATGGTGGCTTGAACCCTTGTGGCATGATAGGATATTTTTCCTAAATCCCACAGCTTGATGCTTAGAGATTGGACTTCTTCATGGTTGATACGTCATCCAGGGCAAGGCGTGGTTGTGTTGAATTGAGTCAAAGAAGATGTTATATTCTGTAAAGCTATTTGGAGGTACCTACAAGGTCGATTGTTATCTATGTGTGATGGGGCAAACCATGCGTGAGGCATGCACCCACATGGTCCCCCCATTAGGAGATGTACCTTGAGGATAGTTGTTGATGAGGTTAGTTGCAGGTGTATAAGGCCACATGTGCCCGTGTGAGATGCAAGATGTGAAAAACATTATGATGTCATTACTAAAATATGCGGTGACATGCATGAGCAATATCGTGATGCCCTTATTGAAATATGTGATGACATGTAAGATGTGAACATTGTGATGCCCTTACTGAAATATGCGGTGACATTCATGAGCAATGGGTGGAAGGTGAAATATGCAAGTGACATGCATGGGCAAGGGGCGAAAGGTTAAATATGCAAGTAGCATGCATGTGCATAGGCGAAAGGTGTGCCCCATGTTAGGCGGAAGGTGTGCCCCATGTTATGTGTACATTTCTAATCTCGAAGATTTCTCCAACTCAACTGCTTCTTCCACTCTCTTTACTTAAAATTTACTTGACATCCCTTTTCTTGGGGATTGAAGATCATGAGATGTTGATGCATGATAGTGGACTTTGCCCAAAGCTACAATGGAGCTAGGCGGAGCTTGACAGCCTTTCTTGCTTGGTTGATCTGGCGTTCTCAAGCACTGGGGATAGATGGAATTTAGATCAATGATTAGTGTGATTGAAGAAAGCCCAAAAAAGGTTCCGAGTGATTTCGAGGAGGGTCTTCGCGATGGGTTGTGCAATGAGCTAGGCTTATGCTCGCCAAAAATCTCCTCCCATCTAGAAATACACTTGGACAGCTACTGTCAGGCTTAGTGCAAGTGCTTGAGATATCAGTGCCTATTTCTGCTAGATGTGTCTATTAAATGCAGAGCATGTGTGTATATTGCAGGTGTCATATGGACCTTGGTGTGCCCGTGCAGAAGCTCCTTTAGGTGAAGACTCCAACATACTACTTTCTTTGATTCTTATTTTTTTGGCTTTCTTCTTTGACTCTTATTTTTTTTTCTTTATTTGGCTAAAGTAGACGGGGTCAACATGGGTGTGAGACTTACCAACCCACATTAGTTCCAAGGATGCCGCCACCAGTCTCATGGAAGGACGTGATGAAGGGCTTGCATAAAAGCCAACAATGCAGATTGTTGCATGATATCAAAGGGTTTTCAGAACCCAATACCTGGAATGTCTTCAAAAGTAACCACGCTGTGGTCATGGAAGTATTTGACCATGCCATAAAAGTTGGAGACTTTATTAAGGTCAAAGACTAGATGATCCATTGGTTCTTGGGCACCTCCCCAAGGACGATGAGCTGGAAGAACCCGCATATAGCAAGCTATTATGGAAGTTGCCTTAGAATGTGGCATCCCGCACATTGGTGGGAAGTTTTCAAGAAGGAGAGTGTCAAAGGACAAGAGGGTTGGTTTCCACAGAAATGGCTTGGTCAAATAAGAACACGGTTGGTTTTTCTACAAAGATGGCTTGGTCAAAGAACAAGAGGGTTGGTTTTCCGCACGATGTTGATGCCGATGGTGTGGAAGGTGGGGTTGTGATTGGGTCGGATAAAAAGATATTGAATTAAAGTAGATAAAGGGACATGATGTTGTTGATGAGGGTAAGGGTATCTATGAGGGAACGACTATTGGCCCCCAATAAGGTGTCAAGGTTGGTTTCCCATGATGATGAGAGAAGCATATCCATGTTCTCTTGGTCCGCGCACTTCCAAGGGATATCCTCTGAGGCAATTGTTTCCAGCTTATGGATTTTTGGTGTGTGCTTGGGTGCCGATGATTTCTTTATGTTGGAGGAGCTCTTAGTAGGCGGTTTCTCGAGTTGTCCATGTCTTGGTTGTACTCCTTAAGGAATTTGGTGATGGTTTTGGTTGCCTCTCTAGTTTTTCTACGATGGCCTCTTCACTTCTTTGCAAAATGGTTAGCTAGATGAACAACTTGGGCTTCTTCACTTTATCTTGCTTGCCCTCATCTAGGAGTTGGTCCCTTCTTTGTTGTTGTCGATTCTTGGTATTGTACTAAGAGGGCATCCATGTCCTGCTTGTGAGTGTTGTCTAGCTCCTCCTGGGTGGTCTCAGTAATAAATGAGCTCATTCCGAAGCCGATAAATTTCTCTTTTTTCTTTCTTGAGATTGGCTTCTATAGCTTGGCACTCTTCTTATTTGTGGCTTAAGTTAGTTGTTGGGGGGAGTGGGTAAGCTTCTGGCACTCCTCTTGGATAGATCATCTCAACACTTGAGTTTATATTGTTTCTAGAGGATGTGCCACTTGGATGCCTCAACAACATGGCTTTGATAAACCCAACCCACTAGTAAATATAGTGCTTGGGAGAGCTAGAAGGTCATTATGGGTTGGGTCCTGTGGGATAAGATGGTCCATGAGAGACCAATCTATGCATCCTTAAGAGTTTTATGGAGGTGGGCATGGGATGGTCTAGAGGGAAGTGCTTGGGAGAGCTACAAGGTCATTATGGGTTGGGTCCTCTGGAATAATATAGTATGTGAGAGACTAATCTATGCATCCTTGATAGTTTCGTGGAGGTGGGCATGGGATGGTCCAGATGGAGGGAGAGGTCAATTAATAGATGTTATAGAGGTTGATGTGGGAAAGAGAGATTGATTTGTGGAGGGCTGGGGAACCTCCTCATGGGTAACTTGTTGACTTTCTTGGCATCTTTGTTTAACTTGGGCTCCAAGCACCTCTCCCTTGTGTGGTTTGTGTGCGAAAAAGTCACGTGGCTCAATTATATCACTTGTGAATCTAATAGGATCTTCATCCTAAGTAGATTGTGGAGGGTTGTCCTTTGGAAGCTTAGTAGGGCACTGAGACCGGTTTATGGCATTTATAACAAAAGAAGTTTCAAGTTGGAGTTTCTTAACAAGTTATTCAAAGATGAAGTTATGTAAACTACCATCATTGTGTAAAACACATACTTCAGAACAATTTATATGACCTTTCATTCGCAATAAAGCATGTAACGAGGGAGGCATACCTAGATCAATGGATTATGTGTTGTTCACTTCGGATTGAAAAACGTCTTCACTCCAGTCTGGAGTGAAATCGAGATCATCAATAGCACTATCCTCTTCAATATAATGGAGTTTGGTCGATGAAGGGTTGTCCTTTGGAAGCTTAGTAGGGCACTGAGACTGTTTTATGGCATTTATAACAAAAGAAGTTTCAAGTTGGAGTTTCTTAACAAGTTATTCAAAGATGAAGTTATGTAAACTACCATCATTGCGTAAAACACATACTTCAGAACCATTTATATGACCTTTCATTCGCAATAAAGCATGTAGCGAGGGAGGCATACCTAGATCAATGGATTATGTGTTGTTCACTTCGGATTGAAGAACATCTTCACTCCAGTCTGGAGTGAAATCGAGATCATCAATAGCGCTATCCTCTTCAATATAATGGAGTTTGGTCGATGAAGGGTTGTCCTTTGGAAGCTTAGTAGGGCACTGAGACTGTTTATGGCCCGGTTTATGGCATTTATAACAAAAGATGGGATATTTGTGCTGCGAATCAGCACGTGCTGCATGCATGCTATTGTGGCTAAGCTGGGGCTTTGAATTTACATTTTTTTGGCTTGGAATTAGCCACATTAGATACATTTTTATTTGGAAAAGTGGGTACATGAGTGTTGTTAAAAGTGTCAGTGCGTGGAGTAACAAAAGGTTTATAAAAGTTATGATTGTTTGTTACCCAAGATGATTGTTGATTTTGAGTTGCAGCTTGTGGTTGGCGAAATTGAGTAGCTTTTTGAGAAGAGTGAACCATTTGGGCAATAGATTGAAACTCTTTCTCTGCGTCGTGAGCAAAAGAAATTGCTTCCTAGAGTGAAGAGGGCTTCAAAGTGTTGATTTTTGCTTGTATACCACATTGAAGACCATCTTCGTATTTGCGTTGAAGTGAATCTTTAGGCACATCTTCGAGCATGCAAAGGAGTAAGAGGCGTTGCCGAAAACGCTTAGTATATTGACTTACGTTTTCACCTTCAATCCATAAGAAATTTGACCATGCATGACACGCGTGAAGATGAAACTAAGGTGGTAAGAATGATTCTTTGACCTTCTCTTGGAACGAGGCCCAAGTGGTAGGGCGATCAATACTATTGCGGAGCACGTTTCACCATAAAGCAGCTTTATCATTCATGTGGTTGGTGGCGCACTTAATTTTGTCACGCTCGTAAAAAATTTCATCAGCAAAGTAGTCATCAAATTGACTCAACCATGACAAAAAAGTTTTTCCATCTTTGTGACCATCAAAGCAAGAAAAAGTAAAGAAGCGGTGACTTATCTTTTGTTCTTTGCGGGTTTGTTGAGCATCAAACACTGTTTGCAAAATTTTAGCAATTCGGTCGTCCTCTGTATCCGAGTCCCGCAGTCATTTGTCTCGCGGTCTTGTAATTGGTGTTCAATATCTTGAAGTTATTGTTGCAACAAATAAATCTGTTGTTCCAGAGTAGCATTAGGCAAAGGGGTATCCATGTCAGAGTTGTGTTGCAATGAATTGTCGCATGATGACGGCATGTGGGTGCAGGGGTTGGACGAGGTGTTCCTCGTTCTCCAATTTCCTTTCAAATATATATATATATATATATATATATATATATATATATATATATAGAGAGAGAGAGAGAGAGAGAGAGAGAGAGAGAGAGAGAGAGAGAGAGAGAGAGAGAAGATACTTCTCCCCTCCACGGCTGTTTAGAGAAGAGAGATATATACTTCTCTGGGCATTTTTTTAAAATGAAAAAAAATATATACATATATTTTGTTTCTCTAAAAAAAGAATTATCGGTTGCGCTGTTAATGTCCGCCGTTTTAGTGATGTTGCGTTGGGCTGCTGCGCTTGCGAGCTCCTTATGTATGCGCCGTTGTACTATGGGCGGGTTCAGGTAAGGCGGCAGCCAAGCTGCCGCCAGCCTGCGCTGGAATCACAGAGTGCCCCATGGCACCTCTCATTCACACTGGGCGGTGGAAATCCACCCCCCCCCTTGCCACGTGATGGAAGAACATCGTTGCTGTTGTGCCGACCCCCCCCCCTTGCCCAAAACGTGTTCCACCCTCCACCTCGATTTTTTTGCAGGAGGAGCCCACCTGAAATTCTCAACGTTCCATTTTTCCCAACGTTCCATTTTCTCAACGTTCCATTTTCCAACGTACAAACCCCCCCCTCCCCCCTCACACCCTTCAATTTCCTATAAATTAAAGGGTTTAGGGTGAGATTTTGTACCCTCTAGAATTTCCAGAGAACATAAGCTTCACAAGTTCCATTCTCCAAGGTGCTTTTGCATGCACTTCAATCATGCTTTCTTTTTATCCACCCATTTACCTTTCTTTTAATGTTTTTGTGGTACACTTGCCATGCCTTTGACATTGTGTGCTTATGGTTTTCTTTTAGGGGTGTGCGAAAAGCGCGGGAGGCAACGTGAAGCGAGCGCATAAGGTGACCCATCACAAACCGCATTTCCATTATCATGACTTATCTATGTGTTTTTAATTTATGTGGTGCTAATATTCTCTTCGTGTTTGATGTAGGTACTATGGATTCCAACACGAGCCATGAATTTGATTCATCGCAACAACGAGGCGACGATGATCCTATTTTCTCCCAAACTTCTCTCCCGCACTCTAATTTCTATTCATTTCCCCATCCTCCTTTTCATGTGCCACCTCATGGCTTCCAAGCCATGCTCAATTCTCCTTCCTTTTCTCCAAACTCTCCCTTCATGTTTCGCCCCCCCCATTCACCTATGGTAGCGCAACCTCCTAATCGATCATCCCCCCTAGGTATCCCAAACATGGGTTCCATTCCCAATTCCCCAGGAAGCCAACCATCACCCAACTCGCTCAATAACCCCCCTTTATCTTCTCAACCAAAGCGAGTTCGTGGCATGAGGAAGGAGCCTAGCGATGAGGAGATTGTGTCAGAGACCCAACCTGCGCCAAAGAAACCCAGGAACTCCAAAAAGAAGGTGGTGGTGGACTTGGGGGAAGATGACGACAACGACAATAAGAAAAGCAAGTGGCAAGACTTTTGGGTTGACCAACTCATTCATGTCAGGGGGGGCATGAGTGAGGAGTTCAACAATCCTGGGAAACAAGGGGTCAACTTGTGGGCAAAGGTGGCCACAAAGCTAGCCGGCATTTACCCTGATTTCGATAAGGATAGTGAAAGTTGTCGCAAGAAGTGGCAAGCGGTGCTAGCAAAATATAGAGTGGACAAAGCTCACAACTCGGTATCTGGCAATGACAGGAGGCACACATGTAAATGGTTCGATGTGGTGGATGAGTATTACCACGATAGAGCCACGGTCACTCCTCTTAGCCACGCTTCTTCATCAACAATGGATGATGCTACTTTCCTCGGCGGTGACAAGGATGAAGTAACTATAGCACTAGATGACGAGAAGCCACAAGCACCCATGTCCTCAAGTCGTCGAGTGACTCCCAAGTATGAGGAATCTTTGGCCACAATGGCCGATACTGGGAAACATCTATTGGACCATCTCAAGGAGACCTCTAGCCAAAATGTTGCCTTGGAGAGGGAGCGACTGAAGATATTGGCAGGATTGCATGCCACAATGAGTGAATTCCTTAAGGAAGGAAGGGGGGGCAACAAGTAGCCTTGGCGGAGGAAATTCTTGTTATTATTCTTGTATGAGTTTATAAAGTTTGGGATCTCGACGTTGCTTTGTTCCTATGCGTTGTATGGATTTATGAATGTTTCTAAGCTCCTAAGAAGCCATATAAGCTGAGAATTTAATATGTATCAACTTGTTTTGGATTTGCAGGTGATAATGGGCATGTCCAAAGACATTGCACTCTATTGTGCGTGGTTGTGTTCTATAGCGATCTATGAATTGCTTAAAGAACCAAGCATGCACAATGATGAGTGCATAGTGCAGACTTGGTTGCATGTTACCGAATGCATGGCACGATCTGTGAGGTTGAGGAAGATTGCGAACCGTAGGAGGGGTCATGAACACAGACAAGCGTGGGCATATCCACGGCCTCAAGGCTTTGTAAAATGCTATCTCCTAAGTGCTTATAGTGCTACCATGTTCAAGCGGCGTCTTAGGGTTAGCAAAGAAACCTTTCATTACCTTTGTGGGAGTCTAGCACCATTCATGCAAAAGAAAACCACAAACTTCCGTGTGCCTGTGTCTATTCAAGATAGGGTAGCCATTGCTCTAAGCAGACTTGCTACAGGAGATGGACTATTGGGCCTTGGTGACACCTATGGTTGCGCTAAGAGCACATGTTGTGAAATAATCCTTGCATTTTCCAAGGCAATTGTGAAATTGGGTCTTCGGAATATGTACATAAGATGGCCTTCAAGATCTCGGCTTGCAACTTTAGCACGAGAGTTTGAGGCACTTAGGGGAATTCCCTACGTCGTTGGTGCGATAGATGGTTCTCACATCCCCATCATTGCACCCCGAGACAACCATGTTGACTACTTCAATCGGAAAGGGTTCCACTCTATTTTGCTACAACTAACAGTAGCCGCCAATTGCTCAGTATGGAATTATGATGTCGGTTGGGCCGGATCAGCGCATGACTCCTTGAACTTCTCCAGAAGTGATATAGGGCAAGCATGTGCAAGGGGCGAGCTGGGTAACTATTGTTTGGTTGGCGACTGTGCTTACCCCGCACGGCCATACATGTTAGTGCCTTTCAAAGGATGCAAGGAAGGGTTGACACGTCTAAAGTACCATTGGAATTTCATTCAATCGAGCACAAGGATGCCAGTTGAGAGAGCGTTCGGTATGCTCAAGGCAAGGTTTCGCATCTTGCTAAAAAGATGTGACATGAATCTACGTCATGTCCCAGATCTTGTTGCGGCTTGTCTTGTGCTACACAACATTTGTATCCAACATGGAGAGTCTTTTGATATGGAGTGGGTACGTGAGGCGGAAGCAGAATTGTCAGCATGCTCTGGACGTGTAGAAGAGGATCGAAGAGCAATAGCTACCTCCATGAGGGAGCTTCAAGCAATACGTGAAGTTGACATAGAGGATGCAATGGAGCGCACTCAAGGAGGCAATGAAGGGGGTGCGAGTGACCTTGGAGTTGGCTCGGAGCGGCGAGATAGTCTTGCCCGAACAATGTATAGAGAGAAAGCAAGGATGAATGTCCTACAAGTTTTTGGAAGGGCGGCTTTAGAGGAGCTGGACTCACCTACCAACTCCAATTAAGCCTTTGTAATACAAGTCTTTTGTCTGGCTTATTGTGGTTTGTAGTGTGGCTTCTTTATTTTATGTAGTTACACTATGCTTTGTGGACATAATATAGCTTTGTTCTATGGTTTTTGGTATGGTGTTTACTCTTTCTTCCGCCGCCCCCCAGTGTTCACAGTGGGCGGCGGAAGAAGTCAGGCTCCCTTTTACTTCCCCCTCCCTATGTGAACACTTGGACGGCGGAAGTGTGCATTTTGTAAGAGTTCCACCTGGAAAAGTGTGTTTGAGAGTATGTTTTCCGCCGCTCCAATGTGAACCCGCCCTATATGCCTCTGGTTATTTCATATGGTGATGTTGTGGTCGTGCGGTTGGCGCATGCTACGTGGCGGCTGTGTTGCCCGTCGATTATGTCCTTGACGTGTTGTGCCAGTCGTTTTCTGTCCTTGGTGTGACTATTGTTGTGCCAGCCATTTCTTGTGTGTTGTCTCATATTAGCTCTGATACCAATGCACCTCCATAGCCATAGCATAAAGCTTTTGCAAATAGGCAAGAAGAATATAAATATAGCACACTATGCACTACAAAGAGAGTGGGTTCAATCTCTCTCCATGGATGAGTGAGCACTCTTTCTCATGCATGTATTTATTTATTAGCAAAACGCAAGTGCTCAAAAATAACTTTATACATTTTACTTTGGGCCATTAATATCAAAAAGTAACTTGGTCCCCAAACTTGGCTATTTACATTCAAATTGTAACAATATAATTAAATGAAACTATGGCCCGACAATCGTCAGCGCACATCAAAATTCGAGCATGTTCTACCGATATAGCGAATGCAATTTTTCAAAACACAAAGGCAGTCTCTTACACTCAAGGCAAGCGCATAGGGAGAGGTCCAAGCTTGGAGAAACTAAAAGAACGGTGCTCTACAAGCCTTGTCCAAGTGGTCCGAACAGTTAATCAGGAAATTTAAGGAACACGCATGTACAGCGCACCTACCCCTCTCACTAGTGACAAAGAAAGTGCACATCACAAGAGACCATAAAGGGTGGTAATTGATATTGATGATAAGGCCACGCATCGACCAGAGTATAACACACAAGTAAGAGACCACAAGTATTCTGGGAGGCCACGGAAGATCAATTTCAAAGAACATGATACAAGCAGAACTCCAGAAAGAATTGCAGAAGTCACAGAGGGTAATGTCATTGAGTGCAAGGTGATGATGAAGCAATTGGGGCAATCCGAAGGACATGCATTGGCAGTAAGGTCACATGCAACAGAACACCTCGTGGGGGTAAGAGGTGTGGGCAACATAGCTAGATCTACTAAGGGTGTGCCTGCACCTTCCTTTAAAGGCTATCTTGCAAGCACTCTAATGGTCTCATTAGAAAATGGATGTGGTTCTGCCCTGACCACGTGCTTCATTGTTGCTATATTGTGGACAACAACATAGACCCAAAGCCCAGTCCACCACCCAAGATATGGCCAATTTCTATAGGAACGAACCTCACAAACGAGGAGGTATATTCATTGTGGGAAGGTGGATACCAGGTGGAGAGCAAGAATGCAGAAGGTGTTGTGCCCACCCCATCATGTAATAGTGGGGCTTTAAGGTTCTTTACAACTGCAACTTCAAAATATCCGCCATATGGGTTCACTATCTACTGACATATTGGCTAGTGGCTCAAGCATGCAAAATGGCATAAGAGTCAAGTATGGCACATCAATATCAGAGGAAGCAGACAAGAAAATAAAGGCCGTTTTGAAAATGAAAGCTATGGTGGTAGAAGAAGTGTAGAGAGTGGAGCACAAGTATGACATTTTCAAGATCGAATCGCATGGGGATGATGCTGCACGTGGGAAAATATGATCTGCATGTGAAAGAGGAACCGTCTTGTACATGGCTAGATTTTACAGATAGAGATGCTGCACGTGGGAAAATATGACCTGCATGTGAAAGAGGAACCGTCTTGTACATGGCTAGATTTTACAGATAGAGATGCCAAGAAGAGGCCGTACCTTGCATGCAAGCACTTGTACTTCATTTATTTACGTGTGCTAGGCTTAAGCTAGAGCGAGAATATGTTCATCCACCAACCTATCCTATCTGACTTTGAGCTTTACAATTCCCTGTCTCGTAGGAGAACATACCTTAATTTAGACATTTGAATGCAAGGATAATCAATTGACCTTCGATATTTTGGGATGACCTTTGTGGATGTCACCTCATTGTAGAGGGTTCTATTGTGCAATGTCTATCTTCTTCAAATACATACTCGCTCTTTCCCAAAGAAGTTTAAAATATGCATTTTTTATTGTGGTGCCAAAATTCAAGGAAAGATACCTTTATTAATAATATTAAAAAAGACAAATATAGGTTTCTTTTTTGAGTGTTGAACCTCTCCCACTGCTATAAATATAGAGGCAAGCTCCAAAGCAATTTGTTATACACCATTGCCACCAATCCTTGTTAGTAGAATAAAACAACCTAAACCCTCCTTCTTTTTGTTTGTGATGGATTTATCAAATGTGAACATTGAAGTTGTTGTTGCGTGTATCCAGAGGGAGGCCACCAATGTGGAGATCAAGCAAAAGACCATAAATGGTGCACAAGCATGGAAAGGTCTCACATCCTTTCCACTTCCTGGAAATGATGATATTTCTCACATTAATGACAAAGTGGTGGGCTTAATTGCAATTTGGTGAGTCCATGGTTTTATTGATGAATCGTCTAAGCGTGTCTTGCTAGAGGAAGTACGGAAGGGTACGAACACCATTCGCTTACTTTGTGCCTACACCTCGGAACAAGCGAATGTTGGTTCACATTTCTGTATTTGGAAGGTGTATGTGAATGAAATTGGTTTTATTTTTAGTTTGAACCAATAACTCCAATGTAGAGGATGTGATGTTAACATGTGTTTATGTCAATGTAGAGGATGTGATGTTAACATGTGTTTATGTATTCACTCCCGCTGAAGTAATTATGTCATGTTGCTCTCTCCAACTTGCTACGTCTCTCTCTCTTCATGGAGGGGGTCTTCAAATTTCTATAATTGGAAGATGTACGTGAAAAAACTTGGTTTTATTCTCACTTCAAATCAATAACCTCAATTGTAGGATGTGTCAAATAAGTATATCATGTTGCTCTTTCCAACTTACTTCGGTCCTCTCTTTCTTGGGGGAGGGAGGCATCTTTTTGGAATCCACTCACCCGATTCCCAAAAAGCGCTTGCTTGAAAATGCTCACCCCTCTCTTTCTTGGGGGAGGGGGGCATCTTTTTGAAATCCACTCACCCGATTCCCAAAAAGCGCTTGCTTGAAAATGCTCACCAAAAAAACCCCCCTTGACAAGGCAACTGTTGGCTACTTCTTGCTACTCTATGTCACAGCACCACTCCCAATGGAGAAAATAAATCTGCCATTGGTAGATCTCCTATCTACGGTACTACCAGCCTAATCTGCATCAGTGTATCCAAACACCTACAACTTCGTCTGCCTCATATATAAGAGGCCGTAGTCTAATGTGGACTTCACATAGCGCAATATTTGCCTCACACCATCCAAATGTGGCTTCCGCGAAACTGCATAAACTGACTCTCCAATCCAGCTGTATAGTTCAAATCTGGCCTAGTGATCATCATGTAGATTAAGCTACCCACTATCTTCTTGTACATAGTAGGGCTCTCCAAGATCTCATCCGCAACTACACTCAACTTGCCATTTGAATCTAATGGCATGAAAATTGGCTTACATTCAACCATACCATATTTAGAGAGAATGTCTAATGCATACTTCCTCCGTGATAGTCATATGCCCTTGTCCGTTCTAATAACCTCAATGCCAAGAAACTATCTGAGCTTACCCAAACCCTTCATGTCAAATTTTTGCTTGAGGAGACATTTCAAACTCTCAACTTCCTCTCCACTATCACCCCTAACAATCAAGTCATCCACATAGATTGTGATAACCACAAGGCCTTTATCACTCTTCCGTACATAGAGTGAATGATCAACATCTACCACATGAAAGCTAATGGTGATAAGATATTGTGCTATCTTATCATGCCATGCACTCGATGCCTATTTCAAGCCATATAAGGTTTTATGTAACTTGCATACAAAATCAAGGTGCCCGTATCTTCATAATCTGGTGGGCTGATCCATATACACTTCTTCCTGCAAATCACCATGCAAGAATGCATTCTTAACATCCATTTGATGTAAAACCCATCCTTTTGATGTAGTCACCTGCAAATAATAGCTTTCACGGTTGCCATCTTGGCAACGGTGTAAAGAATTTGTGGAACACCATATAACCTCTATAGAACCTTATGCCACATTATCTCCGCTTTATCAATACTTACAAAGTTGGACAATAAAAGATTACTCACACATAGTTGAAGAATAAGAAACTTTGGATATCAGGAATATCAACTTATAACATCAAACCGAAGTATGACCTTCACTCTTATTATATATGATTCTCAATCACTAAGTTATTACAAATATGGACATTCAAAATATTACTTCTTCCTCACATAATTCAATGTGGTAAACTTCTTCCGGAAGATGAGACTCCACCTCAATGATCTCCAAAGTATCTGGAACTTGTAAAAGAAGAAACCATTCATATTCAGTTCTGAAAGAAAAGAGTACCAAAGCAGGAAACCAACCAACACATTCAACTTCAGTGATCTCTGTACCCAATACTAGGGAAAGAATCATGGTGTGATCACAACACTTCTCGGATAAATAATGTAGCACAAAATTTGTGATAGATTAGTTGATTTATCCCTTCAAAGGACTTGTAGGGTTGGTAAATAAGTGCCAAAAAAATGGCCAACAACACTGCAATAAGAATCAGCAATTGCTTCCTAAATCAAGCTTCAATCTCTGATTACACGCCTTTTTATGGTGAGATGGCTCCACCCATAGGCTAACTAACCAATTAGCAAAATTATAAAAAAAAACCAAAAACGATCATCACCCCTTCTTGTAAGCAGTTGGCTTTCACAAGCTGACTAACCAATCACCAATACATCAACAACTAGAAAAGCCAGCTCCACACATAGGCTGTCAACCTTCAACAAAATATCAAGATCTAGAGAACGGCTAGTTTCCCCTATAATGGGTCAAGTTTCCTATGTATACAATAAGTTGGCTTACACAAACCAAGTAGCCATTCAGATAACAAAAGGAAAAAAACTAAAGTGGCCGCTCTTCTTGTAGCCCGTCAGCTCCACATAAGCGTCATTATGGACACTTCACTATAAATGGTTTATGGCCCTCAAATTGGGGACCTAGCTACTAATGGGGTCCAAGAAAGCAACAATGTTCCATTACTAAATGCTCTAAACTCAAGAAGTGCCTTGGATTAAATACTCTAAACTCAAGAAGTGCCTTGGATTGTCATTATGCTTGAGAAGTGTGAGGTCCCTATACCCACCGCGCAATGAATTCAGGGGTTCTAACAGTGAAAATAGCACTTCTTGCGCAGGGCAGGGTCTCACACTCGGGGCCTCGTCCAGGGATATTCGGACAAGAGACTAATCCATCGGTTCTTCCAAAATCGATCCTGGAAAAACTTCCCTTGCCCGAAAAGCACGAGGGATTCCTCCAGGATAACTTTTCTCTAACGTAGTCAATAGCCTTAACTAACTGAACTAATCTGACCAAACCCGTAAGTCCCAAGTCAGATCAAGGAAAAGATTGTACTTGGATCATAGAGACTAATGCTTGGATCATAGATTGCACTTGGATCATAGAGACCAATGCTTGAATCATAGAGACCAACGCTTGGATCATAGAGACCAACGCTGTTGATTCTTTTCCATAGAACAATTTTTGTCCGGGATTTACTTCATCTATCGTACCATAACAGAATTGAGTCTCAATTTAAGGATCCATCAGTCCCGTGGGTTAGCCAACCGCCCAACCACTGTAGTGATGGGATCCAATTAAGAATTTGGTTAGGTTTTGTCCCGGGTACCAGGGAAAAGAGTTCCTAGGCCCCCTAGCCGGATATTCATGCAAACTTAAAACTAGTCACACCACTTACACACCCAATATGAAATTGCCTTTTTCTTAGCATCAGCTATCTTTAAAACAATCATTTAATGAAACCATTGTGTCACTGATCACAATCCTCAAAATCTCCGATTGAATCCCTATTTCCAATCATTCCTTCATCGATATACCTATGGCATCATTGGCAACCAGAACGCTCACCACCTATTCTCTAAGGGGCCTTTTTGATTGTTCCTAGCTCATAGTAACCGGTAATATATTCACATAACAAAATGGAATCTCCATTGAAGATCAGCAAGATCAATCAACGGATCCATATAAAAGAGCCATGGACTCATCCGTTGAGGACCAGCAAGGTCAACCAACAATCAGATCCATGCCCGAATTCAAAAAATAACTCTTACTCCTTGTTCTAATATCTTCCCCCGACGTACGTGTGGGTATCTTCGGGCGACCCAGAGCCCGAGCACCGTATGGTCAGCACCCTCTAGGATCCTTCGTAGGTCACCTAGCGCTTCACTCATAGGCCGCTTCCTTGGTCCCTCATCCACTGTACCGGAAGCTCACCATTTAAATCAAACCGAGGAGGCTGGTCAAGACCTCGGCCAACCTTGCTATGCGAGACGTGCTCCGTTGACTCTCCGTCACAGCAGTTGCAACTTTAACAGATAGGTCTCCACCACGACCTCATTCACAAGACGGTCAAAATGCTTTCCCAGCATTCTTGACATAAAACAGTCATTTAAAAACAGATTTCACATACAAATACAATTCGAACAATATTTCCATTTTTTTCTCATCACTCCACATTCTTTCACATTAGTCTCCATCTTTTCTCATCTTCCCACATTTTTTTTTCATCGATCCCTATCACATCATATCATTCCCACATCAAATCACATCTAATTGCATCATCCACACATCAATCCGCATCATCCACACATCAATCCACATCATCCACACATCTATCCACATCATCCACACCAATCCACATCATCCATACATCCATCCACTACATCCATCCGCATCACTGCACACTATCCACACATCCATCCACATCTTCCATACATCCATCCACATCAATCCACATCATCCATACATCCATCCACATCAATCCACATTATCCACACATCAATCCACATCATCCATACATCCATTCACGTCAATCCACATTACCCACACATCAATCCATATCATCCATACATCCAGCCACATCATCCACATCAATCCACATTATCCACTCATCCATCCACATCAATCCACATTACCCACACATCAATCCACATCATCCATACATCCATCCAAATCATCCACATCAATCCACATCATCCACATTCATTTCATAAGTATTCCCATTCTCATCTAATCACATCTTTTTCTATCTCATCACTTATTTCGTCATTTATCCTCATCAGATCACATCTACTTCCATCTACCCATACATCTCATCACTTCACCATACATTAACATCTATCTAGTTTACATCGCATCTTATCACATCACATCTCATTCATTCACATCTCATTCATTCACATCCCGATTCACATGCTAACACATTCATTCAACGTCCCTTATCGTTCATTCACATCCCGATTCACATGTTATCACATTCATTCACATGTTATCACATTCATTCACATCCTATACTATTCATTTACATCCTGATTCACATGAAATCACATCTCATCTATTCATTCACATTTATCTGATTCGCATCACATATCATCACATCTATTTACCTTTCATTCTCATCACATCCATCCATTCTTTCCCATCTATCTGATTCGCATTACATCTCATCACATCTATTTACCTCTCATTCACATCACTTCTACATCCATTCTTTCCCATCTATTTGATTCGCATTACATCTCATCACATCTATTTACCTCTCATTCTCATCACTTCTATTCGATTCGCATCACATATCATCACATCTATTTATAGAATGTAAGAGAATTCTTATTTTTGATATAAAGATTCTTTACGCATCTATTTATGCATAAGAACAACTTCAGTGAGAAATAACACTTTTATAAAAATTTATTTATGCATCTATTTATGCATAAATTCAATTTTAAGGAGAATAACACTTTCGAAATAAAAATAAATGTTTTATGCATCTTTCTATACATAAATTCAATTTTAATGAGAATAACTCTTTTGAAATAAAAATAAATTTCTTTATGCATCTTTCTATGCATAAAATCAAAATTGATGAGAATAACTCTTTTGAAATAAAAATAAATTTCTTTATGCATCTTTCTATGCATAAAATCAAAATTGATGAGAATAACTCTTTTGAAATAAAAATAAATTTCTTTATGCATCTTTCTATATGCATAAAATTAAAATTGATGAGAATAACTCTTTTGAAATAAAAATAAATTTCTTTATGCATCTTTCTATGCATAAAATCAAAATTTGATGAAAGTAACGCTTTTATAAAAAAAATCTTTTATGCATAAATTCAATTTTAATGAAAGTAACACTTTTATAATAAAAAAATTCTTTTATGCATAAAAATCAATTTTGATGAAAGTAACACTTTTATAATCAAAATATTCCCAATATGCATCTTTCTATGCATAGAAATTAATTCTAATGAAAATAACACTTTTATTATAAAAATATTTTTAATATGCATTTTTCTATGCATAGAATAAAAATAACACTTTTAGAATACACAAGCGATGGGGATTACTCTTTTTGAATAATAAAAGATAAAACTTATTTCACAAAATTTAAGAAAATTTTACCATAACCTCCTTTGTATGGCTAACCATTTTTCAATTTTTTTCATTCTCAAGTTACTTAGAAATTATCCCAAATGGTTTAAAGCATTCTAAACTAATCAAACTCCACTTTTTAAAGAGAAACAATATGAAAAGTTTAATTCTTACAATTTGATTACATATCTAGGATAAAGAAAGGCTGAATTTAAGAATGAAGAGAGAGGGAAAGCCTTTCCAACAAGGCATAGCATCATTTTTCATTTTAAAGAAAACAAAAATTAGAAAACCATTAAATGGAATAAGAAAGAGTAGGATTTCTAGCTTACATGAATTTTTGTGAGCTTTCCTTTGGCTTGATGGTTTGAGGGATCTACTCTTGTTTGCAACAAGAGTGGCCACCAATTCTTTTGAAGAGGAAATGGTCAAAAACTAATGAATTATCAATAAATTCATTGTTTTTTTCTCTGGGAGGAGGAGTAGAGTAACAGTGCATAAAACACTATTAACCATTTACAAAGGGAGAGGCTTCATTTATAGGAAAAAGTGAGCCTCTAACCAAGCAAACTGATTCTAGAATTTTCCAGATCAGTATGGTCAATTTTTGACCATTTTTAGGTCAGTTTAGCTTACTTTTTGGATCTAGTTGAAGCAAGAGAGAGGAGAGATGAAAATATCTCATTATTTGTGAGTTTAAAACTCAACCACACATGTGAAATAGGCACCTCTTTCATGAGGGGAATTCCCCCACACTGAGGTGTCAAAAATGCATCATTTCTTCTAAATATCTCTTCTTTTTTAACTAATAACCTTGTCCTTAGTCAACTCTTCATCTTATGTGAGTATTTACTCATTTTTGGGAGGATTTCCTTTTATTCTTCAATTTATCTCCTCCCTACATTTGGATTAATCTAATTGGTCCATACGAACCTTAATTCAAAAAGTTTAGAAAATCTGGACCCTTAGGCTAAGGTCCTTTTTACCTGATTTCAATTTATTCCAATTGCACATTGGAAATTTCTTTTTGAATATTTGTTTCAGGGGAAACCATTTTAGACACTAGGAGGATTTTTATATCCAAAAATATCTCAATTTTGAATTACCTCTCTCTAGACATTTTCTCTCTCTAGGCCAAAACAGGATCTTTCTTTTATTTTAGAGAGGGGAATAATTATAAGATCAGAAGGGGAGGTTTTTACACCTGCACACCTCAAAATCCGGAGGGAGGAATCTTACAAGAAGGTAACGATCCTCTCCAGAATGGTGGGTTTGTAGGTTTATTATTACAGGAAAGTATCACTAATGCAAGCTCAGGGGATATAAATGCCACGACTTCTACTACAGATACTATATCAAACACTGCCTCATCATTTTGTAAATTGCCAAAGAATTGGCTGCTAAAACAACTAGATAATTGTGCGTCAGAGAAAAAATATAGGTAATGATTTGCATACCTTTCTCTACTTGTGCAAGAGGTGTCTTCAAGATAGTTCAATTAGGCTTCTTGATGTTAGGGCACACACATGAGGACATTGATGCAATGTTTAGCAGGCTATCTGTGAAATTGAGAGTGGGTCAAACATTCACGTTTCCACATCTAATGGATACATTTAGATACTCTTCCGAATCCAAACCAACACCATTTCTTCTCAAAAGGATCCCCAACTTCAAGAGTTTCGTTGACGATTATCTTAATGATGGGCAGGATATTCTTGTGGGTCATTCTAAACCATTGCAATTTCATTTCTTCATGCTTGAAGAAAAATCGATGATGCAATACACAAAGTGCATCCCAATTCACCTGACTGGATGCCTAGAGAAGGAGGCATTGAACTGTTGTGGAAGAAAGATTCTGATGGATGGCCACTTCTTCCAACAACAGGGTTTCCGGACATGCTACCAATGGCTGAATTTGTAAGGGATCACTTGCAAGTAATGTCAGGTATAAAGAACTACATTAGGTTTTGGGAGAAGTGTGTAGATAGAAGGGGTGAGACAACATTATATGAAACCTATATTAGACTAGTCATAGATTATTGGAAAAATGTGCTAGAGGAACTTGAGCATCCAGAGATAAGTTTGTACTCAGATTTTTGGCCAAAGTGACAATCGCTAGATCATGTGGATAACTTTGATAGGCATAATAATGAGTTCATAGGCTATGAGGAATGGAACAATCACTATTGTGATCCTTTAAGTGGTAAGCCAAGGGAAGAGTTTAGCCCAATGATAGATGTTAAGAAAGGAAATACCAATTTATCCTATATGGCTTAGTGTTGCCCAGTCAAAAATTGAGATAGATGTAACATCACCTAATCTCAATAAGGTACTAATTCAATATTGGGCACCTTGTGCTAAGAAAAAAGAACTAAGTGATGGAGAAGTCTATGAGGATTGTTGGAGCAAGTTTTGGGTAGAGAATAAGACGGATCCCCAAGTTTAGGAATGTGTTGATATAGTTATATGGACATGGATGTCAAAAGTCACAAATACTAAGAGGATTAAGATTCTGCAGAATGTGCGTACAAAAGCACAAGAAGGCTTGCTTAGCAATGGAGACTTGCAAATCGAATGACTTATGTGTTTCTTATGTTTACATTTCTCAAATTCTACATAATTCTTATACACATTTTGAAAAAAAGGTCTTTCATTGATTTTATTGTTGGTGCAAGTAAACCCCTGGGAGAACATATATTAAATGGTGTTTATAAACACCACCCATTTGTGTGATTATAAACTTGTATTAAAATCCATTGTAGCCCTAAATGGTGTGACGAAAACGATCCGTTTGTTTGATCATTCAATCTCCCAAAGCTATAGAATTTCACCCAAATTTAATGAAATTCATCCAATCTCAAATTCCCAAAAGGCTTGCTTAGCAATGGAGACTTGCAAATTAAATGACTTATTTGGTAATGTGTTCTTACATTTACATTTCTCAAATTCTACATAATTTCTAGTACATATTTTGAAAAAAGGTCTTTCATTGATTTTATTGTTGGTGGAGGAAAGCATTGTAAAACCCTAGGAGAACATATATTAAAAGGTGTTTATAAACACCACCCATTTGTGTGACTATCAACTTGTATTAAAATCCATTGTACCCCACAATGGTGTGAAGAAAACCATCCGTTGTTTGATCATTCACTCTCTCAAAGTTGTAGAAATTTACCCAAATTTAATGAAATTCATCCAATTTCAAATTCCCAAAATGTCTCCATTCACCCAAATTATCTAATATAGTCTTATTACCTTATATCACTCAATCTTATCTCTCCTCATAGTATTTCTAACTCATCCAATCACTCTTATAGTTGGGGCTTATTTTTTAATTAGTGGCTTTTTCTTAAATACAAAAAATGACATGTAAACATGATTTTGAATTTGGTAAAGCATTTATAAGTGTTTTTATATAAAAGTGTCTTGTCCAAATATATCTCCATGCATATCCTTGGTAGAACAGGCTCCCTCTAAAACTTAAATTTTGACACAAATTTTCTTTATCTTAAATTTGTTTAATTAATACATAAAGTGTGGAAAATATTTAAAGTAGCATGCTAAAATCTATTCTTACTTGAGAAATGAATGATAATCTAATGAGTTTATTTTCAAAATCTTATTGCAAAAGTAAAGATAATTTTAAAAAAATATTTCTTCAAATTTTCCTAATTTTGATGTTGAATGTATGATTTTCTAGTGTTTATTGTTTAGGTCTTTATAGATGATAAAATAAATGTAAAAACAAATGTGAACCATTTGTGAAATAAAGTCAACAGATACCTCCATGGTAGAGAATACATATCTCATTGTTGTAGTGTAGTTGAAATTATCTAGCAAAAGAAATTTTAACACTCCAAAGACATGTGAACTTTTATACTTTCTATGCATATGAAATATAAAATTCTTCAACACAATTCATGAGAAACTTGACATCATAAAAATAAAATATAAATTAATTATGGATATAAAGACAGGAGAAACTTACCTTGAGTTCAAAATGTGTTTGAGTGGGTGTGAGATTGTAAATAAACAATAGATAGAAGCTACATCCAAAATTTAAGCACAATATAATAAACATGAACATAATGAATGATTAGCAGCAATTCTAACAATCTTGATTGATTAAAAAAATGAAAACATGAATTTAATTATTTCACTGTAACTCTCTCACAGGAATCAAAACAACAAAGTTCAAGTCATAAACGAGTTAATGTCAAAAGACATTACTAAGGAAAGGTCGTATGTAATTGCTTAAAGTCATCAAGAAGGTCTCTACTAATACGTTGTGATGTTAATGTCTCATGATGGAAAATTTTTGCTAATGGTTCCACCATCTCTTGATTTTAGAGGGTCATCACTCATGCTTTCATAAAGAAGATAAAGGTTTATGTATACATAAGCTATCTAACACCCTCACATAAAAATATGCTTAAGGTTTTGAGCCACTTAAATATTACTCCATAAGCCTTAAATTCAAACAAAACTAAAAGCTTTTGAAATGGTTTAAATAAACAAGTCTTTTAAAATTAATAACTCTAGAGTATATATTTAATGCTAGGAGTAAGATTGAGTCAAGAGTAAGAAGGTCACACCTTACATTGATTCATATAATTTTTTTAAACTATAAATATCCAAAAGAAGCTTACAAAAATAATTGAAATAAAGATCTGATCAAACATAATGTTACTAAGAAATTTTACCTAGGGCCAAGGGTGCCAAGAGTCTTGTTCATACAGTCTAAAGAGATGACGGGGAAAACTATTCATAAGAAGAATAAAATCTGTAATTTAGAATAAAGAAAACAGGTAATGGCTGTTATCAAAAATTCTTCTTTTGTTTTAGGGATGTGGATGCATATTTCTGACACCATATTAAAGAAGAATAAAATCTTTAATTTAGATAAAGCATCTTGGTAAACGTTACGGGTCAAGGATGTGATGTCTGTTGAAATATGCAAGTGAATGGGTGTGTGCGGGAACAAGCCCTTAGCAGGAGACTGTAAAAGGGAGTCTGTAATTAAGTGGGGTAGTAAAAAGGTGAGAGGAATCTACTAATGAGAGAATCAAGGGCAGCATGAGTGAATATAGGAATGTGGAAAGATTCTAGGAAAAGGTGTCCCAGATGTAGGGGAGGTGGCACAAATCAAGGAAAAATCAGTGGGATTAGATGCTTGGCATCTTGTGGATGTAAAACCTATAAATTGAGGCATTGGCCTAATGAGAAATTGCTGGTTTTTGAGTATCCATGCATATATTATCCTATTAGATTAATTGCTCACTAATCACGTATTAATCATCATCTAGTCACTTGCTAATTATGTTGATTCTTGCATTTGATCCACCATAGCCCACTCTTGCTTGCATTTCAACATGGTATCAGAGCCAAGCTTAGGATTCATCTAATTTTTGAGCCTCATTACCTTGATAATTACTTTACTAATGATTAGGATTTAAACCTATTTTTAGTCTATTTTCAACTAACGTCTGCACCCCCACCTGGTGGAGGAGATCCCTCTCCCTCTAGACTCAACATTAGCCCAAATGCTCTTAGCCATAGCTAGATAGACTCCCCACGCTTCAACTCATCAAGCTAGCACGCCAAACCGCCGCTGGGTGAAGCAAAAATTCGCAAAAATGCTAGCGCTTATTTTTTTGAGTAAAATTGCAGATTTCCTTTCATGTCTTCGAATTGGGAATAATGGAGCTAGCCCTAGGGGTTTTTGGATGCTCTGAACATGCTGGTGACCTCATATTTGAGAAATTCTTCAAGGAGAAGTGGCATCAAGCTGCAAGTGACTTTGGTAAAACAGAGATTAAGCATTCAATGTTTGGTCAAATCTTTTGTTTCTTGGCTTGATCCTCTACTAGACTAACTACTATTGATGCCTTTGGAAGGATATGAGCTCATTTTAACTCTAAGGCAGCAAATCTGGCCTCCCCGTGCACTCCATTTTTTGCACACAAAACAGGAAATTATTCACTAATCAATTATTAATTAGCACTAATCACTACATTTTGGTACAATTGATGGTTCAAATTCACCATTGGGTGACTTATATAGACCTCTATCATGATTCACTTTAGATTGCAATTTGAAGGTGGTTTGATATCCCAACCATTCAGTACACAAATCAGTTACCCTTGGCTTTATATAATGTTTGGTGTATTCATGCTTGTAAATATGTTGTAATAATCTTTTAACACTAGATTTGAGTTGTAAAAGGGTAGACACTGTCCTTGAATCTTGGATTGGATCAAGAGGTAAGACCCCCTTCCCTCTCCCTCTAGACTCAACATTAGCCCAAATGCTCTTAGCCATAGCTAGATAGACTCCCCACGCTTCAACTCATCAAGCTAGCACGTCAAACCGCCGCCGCTGGGTGAAGCAGAAATTTGCAAAAATGCCAGTGCTTATTTTTTTGAGTAAAATTGTAGATTTCCTTTCATGTCTTCGAATTGGGAATAATGGAGCTAGCCCTAGGGGTTTTTGGGATGCTCTGAACATGCTGGTGACCTCATATTTGAGAAATTCTTGAAGGAGAAGTGGCATCAAGCTGCATCAAATCTGCAAGTGACTTTGGTAAAACAGAGATTAAGCATTCAATGTTTGGTCAAATCTTTTGTTTCTTGGCTTGATCCTCTACTAGACTAACTACTATTGATGCCTTTGGAAGGATATGAGCTCATTTTAACTCTAAGGCAGCAAATCTGGCCTCCCCGTGCACTCTATTTTTTGCACACAAAATAGGAAATTATTTCACTAATTAATTATTAATTAGCACTAATCACTACATTTTGGTGCAATTGATGGTTCAAATTCACCATTGGGTATCTTATATAGACCTCTATCATGATTCACTTTAGATTGCAATTTGAAGGTGGTTTGATATCCCAACCATTCAGTACATAAATCAGTTACCCTTGGCTTTATATAATGTTTGGTGTATTCATGCTTGTAAATCTGTTGTAATAATCTTTTAACACTAGATTTGAGTTGTAAAAGGGTAGACACTGTCCTTGAATCTTGGATTGGATCAAGAGGTAAGACCCCCTTCCCTCTCCCTCTAGACTCAACATTAGCCCAAATGCTCTTAGCCATAGCTAGATAGACTCCCCACGCTTCAACTCATCAAGTTAGCACGTCAAACCGCCGCTGGGTGAAGCAGAAATTCGCAAAAATGTCAGCGCTTATTTTTTTGAGTAAAATTACAGATTTCCTTTCATGTCCGCTAGCCCTAGGGGTTTTTGGATGCTCTGAACATGCTGTGGTGACCTCATATTTGAGAAATTCTTGAAGGAGAAGTGGCATCAAGCTGCATCAAATCTGCAAGTGACTTTGGTAAAACAGAGATTAAGCATTCAATGTTTGGTCAAATCTTTTGTTTCTTGGCTTGATCCTCTACTAGACTAACTACTATTGATGCCTTTGGAAGAATATGAGCTCATTTTAACTCTAAGGCAGCAAATCTGGCCTCCCCGTGCACTCTTTTTTTTGCATACAAAACAGGAAATTATTTCACTAATCAATTATTAATTAGCACTAATCACTACATTTTGGTGCAATTGATGGTTCAAATTCACCATTGGGTATCTTATATAGACCTCTATCACTTTAGATTGCAATTTGAAGGTTGTTTGATATCCCAACCATTCAGTACACAAATTAGTTACCCTTGGCTTTATATAATGTTTGGTGTATTCATGCTTGTAAATCTGTTGTAATAATCTTTTAACACTAGATTTGAGTTGTAAAAGGGTAGACACTGTCCTTGAATCTTGGATTGGATCAAGAGGTAAGACTCCCTTCACATCATCATGAGCACTGCATAAGAAATAGCTAAATTTAACGGGGAACAGTTTCATACATGGCAAACAAAGACCATGTATTTGCTCATGAGGAAGAATCTATGGGGGCTAGTTGAGGGAAGAGATGAATGTCCAGAGGAGCATGGGAAGGATGAGTGGAAGATCAAAAATGAGAAAGCATTAGGACTCATTGCACTTAACTTAAATGATGAAATCATTCACCACATTGCAGGGATACAACAAGCTAAAGATGCATGAGATGAACTTAATAAATTATTTGGCACTCAAGCAAAGAATTCAAAGATAAATCTGCTATTGCAATTCTACAAACTTGACATGAAGGAAAGTGAATCTTTAACCACACACTTGAACAAATACAAAAGCATTAAGCAACAACTTGTAGCCATTGGGAAGAAGGTAGAAGACGACGAGGCACTAGCAGTGCTTCTGAAGAGTGTGGACAAGGGAGAATATGAGAACATTGTGGTAATCTTAAAGAATGTACCAGATTTGAAGCTGCATGAGATAGAAGGAGATCTACTAGAGCAAGAGAGCATGATCAAAGAGAAGAAAGGATTGGACCCAACAACTGGAGAGTAGAAAGCATTCTACACCCAAGGAGGCATTGCACGAGGTCGAGAAGATGAGGAAGAGGTAGGGGAGGAGGAAGGACCTTCTCTTTCCACAATTGTGGGAAGTCATGACACATAGCTAGAGACTACTATAGTAAACTAAATGAAGAAGAATCGACATCGGCAAACTTCATGGAGACTCCTAAAAGGAAGAGGAGTCAGGACATCTTTTCTGAGAGAGAAAGAGAGAGAAACCCCACAACCCAATGTAACTTACCCCAATAGAGTAAAACCACCTATGAGCCACGATGTAGGCCATGTGGTAGATGTATGTGTGAGCACTTTAGTCAAGGTCACGGGCACTTGTAGTAGCCTTGGACACATAGAGAGAGAGTGTCAAGGACTATGAGTTAGGGACTTGAGGCACTAGTCTTGCGGGCTACCAATTAAGAGGGAAACTTGGTATAGGGTCCAGGTGTGCTAGAGTTATTCACTTGAGGGAGGTGTTGAAATATGCAAGTGAATGGGTGTGTGTGAGAACAAGCCGTTAGCAAGAGACTCTAAAAGGAAGTCTGTAATTAAGTGGGTAGTGGTTGTTGTCTAGTAGCAAAAGCCTGGGTAAATGTCTTTTTGCAGTACTGGATGTTGTTGTCTAGCATCAAAAACCTGGGTAAATTTCTTTTTGCAATACCCAGGTTTTTGCTGTCTAGTAGTAGCGAGACAGCAGTAGAGCAAAAACCTGGGTAAATTTTTGTTTGCAGTACTGGATGTTGTTGTGTCTTTTGTATGAACCCTAAATCAATTTTGGCCAGGTTAAAGATGTCTGACAGTGATCATCAAGGGCCAAAAGTTGGATTAGAGGCATGGTTGAGAGAAAAAATTTGATGTGTGTGTGATCAATGCAAGGGCCAATATATAAGGCAACATCATATAACAATTGAGCATGTCCGAACATATGGTCTTCATGAGGCAGTGGAACGACAAAGTGCAGATGATGACATAAAGGAGAACCATAGGACAGTTCTAGGTAACATGTCACACCATTAGGTGACATCGGGTAGAGTGTGAAAGGTGGCAAGGCTTCATATGGAAAGCATGGGGCTGAGACTCATCTTCCCCAACTAATAAATAAGGTTCCTCCACCATTTCCACATGGATGAGGAGGAAGAGAATCTCATCATGGATGACATGGTGAATGACTTCTTTGGACGGGAGGTCATAAATGATAGTAGTGAGCAAAATCCAATGTCATAAGAGGAGGAAACCTTGCATAGAGAGACAAGCACACCTTTGTATAAGGGATGTTCGTACTCCACACTGCATGCAAACTTGGAGTGAGGTCATAAATGATAGTAGTGAGCAAAATCCAATGTCATAAGAGGAGGAAACCTTGCATAGAGAGACAAGCACACCTTTGTATAAGGGATGTTCGTACTCCACACTGCATGCAAACTTGGAGTGATTGAACTTGCAAACAACTTATGGATGGAGTGATGCAAGTGTCACAAGTCTTCTTTGGTAAGGCCACCTCATTCTATTGAAAATATTTCATGTTCTATATACTCTCCTTGCTAATATTTTGACATATGATTTCTTAGCCTATGTTGTAGGCTTCTCAAGAAGATTCTTCCCCCTCAAAATCTATTATATCGAACTCACGAGATGGGTGTCGTAAAATTCTCTCTATGCTAGGTATGGATTACACAAAAATACATGCAATGTTCCCAATGATTGCATGCTATTTAGAGGGTTAATAAAGATGCAACACAATGTCTACAATGTGGGGAGAGTCGCTATAGGGATGATTTGCAAGGTGATAAAGTTCCCCGAAATGTTTTGAGACACTTCCCTATCATTTCTCACATCCAATACATGTTTAAATGTAAGGGGATTGCAGAACTCATGACGTGTCATGCTACTCATCACTTGACCAATGACATCATAAGGATCATAGTAGCTGATTCACCAGCATGGCAACATGTAGAGCATCAATGGCCAGAGTTTAAAGATGAGCCTCGTCACTTACATCTTGGCTTGGGCATGGATGGTGTTAACACATTTGGCTTCAAGTCCACATCATGGCCTACTTGGTCTATTGTATTGGTGAATTACAACCTCCCTCCATGGGTGTGGCAATCAAGAAAGGTCATATCATGCTTTCTCTCCTTGTACCAGGCATATATAAGGTGGAAAACATGGATGTGTACCTCAAGCCTTTGGTTGAGGAGCTTGAGAAACTATGGCGAGGTATCAAAGTACATGACGTTTCAAGGCCAATAAATAGACGTGAGGCGGAGGTGAAAGGAGTTTTGTTTTGGATGATCCATGACTATCCCGGGTTCTCGGAGTGCTCAGGTACCTACTTGAACTTTATATGCATAAGAGTTTATCCTTTAAACTTTAAGTTTATATCTTTATCTCAATCATCTCAATTAAAATAGATTTGGCAACCTCTAGACTGTTGGAATTAGGGTTGCAGGAATGCACACACAACTTCAAGAAGATGAGGAAGCTTGAGCACAACACAGTAGTGTATTATGAGTGCCAAAAATGAAAGATAACGAGCCCTAGAAGATAATGGGCGTATATACAATGCACGGGGGAAAAAACCTCCTAGTGAGGGAAAAAGTGCCCCGGCGGTCCTAAGTGTGTTCACACACATCACTACTATAATATGGTAACAAATCCCCCCTGGAGTGATGCGGTGAACAAGAGCTAGCACTCATGTATAGGGAAGTGTCTAGCTATGTGGACGAATCCACAAAAGGGAGTAAGCCCAAAGCTTTGCGAAAAGCTTCGAACTTCTCACGAGGCAGAGCCTTTGTGAAAAGGTCTGCAAGGTTATCCTGTGTTGGCACATAAGCCAAACTGATCTCTCCTGCAGAGAGTCTCTCCCTGACATAATGGTAGTGCACCTCAATGTGCTTCGTACGAGCATGGAACACTGGGTTCCGCGCAACTGCCAATGCGCTCTGACTGTCAGTGAAGATGGTGGTGGCAGATGGCTGCCCAACACCCAAATCAGCCATAAGGCGTCTGAGCCACACACACTCAACCGTAGCTGTGAAAGCTGCCCTGTACTCAGCTTCACAACTAGAAGTGGCCACAGTAGGCTGCTTCTTGCTCAACCATGATATGCATGAGCTTCCAAGCATGAAGCAAAAACCACTCGTGGACACGCGTGTGTCATAACAACCAGCCCAGTCAGAATCTGAAAAAGCATGTAAATCTGGCGGCAATGATCCCCCCTTGGGATAAAACAACCCAAGATGCCGAGTACCACTCAAATAGCGAAAGATACGCTTCACTGCCTGCCAATGCTTAATGCCTGGGCTATGCATAAATCTGCTCACCTGTGAGACTGCAAACTGAATGTCTGGCCTCGTAATGCATACATAAATGAGGCAACCAACAGCTGTCTGATAGAGTGTGACATCAAAGTGATCTCCAGCATCATGAAGACTCAACTTCAAACCTGTCTCCATTGGAGTAGCAATAGGCTTGCAGTCTTCAAGGCCAAATCTCCGCAACAATGTTTCAATATACTTTGTCTGACACAAAGCAATACCTCCATCACACTGCTTAAATTGTATCCCCAAATAATGATGCAAATGCCCCAAATCTGACATCTCAAAAGAGGCATTCAAATCAGCCTTAAAATCAGCAATATGACTCTTATTTGGTCCTGTGAGCAGCATGTCATCGACATAGAGAGCAATGATTAGATGTACACCATCCACACGTTTAACATACAAAGTGCTTTCTGTTGGACTATTCTGAAACCCATGTGCAGTCAAATATGCATGTATTTTTTCATACCAAGCTCGTGGAGCTTGCTTTAAACCATATAAAGCCTTTTTTAACCTGCACACTTTGTTTTCCTGCCCTCTTTGAACAAAACCACGAGGCTGCGATACATACACCTCCTCATGCAAATCTCCATTTAAGAACGCAGTCTTTATGTCCAGCTGATGTACATTCCAACCATTATGAGCTGCTAATGCACAGATGCTACGAACAGTGGTCATACGACATGTGGGAGCAAAAGTCTCATCAAAATCAATGCCCTTCTCTTGAGCATAACCTTTTGCAACAAGCCTAGCCTTATGGCGATCCACTGTGCCATCAGGCTTACGCTTCAATTTGTATACCCACTTAGTGCCAATGGCCTTCTTGCCAGGGGGCAAGTCACATAAAGACCATGTACCATTCTTCATAATAGCATCGTATTCTGCTTGCATAGCAGCCATCCAATTTTCTGAACTTTGTGCCTCATCAAATGAAACAGGCTCACTTTCATCGCACATACTAGAAACAGCCAATGCATAACAATCTGACGCATAAGAGGCACCATGAGAGCCAGAACGAGTGCGACTAGACAAAGGGGCATCCAACTTGCTGTCACGCAAAGTCTGCACCAGCCATCTAGGCATATTCCTAGAGCCCTCAATCTCTTGTCTCTCATCCTCAAGTGCATCATGCACATCTGCATCAGATATAGGCTGATCTGTGCCATCATTTAAAACCTGCATAGGCTGAAAAACTGCCTCATGAGGTATTGCACTTGACTGTGCACCACTGAAAAGAGGCAACAATGTATCATAGACATCACGTGAGCTGATATCTGTCTCCTTAGTACATGAAACCAAGGGCTGAACTGCATCTTCCACAAATACAACATCACGGCTAACCAAAATGCGCTTTGTCTGTGGATGATACAAACGGTAGCCTTTGCTCTCAGCACTATATCCAACAAAAATACATTTGACAGCTTTGTCATCCAATTTTCTGCGATGTTGCACAGGCACTAATGCATATGCCAGGCAACCAAAAACACGTAAATGGCCAACAGATGGCTTGCGGCCATGCCAAGCCTCATATGGAGTGACAACCTGTAATGCTTTGGTGGGACACCTGTTTAGTACATAAGTGGCACACATGACAGCCTCAAGCCAAAAACCATGTGGTAGACTTTGACTCTTAACCATACATCTTGCCATTTCCATGAGAGACCTGTTTTTTCTCTCAGCCACACCATTTTGCTGTGGTGTATACGGCACTGTACATTGGTGTTTTATCCCACGCTCAGCCAGAAATGCATTAAATTCTGAAGACATATACTCCCCCCCTCGATCTGAACGGAGGGTGCCCATCTTACTTTCTGACACATTTTCAGCCATAACCAAAAACTGTTTGAAGCACAAAAACACTTCGGACTTTGCCTTCAAAGGATATACCCATGCATGCCTGGTAAAATCATCAATGAAAGTCACGAAGTAAAGGTAGTTTCCAAATGATGGAGTTTGCATGGGACCACAAACATCACTGTGAACAAGCTGCAATCTGCGTTCAGCTCTCACTGATCCATCTTTGGGAAAGGAAGCACGCTGCATTTTACCCAATATGCAGCCCTCACAAACATGCTTGACAGGTGCCTCAAGCTTAGGCAAAGAAGACACCATTTCAGATTTCTGCAGGCGCAGCAAACTTGCAAAATTCAGATGACCAAAACGTGCATGCCACAGTTTTGCATTTGAAATAGCCTGCGTATCCATAATAGCACATGCTGAATCCTCTACACATTTGCCATCCATATTGAGCTTATACAGCCCTCGACATAGTGAACCAGATGCTACAATGATGTCACCACAAGAGAGATCATGAACAGTACATCTGTCATCCACAAATTTTACAACCAAACCTGTTTTGGCAAATGCGGAGACTGACAGCAGATTCTTTTTGATCCCTGGCACATACAATGCATCAAAAAGTGTAAAGGTGTTGCCATTTGCAACATTCAGCACAATCTGTCCAACTCCTTTAACGGGATAAGAGGAGTTATTGGCACAAGTGACAGTATTCCCTGTGGGAGCAGACTCAAGGAAAGTGAATAAACTGCGCTGCGAGGTGATATGCTTAGTGGCACCACTGTCAAAGTACCATACATCTGAATCTACTGCAGACATACATGTGTCATGCAAAGATGGGTCATAACTGCACTGCGCATTGAATGCCCATTCTGTATCTAGCACAACATTAGCAGATTCATTGTTAGAAGGAGAGGCATCTGCAACAGCCATACCAGCCTCTTTCTTCTTAGCCTCTTTCGCAGCCAGCTTAGGACACGCTTTGATGACATGATCATTTCCCTTACAGTACTTGCAAAATGTCTTCTGTTTGTCACCCTTCTTCTCATCTTTGTCTTCCTTCTTTGGTTGCGCAGCATTTGCAGATTTCTGCTTACTAGAAGAAAAGCCAGCTTTACCTTTCCCGCTTCTCTGACTAGCACCGAAAGCTTGATCTGCGACACGCATACTATTCCTGTTTTGCCTTGACTGGTCTTCTTGCAGCAAAACAGAAACTAACTCCTCAAATGATAAGGCATTGGGATTGCCTTTCATCATCAAGCGAAGAGTGGAAGCAAAACCCTGATAAGAATCTGGTAGACCATTCAAAACAGTCTGCACAAGTGAACTGTCTGACAGGATTTCATCTGCAGAAATGAGCTGCTCTTTGAAATCCTTGATCTTTGTCAAAAAGCTATCCATAGAATCACCTTCGTTCATATGCTCATTCTCCAACTGTTTTCGGAGATAAGCAACACGAGCCTCATTTCTTGCCTGATACAATGTGGCAAGTACATCCCAAGCATCCTTAGAAGTCCTGCAGGAGCGAATATGTGGGATAATGGTACGTTTGACAGACAGCGCAATCAAGGCATGAGCCTGCGCATCTCTACCATCCCAACGAATCTGCTCTGCTGAAAGTGGTGGTTCTCGAACAGCTGCTACAGCACTTGTGCCTGCACCATCATCAACAGTACCTGTTTCTGATGTGTTTGCAGCATTTCCAGCCACAATAGGACGTGCATCAATACCCTGCACAATATTCCATAACCCCTTTGCTACCAATACATGTCGCATCATATATGCCCACAATGGATAGTTGGTGCCATCCAACTTATCCTCAGCAGCCAACATGCGGAATACATCATTGTTGTCAGCCATGGCCAATGACTGTACTACTAGATGTAAATGCTGTCTGCAAGAGGTAAACCTGTATAAAATCGACCTGTGCTATATAGCACAGCCCAAAACAGACGAATGGGCACCTGTCCTGCAGATTTTAATCTTGACAGAAAATCTGCACAGTAGGACGATTTTGCCTGCGCAGTACTTGGAATGCAAAAACGGAGGGCGAAATGACCTCAGATCAAAATTCTGAAACGACCAAGCCCTACGGGCTCTCCCACGGCATATACTAACCTGCAGACGCTCGTGAAACCTCGTTGCAATCGGAGGAGATGAAGCGGCAGGTGCCGGTGATGCTGCCCGGGAGGAGGAAGCCTGCTCTGATACCAATTGTTGGAATTAGGGTTGCAGGAATGCACACACAACTTCAAGAAGATGAGGAAGCTTGAGCACAACACAGTAGTGTATTATGAGTGCCAAAAATGAAAGATAACGAGCCCTAGAAGATAATGGGCGTATATACAATGCACGGGGGAAAAAACCTCCTAGTGAGGGAAAAAGTGCCCCGGCGGTCCTAAGTGTGTTCACACACATCACTACTATAATATGGTAACATAGACATCTCAATTAAAATAGGTTTGGCAACCTCTAGACATCATGCATGTTCGATTTGTGGACAATCACTTGTTTCGGAAAGACCATCTACACTTAAGAAGGTGGTGTATGACAAACATCATCGATTTCTCCCTCCTTCACATCCTAAGTATATGCCACATGATGTCTCACCACTTGTGAGTGATGAGAGGTATAGATTGGTTTGAGGCATGGAGAAGCACTCCCAATCCACCACCAAATGGGATGTCTAGACACTCAATCTTCTTTCAACTTCCATATTGGTGTGACATGAAGATCAATCATCTCCTAGATCCCATGCATATCTTCAAGAGTGTGGCAACAAATATTTGGGACCATTAATTGGTAAAAGAGATACAAAGGGTGCAAAGAATGACTTACAAAACATTAGACGCCTTCAAAGTGCATGGCCAATTGAAAGTGAGAGTGGCAAAATAGTCCTACCGAAGGCACCATGGGTATTAACCACAAGAGGGAGCACAATAAGGTGAAAAGTGTGATCACCTCTTTTCGTACACCAATGGGAGTAATGCATTCATTGAAGGGTGCCTTTACAAAGACCAAAAATAAAGGAGAGGAACAATTATATGGCCTCAAGACACATGATTGGCACAAGAAATTATAGGTATATAAATATTCGCTTTTTCATTTTCTCTTTGTGGTACATAATTTATAAGCTCATATACTAACTTCCATTTTTTTCTATGCATAGTTTATTCTTCGAATTGCTATAGTTGGTTGTGGAGACAAGAAGGTGAGAGAGGCGATTTACAAAATGGGAATCTTGGTGAGGTATGAATCTTCTCTTCAATTCACTAAGTTATATTGCTTATTTGGAATTCTCATGCACTCACAAGTTATGTATTGGTAAATAGTACACATAATTTCTATGTATGTAGGTATCTATCCTTAAAGGAGATAGATCCTACATCCATTGAGATGGCTTGTCTCAATGCTATTGAGGTTGATCGAGGACAACTTTCCTAGAACAATTCTCACTAGCCAATTGCATCTTGTGGTGCATTTGGTTGATGAAGTGGCGTTGTGTGGTGTTGTTCATGTTCGATGGATGTTTTTCATTAGGAAAAATGATGAGAAACATAGATTGGGAGTGCTTTTCCATGCCTCAAACCAATCTATATCAATCTATACCGTGAAGAAACATCCAAATAGGTTCTTCCAAATTGGTTCCACCAAGTTTTGGAATGATGAGAAAGATACCTTCGTACTACCTCAACACTGTCAACAGGTTAGTAACCCAACCAATACCAAATTAAATCTTGATGTAGTATAATAAAAGTGTAACCCCTTTGCTTTGTGATATTAGGTTGTGTTTCACGATGTCGATCAAATTGATCCAAAGTGGTGGTATCTTATACAAGTTTCCCAATATGGATGAAATCAACAAATTGAGGAGATCAAAGCCCTACTTTTAGAATTGAGAAACACCTTGTATGCTCAAAATCCATAATCGATGGTGAGAAATTACTCATAAAACAATTGGGGAAACAAAGTGCATATTGCAGTGGAGAAAATCTTAGGGATTACTCATAAAACAATCTGGGCAAAAAGCACACACTGTAGTGGAGAAAATCTTGGGGATGAAGCCTGAAATCAAAGAAAGAGAAGCATGAGATTTTAATTCTTAATCAAGAAAATTCCATTTCAAAATTTTTCTCTTTTCTCTCCACCCTTTGGCAACGGTGATAGCGACAGAACGGCAACCTTCTTTTTGTTTTCTTTGCTTCTTACTATAGCGCGCTGCACATTTTTGAAGCCATGCAGGACCTTGTTACAAGCTTAAGCTTATAAGCTTATTAAATTTTTTAAAAAAAGAGAGAAAGTTTATACGCCCCTTTCTCTATTCTCCCTTTTGTTGTGCGTTGGCCCACCAATGGGAGTAGAAGAAACACACCTTTTTAAGCTTACTAATATAAGCTTTAAAAAGCTTATAAATACTAGAAGCTTTAAAAGCTTATAGTTTATCTACTACATAAGCTTTAAAAAGCTTATATTTACACAAGCTTCAAAGCCTAGGTCTTACCCTCACAAAGAAAAGAAAGAAAGGGACTTTTACAAAAGCAAAAAGAAAACTCAACAATTGGGGAAGATTTTCACAATGGTTCTCCTACAAGTTTAACATTAAATTTTTACTAAGTTATTAAGTTTAAAAAAAAGAGGTAAGTAATCCTTGACCTTTGTTTTATTAAATTGTCTACTTTCGGGCTTTATCTTGCCTTAATTTTTTTTGGGTGTTTTTCAACCGTGTTTAATTTTGACAAAATCAAGCCAAATTAGTTAAGCTTAAAGCATAGCATAACTTATGAAATTAAGGATTTGATCCTTGCTTGTTTTCTTGGCTTATACAAATGTGGGTTCAGGTGAAATCGTTGTTGGCTATATAAGAACTTGGTTGGAAATTTTCTTCAGACTTGCCTAGTCTAGAAATTTTCCCTTATTCCTTTTCCCGAGCAATGTCTTATGACCTTAACTCATCAATGTCTAGAATTTTCAAATCTAATTAGTAGAATAAAGAGTTATATATGTTTCTTATTTAGGCAAAGTTTCATATCCAATCTTTTAAAACACTTTTGTTTTACAAGCTAATTTGATAGGACTTTGAGATGAAGCTTCAATTTAATATACTTTGGCCTGGATTCTATATCAACAACGGCCAATGAGTCTTCGATCCAGCCACTCCTTTTGGCTCTTAGAAACACTTTGAGACCACACATTTATCTTTTTTTTTTGGAAAAGCTCATGGACTATACGAGCCTCCTCCCTGCTCTTTCCTTGATGGATGGGCAGCTCTTATTTTATGAACATGTGGAATTGTTTGGGATCCGGCAACAAAATTGGTGGATTTCGACATTGTTGAAATGCAAGCAAGAATTGGCTATGGTGGATCAAATGCAAGAATTAACATAATTAGCAAGTGATTAGATGATGTGATTAAGATGTGATTAGTGAGAAATCAATCTAATAGGATAATGTAGGCATGGATACTCAAAAACTAGCAATTTCTCATTAGGCCAATGCCTCAATTTATAGGTTTTACATCCACAAGATGCCAAGCATCTAATCCCACTGATTTCTTCTTGATTTGTGCCACCTCCCCTACATCTGGGGGCACCTTTTCCTAGAATCTTTCCACAACCATATATTCACTCATACTATCCTTCATCAGTAGATTCCTCTCACCCACAGCAGCGTTTTTTCGCTACACGGTAGCGAAAAACCGCTGCCCAATAGCAAAAATAAGCTGCTATCAATAGAGCAAAATTTCACTGCTCACCAGCAAAGCTAGCAGTGAAATTTCCCTGCTCAGCAGCAGCAACCTACAAAACTATGACTCCCACCTAAATCGCTGCCTATATAGGTGAGACAATTAAAAGTCTATTGGTGGGGTGAACTATGGGGCTTTTCGCATGCTAATACTTGGCATGCACCAATAGTCAAACCACTCTCTGACTTTTAAAAAAATTTAGATTTGGAAAGTTGGTCTTAAAAATAGCTATGTCTAGTCCATCTGTTTCATTCACATGCACATTCATGCATGTGCGCACTCCCCTTTGTAAAATTACACACTCCAATGCACACATCCACTTGTGCATGCACATTTTCTCATGTTTACACCTTCACACCCTAGCTATGCATTCCCATTTGCTAGTACATACACCCATGTGTGCATAGTCACCCATATGTGCATATATCCCCCTGTGTGCACACTCTCTTTGTTCACTTTGCCAGTCAAATCTCTGCTTCGAATAGCTTTTTCCAAATATAAGGTGAGTTTGGCATTGCTACTATATATAGTGACCATGCTAACATGGCGCTTGAGTCGAATCGGTGATCTCAAAATGTCAATCATGATTTGAGGGGTCCGACGACTTATAAACTTGGATCGAGGAATCGAAGAGAAGGTTTGGACGGTAGAATTGGTGGAGTTAAATCACGATTTGAGCAGTAGGATTAACCGATCAAAGAGGTGATATCGGTGAGATCAAAGCACGAAATTTGAGCACTACAATTGACAATCAAAGGTGTGAGATTGGTGAGGTCTGATCACAATTTTGAGAAGTACGATTGACGATCAAAGATCTGGGATTAGTGAGGTCAAATTGGGATCATGGAAGTGAGATCAAAGATATTAACTCATTAGGGAATAAGGATCGCACGATCGGGGTTCTTGAATCTCCTTTTAGTTGGATCATAATTTAGTTGCCTTGTTAGTCAATGATGGATCCATCTTGGATGGTGATTTAGGGAATGAATTGCTCTAGTAGATCGTGATTTTGTTTTTGAATCATGTAATTAATGTGGAAAATTGGGATTGCAATTGGGCTTCGAGATGTGTTGCCTGGACATTTCCCCCGTTTTAAGGATGAAAACATAATTACCTTCCAAAAGAAAGGGAAGGGTTTTGGGAAATTTAGTTATATGCCCTTCCAATCTGTTCATAAAGAAAAACAAGTTAAAGAAAAGCCTTTAAAAAGAAAAAATAAAGGCACCCTTCAAAATCTAGGCGAGTCCCATGTCTGTGCCGCCATAGGCCTAGCCCGCTCCTCCAACCCATGCACCCCCGCCTCTAGCACCAACCTCAGCTATGCTTGCCTCACTAGTGGGCTCGTTCCCATCCCACCACCCATGGCCAAGACATTGTCAAAATGGTGGTGGAGGCTGCCATGCATGCTTCCTTTGCTTCACACAGTTCGGCTTTGCGCTAGTCAAATTAGACACCTCTCTCTCTCTCTCTCTCTCTCTCTATTCTACCATAGCCAATGAGCTCAGAGGTCCTGCAGGAGGTGAAGCATGACAGAGGCATGCATCGAGCTTGGCATGTGCAAATTTTCTCCCTCCAATAGAAATGGATATTTTTACTACATAGAAGAAGTTTGAGCTCAAGGTAAACACAATGTTTAAGCTAAGTTTGGTCGCTCGGAAATTAAACTTGATGAGGTTAAATATGCTGCTCTCATGTCTTGTCGTGTGGAGTTCGACTTCTGTGGATGCCTAACTCTCTGGTTGATAGACTCATGAGGGTCACTATTGTTATGATAGTTGGAATAACGACTGTTGTTTGTGGCTATGGTGATGTTGGCAAGGGGGGTTGTGCTGCTGCTATGAAAGCTTAGGGGCATGAGTGGTTGTTACTGACATGGATCCATTATGCGCTTGGCAAGCCTTAATGGAAGGACTTCTTATCTTGACTCTCAAAGATATGTCGCGCGATTTCTGACATCTTCATCACTACTACTAGTCACAAGGCTAGCAAGGTAATTATGCCATAACTTAGTGTGGTAAACTAGTAGATAGTATGGTATAGCCCAGTTGTAGAATCATCGGTGAAGATCCATCATGTCAGCATCCTTCCAAACACGCCAGTGATGTAAGTGGTAGAAATGATCTCCCAGGCATATCATAAGTGTCAGCACACATTGAGCTTGACATCTCAACACTCCCCGTCAAGCTCAATTTCATCCTTAGGACTCTAAGCATAGTCCAAAGTCTATGAAGCTTTTTTGCTCCCAAGGCTTTTGTGAAAATGTTGCTAACATACATTCATGAGATCAATGTCTCTTACTAAGACCCTCCCTCTAATGAAGTGATAGTGGACCTCTATGTGTTTGGTCGGCACATGAAAAATTGGATTTCTCGCCAACTGTATACCTTGTGAGACGAAAGGCTTGCTACCCGCTCAATAGTATATCGGATGGGATCCCTGTCTACATCCAACTAGTATGTGGTCGCCTACGCATTTGACTCTAAGAAGATATCATCACCAACGTCAAAACCTCTACAATCTACAGCTACCTCACCCCCCTACCTGTCATACTTTGGATGAGTGGACGTACTCTCATTCGGGTGCATGAAGATAGCGATGACCAAAGTAGAGGCCTACTTGCACACACTAATAAGTACGTTAGGAAGGGAAATCATTGAGCTTGACTTTGATAAAAACCAAAGAATCCTGTACTCACCTCTTCTTGGCCATCTTCTGACATGACATAGAGTTATCGCGACACACGCAAGAACAAAGTCCTTCATAATGTGAAGTTCCAAGTTCCTGCCTCCCGCACAGCAATGCCCAGGTGCTCCGCATGTAGAGTGCACACCATAGTGCCATCGGCATGTAAGAACTCTGCAGCAAGCACAAAAGCCAACTCCACAAGTATCTCCCAAAAAACATTCCACCGAGGAACCTCTAAAGCACCCTTGTGGAGACACGTATCTGTAGGAAAATCAGCCCACACCAAGCACATGCCTCTAAGGCTATCGAAGGCGTCCATGCTTCCCTACCTCATGAGAGATCCCATGAATCATTGCAACACTACAAGACTCCTAGAACAACAAAGCATGTAAGGGGAGTGCAAACACTATAATAACGAGGAATGGAGAGAGTCACTAGCATGCCTGAGAGATCGTACCTGTGTTTTCACTTTCCCATAAGCGCAAGATGGAGGTGATCACTGTTCGAGCTCAAAACTAAGTGCAAGGGGTTCACCACAATGGGACGATAGTCTTAATTTGCACAACACCAAATATATGTTATGATGAGCATTGATGAATAAATGATCTAATGAATGCTCTAACACATTAAGTTTACTTACGAGATCCCAAGAGGTCCGCCTCGTCATCTTTTGAGATCTCCAACCCCTGTTCTTGGGTCTGGCTATGCGAAGGGGTCACCTGCTCTTTGCCCTGTGCATGGGACTACCACCCATCTTCATGCTCATCATCCATGGAATGGTTGTCCTCATATTCCTCATCTGATTCATCCCCTTCCATGTCTACCTGCCGTGACCTTTTTTAGGACAATGGAGGTGTGGATTTCTTACCCTTTTTAGGACAATGGAGGTGTGGATTTCTTACCCTTTTTTAGGACAATGGTGTATATTTCTTACCCTTTTTCTTCTCGGGGGTCAATTCTTGCTTGATGGCAAGCTTCTTGCCCTTTGTGGCCACTACATTCAACCAACATTAGAACTGTAAACTCCCAAAAAATAGGCTTCATACCTCGTACAAATTAAATACTATACACAAGGAAACGTACTCTAAAACTTCTCTGCCTCCTCTGGGAAACTCCCCCTTTGGGTAGTCTAACCACCATGGGCAAAGTATCCATGTCCTTGCCCTGAAGCTCATTGATGCACTCTTCGGGGTACATCCTATCTTCTCCTCCTCAGATAGTACCCATGCATCTAAAGGGTGCTCGTCGGGAATATAGACCCGATCACATACATTACTTCTCCACCACCTAATACATAGCCATTAAAGAGGTCTTAGAAACCAATACAAGAGGCAGGACAACTTCTTCACCATGCAAGGCAAAAAAAAAGAGTTGTACTTTATACCTATACAAGAGGCGGCATACTGTGCATGGTAGGAGTGGTTGTTAGTCAAGATCCGAGGTAGCATGATTTGTCCTTTCCACCTAATGAATTCCTTTTCAAAATGAGACTTCCTTTAAGATTTCAAGGCATCCATGATACCTACTCCAGAGTCTTATGTGCATGCTAGCTACTGCAGGTGAGCCCGCTTCCAGCTTCACGTGTAAATTTAGGGTGTACTCAGTCAATTGAAACCAGTACACATGATGATGGATCCACATGAAGAAGGCTCTGTCGGATGGTGGAATCTATGCATCCCTCATAGCAAACTCACCACCAGCCAATATATCAAGCAGCCTACATTTCCTACATTGTAAACAAGCATTAGGTTTCTAATTACTTTTCTAAAAAATGTAATACATCAAGAGAGCTGGAGATCTTACTCTTCCTTTGAAACATGTATTCGAGCAATCTCGGCTAGCTTCGGTGTAGTGAATTTTCTAGCCTCTTCACCCCACCCTTGGTACGAGATCACTTTTTTAAAGAACTCTTTCCCATAGTCGGGGTTGGCAATTTGTGCCAGCTCATGTCTCCTACCTTGGGAATCCTCTCTTTTTCGACTTGATTGGTATTCACCCATTATTTCCCAGCTTTGAGTCGATGGTTTCCATCCCAAACAAGCAACATCTTCCCGACCATGTGTTTCCATCCTTCGGTCTCCTCTAATATCATGTCAAATTCACCTGACAATGATCGATCCTAGTCAGCTGCACTTCGACGGTTGAATGGAATGGGGGCTTTGCCTAGGAATCCCTCTGAGACATTTAATGCCACCATTGTCGATTGGTACTTACTCTCCTCGATCCTTCTGACCAGCCCCTCGACAGAATCCTCGTTCGTGTGTGGATTGCTGGGTTTGAGGCGACAAAACGACACTCTAGGAAGGCAGTTTTGGTTGTTGACCAAGTGGTCCTCCACCCAATTCGTAGAGATGTGTCGATCAACCACTTAGCCAAAACTCTCTTTCATAAACTCCTCTTCTTCTACAATTGTGGCACTATTGGTGGTCGATCAACCACTTAGCCAAAACTCTCTTTCACAAACTCCTCTTCTTCTACAATTGTGGCACTACTGGTGGTGGCCACACGATTGTCGGTGGCCGTTTGAAGAACCAACTTCCAAAGTCAACTATAATTGTTAATGTGGCCACTTGTGATATGCCCACATCTTGCGAGAGAATGATCTCATCTTGCGATCCAATGAACCCTTTCGATTTGCAAATGAGTGCGTGGAGGCATTTTGTCTTGAATACACATCCATATTACCATGAATAGTTCTTAAATTAGTCTTTTGTCATTAAGATGTGATGCAGTTATCTTAAATCAGTATTTAAACTTCATTATTTTTTATTCCAATTACATGTGATGCACTCTCTTTAAAATTTTAGAAATTGTTATGCCATCCATATGAAGTTTATCTAGAGAAGTTGGATGATTAAGAACCCTTCCTTGAACGTCGTTGGTGAGGACAAGTGAGGACTGTTATCGCTTGAGGGCATTCCAACCGTTGAGACCGCTTCCAACCATTGAGGTGTGCTTGTTTTTTGATCTACCTCCGAGTTGGGGACATTTCACTCAAATGTTCAACAAATTTGTCAACATACTCACTTAACCATTCATGACACATGTTCCTTAGTATTTGACTCTTTGCATGTTGGATTAATCTTGACAACATAAATTACTTGCTTCTTCCTATGTTCCTTTAATAACTTGGATGCCTTTACAAGTTATAGGGTAGGAACTCAAGTTACTCCAAGACTTTGCACCTTGTTCCCACCGTGAAGATCCAAGAAGAAAATAGTCCCTTTATGAGAATGGATATCAATTTGATTTTGCGTAAGCTACTCCATTCATCGTATATATATGCCTAAGAGAAAAAATTTGAACTTACATTCGATCAGGTTTCCATCTAAGGAGAACTAAATTTCATCTCTGTCCAGTCGTGTATCAAAATATAACTTCTTAATTCCACCTTGCCTTTACTCCTTGCTATGACCATCACACAATAGAGTGTTCCTGTGTTAAGAAGGAAAGACTCCTTCAGATCTACCTCAATCAATCTTCTATTATAAAATTTGTAAGAGATTCAAAATAGATATCTTAGCAAATTCAATAGCCTCAACACAACAGGTGATTTTTCTCTTCAATGTTTCTTCCAAAAAATATGGACTTCTATCCATCATATGCTTTGCACAGCTGTTGCTTGTTGCGGTGCTAACTATCGGCCATGTCGCCTTTTCTTTGACTAGCTAAAGCTATTAGCTAAGCCTAGCTAGCCTATAAGCTTTCTTTATTAAAGCTTAAAAGCTTTCAAGACTACACTCTGAAGCTTTATCTCTAAAAGGTTTCAAAACTTTAAAAGCCTACGCTAAAGCTTTATGTTTTAAAAATCTTTAAAAGCTTTAAAGCTTTACATTCCAAAGCTTTTTAATCTTCTATAAGGCTTAAAGCCTTAGCTCTAGCAAAAGCTTATATAATTCATAAGCTTCATAATCAAAGCTTGCAAAAGGGGTACATCTAAAGTGCATGGCTAAAAACATTGTTGCGAGCAAAATAGGTAATTGACGAGGGTTACCTAAAAAGATTCCTTCCCACTCAACTCACCTGTAGCAGGGTTATAACACTTGTATCACTTTTGCTCAAGGGAATACCCAATAAACACACATTTTTTAGCTTTTGGATCCAGCTTAGTTCTCAGCTCATCTGGCACATGCACATATGCAATGCATCCAAAGACTTTCAGATGAGACAAATTAGGTTTTCTACCAATAAACCTCTCCTTTGGAGTTACATCATGTATGGCTGCAGTTGGAGTCTTGTTCATGATGTAAACTGCTGTAGAAATAGCCTCAACCCAATAGCTATGCGGCATATTCTTCTCTCCCATTAATGCTCGCGCAATCTCAGCAATGTGCCTGTTTTTTTGCTCATCAGCAACTCCATTTTGCTACAGAGTGTATCTGCATGTAAACTGTCTCTGAATACCATTCTTCTGTAGAAATTCACAGAACTCATTGGAGAAGTACTCTCCCCCTCCATCTGACCTTAGGCACTTTATATGTTTCTTTGTTTGCTTTTCAACCATAACTCTGAAATTCTGAAATTGAGTGAACACCTCACTCTTCTCCTTCATGAAGTATACCCACACTTTCCTTGTGTAGTCATCAATAAATGTCACATAATACCTGTAGCCTCCCATAGACATGGTCTTCGTAAGACCCCATACATCTGAATGCACAACATCTAGTACATTTCTGCTCACATTTCTGTCACGTGGAAATACATGCTTTGTTTGCTTTCCAAATTGGCATGCTTCACATATTTTCTGCATACCTTCAACTTTAAACTTTGGCAGCCCTGTCACAATTCCTTTAGTCTGCATAGACTTCATTCTCTGCACATTCACATGTCCAATTCTTTTATGCCAAATGTCTATGTCTGCAACAATTCCTAAACCATTTGCAAACATTGCAGCACTCACTTCAGGCATGTTTACATTCAATGTAAACATTATGCCCACTCTGTTACCTTTTGCAACCAACCTGCACTTGTCTTTAAAGTCTTCAACATAACAACCATCAGGGTTAAACTGAACCTGCAAACCTTGCTCAATCATCTGGCCAACTGAAACCAGATTCTTTGTTATGTTTGAAACATGAAGTACATCTGCAAGGTACTTCACTTTGCCATCCTGCATAGACAATGGTACATCTCCAACATGGGCAATTGGATGAGCAGTGTCATCCCCTGTTTCCACAAAACCTGGTCTTTCAAGGTTTTTCATCTCCTTGAACCACTCCCCATGACTTGCCATGTGGTTCGAAGCACTTGAATCAACGTACCATACATCATCTTTATGTGCTGCTTCCACATTTTCAGACATGGCATTAACGACATGCTGCATAACAAACAACCTTTCATTATCCTCATTGTTTCTGCTCGAGGATGCATAGTTGTTTTATTTTGCATGATGTCAGCCTGCTTCTTTAACAATCTGCCTGCACATGTCCAAGCTTACCACAATAAAAGCATCCACGTGTATCATTATAATGTCTTTGCCAATTTCCACGACCTCTTTGACTCCCCCTGCCCTCTGAATTGGCCTCTTCCACCTACGTGTTGTTGTTGTTATGAATTCTGGGACTGTTGTTGTTGCTGTTGCTGACCATAATTCTGATTACTTGTTCGGCCACCTCCTTGGCCGCGTCCATGGCCTCCTCTACCACCTCGTCCTCTTCCTGAACTTATGTAGAAGGCCTGTTGCTCTGAACTGTTTTTGTTTTGTGAAGACTGTTGGTCTTCATCCAAGATCTTCTCTTCTATAATCAACATAGACACCAAATCTATGAAATTGGAAATGTTTTCCCGAGTTTGAATAGACGTCTTGAATGCCTTGTATTGTGGTCCGAGACCACGTAGACAGACTTCCACCTTATCATCATCATCTACTGAAACACCAATAGATGCAAGGGATTTCATAATACCCTTGATCTTCAATGCATAGTCATTCATAGACATACTCTTTTTCTCCACAATATGAAGTTCATTCTTCAACTGTATCTTTCGTGCCTTGGTATTCGTTTCATAAAGTTTTACCAAGGTGTCCCACGCCTCCTTGGAGGACTTGGAATCCTGTATATGCCCAATCATGGTGTCCTCTATACTGATAGAGAGCCAATACATAACTTTTTTGGCTCCTTAGTTCCAATCCTTGAACTCTTTTACATCTGCAGCAGTCAGATTGATCTCCGGTATCTCGGGTGCCTCTTCATGCTCACCTTCTATGTGGTCCCAGTAACCCTTTCCCATCAGGAAATTTGTCAACCTGAACCTCCAAGCATGGAAGTTGTTCTTGTCAAGCTTCTCAGCAACAATCTGGTTTATGCCATCATTTGACATCTTGCCAGACACAAATTTACCAGAAACAGCACTTTGGTTTGTCCTGCACAAACTGCTGTATTTTCTGCAGCAGCAGCGGTACTGTACTACACTCAAATGTCACAACCAGCGGTACTATACTACACTCAAATGTCACAACCAGTGACCTCAATGTGCATACATACACCCAATGGCAACTGTTTGGACCTCTTTGCAGCACACATAATGTCTGCACAACCAACCTGCCTTCTTGCAGTTCTTAAAACAGAGTTCTACATAGAATCGATGACTTACCCGCAGTGCTCGAAATCACCTACTTTCCAAAAAATGAAGGTCCTAACGCGCCCGAAACACATTTTCGGCCTCAAAAATTCATATAGTTACCCTATAGCTTTACTCCCGCGAAGAAAGCTCCTCAATTAGAGATCGTTTTCCGGTGCCTCCCGTGGAGCTCCCGACACAAGGGTGTAGTCGCCAACACAAATAGGGAAGAGTAGATGAAGCTCTTACCCTCGTACCGCTTCGAGTGCTTATCTTGCTTGCAGCTCAGCCCTTAGCATGAACCACGCTCTGATACCATGAAAAGATGCAAGGGAGAAGAGAGATTGAGCTTTTGCAAGCACACACACACACTCACAAAACCCTAAAAGAGAACACACAAGGTGAGAGGCTGAAAATCTTCTTCTTCTTCACACAACACTCAACACACCATATACAAAGATAAGAGTACACACAATATGAAAAGGTACTCAACCAAATACATATTAGGGTTCTCTATAGTGTGAACCGAACTAAATGAGCTGGCGCTATAACTATGCCAGAGTCTCCAGAATGGCTGTCACACAGCCTGTCATCCCACTAGCCGCATATCACCCATGATCTCACCAACCATGCCAGTGGTGTAAGTGTGGGGCCTATCCCCCAGGCGGGTCATCAGTGTCCACCGCCTCACTAGATAAGCTTGATATCTCAACATTTTTAACCTGGAAAAAAGTGCAACAAGTAAATCAAAAAGCTAAAAACTTGAAATGCATTTAAAAAGAAAACATTTAAACAAAAGTATCTTTCAAATTTTGCACCCATCTCTTCAAGGGAAATACTTCTAGCCTTCACTTGCAAGAGAACCCCAAGGATTAAGGTTTTTTTTTTTGTATTCCTTGCATTGACCTCCAAGGAGTAATCTTCATTTCTTCCAGGATGGGTTTTAGTACATCCTAACTTGTACCTGCTTTATCTTTGGAACTTTGAGAAGATTTCATCAATTATTGGCCTTTTAAATTTCCCTCCTCCGAAAGCTTGAAAATCCCTTCTTGCCAATCCCAAACTCCACCATCCTAAAAAGCAAGTTGAAAGAAGTTGTCATGGCCCTTTGTGCTAGGCTTTTGATCTGCACCTCGGGCACCTTTCTTCTTGGTTTCCAAACCACATTTGTCATAAAGAGAAAACTGGAAATTCTCATTTGCCTTGTTCCTTGCCCTAATGTGGTTGACCCACTCATTGTGAAAGAACCCAATCTTTTGTAAAAAGGTAATTTGTAGTCTAAAATGTGAGTCAAAATTGTGGTCGAGGGCAAGAACCTTCGTTTCTTCATCCATCAATCCAACATACACAACAAAGAGCAGTATTAAATGTTTCAATGTGTTCATACTCTATGCTAAGTTCTTTCTTGGAAATCAATGAGTAAGTGCCACCAAGAATCGAGTATTTATAATACTATGCTCTTTTTGTTTTCCATGCTTGCTTATTTTGACACCATTCTCAATCCACCAAAACAAGAAGAGGTAAAACCATGGCTGAAGGCTTTGCTTTCATTTTTCATTTTAGATTATGCACATGGTTTTCTTGCACACTGCGGACCTCAAGAGATCTTCTACCAATTTGAGAATGAATGGGTGGCCGAACAATCACACTAATTCCAAGGCAAGAGACAAGGCATGGATCTACCTTGTTTTGTTTATTGACCTTTTCCCGTAGTTTATTATAAGAACTTGAGTTCCTAGTGTAAGGTAATGGGCCCCCATACCAGATGGAACAATTTCAACTTCACTTAAGAACTTGTGTTCTTTTGATAAATATTTGAAGCTTTGTTGTGTTTCTTGCCTCTACTTGGTGTTGAAAATCATAGATCAAGCTCTCCTAATGAGAAGACATCTACCTAATGATAAATTAATCCTACACTAATCACAATGCTAAACTAAGTGGATAGAAATAAAGAAAACTCATAATGAGAGTGTGCTAATTAAGATGCACTCAAGTACAATTAGACACCAGATGCACTCAAGTACAATTAGACACCAGATGAAATAGCTTGGATACATAAAGAGACTTGAGATAAGTGCAAGTGATATGATTCATTGCTTGAAATGGACCCCTTTTATATGAGGAGGTACATCCTTGGGCTTGTAGCAACAATGTGGGATAAACCCCTTTGCTCATGTGGCTTCATGCTAGGCTTTGCACTTTCTTGAGATAAGTGCAAGAGACTTGAGATAAGTGCAAGTGATATGATTCATTGCTTGAAATGGACCCCTTTTATATGAGGAGGTACATCCTTGGGCTTGTACAACAATGTGGGATAAACCCCTTTGCTCATGTGGCTTCATGCTAGGCTTTGCACTTTCTTGGCTTACTCAACTCACTCCCTACCTTTTCCTTGTGATCTTTTGGCACCCCTCCCTTGGTGCCAAATCTTTGGGCTACTCAAGGTGGTTTGATGTTGGTTACAAAATGTTGTTTTAAATTTTTACTTTCTACATTCCCGTATGTGCTATGAGCAACTTTGGCTCATGTGCTACTTTAGGACTCCCCCCCCCTTGATGGTGACTTGACCTGTCTTTGAGGCCTAGAGGTCATCTCTACTAAGTGAGATCCCCACCTTGATAGAGACTTGACCTATGAGGTCTAAAGGTCTCTTCTAAGAGTGAGGTAACAAATTTTTGACTAGTTCTTCTACCTTGGCTACATCATCGGTGCCAGAGGATAGGTACAAACACTTGTTCTAGGAAGTAGGATTTTCTTTTTAATAACAACAATTTTTTGTTCATGGGTAGTGGTTGGTAGCTTCTTTGATGTGGACTAGATGTAATTTACTATTTATGTTTTTCACACATCTGCTCGCATACTACTCATGTGGTTTGCGACATTTTTACAAAGATTGTACTTTTTCTTTTTCACACACACTAGCATACTCATTTGGCCGTTGATTACAATCACATTCAACTCATGTGGTTAGATAATAAAAATTGGTGGTTCCCAAGTTGATGATGATGTGGAAGCATATAATATGTATGAAGAGATATTCTACATCTATGAAATGAGACATTAATACGTAAGACTCATATGAATGTATGCAGAGGCCTATAAATGAGACATTAATACATAAGACTCATATGAATGTATGCATAAGAGGCCTATAAATGCAACGTCTCTTACTTCCATGTGAACAACCCTTAAAAAAGGGATAAGGTTCACTACCTCAATTTTAGTTTTAGTTTTTTTTCTCTTTAAATATATATATATATATATATATATATATATATATATATATATTGCGGTGTCAGCTACTTCGCTGTGGATAATTGCACGTTTTTCTTGAGTTTGTTTTTTTTTTGCGAGCTTTATTTGGCGAGCTTTTTGGAGATAAGATAGTTTTATGCAAGCTTGTAAGAAAAATGATACATTTTGGTGAGCTTTTATATAGTAAGTATTTATGAAAGAGAAATAAATACATTCACATACATACATACATACATACATACATACATATATACATGCATATTCTCAAACATACCTACCTACCTACCTACCTACCTACCTTTCTACATATATACGTACATATATACATACATACATATATACACACATGTGTACAATACATACATACATACATGCATGCATACTCCCAAACATATACATGCATGCATACATACATACCTACATACCTACCTACCTACCTTCCTACATATAAACACACATTTTATGTCAAAGAAACTTAAATATAGGCACAAACATACCTATCTATGTACCTTTCTTCCAATACAAACAATTTATGACAAGGATACTTCAACTTTTCATGCATACTCAAAGACCAATATTTATTTCAACACAAGTAAAAACAAGTATACCCGGTTCATATTTTCTTACAAAAAGATTGAGTTCACATTTCCTCACAACAAGAAGATATATGGTTGGTACAAATCCTTTACCATGGCGTCGCAAGCTACCTACAATAAGACTTTAGAGTACGTGATAGTATACTCCATCCCAAAGCAAGACAAAAATATTGGGTTCAAATTTTCTTACAAAAAGATTGACTTCACATTTCCTTACAAGCTTAAGTAGGCAGCACAAACATGAGAGGCTTGATTAAAGCTTAAGTATAGGCACAAACATCCTTGCTTTGAGGACGTGATAGTATATTGCCCACATCCTCTGGTGATAGTGTCGGTTGATGCATTACCATATCCTCATTCTTATGTAATCCTAAAACTCGCAAGAAGACAAAATAAATATGCTTACATGCAATGTAAGACTTTTCTCTAGATTCTCTTTGCATGAAATCAGGACATGTACACCAAGGTTGTACCTTCATGTGTATAAAATAGTCCTCTCCACTCTCACATGCCAAATGAAAAATAGAGTAGGGGGATGGCTGCATTGCACTCTCATTAAGGACTGTCGCTGTCATGGCCTCGGCACTACCAATCCTCTTTTCTGCTTCTTTGGAAATCCAATGCCGCCACTTGATCGATCTCTTTGTATTCTGTGTAGCATCATGTGGCCTCTTGTCACTTTCTTTGTTGCCCGCTGCTTGTGTGGACATTTCTCCCACCCCTGACACAAAAGGTTCTTCATGAGTAACATCTAACTTGAACCTTGCCTTTACTAATTTCTCTACCTCTTGGCTGGTTATTTTGGTCCCAACATCCACTTTCCACATATCTAGGTATGATGGCTTGTATATTATGTTTGGATCTACATGCCATGTGTGTGAAACATCTGAAGGACAAAACCACGTCATTTGAGCCTTTGGCCCTCCCAGACCAGGATGTCGTCGCTCTGAGTAGAAGCTAGGGGCAACAACTCCAATAGAGCTTCCCTGTATGTATGAGTTGCACTTCAGTCTTCTATCAATACCTCCCAAACATTTGACTTTTGAGTTCAATGGGGTTCGTCTAATGGCCCACATTGTGCGTCCAACGACCTCTTCCTTTACATACATTTGTTCTCCGCTCATTATGCCATAATGTTGTTTAGGCTCTTCATGTCCTACATCTTTGTTTCCTCCAGTCATTGGACTTTTTGGTCCTCCCCTTGAAGCATGACTTGCTGCATTATTTGTTCTAGATCTATCTCCAAAACTTACTCTTCTTGCTCTTCCCCGGTTTTGACGATGTCTGCTCTGCATGACATAACTTGGACGATGTGAGCATTGGTCTACTTCCGTTGTCCTCACCCTCTTCTGTTGAATAGTCTCCTTATCTCCATGTAGAGGCCTTGATTCCTCATACATAGGAGTATTAGCTACTGTTTCATGGACCATGCGAGCCACTTGTGGTGGTGTCGGTCTTGACCTTGCTGCCACCTGTTGAAATATACAAGTGAATAGGGTGTGTGCAGGAACAAGCCCTTAGTTAGAGGCTGTAAAAGAGAATCTGTAAATGTGAGAGAACTTGTGAAAAGGTGAGAAGAATCTATTGGGAAAGAATAAAGGGTAGCATGAGAAGATTTCGGAAGTGTGGAGATATTTTGGGAAAAGTGAAGAGGTGGAGAGAATCAAGCAATCGAGGTGGAGTGAATCAAGGAGAAATCAGTGGGATTTGATGCTTGGATGTAAACTCTATAAATTGAGGCATTGGCCTAATGAGAATTTGCTGGTTTTTGATTATCCATGCCTACATTAAGCTATTTGTTAATTACTCAATCACATCTTAATCACTATTTGTTAATTACTCACTATTTATTAATTACTCACTAATCACATCTTAATTATTTACTAATCACTTTGTTAATGATGTTGATTCTAGTATTTGATCCACCATAGCTCATCACATTGCTATAATTTCAACATGGTATCAGAGCCAAGCCTAGAATTCATCAGGTTTATGAGCCCATTATCTAGTTAATTAAGATTAGTAGATAATTAGAAATTAATCAAATTTTTAGTTATTTTTCAACTCACCTTTGTACCCCCAGCGAGTGGAGGAGCTCCCTCTCCTTGCACACTCAACCATTTCCCAAACCCTTCTAGCCCAAGATAGCTACCCATAGGAGCTCCAGCCAGTCGAAACAGAAGCGCAAACCATTGCCCGAACGAAGGAGAAATCGTGATTTTCTGCAGCGTAGTTTTTTTTTGATAAATTTGCAGATCTTGTCTTCATCTAATCAAATTGCTCTAATTCCTCATAGCTCCAAGGGTTTTCAAGCATGCTCTACAAGCTGGTGAAGTCAGAATTGAATTTGATCAAGTCTACAGCGAGATCCAAGCTCTTCATCAAATCTACAGGTGACTTTGGTAAAACAGAGATTAAGCATTCAATGTTTGGTCAAATCTTGTGTTTATTGGCTTAATCCTCTACTACACTCATTGCTATTGATGGCCTTGAAAGCATTTGAGCTCATTTGAAGTCTAAGGCCCCAGATCTGGAGTCCCCACATACTCTGTTTTTTGCACACAAAACAATGGATTAATTTGCTAATCAGTGATTAATCAGTCCTAATCACTATATTTTGGTATAATTTAGGGTTCAAATAAACCATTAGGTATCTGATACAGGTCCCTATAACTTCAGATTGCAATTCGGAGTTGGTTTGATATTCCAACCATTCCGTACAAATTGGTTACCCTTGATTTAATGTAATTTTTGGTAAAAATATGCTGATAAATTTGTGATAATCATCATTTTGCATTTAACCCTTGGTTAATGCATGTAAATCTCACTCAAATTCAAGATTATTCACAGCCAGAGTTGCATTTGGGAATGTGCATAAGAATGAATGCTATACGCATTATGTATTGGGCACATTACATCAGTGTAAATATGGGATCAGACACTACCCTTGTCCAGAATAAGGCAAGAGGTAAGACCTCCTGCATTGATTTGGGTTTGCATTGCATAATGATACAAGATAAACATCAAAAGCCCAAAAGAACTGTCAACAAAACATGTAAACATGTTGCTCACATGGAGCAAGAAGACCTGCTCATGGCCCCAGCCATGAAAGAAGAAGAATATCTCTTTCCAAGAAGAGGATCCACACCGAGAAGAAGATCTAAAGGAAGCATTGAAGGAAGACATGGACACACGAGAAGAGAAGCTGCCACAAGAAGACTGAAAGAAGAGGAAGACATGGACGCGTGAAGAGAAGCTGCCACGAGAAGAAGACTGAAGACAAGAGAAGATGTGAGGCTCCAAAGAGTGAGGAGCCATGTGAAAATCTCAGAGAGAGAGAGAGAGAGAGAGAGAGAGAGAGAGAGAGAGAGAGAGAGAGAGAGAGAGAGAGAGAGACCCCACAACCCAATGTAACCTATCCCAACAAAGTAAAACCACCTTTGAGCCACCGATGATGTAGGCCACGTGGCAGATGTATGTGTGAGCACTTTAGTCAAGGTCACGGGCACTTGTAGTAGCCTTGGACACATAGAGAGAGAGAGTGTCAAGGACTATGAGTTTAGGGACTTGAGGCACTGGTCGCGGGCTATCAAGTAAGAGAGAAACTTGGTATAGGGTCTAGGTGTGCTAAGTTAACTTGAGGGGAGGTGTGCTAGGCGCTGGTCACGGACTATCAAGTAAGAGGGAAACTTGGTATAGGGTCCAGGTGTGCTAGGAGTATTCACTTGAGGGGAAACAAGTGAATAGGGTGTGTGTGGGAACAAGCCCTTGGTTAGAGGCTGTAAAAGAGAATCTGTAAATGTGAGAGAACCTGTGAAAAGGTGAGAAGAATCTACTGGGAGAGAATAAAGGGTAGCATGAGAAGATTTAGGAAGTGTGGAGATATTCTGGGAAAAGTGAAGAGGTGTAGAGAATCAAGCAAGAGAATCAAGCAAAAGAGGTGGAGTGAATCAAGCAGAAATCAGTGGGATTTGATGCTTGGATGTAAACTCTATAAATTGAGGCATTGGCCTAATGAGAATTTGCTGGTTTTTGATTATCCATGCCTACATTAAGCTATTTGTTAATTACTCACTAATCACATCTTAATTATTTGCTAATCACTTTGTTAATGATGTTGATTCTATTATTTGATCCACCATAGCTCATCATATTGCTGTAATTTCAACACCACCATGTCCAGCAACTTGCTCAAGCTTGGTCCCTCATCTTTGTGCTTCCCCATCTGATATGCATATTGCTTTGCACTTTGTAGTAAAGCGTTTGCCATATCTGAAATGCACGCATCATACAAGCTAACCTTTTCCTTATATCCTTCACCAGCAAGCCAACTCCCATGTACACTTTCAGATAAGTTTTTTTTGAGGGATTTGTGTTAAATCCACCGAGCTTAAGACCACCTCCACACAAGAGGTTTCATACATGAATTCACAAAATTCAAACGATGTCTACGTATAACGAAAAGGACTCATTATCACTCACACGATTTAAAAATTTGATAATCCGTTTATTAATAAAAGATGGGAAATGCAAACACTACCTTCCACACAAGCTGTGCCAAGATTGTAGCTGGAGCATTGTACCATTGCTCTCCACTTCGTCGCTCCAAACTAAGCTCCATTACAGCCCACCTCCTTACGTCTTCACCAAGGTAGTCCAATATGAATGATTTGTATGTCATTCCAAATCATTGAAACATGAAGATCTCATGTGACAATGTGGGTGTAACACTAGTGCGCACCAATCTGTTTGTAAAGAGTCACAATGAGCCAAGAACTTCACAATGACTTCACAATTAAATTGACATTTGACCCGAACATGGCATGAGGGGCTATGAGACCAAGCTAGAGAAAACAAAATAAAGATATTACAATATATTACTTTTAATGTTGCATAAAATCACTCTATGGCATTCAAAAGAACATACCTTCGCGCACTCGAGACATCCATGCCTTCACACGATGATTGCCATCCCAAACAAGAAACTTCTTACCACCACTGAGATCCTCCCACTCAGTTCCTCTGATTTCATCCTCAAATCTATCATGTTGTACCACCCAGTATGGTCCCCATTCTTGCAAGTCTATTTGTGTGACCGCGAAATACATAGAGCTTCCGAGATGTGTAAGTGAAACTAAAAAAGGAGGAGATGCTTCGACATAGCCATGGCAGTCAAAGGAATCACGAAACACCTTAAGTTGGCTAGAAACTGTACGGATGGCTTCATTTGGAATCAGCCTGCATAAAGGGACCAATGGGGTAGACGAATTGCGTTGCACAAAAAACTTAGTGAATACATCACCAAGCAATCCCAATTCAATAGATTTTCCAAGAAGCCTTCTATGGGTCTCCCCTTGACCAGTACTAGATTCAGGCATCTCCGTGTGAGTTGGAGGAGGTGAGCTCATTGAGCCAATTTCGTTTTCCAACACAAGCTCTTCTTCCTCATGAACAAGAGAATTATGCGCTTCTGTTTCCTCTCTAACAACACGAGATACATCTAAGAGTCAAACAAACACGCCCAGATCTAAGTGAGTATCCCCTTTTGTCTGTAAGACACACACACCAAGCCCAAGTAAGTCTATCTAAAAACATAAAAACACAATCTCAGTAGAATCTTGGCTATTCACATCATATACCTTTCTTAGTCTTTGCTTGTTTTTTTCTTGCTTTTCTTGGAGCCATCTCTCTCTCTTTTGCCTTGAATATGAGTAGCAAACACTTTGAGCTAAATGACAGATAGGAGACGAAAGGTCAATACATCTCTCTCAGGTCGGCCATGGTGGCTGGCTGTGGGGGCCCCTCAGGGGGATGGGGGGGATGGGAGGAATCCCTCAGGGGGCTGAAAGGGGCAGTACAGGCCTAGACTATAGGCCTAGACTCAGGTCGGAGCAACAGGGGGCAAGGGGGGGATGTGCAGGATGTGCAAGCCCCCGGCTCTGCCGTGGGGGGCCTGGACATCCTGCACATCCCCCCCTTGCCCCCTGTTGCTCCGGCCAGTCCAGGCCCCTGGCTTTGCTGTCGGGGGCCTGGACTGGCCGAAGCAACGGGGGGCAAGGGGGGGATCACACCTGCCTAGAGGTAGACCCTGGTCGCCTGGTCCAACAGCTTGTTCTTCAGCTCCACCTACGACACGTCGCACCACAGCTGCTCCGGTGTCTGGCCCTTACTTTCACTAAGCAAATCCCGCAAGCTCGTGTAGTGAAAGATCCCCCCGCCCTCGCCCTACACCTCCACTGCCGCGCCGCCTCCTCCCCCTCACCATCGTCTTCGCCATTCTTATCTTCATAATTGCAGGCCCCCGTTGCTCCGGCCAGTCCAGGCCCCGACTCTGCCGGGGGCCTGTATACTGCCCCTCTCAGCCCCCCTGAGGGACTCCTCCCATCCCCCTCAGGCTGGCCATGGCAGCTGGCTGTGGGGACCCCTCAGGGGGATGGGAACCACACAGATGTCGTCTCCAAAAGCAGCTCAGAACAACAGGAGGAAATATGGAGTGCTTACCTTCTTGGCCCAAGCTCAGAACTGGAGGAGAAGATAAAGATCTGCTGCCCAAGCTTCGCAGAGGTGGTCTCTATAGCCAGAGAAGATGGAGAAAACAGAAACAAAAGCCTAAGAAAAAATAAGCAATCCCATGCAGGAAAGAAGTGTTCCTTTTTAAGGAGATTATATTAAAGTTCGCCACCTCCCTCCACATCCCTCCTTATCAGCAAATCTCTCCACCTCTCTCTAGATTTTGTCTTCCTTTTCTCTCTCTGGTCTCGGTCTCCCTCTCTTTTTCTCTCTTATTCAAACTCAATTAATAAATAGGGCCTATAGACAGTTACATATTATTTTCATTTTAAAGGTTACTTACATATAAAAAACTAATATAAAAAGATACATATAATATTTAGAACCAATAAATGTATAATTTAAAACATACATATAATAAATTAATATAAAAAGATACATATTTAACTTAGAATTTTTATATATATTTGTATATTTTTTATAAAAAAAAAATTATTATGACCATTCTCAATCGTGATTGCTCCACCTTGTTTTATCATTCCAGCCGCCTTATGCACCCGCACACTTCTATGGGTTTATGGCTGATGAAGCAGGGTCAAATTGGTGTGCAGTTAGGACCGTTTTCAATGGGGGTATGCGGTGAAGCAAGCTATATCATGCATTGATAGACATGCCATGGGGTTGCAAGAATATGAGAAAAAATGTGAGAAAGCCAGGGTGTTGTAGAGCAAACATTTCGAGATAGAGAGTACAAGATGCTCATAATTACAAACCCATCCAATGGTGATGCATTCTTTCAACTCGTATATAACTATGATGGGTCTAAGAAGGGATTTGTTGCTCTGACCAAAGAAAAGCTCTACACAGTCACTCGCCATATCTCGGATTTCATCTCAAAGGTATGTCACATGTCAATAAACCTCCCTTAACATAAACTAAGCATGATGTTCAAGAGGGAGACCCCACAAATGAAGATCAAGAGAGAGACCCTCCAGAGCATCTTCAAGAGGGGGAGGTGTCACGACAACGTGACATCATGGACATGACTAGTAAGAGTACTTTCCATCGCAAATTTGTTTTGAGAAGTGTGTGCTTTCGAAATGCATCTCATTTTTAGTCTTGTTTACTTGCAGGTGAGAGATGTTTTTCACACATATTGCTGGTAGACGTCCATACTCTTTTGGAGGACTCAGATAGGTAAAAAGAATAATTTCACCATATAATTAGTTTTCCAAGTTATACTTACCAAAACCAAACATCATAAAGAAGAATTCTTGATGAAGATTCCCGAGGCTCTATCTCATAGAGGTGCTCCCTCAGATACAGTGGCTCGCCTCGTATGGGCTGACTTTCCTACAGGTTTACAGGTCGTTGATGTAGATACAGATGGGTGTCCCTCATGGAATTAAGTTTCTTCATCATTGATACGTGCCACACTCAGTTTTGTTGGTTTGTTTGTGTGGCTGATGAAGGGTTGGTTTGTGTGTTTGAGTCTAATGGATCAACTTCCTAAAATATATTCCATGGGAAAGAAAGTTGGATTGATCATGCATCGAACAATGTCTATTCATGTGGATTCAAGTTATTTGTATGAGAATGGAGAACGGGTAAGTCATAATCTCTCAAATATTTCCCTTTATGTATACATGTTATGTGGTATGGATATCCAAACATAATGTTTTCTTGTTATGGTAGGTGGATACATTGGCGCTTAGTATGTTCTATCGAGTAAATTGCCATGTCCCTTTTATTGATCACGAGGCTGGGCAAAATGTTTCAAAGAAGTTAAACGCTCAACGAAATTTCATTTTTGAGAAGAATAAGAAGCATCCATTCCAACGCACGATGGTCTTGGAGCGCTACATTCGAGGTGGTGCAGAAAGATCTCCTATGTTCTTTAGAGGTGAGACAATTTTCATTCTGTTCATTTTCATAGCTACTTTTTCAAAATACTTAGATGCACATTTATGATTGCATTTCATTATTGTAGGTGGCTAGTGGAGACCTTCTCAAGTGAAGGAGATGGTGTCTTGGACGTTTTTGCGGGTTGTGGAGTCTTGGGACGTGCATGCCAAGAGTTAAAAAGGCACTATATGGGGATAGAGAATGACATGGAGGTAGCCAAAGCATGTCTGGGAGATTTCTCATTAGAGGATAGGTCGAGATGACACGTAGAAGAATGCTATAATTTGTGGATCAAAAGACTTTATAATCGAGATTCAATTTGTCATGGTTTGGAACTTTAAAGATCGCTATATACATTTTTGATCTTTAAAAGATTGTGTTTTATATTTAAGTAAGTAAGAAAGTATGTATGTATGTATATATGTTAGTGCGTAGGTAGCTCTTGTATGTATGTATGTATATGTATATGTACAAGGTGTATGAATTTAGGTAGATATATGTATATATATAATTATATCAATAAGTATGATGTAATCGAGATTTTCATGGTTTGGAACTTTAAAGATCGGTATATATATTTTTTATCTTTAAAGGATTGTTTTTTATATTTAAGTAAGTAAGAAAGTATGTATGGATGTATGTATGTATATATGTTAGTATGTAGGTAGCTCTTGCATGTATGTATGTATATGTATATTTTGTATGTGTATATGTATGAGGTGCATGAATTTAGATAGGTATATATATATATGTAATTATATCAATAAGTATGATGTGGATCAAAAGACTTTGTAATTAATATTTTTATGGACTAGATCTTTAAAAGACTGAAATTTATATTGTTGATCTTTCAAAGCTTGTTATTTATATGTAAGTAAGTTCTTGGTCCTTTACAAAGCTCGTAGTAAGTTCTTGGTCCTTTGCAAAGCTCGAACTACTTGTTCATTAGTCCAAAAGCTCGGCAAAAAAAGCTCGCAAAAAAATCCCCCGTTTTTATTGTGCTAACCTTCAATCTACGCCGCAGGAGCTGGCCAGCCGAGCAGCGTTGGCTAAGAATGCATCTTCTTCATTTTGTTGCAGCAAGGGCACAACTCTGATTACCCTAGTAGTGCCGATGGCAACAACAAAATAGCTACATCAATAGCGCGTATGATGCAGATGTTTCTTTGCCAGCTTCTTCTCTTTCTCTCCCTCGCTTTACTGATGCGCACAATGCCTTGCCTTGTTTGCTGCTCTGCGATGTTACCTCCTAACTTGCTGAATGGTAAGCACTAGTCACCTATTACCCTTGCTTGCTATCTTTCTTCTCTCTTTGGGTAGATAAAATGACACAACGGTGCTGCCCCCTTTCTAGCTCTTTCTTTTTGAAACTATGATGCCACTAGTGATCTCTCTTTGCCAATGTTGAAGTGTGTGGCCTTGTGCTATTACAAATGCCTTTTCTTTTGTTGTTTCCTTTGCTGATGCATTGCCTGACTATGTAAGCACTCCTTGCATCTACTTTGTTGTCTCTTCCTTGGTGTTGAGCTTGACAACCACTTTATGGGGCCTCAATTGTGCCTGCTGTTTACTTGTTCACAGCTTGAGTTTACTTATGGAGCTTTGTGCCTTCTCTCTCTACTCTACTCTCTCTCAACAAACAAGAAGCATAAGAAATCTCTCTACTCTATCGCAACCAACAAGAACCATAAGAAATCTCTCCATTTGAGAACATAAAGAGAGATAAAGAACGACCTAAATAATAATCCTAATGAAACAGATTAGTGCTAAGAGAGAACTACACAAAGAGAGAAAAAGAAGCTTCTTAGTAACAAAAGTTTTTAAGGTTTAGCATGAAACCAGTACACCTTAATAATAAGTAGGGATTCCAAAAGCCAACTTGAACAACATGGCTTCTAGATGGGGATTCCAAAATCTAACTTGAAAACAACATGGCTTCCCGAGAGGGATTCCGCACAATATGTCGGGTCCATGTTGGGAATATTGTTATGTTAGGAAATATTTGAGAAATTTGGGTTTTTCAGAAAGAGTGGCTAAATTTCTTCAACATGAAGAGAAGACAATAAAATATTTTCTTAAGGTATTGTGTGAAAACCTCCACCTCTTTGACTGTAATTTATGCTGTTTCTGATTTTGCAATGTATAGAGCAAGTTTTCTTAAAGTATTTGGCATTTGCAATTAAAGAGTTAGAAGTGTCATCTCAACTATAACACTTGAGGGTTTTCCTTTGGCTTTCAATACTCATGAAACACCGCAACTTTGTTTTCTAAGGTAGAAAACTTTGTACTGTTTAATGGGAAAGTGCTCCCAAACTCTAGCTTCACTTATTTGCTAGATAATTTTACGAAAAGAGAAGTGTACAATATTTATGTGGAGTCAATGAGGGATAGAGTGAACCATACTCTGTCACTTTCCTCATTCCTTAGGATATGGAGACAGTATTTTTCACATGTAAAAATTACCAAGAAGAGTAGGATGGGAGTTTGTCAAATTTGTGTAGAGTTGAAAGCAAACCAGGATACATCAAAGAGCGCACAAGAAAAAATTAAGTTTAAATAATTAAGTTTGGAGCTTTGTCTTATGTTGTAATGAACCATGGTTTTCTTTTACACTTGTTTCCAAGCTAATTAAACCTTTGATAATTTATTTATAGTTCCCATTCTACAAGCTTTGACGATTCGTAGAGAACAACAAAGCAGAAAGCGTCAGAAATTAGCAAAACATAGCAAAAGAATATTTAGAGCAAAAGGAGAAGTACTTGGGTTTGGTCATTGATGGAATGGATCAAAAGAAAACCATGTTGCCTCACTTTATACGTTCACCCAAAAATTTCAAGGAAGAAATCTTTATCCTACTTCATTTGGCTGGAGCATTAGTCTTCAAATGGCATCATCATCTAAAGCTTTATAAAATTTCCCAACATTCACAATGATCCAAACTTGACAATTACAATTATGCAAAAGATAATTAGAGAGTGGCTTGGTGATCTACCGTCTATTTTCTACTTATATCTAGGTAACACTAGTAAAGAGAACAAAAATCAAGTGTTGTTTGTATACTTAAACATATTAGTGCATAAGAATATCTTCAAGAACTTGATTAATGTTGGGTTTTTGTTGGCGAGACACACACATGATCAGATATACCAAATGTTTTGAAGATTCTTTGTCAAATTGGCAAAGAAAAGCGCTTTTGATCTTCCTCAAATTTGCCATGTGTTACAAGATGCATACATTCCATAGCCAAGGATAGAAACTATAGAGCGAACATATGAATTTAAATCTTTTGCAGCAGGAGATAGAATAAATGTGTCTTCATTTGTGTAAGTCAATGATCATAGTTTTCAACATCAGTTTAAAATTGAGTAAAGGGAAGAAGAAACCCTCATGTGGTGCAAAAGTACTCAAACTATGATGCATGGCTCCCAGAGGAAGGTCTCAAGTTTCTATTGTTTATTCCACACCATGGAATTACCCAAGCAAAGTACATGTTGATCTCTTCCTCCACGAATGAGATGCTAAAGTGTCAGAAGGAGAATTGCCTGATTGATTTTCTTCAGTGCTTAGCTAAAATTAAGGAGACAATATATGCTGCACATGTGCATTTTCTAGCAAGCCCACTGGAATGGTGGGAAACGTTTTTTGTGAAGCAATAGAAACTCATTGAAGAGATAGAAAATGATGGCTTTCAACTAGTTCCATTTGTGTGGCATGAAAGTGGACTTCTCTGTGAAAACCAATATAGTTGCAACTAGTGGTTCTAATGATTTAGTAATTATAGAGGAGTTGTCAGCAATGGTTATAGAAACAAGGGAAATATATGTAGGACCTAGAAAGACCACGAAACACCGACAATAAGAGAAAGAAATGTGGAAAGGAAATGTAAATGAGCTGAGTGAATGAACAATGATTAATGTGCTTGGATGAGAACAATAATCCATTTTGGTTAGCAAAAGTCACAAATTGTTTTCAGAAGTGCAATGTTTTGAGTGCTGTGGAAGTGCACTGGTACCAAACAATAGGAGAAGATCTGTTCAAAGGAAAGCATGATCTAGAGATGTGAAACAAAGAAAAAAGGAAAAGAAAAGTGGTAGTCATGGATGTGTAGACACATTCAATCTACAAGATGTAGAAGTCCTTGTGTAGTATGGATTTGATTTGAAAAAATTTGGTCACTTTTGTCAAAAAACCATTGAGATTTTAAAGCAAAAGGTAAAAGATATCTCCTAGTTCTAAGGAAGAGAATATGATTTGTCCATGTACTGAAGATTTTCTTGTATTTTTATTGACATGGAGTAGAAAGTTATTTTTCTTGTAGATGACCAATTTCTAGACCAATTTATGCTTTTTTTTCCTCATTGTTTTTCAAAAAACAAGTCATTTTAAAAGATTTTTTTTTGGAGAAAACAGGTTGAGTGCACATCTGCATGATTTAGACTATTTTTTCATGACTCAATTTTAAATGCTAGTGTAGGCGGATCTACTCCACATAAAAATAAAAATAATAAAAAAGTTATTTCCCTAAGAGAGAAATTAAAGAAGTGTTTGCCATATCATATCTCATAGTGTGAAATAGTGGGTGACATTTCATAACACCACTTTTACTAAATTTTAAAGTAGTGAGCTAGAGCACTCCATACTACATAAATGTTAAGGTAGTGAACTAGAGCACTCTATACTACATAAATGTTAAACCAGAGCACTCCATACTACATATATGTTAAAGGCGATCTACCTCTCAGTTCCAAGATGTGATAAAGTGTATGGAGGCCCCCATATTGGTAGAGTTTCCATTCACCCAGGCCTACTCAGTCAAGAGCTTTTAGAACCAATGGCTTGGCACAAAGCTTTTCTCACACCTAAGTTAACTGGGTTTGCAAGTTGAAAAATCATTAAATGCAAGAGATAGCCTTGCATCTCCACATATGTTTAGATATATCATGTTGATCATAATGGCCAAGGTTTAGAGAAAAATCATATTTTTGCCGAAATCTATGTTGTTAGGAAATACTTGACCAAGTTTTATTTAATGCAAAAGGCCAAATTAATTATGCCCATCGGAAGATGGTCTTGTAGCATACTAATTTGCAAGAGTAAATGTGAGCTCCACCAAGTGTCACCATATATAAGAATGCAAGCAGGGATTCATATTTTTGAATCTTCTTGTGGCCCTTAAAGGGTTGTCAGATATGATCTTTTCCAATGTTTACAGGAAATATTTTTCTCAACAAAACAAAAAACTTGAGAAGGTTTTTGTTGAGCATTGGCAGATTTTCAAACTAAAATTAAAAAAGCCTTACTTGTTTAAAAATCAAGAAAATAAAATTTATAAGTAAAAACAAGATTATTGCTGTAGGTCCATTAGATATGGTTTGCAAGATTTCTATAGCATATTGAGATTACTTAGTCCACCCTCATCTCATGACATGGTGATATAATCATGGGAATGTAGGTTGCTTGGTAAACCGGGTTTGCTAACTTGATGACAGAAGACACAAATCTAACAACTCTTTAAAGAAAAAGAAAAAAGATGTCAATGGCCATGAAAAAGGTAGCCATCAAGCATTAAGTGGAATTGGATTCGTGACTTGGTGGCAGACTAACACAATCAGTGGTTATTTGGTATGAATGGGTATGGCCTTACCAATTGCAGATATGTTGCTTGGATTGGCATGGTGTTAAAGAGTCGGCTATTGACATGGATATACCAATGGGATCCATACATTGCCATACTAGTTAAAGAGTCGGCTATTGACATGGATATACCAATGGGATCCATACATTGTCATCCTAGTTAAAAGGGTGCATGGTTGAGATCGATATAAATATACCAATGATTGGAATGCTATCTGAAGGGTACTAGAATATTACTTAATTGGCATGTTTATGATTGGTACATCCACATACCACGTATCAATGATTGGTGGTCCACATCCTAGAGATTGGTACATGTTTGGAAAGTTCATATTATGGCAATTTCTAGAGAAAATTTGATTCGATAGTGTAGCATCCCTAAATAAGAACTCATGAAAGCAAATGCTAACGGTAAAGCTATAACAACAAAGAAGGTGGGGACAATATCCTAGTTGTAGAGTTGGGAGTTCTACCCACTTGGACACCCAACCCTCCCCCTCACTCGACCAAGGGGTGGGTTTTAAAAAAAGGTGTGAATAACAAATCATTGCAATGAAAAAGGAAGTTATGACAAAAGAAATTGAAAAGAAAAGTGGATGCATGTTAAAAATCATTAAAAAGCAAGACAAGTACAAGAAAGTTAAAAATTCTATTATAACCAACATGATCCAAAAACATTTCACACTATGTAATTTATTATTGGACAAATTGACATATATGGGAATGAGGGATGAGAGCATTATTTGTGTTTAAGTGTGTATGTCTTTGTGTGTGAACACTCCCTATGAGTGTGTGTGTGTGTGTGTGTGTGAGCAATCATTTCATGAGGAGGATCTTTATTCCTGTAAAGGCATTTTACTTGAAAAGGGTTTTACATCAAATCACACTGTCATTGAATCTATCTCCCTTCTAACTTTGTTCTCTCTCTTTCTCTCGCTCTAGCTCCCATGCCTAGTTGTGCGCAGCTTGTCCGGCTTCTCTTACACAGCTATGACGTCCGCCCGGTCGCTAATCATGGCTCCTAGTACTAGTATAACCCCCCAGCTGCCTCCATCGTCGGAACCATCATCTTCACACCGAGTCAAGTTGGTTCACACATGGAAGGCATCCTCGGGTGTTAGAAGTTCTTTTTATGGCATTTCCTTCAAAATTTCCTTGCATTCACAATCAACGTGGACACAAAAATCATCCTCACAAGGCTTGTGAGTCATGAAAGGCCTACAGTTGTCAGAGTTTGTTTACATGAGTGCTTGAAATCTTGCCATCTCATTGTACTAGGAATGGACACTATCTTAGAGAGTCTCCAATGGTAAGACCTTCCCATTTGCAATCATGTGAACACACCTTTAAGTTTGAGGGGTAGAGCTTCCATACATGGCAAGCCAAAATAAAGTTCATTCTCATGAAAAAGGGTTTATGAATATAGCTAATTGGAAGGAGAAGAAGCCTAATACAAGGGAAGGCGAGGCAGCCATCATAGCTTTGGGACTAAGTGCACAAGCCAAAAAGCTCTAAATTCATCTTGCTAATCAAGTTCTTTGAACTTAAAATGAACCATGGAGGCGCTCTTCCTACTCATCTGAACCACGTAAAAAGTCTAACTAAACAACTTAGTGGCTATGGAAGAAGATGCCAACATTGCAATTTTACTCGAGAGTCCTTCCCAGCAAGAGGACTATGTTAATCTTTTTGCCACTCTCACCAACATTCCATCTCCTAAGCTATGGTAGAAGTTGAGGAATCTCTATTGGACGAGGAGAACAAAATCAAGCAAAGACGAGGAGAACAAAATCAAGCAAAGACGAGGTGACTACATCAACCAAGATGCAGCTTACTTTACAAAGAAGACATTCAAAGGATTTTCATCAAATTCTACCTTCAAGACTAAAGAAAATAGTAAGTGTCATGTTTATGGTAAGTAAACGAGAAGGATTGCTTCATCAAGAAAAGGATTTCTTCCAGCATTGTAGAAGAAAATAAAGCACACGAAGAAATTTTTGAGACCTCCCATGAGGCCAACCTTGTTGTCATGATTGGGCTTTTTAGGTTTTGCTCAAATGCATCCTAACTCATGATTGTCTCATAAATGTAAAATGAATCCTCTCATTACAATAGACTAGATTTGGAGTGAGATCATGCTGGAGCTAGAGCATCCAAATGAGTCTACTGCCAATGCAATTAGATTAGATCCAGGGTGGAAGTCATCAATTTGAGGGAGGGATTATTTGACAAACTGGTGTATATGGGAATGAGGGATGAGAAAATTATGTGTGTGTGTATGTCTTTGTGTGTGAACACTCCCTATGAGTGTGTGTGTGTATGTCTTTGTGTGTGAACACTCCCTATGAGTGTGTGTGTGTGTGAACCCACTCTAAGAGTGGTTTGAATAATATCTAGATATTATTTTTAGGTTTGATCTGAGCAATGATGTCATGAGGAGGATATGCCTATAAAAGTATTGTACTTGAAGAAGGGTTTCACATCAAATTACACTTGAATCATGCAATCTCTCTCACAGAAACTTTGTTCTCTTTCTCTCTCTCTCCCCTCCACACCACACGATGGTGATCTTCAAGCCACCATAGCTAGCATGATCCATGTAATAATACTATCACATTTGTTTGTGGTAGTAAATCCAAGATTAGTCCCTTTTTTTTTCCTCGATAGAATTTTGGTTCTTTTAGATGATATATCCTAAGATGACACCATGTTTCATTAGGGATTGGCATTCCTAGATAGAATTCTTATAGATAATATATCCTAAGATAACACCATGTTTCATTAGGAGCTGACATTTCATAGAATTGCTTATGTAAGCATCCTAAATGAACTTCTAAATTACAATTCATGCATAGATTATCCCATAAAAGCTTCAAGGAAATATTTACAGTACTTTATAAGTTGCCTCCCTATAACTTGGTGTGGAAATCACCAAGAAGATTCCATGCAAACGGATAAGCACTTCAAAATGATCGCTTTAAAATGATGAGGATGTGGTTAGAGTAATCACTAATTATCGGTGTGCTAAGAAATTTCTTAACTTACTCTAAGCACAAGAATGCACCCACTTTCCACAAAATGATCGCTTCAAATGAGATGGGGATGTGGTCAGAGCCAATCACTAATTATTGGTATGATAAGAAATTTCTTAGTACTCTTAACACAAAAATGTGCCCAATTTCCACAAATGACTTCTTTCCTAAAGCCTCACCCACAATGGTAAACCCACATTGAACAAACTAATGTATTTGATGAGTTTGTCCCATTTTCCTTGAGGAATTACCTCCCTCATGAAAACATCAGCAATACGGTGAATTGTCACTACCCACATCTTGAGTGTTCCCTCACAAGAAATTGATATTGGGGAATTAGGTTCTCTCTTGCATCTTGTTAAGATTCTATGCAAGAATTTAATTTGGGCACAACAAAGGATACCCACCCCATATTGCTAAACTTTTGGCTTTGTGATCACCTCGGTCTACTGAATTAACAAGCCACTGATGTCCTCCATTCATACGAGGACCTCTTGACATGTACTTACAAGGATTTAGATGGTGTACCATATAGCATTAGAACGCACACAATTCCTCTCTAGGAGGGCACCCAATTTGCCTATAGAAGGGCTTACAAGCTCAATTCAAGTATGTATAAGCTAGATCTAGTCATCATCTCAAAAAATAAATCCAACAAAATTTGGGTAGTGTATATTTTAGCTTCCTCAATAAAGAAACAGTTCAAGATGGTTTTTGTTCATCAATATGGTGCTCGAAGATGTAGTAGTGCATGCATTATATAGCTTTGTGGATGGTTTCAATGGATATCACTAGGTTCCCATCCACCTAAATGACTAGATGAGTATCATTAGGTGGCCATCCACCTAAATTACTAGGTGGGTATCACTAGGTGGACATCCACCTAAATGACTACACCAAGATGGATTGTGCCACCCAATGGGCATTTTTCTCTAACCTTGAAGTTGTGCAATGCACATGCCACATTCTAAAGGATAGTAAATACCTTTTTTGAGGAATACATAGGATTAGCATTCTCTATGTTTTCATACATGATTTTTCCAACTTCATGGGTGCCTAGAAGCTTTTTTCAAACATCATTCCTAATTGTTATCTCTAGTCTTCATTAAGTGAATTTTTGGTAGTATAGAGTACCCTTCTTGGCCACATTGTCTCATCAAAGGGCTAAGCTCTTGTCTTCATTATCACTCTTTTGATTTGCATCTTAAACCCATTAAGTGTCACTCATCTGCTGATTTGCATCTTAACCCCTTTAAATGTCCCCTTTTAAATAGTATAGAGTACCCTTCTTGGTCACATTATCTCAAAAAAGGGATTAGCTCTTCACCTCAATCAAATTTTGGCTTTCCTCTAGCCTACTACCCACTCTCAATTTTTTAATCAAGCATAGTAGTTATCATTGTCCTTTTCATCACTGAGATGTATGCCAACACTGCATTGCCACTCACCCACCTACTAAGTCCGACCACCCCCCTCTTCTAGTGGTCCACACACCTAAAGAAGAAATTTATCAAAGCTCCGATTCTTATCCAACCGGTTTCTTACTCCCATATTCTTATCCAACCGGTTTCTTACTCCCATATTCTTATCCAACCGGTTTCTTACTCCGATTCTTATCCAACCGGTTTCTTACTCCCATATTCTTATCCAACCAGTTTCTTACTCCCATATTCTTATCCAACCGATTTCTTACTCCCATATTTAAAGAAGCAATTTATTGAATCTCGCATTCTCATTCACTTCTTACTGCCATACCTAAAGTAGCAGTTTATTGAAGCTCCCATTCTTATCCACATGGCTTCTTCCTGCCATATTTTTCATCCTTATGTGGACAAGGAATTATTATCCTCTTTACATTATTCTTCAACAAGTGGGCATGCTTCACAACTTGGAATTGCATCATATCCTTGATGCCTTATGCCAATAGAATCACAAACAATCTACATTTTATCTGCATCATGTAAAACATCACCCATAACTTTATTTAGGGTAGCATTTTGAAGATTCTTTTGCTTTGGATCCTTGAAAATTAATAGAAGTTATTATTGCTTTAAGTATGCCTTAAGAAGCACTAATCCATCATCATGCCCCTTGCATTAAGCATTTTTTGCATATCAAAATTGACATAAAATAAAAATGCAATTCGTCATAAGTCTCATAAATAAAAAACCCTTACATCCTTTTCACCTTAGGCTTGTACTCATCTTTCCATTCACCACCATTCATTTTTTTTCTCCTCCCTTCACCCCCCTCCTCCTCCTAGCATGGCTTCCTAGCCCCTCAATCCTCTCTATCTTTGTTTCTCTGTGTATCTCCTCTCTATCCCTCCTTATGAGCTCAATCTCTCTCTCTCTCTCTCTCTCTCTCTCTCTCTCTCTCTCTCTTTTTGTGCTCTCTCTCTCTCTCTCTCCTCTCTCTCCTTCCATATGTGCTCTCTCTATTTCTCTATCTCCTCTGTGTGTGTGTGTGTGTGTCTCCCCTTATCCTCTTCTTTCTGTTTATATATATATATATATATATATATATATATCCTCTCTCTCTCTCTCTCTCTCTCTCTCTCTCTCTCTCTCAACCTCCTTATCTGCTATGTCTGTTTCTCTATTTCTACTCGTCTTCTTCTTCTTCTTCTTCTTCTTCTTCTTCTCTCTCTCTCTCTCTCTCTCTCTCTCTCTCTCTCTCTCTCTCTCTCTCTCTCTCTCTCTCTCTCTCTCTCTCTCCACCCCCTTGCATCATCATCATCATCATCATCATCTTATTTTTATTCTTCTTCTTTTTCTTCTTCTTCATCTTCTCTCTCTCTCTCTCTCTCTCTCTCTCTCTCTCTCTCTCTCTCTCTCTCTCTCTCTCTCTCTCTATATATATATATATATATATATATATATATATATATATATATCTTCTCCTCTTTCCTCTCTCCCCCCCCTCTCTATCTCTCGCTCTTTTACTGATTGTCTATGAAAACACCAAAATCTCCTTAGAGTGCTTCTATCCTTATCTTCTTCTTCTTCTCTCTCTCTCTCTCTCTCTCTCTCTCTCTCTCTCTCTCTCTTCCCCCTCCGCTCTCTACCTCTCTCTTAATAATTGTCATTACAAACACATGAGGATATTAAACCATTGAGAGAGAACAAGAGGCCAACATTTAGTGTTGAATGCATGTTTTACAATTGTTGGTGGAAAGCCAATGTATACGACTATTCATATTAACTTATGACAAACAAAGAACATCAAGAAATAATAGTACAAATAGAAATAAATAAAAGATAGGTAATCGAAAAACCATCAGTATCTATGTATATTACTACTTCTCTGAATGAATGAATACATAGGCTTTGCGCTATAATATAACATGTGTGATACAAAGCATCACACACATTTAGTATTCCCCGGTTGGATTCTCATAGCTATTTGGAGGATAATTATTGATGAATAACTAAGGAGAAATAAGGGTTAACACCTGCCACATCCGGTGTGTGGTCCCCTCTACGAGGACGAAAGACGGATCCACTTAATGATGAGGTTAAGTATAGGTAAAACCGAATTTTGTAACTTCTTGAAAGAAATCCTCTTGAAATCCTAATCCAGTTCTATCTAAAGTGTTTCTAAAATCTATATCTATAATATGGGCTGATGGATGTGCTTGCCTATACAAGACTAAATTTGAGATTGTAAATAATTAGAAAAAGAATGAGAACAAATATCTAGATTATCTGGATTGCCGGCTTCTTTATCATCTTCTGCCTATTCCCTGGCCTCCGACTGGTTACTCTGACCGTATAGTCAAGTAACGGCACCTCGTCGCTTTGTGCCTGAGTGGGTGCTCTCGCAGACTGACCCTTCTGTGAAGATTCTTTAAGTCAGCCTCTGGTGGTGGCTCTGCACTTTTTCGTTGATCGGATGGAGCTTGTTGACAATCCTCCGGAGGTTGCTGGTTCAGTGGCGGCACATCCCTGGCTGGAACTATGCCATACATTTTTGCGCTATTTGCTAGTTTGAGGGGAGGGAAAAATTATTGGAGTGTAATGTCTCCACTTCTTCCAGTATACATATTGAGCATCTCTACATCTCCCTCTCCAAAACTTGCACTGAACCTCGGAGTTGATATGTCTTTTCTTCATTTTTTTTGACATATTCATCATGGTCATGCTGCAATCTTTGGAGATCTGCTTCATATGCATCCAACTTCTTCATTGTGTTTTTGAGCTCTCTATAAGATGCAGCTTTTTCCTTTAGTTTATTTATCTTGACTTAATCTTGAGTTTTTTCATCTTCGAGCTATGCATTACGCTCCTCTAGCTATTGATTTTCCAGTTTTAAAGCTTGGACTTCATTTTTGAATTGCTCTACATTGTGGTGGAATGCTCGAGCTTGCTTCTGAATCAAGATATATTACATTTCAAGTTGAGTTAATGCTGGATCTTTAGAGAGACCTGCCTGCTCACCTTTGTCTTTAGAATTACTTACAGATTGGCCCTAATCCTTTTGTGTATTTTGTTTGGTTGGCTGCTAAACAAGGCCATATGGTCCATCTCCTTCGCAGGAATTGTTTGCACCGGATTCATGATCATTTTGTCATTGTTGGAGATCATCCAGGAGGAATTTCATTTCAATAATCTTCTTAAATTCTTCTATGTATCCAGCATACAAGTTGTCCACATAAGCTCTTGGATCTCAGCTTCATAGGTGTCAACTTCACTAGCTGATAGCTCATAGGGTTCTGCATCATCATTCGCATCAAGTGCGCTAACTCTGCTCTAGAGCACCTACAAAGTTTCCCTGTCTGCCTTTTCTTGAGCCTCGTTTTGTTGCATCATGAACATATGCTAGCTTAAAAGATGTTAGCTTTGTAGCTTAGCATTTGTAGGTTTTGGATCTCTTGTTGCATCTACACTTTATCTTGCTTTGCTTGTGATAGCTCCCTAGACTAGATTTCGATGATGTTCTTGAAATGTGCATGCTTCCCTTCTAAGGTTTGAACTCTCTGTTGGACTGTGGAAATATTTTGTAGGTCTTCTTTGGCTTTATGGAGCTCTTCCTTTGTTTCTTCTATGCCTTGTTGAAGAGTTACTACCTTTTCTGCACACTGTGACAAATATCTATAGGAAGCTTGTATCATTGTTGGATTAATTTCTTCAACTGTATCCAGAAAGGAAATTACCAGGTCGTCAGGAAGGGCTGTGCCTTTGTTGAATTCTTTTCTTTGTTGCTCCTCCCGAGCTCCTTTTGTAGAATCTTCTTGAATTTGATTCTTTTTACTCCTTTTATCTTTGTGCCTAAATTCGAAAGCACTCGGCAGCTGTCTAAGAACTCTGTGTGCCTTGCAAAAGTTCCTGATGCATCATCTATATGAATAGATCAACCTTGGTCTTCAAATTTGGCCCAATACTCTTTAGTTCTGCATTTCGTTTGTTGGTGGTATAAAATTCTAGCCCAAGCAATTGATTTTCATGTAGATGCAATGAAATAAAGACCAATGGCCCTTTATGACATATATGTGACCTTATGGGTTAGGATGATTATCTCGATCAAAAACCAAAAATGTAATCTATTGTGGTTTGCTTTATGATTATTGAGTTTGTACTCTTTGCCTCCACCCTTGGAGACAAAGTAGAACTCCATATCTTCTTCTATGGTGGCTGGTGGAACTTTCATTGCCCGTTCCAACGGCAAGCTGATATCTGCGAGATATACTCTATAGTAAATGGTATGCTGCCCTATGTTGTTTTGATGATACCATTCTTCTATACTTCTAGCAGCTTCTCTAAAGCTTTGGGGACAAAAGCCTATGGGTTCCATGGTAACGCAATGCGAACTATAAAAGACCCACCCTCTCCAGCCATGCTGTCTTCTAGTTCAAGTTGACGTCGAGAGAATGGCAGTGAGTTTTTCAAAATCAACCATAATTGCTGCTACACTGAGTTTGGAGAGCAATGAACATAATTAAAGAAGTGAGAGCAGTGAAAGCGCAGAGAGATAAGAACACGAAATAAACTATGGTAAAAGGGTGTAAACGAAAGATGAAAAGTAGGTGATGAGAACATTAAAGTGTGGTAATGATATTCCAAATGGCAAAAAGATTTGCTCACAATTTCATGATGATGACAAGAATGAAGATGCACAACATTTGAAAGAACAAGGTGATGACGTGAGTGAAGGGAAGTTAAAGAAAGGCCACCACATTTTATGGTAATGATAGCCCAATTTGGAAATGCACAAACCAATGCATGCTTGCAATGTGGGCTTAGACACGTGGTGGATATATGCATGATAGAAACAATGTACACTGGAATAAACACCGGTTCTGGTAACCGTCCAAAGTAAGTCTTCAATTGAAAACCATTTACCGACTTCAACAGTTTCACACCATCTAGTCACTAATTTGAATGTGCCATCAAGTTTGGAAAATATCCGGTATGGGACCATCCACTGCAGCTTTAGTTTACTTGGATGTGAAACCATCTTGGAATTAAACAATAAAATTTGGTCATTAATATTAAAAAATTAAAATTTTGTATTTCAATCAATCCACAGTTTCCTCCAGTGCTGGATGAAATTGGATGTCCATATACTTTGCCAACTGCTTCTCCTCCAGAGTCAATAATTATTCCAAGTGGTTTGCTTCAGATTCTTCGGGTAGTCTCATCGCCACTCTTAAACTAGGTACCACAAATTCCATCGGAACCAGTGCTTCCAGTCCGTAAACCATGGAAAATGGTGTTTGTCTTGTGGACTTGTAAGCTATCTAGAACGTCTATAATGCGGAATACAGCTTCTGATCCCAATCTTTCCGGTTCTCATTGACCTTTTTTTGCCTTCTCGGCTACTTGCCTGGTTACACTTCCGTAGCTTTGTCGGTTCCCGTCCCGGGTTGCTTTTCTTGTATGCCAGCTGGCCATTGGCCTGTGGATAATATATTGTAGACTTCTTATGAATGATCATATGGTGTTGAGTTATTCTTTTAATTACTTCATTCAGAAAATGTCCATCGTGATTACTGACTAATTCAATTGGACACCCAAATCTAGTCATGATCATTTCATAAAGAAACTTTGCTACAAAATTGGCTTTATTATCTCTTAATGCTTTGGCTTCCAACCATTTGTGGTACAATAATCTGTGGGTGCCAAAATATATTTATTGCGGGCTTGTTGAGCTGGAGGTTTAAATGGTGACAAAATCCAGACCCCATTTCTAAAAAGCTTCCACCAAGAGAAGAGCATTGGATTGTGAGGCATTCGATCCACTGCACTTGGCTAGCCCAATCCTGACAAACGTCACACTCTCGAGAAAATTTCCATGCATCCTTAATCATTGTAGGCCACCATAATCTAGCTTGGAATATTTTTTGACATGTTACTTCTCCAAAAAAATGAACCACTTACACCTTGGTGTGCTTCCATCAATAGAGCTTGTTGCTCATGTGCTTGTGCACACTGGCATATTATTTGATCAATATTGCCCATTTTGTATAATTAGCCCTGCAAAATTACCAGAAAAATTTTACTACTATGGAGAGCTAAATGCATCCAATGATCTCTGATCATATCTTCTAGAATTTCCTTTAGTTTTTAAGAACATAAGCATTTCGTCATACCAATTTGGAGGTACTGCAATCCAGAACAAATCCACATCCAATAGTTGATCTAATACACCTTCCAAAGCTTCTTTAGTGTCAATGCAGGATAAAAAATCAGCTACTGCATGTTGATTGCCCGGTGTATGATGAACAATGAATTCACATTCTTTCAATATTAGAATCCACCTAGCTCATTTTCCTAATAAATTGGGTTTATTGACCAAAAACACGAGAACTTGATGATCCACATGGAAAGCAAACTTATTACCCAAAAGATAATGCCGAAACTTCTTCACTGAATAAATCAAGTGCTTCTTGGTCCGTAGTAGAATAATTCTTTTAAGCTCTTTTAGCATCCGATTGGCATAATAAATTGGTCGAAACCATCCATCATCAGAGTCTTGCATAAGCGCACTTCCAATTTACCACATATGAGGCATCAACAAAGTCGGAATGGTCTGGACCAACTTGGTGGTTGAACAATTGCAGGGACTTCCAACATCAATTGTAAATATTGAAAAGCCTGACAGGCATCCAACCATACATACGTAACCTCTTTCTTCATGAGAAGATAAGCCACATCCCCAAATACCGCAAGAATCTATTATGCCATTTAATTTGACTTATAAATCTTTGTAATTCTTTGATATTATGGGGTGCCATTGAATATTTGATTACTTCCACCTTCTTGGAATCTAATGCAAGCTGACACTACGTGCCCTAACAGGATTCCACTGATGACTGCAAATGCACACTTGATTACTTCCACCTTCTTGGAATCTAACCCAAGTTGACACTATGTGTCATTAAAGCTTTGATTACTTCCACCTTCTTGGAATCTAATGCAAGCTGACACTACGTTCCCTAATAGGATTCCACTAATGAGTGCAAATGCGCATTTAGCTGGATTGAGACTTAAATGAGCTGTCTGGCACCTCTCTAGACAGAGTGCCAAAAATAGAAGATGCTCCACCATTTTGCTGAGACAATAAAATCATGCAAGAATAATTTCATGAATGTGACCAAGTAATCATAGAAAACCTCCTGAACCATTAATTAAAATGTTGTTGAAGCATTCTTAAGACCAAATGTCATCACATTGGAAATGCTCCACATTCTGTAACAAAGGTTTTCTCTTGATCATCCGAAGCCAAAACTCGATTATATCCACTAAAGCCATACAAGAAAGAATACATTTCACGTCCTGCCACAACATCTAACACTGAATCTATGAATGGAAACGAAAAAGGATATGTCTGCATTGTAGCATTAAGCTTTGATAGTCCACACACACACACAAAGATTTTCATTCTTTTTTAGTACGATCACTATCGGGGCAAAACCAAGTCACCCACTAGATAAATGAACCCTAGTTTCAAGAGTTTATCAATTTCCTCCTTAATCTGGTTTGTATAATTAGGGTTCATTTTGTATTGTAGTTTCTTGATTGGAATAGAATCCTCCTTAAGACTAATATGATACTGATAGAACTCAGGATCAACTCTTTTCATATCTTTATAAATCCAAGAAAATACATCCACATATGATTTTAATAATTTTTGGAGATTCTGTTTAAACTCTGCATCATCAGGCTTATTGCTGATCAAGACCATCTTTGGATCCTCCACATCACCCAGATTCATGTCCTTGAGCTCATCTTCCGTGACCTATCAGCTATGATTCATGTCTCTCTCATGATTTTCTTTCGCCTAGATGAGATCTTGAACTTCCTTCGGATACATCCACATCATTCAAGATAGTGCTCTGGGGCGCTGGGGACTTGACCATATCCAAAGTCAGACTATAATGAGAAACAACTTTATCCACATCCACTTCAAAGAGTGAAACTAAATCCAGATTTAGTTTAAGGATTTCTTCCTCTTCATCTATATCAACTCCTTTTAGCCAGTTCAATCCTTCAGCAGCACAAACTGGGCAGATGGATTATTGTAACATATCATAGGGGATGCCACTTGTACAGGGACTTTCTTCTTCTAGTTCTAGATTGTAATATGATCGGTTGCCTTGTTGTGTTTAAACTTTGCTTTGCTTATCTGCCATGGTCTTCCCAACAACATGGGGTAAGATTCGGCAACTCCTTCCATCTTCAACACAATGAAAGCTACTGGGAAATCACATCTTGCTATTTGGATTTCAGAGTTTTAGATTAACCCAAATGGCTTCACTCTTCACTGATAGTGCCATCATTCGGATGAGAAATGGAGCCGGTCCCAATTTTTGCTTTAGGATGCCCAGTTCTCAATGGGTTTTATTTGTGATAATATTCACTCCAGATCCGCCATCAAGAACCACACCTTCGGTGGTCTTCCCCTATATTTGAACTGTTACTCCTAGAACTGCCTCATCCCAATCTGCCCGCAGGCTGCACGCAGGCTAGCTGGACTTTGAAAGCGGACTAATCCTCTTTGTCTCCCTGAGTATGGACCGCTGTGGTTGGAACCTTAACAAGGTAGTCTTCTCCTACAAGCTTTCAGATTAACTATGTACTAGTAATTAGGCTGTACAATTCACAACAAAGCTGATCCAGGGTCGTATTCTTTAGATCTTCCCTGAGATCATACTCAAAAGTTGCCATCTTTCCACCTCCGGATTGTTTTTGCTTTTTAGACTGTGTGTATAACTTAGCACCTTTTTGGTAGAGTATCGTCTAATTGAACAACATCCTTCCCGCATCCTATGCGAACTTGCACTTTTCGGCCTCCTTTATCCAACTAAATTTCTTTCATGCATACGGTGCGTACTGGCACTTTCCAGCCTCCTTCGTCTTTTGTCAGTTCCTCTTGGATGTTAGATTCTTCCCACCTCATCCGCAACTTCTTCTTACTTTGACCTTCATCGGGCTTCCAAGAAGAAAGAATGACAAGTGTACTTGCCTTACTGTGCTTTGCTGAGATTGCAAAGTCGAACTTGCCACTGGGATCTGGGAAAGAACCTACTGATCGTTTTGAAATTCCCCTTGTGCTTTTTGCACTAACTTGGCAACCTAGTTCTGGACACGCTTTTGGTCCACCCAATCGATGGGTTTGTCCTTTGCCCTTGGAAAATCATGCTTTTCTTTCAACATTGGCTCTTGTGAATGTGTCACCACTAGTACAACCACATTGGTGGACTGTCTTCCACCAGAATAGGCTCAATCTAGACCATATTAATTGCCAAAGCCTAATAAGTAGACCCCTCCACCTAACTTTGTTGTAACTCCCCTTGATGGCGCTTTCAAACTAGACATCAAGACTTACAGTGGCCTAGGGCTTTACAATAGTGAAAATAAAAATTACCTCCGGATACACCTTTCGATTTGCTACACCCATAGGGATGATATGGCGGTGCACTAGCATTTACTGGATTGACGAGCGCCACTTGTTAGACGAAAACACTGGGTTACCCTAGACCTGTGGCTCATGGTGGACGATGAAAATGACTATTGCATTGGCAAGATTTTGTGCTATGTGTGATGGTCTCACAAATTTCATAATATGGGGCTAGCTTGCACTCCTCGTAGGTATGCCCTTCATTGGAGTAGTTGGCACACCAAACTCCAAGACGAAACTCGGTCCAGTCCCTCTTGCACTTCCTCCGATGAACTTGCCAATACTTCCAATAGTTGTTCATCGACTTCCTTATCCGGCTTCCAATTTTGGTGCTTGCAATCTGCATTTAAAATCAAATCTGAGTTCGCATCCGAAGTGTCCTCTGCTTCTTGGTCATCATCCGAGGAATCCGAGTTTTGTTTATGCTTTTCCTTCTTAGAAGTGCGACTCATCAAACTATGCTTTTTTAGCACGTTGGGTGGCTTCCACCAATGCATCAAAGCCCCCAATTGTAAGAGCTATTGTGTAAGATTTTTCCTCCGATGTCTAGTATCTTCCCCTGTAATCAATCCCTCTTCAGAAATATAAAGACCTTGTTTCTAACTGTTTTAGTCTAGAGAGAGAAAATTATTCTAGAGAGAGAATATTCAGATTATGAATATTTTTGGATAGAAAAATAACTCATCTTATTAAAATAAGTTCTCCTGAAATAGAAATTCAAAAAGAATTTTCCAATGTGCAATTGGAATTAATTGGAAATGGGTATAAAGGACCTTAGTCTAAGGGTCTAGATTTTCAGAAATTTTTGGATTATGGTCCAATTAAGGTTCCTATGGGCCAATAGCATCAATCCATGTGTAGGGAGGAGATAAATCCAATTTGTAAAAGAAGATACCCAAAAATGAGTAAATGCTCACATAAGATGAAGAGTTGAAAATGTACAAGGTTTATTAGTAAAAAGCTATGAGTAATATTAAAAATATGAGATATTTTGGGTATCCAAAAATGAGTAAATGCTCACATAAGATGAAGAGTTGAAAATGTACAAGGTTTATTAGTAAAAAAACTATGAGCAATATTAAAAATATGACATATTTTGGGTATAATGATTCCATTTTGACACATATGTAAGGAAGGGGAGTTCTTTAAAGGAGGTGCATATTTCACATAAGATGAAGAGTTGAAAATGTACAAGGTTTATTAGTAAAAAACTATGAGCAATATTAAAAATATGAGATATTTTGGGTATAATCATTCCATTTTGACACATATGTAAGGAAGGGGAGTTCTTTAAAGGAGGTGCATATTTCACATGCTTGAATGAGTTTTAAACTAAAAAATAATGTGATATTTTTATCTCTCATCTCTCTTGAACCAAACCAAATCAAAATGGAACCAAACCGAATAAAAAAGTAACCAAACTAGGTCCAAATCTAGTCCAAATTCAACCAAACTGACTTGGAAAATTCTAGAATCAGTTTGTTTGGTTAGGAGCTCAATTTTTCCTATAAATAGAAGCCTTCCCTTGTTGAAAAAATATAGTGTTTACACATTGTTACTCTACTCCACCTAAGCCAAGAACTGTGAATTCTTTAATAATTAACTAGATTTTGACACCTCTCTCTTTCTTCAATTCCCATTGGTGGCTCCATCAACATACTAAACCAATTGATTGGTTGGGGGCCTCTACCGTGAACAAAGAATCAAGCAAATTGTAAGGTAAGTATGGTGAAATTTTGATCTTTCTATAATTTCTCAATGTTTCTCTCTTCTCAACCCCTCTCAAGCTTGAGAAGCTTAATTGGTATGGTTTATTGAAGTTAATTGATTAATGATAGTAAAGAATTACATAAATTTTCATTTATGTTTAATTCTAATGGTTTTCTCTCTCTCTCACTTAACAAATAGTCATACTCATGACCCATTCTTAATCCAAATGAAGCTTTTCATAAAGCTTTTCCTTAACCCAAGATTAATCTATACTTAAGAACAAATTAATGGTTTTTTTTACCTATACTTTTAGTTTATGTATTCCATGATTATTTTTGATTCAATCCATTAAGGGTTGATGATCCAGTTAGGGATCATTCTAATCATTCCCTTAAAGATAAGCCTTATCTTTTAAAATAATTGAGATTTATTAGTTATAGTAGCGGAGCTATGGCAAAATTTTATAAAAATTTACACATAAAATAATTTCATTCAAAGCATGAAAAGAGGATTTCCTACCATATTCTAGGAATTATCATCCTAGATTAATTGAAAGATATTCATTGTAATCCTAGAGAAATTGATTTTTATATTATGCATAATTGAATTTCATGCATAGAGGTATGCATAAGAGATAAATATTTTATTATAAAAGAGTTACTTTTAGCTTAATTGAAATTCATGCATAGAGGTATGCATAAGAGATGAATATTTTATTATAAAAGTGTTACTTTTAGCATAATTGAAATTCATGCATAGAGGTATGCATAAGAGATGAATATTTTATTATAAAAATGTTACTTTTAGCATAATTGAATTTCATGCATAGAGGTATGCATAAGAGATAAATATTTTATTATAAAAGAGTTACTTTTAGCTTAATTGAAATTCATGCATAGAGGTATGCATAAGAGATGAATATTTTATTATAAAAGTGTTACTTTTAGCATAATTGAAATTCATGCATAGAGGTATGCATAAGAGATGAATATTTTATTATAAAAGTGTTACTTTTAGCATAATTGAATTTCATGCATAGAGGTATGCATAAGAGATGAATATTTTATTATAAAAGTGTTACTTTTAGCATAATTGAATTTCATGCATAGAGGTATGCATAAGAGATGCATATTTTATTATAAAAGAGTTACTTTTAGCATAATTGAAATTCTTGCATAGAGGTATGCATAAGAGATGAATATTTTATTATAAAAATGTTACTTTTAGCATAATTGAAATTCATGCATAGAGGTATGCATAAGAGATGAGTTAGGATGGGATAAGATGAGTTAAGAAGTGATAGGATGTGTATGGGATGAGGTAAGAAATGTATGTGATGGGATAAGATGTATATGGGTTGTGATAGGGTGAGAATGGATGTGATGAGAAAGAATCGATGAGAAGGCGTATGGGGTTATATGAATGGGAATGAGGAAATGGATGTATGTATGTATGGATGTATGCATGTAGATGTGAATGTATGCATGTGGATGTGTATGTATGGATGTATGTATGTGGATGTGGATGTATAAATAAGGATGTGAAAATGGATGTATGCATGGATGTGTATGAAGAATAATGAAGGTGAATGTGTATGGGAAATAATGTGTCGTTGATATGAATGAATGGATGAGAATGAGTACATATGAAGGGAATGTGGAATAAGTAATGTGGATTGAGGAGGGATAATGTGGAAAGACGGAATTCGATATAGAAACTGTATTTTGTGACTATTTGTAAATGATGTTTGTAAATGACAGTTTTATGTCAAGAATGCTGGGAAAGCATTTTGACCATCTTGTGATTAAGGTTGTGGAGACCTAACTGATAAAGTTGCAACTGCTGACGGAGAGTCAATGGAGGACGTCTCGCGTAGCAAGGTCGACCGAGGTCTTGACCAGCCTCGGTGCGATTAAAATGGTGAGCTTTCGGTACGGTGGATGAGGGGCCAAGGAAGCGGCCTATGAGTGAAGCGCTAGGTCACGTGCGAAGGATCCTAGAGGGTGCTGACCATACGGTGCTCGGGCTCTGGGTCGCCCAGGATACCCACCCGTGCGTCGAGGAAGATATTGGAACAAGGAGTAAGAGTTGTTTTCTGAAACCGGGCATGGATGTGGTTGACTGACCTTGCTGGTCCTCAACGGATGAGTCCATGGCTCTTTATATGGATCTGTTAGTTGATCTTGCTGATCTTCAATGAGAGTCCATCTTGATAAGTGATTATATTGCCGAGTATTATGGGCTAGGAACTATTGAAACGGCCCCTGAGTGGACAGGTGGTGAGCGTTCTAGTTGCCAATGATGCCATAGATACTTTGATGAAGGAATGATGGGAAATTGAATCAACCGGATAATTTGGAAGATGGTGATCAGTGATACTATGGTTTTATTAAAGGATTGTTTTAAAACTAGTTGAATCTGTGAAAAGGCAATTTCATATTGGGTGTGTAAGTGGTGTGACTAGTTTTATTTTGCATGAACTTCCGGCTAGGGGGTCTTGGAACTCTTTTCCTTGGTACCCGGGACAAAACCTAACCAAATTCTTAATTGGATCCCATCACTACAGTGGTTGGGCGGTTGGCTAACCCATGGGACTGGATGGGGTTAGGCTGGACTGATGGATCCGTAAATCGAGACTCAAATTCTGTTACTACGATAGATAAAGCAAATCCCGGATAGTAATTGTTCTGTGGATAGGAATCAATGGCTGTGCCTCTTAATGGAGAAAAAAGCGTTGATCCCAATGATCCAAGTGCAAGTTTCTTCCTTGATCTGACGAAGATTTTTTATAGATGCAGTCGGATCTGTTTGATCAGTAAGGGTTTGACTACGTTAGAGTAAAAGTTTTCTTGGTGGAATCACCCGTGCTTTTCGGTAAAGGAAGTTTTTTCGGGTACAACCGATGGATTAGTCTCTTATCCGGATACCCGTGGGTGAGGCCCCGAATGTGGGACCCCTGTCCCGCGCGAGAAGTGCTACTTCCGCTGCCAGTATCTTGAATCCGTTGCTCGGTGGGAACAGGGATCTTACAGTTGGTATCAGAGCATTTGGCTAATAAAGATCAACTGAGAAACCAAATATGTCAAAAATTTATCAAGAAGCACAAAAAAAAGGTTGTAATTGTGTGATATAATTCATACAATTTGATATTCAAACTGAAATTTGTAATTTGGTAATTGGGTCTTCAGATGGAAATACTACAATTATATAGAATCCCTGACTTGCTTGAGGCCTAGACATGATGGTATTTACCTTATAATTCCAAGGACCGTGACTACCATATATACTGAGAGTATAACTGCAGCTCTTGACTGACAGTATATACGAGTAAATCTAAGACTTGGAATTATAAGCGTTAATGCTATCCAGATGATGATTTCAAATGTGGTTGATATGATTTTTAATTCTGTTTGAGAATTGATGAATTAATTTGGATTCTGATTGAAAATTGTGATTGAAAAATGATGATTTTTGAAATATAGTTGAAATATAATGAAACCACAATGAGGAGGAATGGGACGAGTCCCTGTGATGATATTCATAACTAGAATGATGATAATGAATTCAGCAAATCACTATGAGATTAGTGGGTTGTGCTGTCAGATTGCTATTGTTAATACTTGACCGGTAGATCAAGTTAAGGGATGTCAAATTGAGAACTTGCTTGACTGAAATTTCCATGGAGGAATGTTCCAAAGGAAACTTTTCGGTCTAATGGACCATTATCATGTTAAAGATATGAATGATATGATCTGAATGAATTGTTATTTAATGATGAGTTCTATATAAGGGATATTTATCCCAGTGTTCTGTTGGGTTGACCAGAATATAAGGAACCCCAGAAAAAAATTGGATCTTAAGAAAAAGAGCTGTTCTCTACCTTGCGAGATGAGGACATCTCGCACTTTTTTAAGTGGGGTAGAATGTAAGATTCCTCCCCAGCCTTCGAGGTATACAGGAGTAAGAATCTCCCTTTCTGATCTTATAATTATTCCCTCTCTAAAATAAAAGAAAGTTTCTGTTTAAAAAAGGAAGACCCTTTCCCTAGAATACTTCTCAGGAGTCCCACCTGTTTTAAGGATTTAGAACAATGAGTTCAGAAGTGAGAATCGGTGTTTTGGATACCAAGGTTTTGGTTTTCATTCGAGTACGGCCCAAAAGAAGTTCTTTATCTCTTGGGGAGTATAAGAAGTTATCCCCCAGATATTGTGAGCCTTATATCTGAATTCAATGAAAGTAGGTGACTTAGCCTACGAACTTCTTTTATCCTCTCATCTCAAAGTTCTTAATGTATTTCATAGAAATATGTGCCAAACCCAAATCATGGAAAGACGGTAAAACTTTAGTGGCAAGTTACCGTTGGCTTCTAAGTTATGCTAGCTCCTTCCTTTATATAAGTCGTAACTTTTACTTATCGCTCTCACAGTAATCTTACTTCCATCGATCTCCCTTCTTCTTAATCTCCTTCATGGCTTGGCAACAGGAATTAGTTTTATCCATGATGATTTCTCACCTTCAAGACGTAAGAGAGTCTGTGAAGAAAGACTTTATAGAACAGTATGAGCGCTCACTTTTTCCTCACCTAGGAACTTCTGTAGCTCAGACCAAATGGCGGACCTATCAAAACATAACTAGGGTAACACCCTGGGGTCAGCAGCACTTTCGTAACAATGTCCGCTTGGCCATGGTTATTGAAGCTTTGGGTTTGGGTCCCCGATACTACTGCATCATGAGATCAAGGCATCTTGGGTTTGGGTTTGGGTCCCCGATACTACTGCATCATGAGATCAAGGCATCTTGGGTTTTCTGAGCGGGTCTTCTTACTGGCGTGTTTTCTTCCTCATGAGAAGATATGCCTTTACCTCATTTTTGGCTTGCCTCTTAGAGGTCCTTTTGTTAGATCACCTCATACCACTCAGATAGGTGCGGCAATAACCAGTAGAATCATTCCCATAGATGAGTTACCCTATACTTGTGCAGCTTGTGAGTGTTGCTTTTGTGACCATATGATGGACGGGCTTATGGAAGTGTAAAGAGTTCTTCTATCTTTACTGTATAAGTTCCGAGAATGAATAAAGTTTAAATCTTGTTCTTATTTTGAATCTTGCTCTCTTTAAGACTTTTCTTGGTGGTTAATCTTGATTAAAATTTTTCTCTAAGTCTCATATTCGTGCATCTTGTGAAATTATCCCAGTTTGCGAGATGAGGACATCTCGCATTTTTTAAGTGGGGTAGAATGTAAGATTCCTCTCCCAACCCCTTTTTGATGTCTAGTATCTTCCCCTGTAATCAATCCCTCTTCAGAAATATAAAGACCTTGTTTCTAATAACTGTTTTAGCTTAGAGAGAGAAAATTATTCTAGAGAGAGAATATTCAGATTATGAATATTTTTGGATAGAAAAATAACTCATCTTATTAAAATAAGTTCTCCTGAAACAGAAATTCAAAAAGAATTTTCCAATGTGCAATTGGAATTAATTGGAAATGGGTATAAAGGACCTTAGTCTAAGGGTCTAGATTTTCAGAAATTTTTGGATTATGGTCCAATTAAGGTTCCTATGGGCCAATAGCATCAATCCATGTGTAGGGAGGAGATAAATCCAATTTGTAAAAGAAGATACCCAAAAATGAGTAAATGCTCACATAAGATGAATAGTTGAAAATGTACAAGGTTTATTAGTAAAAAACTATGAGTAATATTAAAAATATGAGATATTTTGGGTATCCAAAAATGAGTAAATGCTCACATAAGATGAAGAGTTGAAAATGTACAAGGTTTATTAGTAAAAAACTATGAGCAATATTAAATAAGATATTTTGGGTATAATGATTCCATTTTGACACATATGTAAGGAAGGGGAGTTCTTTAAAGGAGGTGCATATTTCACATAAGATGAAGAGTTGAAAATGTACAAGGTTTATTAGTAAAAAACTATGAGCAATATTAAAAATATGAGATATTTTGGGTATAATCATTCCATTTTGACACATATGTAAGGAAGGGAAGTTCTTTAAAGGAGGTACATATTTCACATGCTTGAATGAGTTTTAAACTAAAAAATAATGTGATATTTTTATCTCTCATCTCTCTTGAACCAAACCAAATCAAAATGGAACCAAACTGAATCAAAAAGTAACCAAACTAGGTCCAAATCTAGTCTAAATTCAACCAAACTGACTTGGAAAATTCTAGAATCAGTTTGTTTGGTTAGGAGCTCAATTTTTCCTATAAATAGAAGCCTTCCCTTGTTGAAAAAAATATAGTGTTTACACATTGTTACTCTACTCCACCTAAGCCAAGAACTGTGAATTCTTTAATAATTAACTAGTTTTTGACACTTCTCTCTTTCTTCAATTCCCATTGGTGGCTCCATCAACATACTAAACCAATTGATTGGATGGGGGCCTCTACCGTGAACAAAGAATCAAGCAAATTGTAAGGTAAGTATGGTGAAATTTTGATCTTTCTATAATTTCTCAATGTTTCTCTCTTCTCAACCCCTCTCAAGCTTGAGAAGCTTAATTGGTATGGTTTTTGAATGCTATTGAAGTTAATTGATTAATGATAGTAAAGAATTACATAAATTTTCATTTATGTTTAATTCTAATGGTTTTCTCTCTCTCTCTCACTTAAGAAATAGTCATACTCATGACCCATTCTTAATCCAAATGAAGCTTTTCATAAAGCTTTTCCTTAACCCAAGATTAATCTATGCTTAAGAACAAATTAATGGTTTTTTTAACCTATACTTTTAGTTTATGTATTCCATGATTATTTTTGATTCAATCCTTTAAGGGTTGATGATCCAATTAGGGATCATTCTAATCATTCCCTTAAAGATAAGCCTTATCTTTTAAAATAATTGAGATTTATTAGTTATAGTAGCGGAGCTATGGCAAAATTTTATAAAAATTTACACAGAAAATAATTTCATTCAAAGCATGAAAAGAGGATTTCCTACCATATTCTAGGAATTATCATCCTAGATTAATTGAAAGATATTCATTGTAATCCTAGAGAAATTGATTTTTATATTATGCATAATTGAATTTCATGCATAGAGGTATGCATAAGAGATAAATATTTTATTATAAAAGAGTTACTTTTAGCTTAATTGAAATTCATGCATAGAGGTATGCATAAGAGATGAATATTTTATTATAAAAGTGTTACTTTTAGCATAATTGAAATTCATGCATAGAGGTATGCATAAGAGATGAATATTTTATTATAAAAATGTTACTTTTAGCATAATTGAATTTCATGCATAGAGGTATGCATAAGAGATAAATATTTTATTATAAAAGAGTTACTTTTAGCTTAATTGAAATTCATGCATAGAGGTATGCATAAGAGATGAATATTTTATTATAAAAGTGTTACTTTTAGCATAATTGAAATTCATGCATAGAGGTATGCATAAGAGATGAATATTTTATTATAAAAGTGTTACTTTTAGCATAATTGAATTTCATGCATAGAGGTATGCATAAGAGATAAATATTTTATTATAAAAGAGTTACTTTTAGCTTAATTGAAATTCATGCATAGAGGTATGCACTAGAGATGAATATTTTACTATAAAAGTGTTACTTTTAGCATAATTGAAATTCATGCATAGAGGTATGCATAAGATATGAATATTTTATTATAAAAATGTTACTTTTAGCATAATTGAAATTCATGCATAGAGGTATGCATAAGAGATGAGTTAGGATGGGATAAGATGAGTTAAGAAGTGATAGGATGTGTATGGGATGAGGTAAGAAATGTATGTGATGGGATAAGATGTATATGGGTTGTGATAGGGTGAGAATGGATGTGATGAAAAAGAATAGATGAGAAGGCGTATGGGGTTATATGAATGGGAATGAGGAAATGGATGTATGTATGTATGGATGTATGCATGTAGATGTGAATGTATGCATCTGGATGTGTATGTATGGATGTATGTATGTGGATGTGGATGTATAAATAAGGATGTGAAAATGGATGTATGCATGGATGTGTATAAAGAATAATGAAGGTGAATGTATATGGGAAATAATGTGTCGTTGATATGAATGAATGGATGAGAATGAGTACATATGAAGGGAATGTGGAATAAGTAATGTGGATTGTGGAAAGACGGAATTCGATATAGAAACTGTATTTTGTGACTATTTGTAAATGATGTTTGTAAATGACAGTTTTATGTCAAGAATGCTGGGAAAGCATTTTGACCATCTTGTGATTAAGGTTGTGGAGACCTAACTGATAAAGTTGCAACTGCTGACGGAGAGTCAATGGAGGACGTCTCGCGTAGCAAGGTCGGCCGAGGTCTTGACCAGCCTCGGTGCGATTAAAATGGTGAGCTTCCGGTACGGTGGATGAGGGGCCAAGGAAGCGGCCTATGAGTGAAGCGCTAGGTCATGTGCGAAGGATCCCAGAGGGTGCTGACCATACGGTGCTCGGGCTCTGGGTCGCCCAGGATACCCACGCGTGCGTCGAGGAAGATATTGGAACAAGGAGTAAGAGTTGTTTTCAGAAACCGGGCATGGATCTGGTTGACTGACCTTGCTGGTCCTCAACGGATGAGTCCATGGCTCTTTATATGGATCTGTTGGTTGATCTTGCTGATCTTCAATGAGAGTCCATCTTGATAAGTGATTATATTGCCGAGTATTATGGGCTAGGAACTATTGAAACGGCCCCTGAGTGGACAGGTGGTGAGCGTTCTAGTTGCCAATGATGCCATAGATACTTTGATGAAGGAATGATGGGAAATTGAATCAACCGGATAATTTGGAAGATGGTGATCAGTGATACTATGGTTTTATTAAAGGATTGTTTTAAAACTAGTTGAATCTGTGAAAAGGCAATTTCATATTGGGTGTGTAAGTGGTGTGACTAGTTTTATTTTGCATGAACTTCCGGCTAGGGGGTCTTGGAACTCTTTTCCTTGGTACCCGGGACAAAACCTAACCAAATTCTTAATTGGATCCCATCACTACAGTGGTTGGGCGGTTGGCTAACCCATGGGACTGGATGGGGTTAGGCTGGACTGATGGATCCGTAAATCGAGACTCAAATTCTGTTACTACGATAGATAAAGCAAATCCCGGATAGTAATTGTTCTGTGGATAGGAATCAATGGCTGTGCCTCTTAATGGAGAAAAAAGCGTTGATCCCAATGATCCAAGTGCAAGTTTCTTCCTTGATCTGACGAAGATTTTTTATAGATGCAGTCGGATCTGTTTGATCAGTAAGGGTTTGACTACGTTAGAGTAAAAGTTTTCTTGGTGGAATCACCCGTGCTTTCCGGTAAAGGAAGTTTTTCCGGGTACAACCGATGGATTAGTCTCTTATCCGGATACCCGTGGTGGGTGAGGCCCCGAACGTGGGACCCCTGTCCCGCGCGAGAAGTGCTACTTCCGCTGCCAGTATCTTGAATCCGTTGCTCGGTGGGAACAGGGATCTTACAGTTGGTATCAGAGCATTTGGCTAATAAAGATCAACTGAGAAACCAAATATGTCAAAAATTTATCAAGAAGCACAAAAAAAAGGTTGTAATTGTGTGATATAATTCATACAATTTGATATTCAAACTGAAATTTGTAATTTGGTAATTGGGTCTTCAGATGGAAATACTACAATTATATAGAATCCCTGACTTGCTTGAGGCCTAGACATGATGGTATTTACCTTATAATCCCAAGGACCGTGACTACCGTATATACTGAGAGTATAACTGCAGCTCTTGACTGACAGTATATACGAGTAAATCTAAGACTTGGAATTATAAGCGTTAATGCTATCGAGATGATGATTTCAAATGTGGTTGATATGATTTTTAATTCTGTTTGAGAATTGATGAATTGATTTGGATTTTGATTGAAAATTCTGATTGAAAAATGATGATTTTTGAAATATAGTTGAAATATAATGAAACCACAATGAGGAGGAATGGGACGAGTCCCTGTGATGATATTCATAACTAGAATGATGATAATGAATTTAGCAAATCACTATGAGATTAGTGGGTTGTGCTGTCAGATGCTATTGTTAATACTTGACCGGTAGATCAAGTTAAGGGATGTCAAATTGAGAACTTGCTTGACTGAAATTTCCGTGGAGGAATGTTCCAAAGGAAACTTTTCGGTCTAATGGACCATTATCATGTTAAAGATATGAATGATATGATCTGAATGAATTGTTATTTAATGATGAGTTCTATATAAGGGATATTTATCCCAGTGTTCTGTTGGGTTGACCAGAATATAAGGAACCCCAGAAAAAAATTGGATCTTAAGAAAAAGAGCTATCCTCTACCTTGCGAGATGAGGACATCTCGCACTTTTTTAAGTGGGGTAGAATGTAAGATTCCTCCCCAGCCTTTGAGGTATACAGGAGTAAGAATCTTCCTTTCTGATCTTATAATTATTCCCTCTCTAAAATAAAAGAAAGTTTCTGTTTAAAAAAGGAAGACCCTTTCCCTAGAATACTTCTCAGGAGTCCCACCTGTTTTAAGGATTTAGAACAATGAGTTCAGAAGTGAGAATCGGTGTTTTGGATACCAAGGTTTTGGTTTTCATTCGAGTACGGCCCAAAAGAAGTTCTTTATCTCTTGGGGAGTATAAGAAGTTATCCCCCCAGATATTGTGAGCCTTATATCTGAATTCAATGAAAGTAGGTGACTTAGCCTACGAACTTCTTTTATCCCCTCATCTCAAAGTTCTTAATGTATTTCATAGAAATATGTGCCAAACCCAAATCATGGAAAGACGGTAAAACTTCAGTGGCAAGTTACCGTTGTCTTCTAAGTTACGCTAGCTCCTTCCTTTATATAAGTCGTAACTTTTACTTTTCGCTCTCACAGTAATCTTACTTCCATCGATCTCCCTTCTTCTTAATCTCCTTCATGGCTTGGCAACAGGAATTAGTTTTATCCATGATGATTTCTCACCTTCAAGACGCAAGAGAGTCTGTGAAGAAAGACTTTATAGAACAGTATGAGCGCTCACTTTTTCCTCACCTAGGAACTTCTGTAGCTCAGACCAAATGGCGGACCTATCAAAACATAACTAGGGTAACACCCTGGGGTCAGCAGCACTTTCGTAACAATGTCCGCTTGGCCATGGTTATTGAAGCTTTGGGTTTGGGTCCCCGATACTATTGCATCATGAGATCAAGGCATCTTGGGTTTTCTGAGCGGGTCTTCTTACTGGCGTGTTTTCTTCCTCATGAGAAGATATGCCTTTACCCCGTTTTTGGCTTGCCTCTCAGAGGTCCTTTTGTTAGATCACCTCATACCACTGAGATAGGTGCGGCAATAACCAGCAGAATCATTCCCATAGATGAGTTACCCTATACTTGTGCAGCTTGTGAGTGCTGCTTTTGTGACCATATGATGGACGGGCTTATGGAAGTGTAAAGAGTTCTTCTATCTTTACTGTATAAGTTCCGAGAATGAATAAAGTTTAAATCTTGTTCTTATTTTGAATCTTGCTCTCTTTAAGACTTTTCTTGGTGGTTAATCTTGATTAAAATTTTTCTCTAAGTCTCATATTCGTGCATCTTGTGAAATTATCCCAGTTTGCGAGATGAGGACATCTCGCATTTTTTAAGTGGGGTAGAATGTAAGATTCCTCCCCCAACCCCTTTTTGATGTCTAGTATCTTTCCCTGTAATCAATCCCTCTTAAGAAATATAAAGACCTTGTTTCTAACTGTTTTAGCCTAGAGAGAGAAAATTATTCTAGAGAGAGAATATTCAGATTATGAATATTTTTGGATAGAAAAATAACTCATCTTATTAAAATAAGTTCTCCTGAAATAGAAATTCAAAAAGAATTTTCCAATGTGCATTTGGAATTAATTGGAAATGGGTATAAAGGACCTTAGTCTAAGGGTCTAGATTTTCAGAAATTTTTGGATTATGGTCCAATTAAGGTTCCTATGGGCCAATAGCATCAATCCATGTGTAGGGAGGAGATAAATCCAATTTGTAAAAGAAGATACCCAAAAATGAGTAAATGCTCACATAAGATGAAGAGTTGAAAATGTACAAGGTTTATTAGTAAAAAACTATGAGCAATATTAAAAATATGAGATGTTTTGGGTATCCGAAAATGAGTAAATGCTCACATAAGATGAAGAGTTGAAAATGTACAAGGTTTATTAGTAAAAAACTATGAGTAATATTAAAAATATGAGATATTTTGGGTATAATGATTCCATTTTGACACATATGTAAGGAAGGGGAGTTCTTTAAAGGAGGTGCATATTTCACATAAGATGAAGAGTTGAAAATGTACAAGGTTTATTAGTAAAAAACTATGAGCAATATTAAAAATATGAGATATTTTGGGTATAATCATTCCATTTTGACACATATGTAAGGAAGGGGAGTTCTTTAAAGGAGGTGCATATTTCACATGCTTGAATGAGTTTTAAACTCAAAAATAATGTGATATTTTTATCTCTCATCTCTCTTGAACCAAACCAAATCAAAATGGAACCAAACCGAATAAAAAAGTAACCAAACTAGGTCCAAATCTAGTCCAAATTCAACCAAACTGACTTGGAAAATTCTAGAATCAGTTTGTTTGGTTAGGAGCTCAATTTTTCCTATAAATAGAAGCCTTCCCTTGTTGAAAAAATATAGTGTTTACACATTGTTACTCTACTCCACCTAAGCCAAGAACTGTGAATTCTTTAATAATTAACTAGTTTTTGACACTTCTCTCTTTCTTCAATTCCCATTGGTGGCTCCATCAACATACTAAACCAATTGATTGGTTGGGGGCCTCTACCGTGAACAAAGAATCAAGCAAATTGTAAGGTAAGTATGGTGAAATTTTGATCTTTCTATAATTTCTCAATGTTTCTCTCTTCTCAACCCCTCTCAAGCTTGAGAAGCTTAATTGGTATGGTTTTTGAATGCTATTGAAGTTAATTGATTAATGATAGTAAAGAATTACATAAATTTTTATTTATGTTTAATTCTAATGGTTTTCTCTCTCTCTCTCACTTAAGAAATAGTCATACTCATGACCCATTCTTAATCCAAATGAAGCTTTTCATAAAGCTTTTCCTTAATCCAAGATTAATCTATGCTTAAGAGCAAATTAATGGTTTTTTTACCTATACTTTTAGTTTATATATTCCATGATTATTTTTGATTCAATCCATTAAGGGTTGATGATCCAATTAGGGATCATTCTAATCATTCCCTTAAAGATAAGCCTTATCTTTTAAAATAATTGAGATTTATTAGTTATAGTAGCGGAGCTATGGCAAAATTTTATAAAAATTTACACATAAAATAATTTCATTCAAAGCATGAAAAGAGGATTTCCTACCATATTCTAGGAATTATCATCTTAGATTAATTGAAAGATATTCATTGTAATCCTAGAGAAATTGATTTTTATATTATACATAATTGAATTTCATGCATAGAGGTATGCATAAGAGATAAATATTTTATTATAAAAGAGTTACTTTTAGCTTAATTGAAATTCATGCATAGAGGTATGCATAAGAGATGAATATTTTATTATAAAAGTGTTACTTTTAGCATAATTGAAATTCATGCATAGAGGTATGCATAAGAGATGAATATTTTATTATAAAAATATTACTTTTAGCATAATTGAATTTCATGCATAGAGGTATGCATAAGAGATAAATATTTTATTATAAAAGAGTTACTTTTAGCTTAATTGAAATTCATGCATAGAGGTATGCATAAGAGATGAATATTTTATTATAAAAGTGTTACTTTTAGCATAATTGAAATTCATGCATAGAGGTATGCATAAGAGATGAATATTTTATTATAAAAGTGTTACTTTTAGCATAATTGAATTTCATGCATAGAGGTATGCATAAGAGATGAATATTTTATTATAAAAGAGTTACTTTTAGCTTAATTGAAATTCATGCATAGAGGTATGCATAAGAGATGAATATTTTACTATAAAAGTGTTACTTTTAGCATAATTGAAATTCATGCATAGAGGTATGCATAAGAGATGAATATTTTATTATAAAAATGTTACTTTTAGCATAATTGAAATTCATGCATAGAGGTATGCATAAGAGATGAGTTAGGATGGGATAAGATGAGTTAAGAAGTGATAGGATGTGTATGGGATGAGGTAAGAAATGTATGTGATGGGATAAGATGTATATGGGTTGTGATAGGGTGAGAATGGATGTGATGAAAAAGAATAGATGAGAAGGCATATGGGGTTATATGAATGGGAATGAGGAAATGGATGTATGTATGCATGTAGATGTGAATGTATGCATGTGGATGTGTATGTATGGATGTATGTATGTGGATGTGGATGTATAAATAAGGATGTGAAAATGGATGTATGCATGAATGTGTATGAAGAATAATGAAGGTGAATGTGTATGGGAAATAATGTGTCGTTGATATGAATGAATGGATGAGAATGAGTACATATGAAGGGAATGTGGAATAAGTAATGTGGATTGAGGAGGGATAATGTGGAAAGACGGAGTTCGATATAGAAATTGTATTTTGTGACTATTTGTAAATGATGTTTGTAAATGACTGTTTTATGTCAAGAATGATGGGAAAGCATTTTGACCATCTTGTGATTAAGGTCGTGGAGACCTAACTGATAAAGTTACAACTGCTGACGGAGAGTCAATGGAGGACGTCTCGCGTAGCAAGGTCGGCCGAGGTCTTGACCAGCCTCGGTGCGATTAAAATGGTGAGCTTCCGGTACGATGGATGAGGGGCCAAGGAAGCGGCCTATGAGTGAAGCGCTAGGTCACCTGTGAAGGATCCTAGAGGATGCTGACCATACGGTGCTCGGGCTCTGGGTCGCCCAGGATACCCACGCGTGCGTCGAGGAAGATATTGGAACAAGGAGTAAGAGTTGTTTTCTGAAACTGGGCCGGGCATGGATCTGGTTGACTGACCTTGCTGGTCCTCAACGGATGAGTCCATGGCTCTTTATATGGATCTGTTGGTTGATCTTGCTGATCTTCAATGAGAGTCCATCTTGATAAATGATTATATTGCCGAGTATTATGGGCTAGGAACTATTGAAACGGCCCCTGAGTGGACAGGTGGTGAGCGTTCTAGTTGCCAATGATGCCATAGATACTTTGATGAAGGAATGATGGGAAATTGAATCAACCGGATAATTTGGAAGATGGTGATCAGTGCTACTATGGTTTTATTAAAGGATTGTTTTAAAACTAGTTGAATCTGTGAAAAGGCAATTTCATATTGGGTGTGTAAGTGGTGTGACTAGTTTTATTTTGCATGAACTTCCGGCTAGGGGGTCTTGGAACTCTTTTCCTTGGTACCCGGGACAAAACCTAACCAAATTCTTAATTGGATCCCATCACTACAGTGGTTGGGCGGTTGGCTAACCCATGGGACTGGATGGGGTTAGGCTAGACTGATGGATCCGTAAATCGAGACTCAAATTCTGTTACTACGATAGATAAAGCAAATCCCGGATAGTAATTGTTCTATGGATAGGAATCAACGGCTGTGCCTCTTGATGGGGAAAAAAGCGTTGATCCCAATGATCCAAGTGCAAGTTTCTTCCTTGATCTGACCAAGTATCTTTATAGATGCAGTCGGATCTGTTTGATCAGTAAGGGTTTAACTACGTTAGAGTAAAAGTTTTCCTGGTGGAATCACCCGTGCTTTCCGGTAAAGGAAGTTTTTTCGGGTTCGGTTTTGGAACAACCGATGGATTAATCTCTTATCCGGATACCCGTGGGTGAGGCCCCGAATGTGGGACCCCTGTCCCGCGCGAGAAGTGCTACTTCCGCTGCCAGTATCCTAAATCCCTTGCTCGGTGGGAACAGGGATCTTACATATTGAAGTGAGCTATTGAAGTGATAGCTTCTTGCGCAATGCATGAACAAACCATTTTCCCATCAAAGCTTGAGTAGGATGATCCGCAAGATCTAGCGACTTTGAAGAGTATGGAAATGTGCCGCATAATCCTCCACAAGTAACCGCTTCTGTTTCAAACTGACGGAGCTTATCCAGCATCTGAGAAGAGGCCTTGTCTTTTCGAAAAGGAGCACGCTCAATATGATGGTGAGGTGATCAACGAGCATGCTCAATATGATGGTGAGGTGATCAACTAGCATGCTCAATATGATATCCGAAGGGCCTCAAAGGGAAGAAAATGATTGGGATCATATTGAGCATGCTAGTTGGTCACCTCACCATCAAAAGTGCCACTAAAAATCATTCCGCTTGTTGGTAATGTGACACAAAGTTGGGGTTTGGACTTCGGTCACTTCTTAGAATCAAAACACACTTGTATGAAACCTCACAGCCTCCTCACCTCCCTTTCTCTCCCTAGGTTAAGATAAAGATATACAAATCAAAGGTGAGATCATAATTCATGGAAGGAAAGATGAAAGGCTCAGGAGAAGCAAGAATTTTTGCCAGTCTGGCAGCTCCAAACAAGAGGGCAATTCTTTGTTGAAAGAAAATCTTTCGACTCAGGATTATGTGAACGAAAACATACGGGGAATGTTGGTAAGGTTCATCCGTTCGAATTGGGCAATTTGGACGGAATATATTAAAGCAAAAGAATATAGCAATTAATTACAAGAGGATAAGACACATGGGATTAGCCTTTTGATAAGAGATTAAGAGAAATTACTCATGAGTTACTCATTAATAAGAAGAAAGAATGGCCAAAAGTCTATAAAAATAGAGATACACAGAGAATTGTAGTTTTAAATCCATAAAGACTATGCAAAAGAGGATTACATAGATGTGTAGATCTTGAAGAGAGCTTCGCGTCCATATAAAGACTTTCAAAAACGGACAACCGAGTGAAAAGTTATGAGCATTTTACTACAAGACTATAAATCTGCCAAAATTCGCCTAAAAGTTAGCAACTTTGGGAGAAATTCTGATCATCAATGAAGTAAAGGATTAAGAAATTAGTTACATGAGTGGAAAGAGCATATAAAGAGCTTCCTAGCCATATGATCAATTTTAGAAATCAATACCCAAGTGATGAGTAATTACCGGTTGAAATTTGGGTATTGGACCACAAAAACTGCACTTCCCTCTCTTTGTATGAAACCTCAATTTTCACATAGCCTCTTGCTTCTCATCTCCTTCATGATTCAAGCTAGAGGGTAAGGGTTAACATTGCTCAGTGGACAATCGTAAAGATTTACCTATGGTCTCCAAATTCTTTTCACATGCTCATTACCACTAAAACCATTGGTACCTCCAAAGGAGGGCGGCAATAAGGCAAGGGCTACCTTGAGAAGTCACAGGCCCACCAAGATAATAACTCCTTATCCCGCTTATCATGAATCATCAAAGAGGTCCAAAATTGGGTTAAGCATGAGGAGCTAATGCTAAATGAGATATTCACATGTAAAGAGAGTGTTTGAAAGATAAGAGAATGGCAATGACACAAAATGCTCAATTGAGGAGGCTTCATTCATTGATTTGAAAGGGAGAGGAGGGCTCCTTTTATAGGTGGAGAATCATAGGCTAAGTCTTCTATTGATTATTAAATTGAAGACTTTTTGACTTTGAAAGTGTGATGAGATAATAGCCAAGTCCAAGTGGCATGTAGGTGGAGATCCCACTTACACATGGCAGAATTCTCCTCTTCCATGTAGGCATTCTAGAAGAATATTTTCCAATTATGCACCTACACACACTCCTCCACATGCCTTCCACACTCCCCAACTTGTAGCCTTATGGTGAATACCATATTAATAATACAATTAAAATCCATGTGAGCATGAAGGCCCACTTTTATTTTCCACATCACTAGCCTATCTACCATACCAAAGTATTTATCAAGCATACTTGTGGTATTTACAATGTGTGTGTAAGATTCCTCCCCCAACCCCTCATGATGTCTAGTATCTTCCCCTCTAATCAATTTCCTCTTCAGAAATATAAAAGATCTTGTTTCTATCAGTTTTGGCCTAGAGAGAGAAAATCTTCTAGAGAGTGGTTATTCTGATTTTAAATATTTTTGGACAGAAAAATACCTCATCTTATTAAAATAAGTTTCCCTGAAACAGAAGTTCAAAAAGATTTTCAGAAGGTGCATTAGAAATTAAGTATAATTTGTTCAAGAGGCATTATCCTGGGAGTGAAGATTTTTTTGAAATTTTAAATTAAGGTTCCTATGGACCAATAAGATTCATCCAAATGTAGGGAGGAGATAAATGAAGAAATAAAAGAAAAATCCCCCAAAAATGAGTAAATACTCACATAAGATGAAGAGTTGACTAAGGACAAGGTTAATAGTTAAAAAAGGGAGATATTTAGAAGTAATGATGTATTTTTGACACCTTTGCATGGGGGAATTCCCCTCATGAAGAGGGCACCTATTTCACATGCTTGAATGAGTTTTAAACTCCCAAATAATGAGATATTTTCATCTCTCCTCTCTCCTGTTTCAACTAGATCCAAAAAGTGAGCAAAACTGACTTAAAAATGGTCAAAAATTGACCAAACTGATCTCGAAAATTCTAGAATCAGTTTGCTTGGTTAGAGGCTCACTTTTTTCTATAAATAGAAGCCCTCCTCTTTGTTGAAACTCAATAGTGTTTTATGCACTGTTACTCTGCTCCTCCCAAGCCAAGAACTGTGAATTTATTAATAATTCACTAGTTTTTGACATTTCCCTCTTCCAAAGATTGGTGGTCACTCTTGTTACAAACAAGAGTTGAACCCTCAAACCATCAAGCCAAAGGAAAGCTCCAAGAAATTATGTAAGTAGAGATTCTTGTATTTTTCTTTATTGATTTTATGTTTTTCTAATGTTTATGATTGTTTGAAGTGATAAATGGATGTTATGCCTTGATCGAAACACTTTTCCCCTCTCTCTTCTTAGAATCAACCCTTCTTTATCCTAGTTAAGTGAAAATTATTGGAATTAAACTTTTTATAATGTTTTCTCTTTTATAAGTGAATTTTGATTAGTATAGATTACTCTAAATCAATTAGAGTAAAATTTTAAGACAAAATTAAGTAGAAAAAATTAAAAAATGGTCAGCCATACAAAGGAGGTTATGGCAAAATTTTTGGAAATAAGAATTATCTTTTATTATGCTAAAAGAGTAATTCCTATCAATTCTATACTCTAAAAGTGTCATTTTCATGCATAGAAGATGCATATTGATTATTATTATTCTTATGCATAAAGGAATAATTTTTTTTTATTATGAAAGTGTTACTTTCATCAAAATAGATTTTTATGCATAAAGGAATAATTTTCTTTTATTATGAAAGTGTTACTTTCATCAAAATAGATTTTTATGCATAAAGGAATAATTTTCTTTTATTATAAAAGTGTTACTTTCATCAAAATAGATTTTTATGCATAAAGGAATAATTTTCTTTTATTATGAAAGTGTTACTTTCATCAAAATGGATTTTTAGGCCTAAAAGATTATTATTTTATTATAAAAGTGTTACTTTTATCATAATTGATTTTCATGCATAAAGGTATGTATAAAAGATTATTATTTTATTATAAAAGTGTTACTTTTATCATATTTGATTTTCATGCATAGAGGAATGCATAAAAGATTGTTATTTTATTGTAAAAGTGTTACTTTTATCATATTTGATTTTCATGCATAGAGGTATGTATAAAAGATTATTATTTTATTGTTTCAGACGGAAGTTTCAGATGGAAGTACCGCAATTGTATGGAATCCCTGACTTGCTTGAGGCCTAGACATGATGGTATTTACCTTATAGTTCTAAGAACCATGACTACCCGTATATACCGAGGGTATAACTGCAGCTCTTTACTGGCTGTATATACGAGTAAATCTAAGACTTGAAATTATAAGCATTAATGCTATCCAGTTGATGAATTCGAATGTGGTTGATATGATTTTTAAACTCTGGTTGAGAACTGATGAGTTGATTTGGATTCTGATTGAAAAATGATGATCCCTGAAAATTGGTTGAAATGTAATAAGCTGAGCGAAACTGCAATGAGGATGAATGGAACGAGTCCCTGTGATAATGTTCGTAGTTAGCTGGAATGACGTTAATGACTTCAACCAATCACTATGAGATTAGTGGATTGTGCTGGCAGATTGCTACTGTTAACTTTTGATCAGTGGATCAAGTTAAGGGATGATAAATTAAAAATTTGAAAAAATGAAATCCCCATGGAGGACTGTTCAGATGGAAAAATTTAGTCTAATGGACCATTACTGTGTTAAAGATATGAATGAGATATTCTGAATGAATTATTAACTGATAATGCGTTCTATATGAGTATCTTTATCCCTTGATTTTGTGCGGAGCCGACCTATTTAGAGAACCCCAGAATCAATTGAATAAAAAATCGGATTGAATCTGAAATAAAAAGACTTAACAAGAGTTTTCGTATTGATAGGAACATGGATTGAGGTCATTGTGGTAGAATTGTTAACCCCCAACTCAATGAAGAAGAGCTCAACCTAGATGTTTGTAAAACTCTTCATAGTTCGTAGCCTGGACCTTTCAAGGGTGAAGGGGAAAACTTGGGCGAGACTATGGAGAAGTGGATCGAATCAATGGAAGAATACTTCGATGTCACCGGGTACAATGAGAAGAGAAAAATGGCTCTTGCAAGGCTAAAGATAGCGGAGAAAGCTAGAGTGGCATGGAGAAACCACTGCGAGACAAACCGTCTCGACCGAAATACCCAAACCTGGACCGATCTCAAGGCTTACCTCAGAAAGAGATTTTGTCTCCCAGGCTTTCTTGAAACTAAGATGAATGAGTTCTTGGAACTAAAGTAGGAAAGCCAGATAGTTGAAGAGTACCATCACGCTTTTGCCCTTCTCCTTAAATACTCCCCTCAATTGGATGAAGAGCAGCTGATGGCTAGGTTCATTCGGGGAATGAACGAGCCATTGGATACTTTAGTCAAGAATGCCAAACCTATCTCAATGGCCGAAGCAGTAAGAATGGCGAAGGATTTCACCAAAGCCTTTGATGTCAAAGTCCCGCCAAAGCCAGCACCATCACCTTTCAAAAGGTTTTTATTCCCAGAAGGTGATTCCATCCTCCCTCCGCCTAAGAGATATCAGGATCAAACCCAGGATATGGGAAGTTCAAAAATGGAAGAAATGTCCTTTTTCCGCAACTCAATTCCCTGGAATTCAACTTCAGAAGTTCCACCCTTGAACAAGAGAGTGAAATGCTATAACTGTCAAGGATTTGGACATCGCAGTATGGATTGCCCAACTCCTTTTGGATCAAGGTTTTCAGGGCAGGGAAATCAGGGGTCAAGATTCCAGACTCCAGCCCCTTCCTTCCAGAGTAATCAGGGTTCTATCTGCCAAAATCAGGGAAATCTCAGAGGTAGACCCTCTATCCAACCTGCAGTTTCAATCCAAAGTAATACAAGACCTCCACCTCAGAATAGGGGAAGTCAAAGAGAGTTGTTCCCAAATCGGCCGTCCACTTCCTATTTCACATGCTTGAATGAGTTTTAAACTCCCAAATAATGAGATATTTTCACCTCTCCTCTCTCCTGTTTCAACTAGATCCAAAAAGTGAGCAAAACTGACCTAAAAATGGTCAAAAATTAACCAAACTGATCTTGAAAGTTCTAGAATCAGTTTGCTTGGTTAGAGGCTCACTTTTTCCTATAAATAGAAGCCATCCCCTTTGTTGAAACTCAATAATGTTTTATGCACTGTTACTCTGCTCCTCCCAAGCCAAGAACTATGAATTTATTAATAATTCACTAGTTTTTGACATTTCCCTCTTCCAAAGATTGGTGGCCACTCTTGTTATACAAACAAGAGTTGAACCCTCAAAACTCTTGTTACTTTTATCATATTTGATTTTCATGCATAGAGGTGTGCATAAAAGATTATTATTTTATTGTAAAAGTGTTACTTTTATCATATTTGATTTTCATGCATAGAGGTATGCATAAAAGATTATTATTTTATTGTAAAAGTTTTACTTTTATCATATTTGATTTTCATGCATAGAGGTATGCATAAAAGATTATTATTTTATTGTAAAAGTGTTACTTTTCATATTTGATTTTCATGCATAGAGGTATGCATAAAAGATTATTGTTTTATTGTAAAAGTGTTACTTTTATCATATTTGATTTTCATGCATAGAGGTATGCATAAAAGATTATTATTTTATTGTAAAAGTGTTACTTTTATCATATTTGATTTTCATGCATAGAGGTATGCATAAATGATTATTATTTTATTATAAAAGTGTTACTTTTATCATATTTGATTTTCATGTATAGAGGTATGCATAACAGATTTTTTTATATATAAAAGTGTTACTTTCATCATAAATGATTTTATGCATAAATTAGATGCATAAAAGAAATTCTTTTATATTAAAAGAGTGATTTTCATCATAAATGATTGTATGCATAATCATATGCATAAAAGATATTTTTTATATTAAAAGAGTGATTTTTATCATAAATGATTTTATGCATAAATAGGATGCATAAGAAAAATTCTTTTATTCTAAAAGTGTAATTCCTACTAAATTGGATTTATGCATGGAAAAATGCATAAAGAAATCTATTTTTAGTTCAAAAGAGTTATTTTCGTCAATTTTGATTTTATGCATAGGAAGATGCATAACACTAGTTTGGTACCAAAAAAGGACACTTAAGTGTCCTTTTTCAGACGATGCAAATTAAATGCTACTTGCGCTAGGAAAGACATATTCAAAATCCCTCTTGAGGAGTTTGAATATGTGACCTAGTGTGTCTTTAAAAAATGTAACCTTGCAATTTGGATGCTGGCACGATAAGGAATTACACCCATAAATAAGACTTGCATGAGACTGCAACTCAGGTTTGAGAAAACCGCCTTATAAGCTTAGAGAAAAAAATCACACAGTGTCGTGAAAAATTCCAAGTAATTATTTCATATTTGTGTCAAAGATTTTGCCAAGTTTCACATGAAATAAAATTCAATTGAGAGTGTCTAAAATAGTAGGAAGTTGTGTGTGTTTGATACACCACTTTTTAGCATCCATTTGTATCCAAACCAATACATGGTTTTAATGTGTTTGCAAGTTTTTTAAGGTGATACAATTCTTACTCTATCCATTGAGATCTTAAAGTTATATGTAAAAGTCCCTTAGTAAGCTACAAATATTAATTGTTTCAAAATATTGTCAAAACTGCACACAACAAAAATTATGGATTTAGATTCTTGAGTCATACGCATTACATTCCTTAGTAAACTTGCAACATTTTGTCGGTATAGAATAATTCCGCTAAGGTACATTGTACAAACATAATTTGGGCACCTAAAACCTTTGTTTCATGGTTGTTGAGAGAGAATTTAGAAATTTTGAAAAATGTAGCACGATTGAAAAACTAAGATAGCGCTCAAGTAGCAAGATTTACTTGAGCTTGGGACCCCAAAAAATATGTATTAACTTAGTTTTGAACTATATAATCATTTTCGATTGCCAATTTGCACTAACATAACCCTAGTTTTATGGGAGTACCTTTGGAAGGCTAAAATTTTCCTCTTTTTAAGCATCTTGGTAATTATGAGATTTTTGTTATCGTTCACAAGTAGCTTAGGAACTAGGACCTAAAGGCGATTGTGTTGTTTTGAAACCCCAAGTTCTACCAATTGACTTTTACAAACATGAAAAACATGATTTATTCAAGAAGTTATAGGCATTTTATGGGATTTTTGACAAAACAGCTTCAAATTTCAGTGAAAATTTCAAGTTAGAGTTTTTTTGTCAAATTTCTAATATAGCTTGTGTTTTGACATCATGAAAAATCCCCTTTATTTTTTGACTTTTAATCGACCTATGGTTGAAACAAGGTGTAGAAATGTTGCTTCTAGGTTCCCCAAAAAATTCCAAAGTTTTGGTGAGAAACAGGACACTAAAGTGTCCTCAGGGCACTTTAGTGTCCAATCAGAACTAGTGTTAAAGAATTGATTTTCTATTCAAAAGTGTCATTCTCATTTAAAATGAATTTATGCATAGGAATATGCATAAAAGATTGATTTTTATTTCGAAAGTGTTAGTCTCCTTAAAATGGAATTTATGCATAAATAAATGCGTAAAGAAATCTTATATCGAAAATAAGAATTCTCTTGTATTCTATAAATAGATATGAGGATGTGAAACGAATCAATTAGATGAAAATGAACGAGGAATAGATGGAGATGTATGTATGTGAAAGAATAGATGTAGTTATATGTATGTAAAAGAAATGATGTAGATGTGGAACATGGATATGGATGTATGGATGAGAATGTGAATGTGAATGTGGATGTATGTGAATGTGAATGTGGATGTGTGAATGTGGATATGGATGTAGATATGGAATGTGGATGTGGATGTATGTAAATGTGAATAAGGATGTGGAATGTGGATATGGATGTCTGGATGTGAATGTGAATGTGAATGTGAATGTGGATGTGTGAATGGGGATATGGATATAGATATGGAATGTGAATGTGGATGTATGTGAATATGAATGTGGATGTGTGAATGGGGATATGGATGTAGATGTGGAATGTGGATGTGGATGTATGTGAATGTGAATGAGGATGTGGAATGTGGATATGGATGTATAGATGTGAATGTGAATGTGGATGTATGAATGTAGATGTAGATGTGGATGTATGAATGTGGATTTGGATGTGGATTTATGAATGTCGATGTGAAAATGGATATATAAATGTAGATGTGAATGTGGATGTACGAATGTGGATGTGTGTGTGTGTGTGTGTGGAATAATGAATGCAAATATGAATGTGAATGGATATGAAGTCCATATGAGCAAAGGGATGAGATGAGATGTCATGTGAATCAGAATGTGAATGAATAATATAAGATCTGAACGAATGAGATATAATGAGAAATGGATGTGAGGAGACGTAATGTAAATTAAGAAAGATAAGAATGGATGTTATGTGAAGCGAATGAATCCTATGTGATGGGATAGAAAATGATGTAACTGGTCAAGAATGGATACACATATGAATTGGAATTGGATTAAATAATATGGATTAATGTGGAAAGACGAGAGTTCAATATAGAAACTGTATTTGTGACCTGTTTGTAAATGACTGTTTTATGTCAAGAATGCTGGGGAAGCATTTTGACCATCTTGTGATTCAGGTTGTGGAGACCTTCCTGATAAAGTTACAACTGCTAAGACAGAGAGTCAATGGAGGACATCTCACGTAGCAAGGTCGGCTGAGGTCTTGACCAGCCTCGGTTCAATTTAAATGGTGAGCTTCCGGTAGTACAGGGAACAAGGAAGCGGCCTATGAGTGAAGCACTAGGTGACCTGTGAAGGATCCTAGAGGATGCTGACCATACGGTGCTCGGGCTCTGGGTCGCCAAAGATACCCACACGTGCGTCCTAGAAGATATTGGAATAAGGAGTAAGAGTTGTTTTCTGAAACCGGGCATGGATCTGGTTGATTGACCTTGCTGGTCCTCAATGGATGAGTCCATGGCTTTTTTATATGGATCTGTTGGTTGATCTTGCTAATCTTCAACGAGGATTCCATCTTGATTTTATAAGTGATTATCTACCGGGTACTATGAGCTAGGAACTATAAAAAAGGCCCTAGAGTGAACAGGTGGTGAGCGTTCTAGTTGCCAATGATGCCATAGATACTCCGATGAAGGAATGATTGGAAATTAAGATTCAACCGGATACTTGGAAGTTTATGATCAGTAACACTATGATTTCTTTAAATGATTGAATTAAATACATTTGAATCTAGGAAAAAGGCAATTTCATATTGGGTGTGTAAGTGGTGTGACAGGAGTTAAATTTGCATGAACATCCGGTTAGGGGGCCTAGGAACTCTTTTCCTTGGTACCCGGGATAAAACCTAACCAAATTCCTAATTGGATCCCATCACTACAGTGGTTGGGTGGTTGGCTAACCCATGGGACTGGATGGGGTTAGGCTGGACTGATGGATCCGTAAATCAAGACTTAATTTCTGTTTAGTTCGATAGATGAAGTAAATCCCGGACAAAAATTGTTCTATGGAAAAAGGATCAACGGCTGTGCGTCTCGATGAGGAAAAAAGCATTGGTCTCTATGATCCAAGTGCAATCTGTCCCTTGAATCTGACTATGGAACTTACGAGTTCGGTCAGATCAGTTCAGTTAAGTAAGGCTTTTGACTACGTTAGTGAAAAGTTATCCTGGTGGAATCGTCTGTGCTTTCTGGACAAGAGAAGTTTTTCCGAGTTCAGTTTGGAAGAATCGAGGAATTAGTCACCTGTCCGGATATCCGTGGGCAAGGCCCTGAGGGTGGGACCCTGCCCTGCGCAAGATGTGTTACTTCCGTTGCTAGCACCCCGAATCTGTTGCGCAGCGGGGACAGGGATCTCATAGTGTGTACCCTAAATCAAGTAAAACCATTATATTTAAAGATAGAATGCTGTTATTGGGGTAGCCGGCAAATTACCATTGAGAAACCATCAAAATATGCACAAAATTGAAAATGAAAGATATCAATTCATTAGGGCCAAAAACGGCTAGAAAAGGGCTGTTTGTTAATCTAAGGATTAAGAAATTGTCCAATTGTGAATTGACACGTATACAAAAGTATGACATTCTTGTCTCCTCTAAATGTCTTCTTAACGGTTTTATTTTAGTGGCGAATGGCTAAAACGGCTTAATTTAGACGTTTACGATGGCTAACATTAAAGTTTGGGTCCAAAATAGTGACATCTTGTTCCATTTTATATTTCAAAAAATCAAGCAGGAAGATACGAAATCTTCTCTTTTCAGGCTCTGAAAACAACGCTATTAATGACAAATCACCAAATTTTTTCAAACGTCTACTTTCCACCTTCCCTCCATTTTGGTATGGCTCATTCCCTTTTCCACCTTCCCTCCATTTTGGCATATGGCTTATTCTCCTTTCTTTGCATTTTCAAAAGACTCACTATTTTTCTCTCATCTGTGAGCTTCTATGGCGTCCTCACGTCTTCCTTCTCATAATATAACTTCTTGTGATTTTCATAATACCAGAGAGGATGGTGTTTGGAAACCCATGTCTTTTCGTGTGAATGATTGGGTAACAATGCTTCCCTCTTGCAAAGGTGCCCACAGGGTGAAAAGAACCAAGCGAAATGAAGTGAAATCCCATTGAAAAGGTCGTGTTCTTGCCTTCAAAGTGACCGACAATGGCTGGCTTGCAAAAGTTCAACATGTCTACATGGCCAAAGACATGGTGTTGAACTTGGATGAACATCCAATTCTCCATTCTTACTGTAATTTAACAAAACTTTATCTATTTGATACAACACAATATTTCTCCTTCTGATATATTTGTTGTTTGTTTAATTTCAGTTATCTTTCCATCAACAGCTGTGGAGTGGCAGCCTGTTGAGAGCTTAAGTGGCACATTCAAAGCAATTCACAAGGAGATTACAGATGTAATGTATGCAGACAAACCACCTTCATTTTACAAATCAGTGGGGATATATTTGTGTATTTTGCAGAATACAGGGTTCCATCAAGAGAAGGTGTTCATGGAGAATTATATGACATACCTATTCCCACATTAATGTTACTCGAATGGGAAGTTCCTGATCCAAATACAATAACAAGCTTCAAATCCAAAATCAAAGATGATATTCTTAAAGCTATGTCTCCTGGAAGGATTTCAAGAAGGATAAAAATTCAATGGTTCTTGCCTATACATGTCTTTGTGGCATGTTTCAATACAATGGAATTGGAGAGGACAAGAACGATGTGGCTTAATAGAAGACTATCTACGACTGATTTGGACACTGTACTTGGAGAAGGATGGAGTACCAAGGAAACTTTTCATATTGGCGACAATAGAAGTTGTAGAGTAAGCCCAAATTCTATGTCTATCTCATACCGGGGGATTTTTTTTTGCGAGCTTTTTTTGCCGAGCTTTTTGGAGCAATGAACAAGGAGTCCGAGCTTTGCAAAGGACCATGAACTTACTATGAGCTTTGTAAAGGACCAAGAACTTACTTACATATAAATAACAAGCTTTGAAAGATCAACAATATAAATTTCAATCTTTTGATCCACATCATACTTATTGATATAATTACATATATTCATATATGTAGCTAAATTCATGCACCTCATACATATACACATACAAAATATACATATACATACATACATGCAAGAGCTACCTACATACATACTAACATATATACATACATACATACATACATACTTTCTTACTTACTTAAATATAAAAAACAATCCTTTAAAGATAAAAAATATATATATCGATCTGTAAAGTTCCAAACCATGAAAATCTCGATTACAAAGTCTTTGATCCACATCATACTTATTGATATAATTATATATATACATATATCTACCTAAATTCATACACCTCATACATATACATATACATACATACATATATACAAGAGCCACCTACGCAGCACTAACATATATACATACATTGCATACATACATACTTTCTTACTTACTTAAATATAAAACACAATCTTTTAAAGATCAAAAATATATATATCGATCTTTAAACTTCCAAACCATGACAATCTCGAATACAAAGTCTTTTGATCCACAAATTATAGCATTCTAATTATAGCATTCTTCTACATGTCATCCCGACCTAATGAGAAACCTCCTAGACATGCTTTGGCTACCTCCATGTCATTCTCTATCCCCATATAGTGCCTTTTTAACTCTTGGCATGCACGTCCCAAGCCTCCACATCCTGCAAAAACGTCCAAGACACTATCTCCTTCACTTGAGAAGGTCTCCACTAGCCACCTACAATGAAATACAATCATAAACGTGCATCTAAGTATTTTGAAAAAGTAGCTATGAAAATGACCAGAATGAAAATTATCTCACCTAAAGAACATAGGAGATCTTTCTGCACCACCTCGAATGTAGCGCTCCAAGACCATTGTGCGTTGGAATGGATGCTTCTTATTCTTCTCAAAAATGAAATTTCGTTGAGCATTGAATAACTTCTTTGAAACATTTTGCCCAGCCTCACGATCAATAATAGGGACATGGCAATTTACTCGATAGAACATACTAAGCGCCAATGTATCCACCTACCATAACGAGAAAACATTATGTTTGGATATCCATACCACATAACATGTATACACAAAGGGAAATATTTCAGAGATTATGACTTACCCGTTCTCCATTGTCATACAAATAACTTGATTCCACATGAACAGACATTGTTCGATGCATGACCAATCCAACTTTCTTTCCCATGGAATATATTTTAGGAAGTTGATCCATTAGACTCAAACACACAAACCAACCCTCATCAGCCACAAACAAACCAACAAAACTGAGTGTGGCACGTATCAATGATGAAGAAACTTGATTCCATGAGGGACACCCATCTGTATCTACATCAACAACCTGTAAACCTGTAGGAAAGTCAGCCCATACGAGGCGAGCCACTGTATCTGAGGGAGCACCTCTATGAGATAGAGCCTTGGGAATCTTCATCAAGAATTCTTCCACACTACATAAAAGATTTATGATGTTTGGTTTTGGTAAGTACAACTTGGAAAACTAATTATATGGTGAAATTATTCTTTTTAACCTATCTGAGCCCTCCGAAAGAGTGTGGATGTCTACCAGCAATATGTGTGAAAAACATCTCTCACCTGCAAGTAAACAAGACAAAAAATGAGATGCATTTCGAAAGCACACACTTCTCAAAATAAATTTGCAATGGAAAGTACTCTTACTAGTCATGTCCATGATGTCACGTTGTCCTGACACCTCCCCCTCTTGAAGATGCTCTGGAGGGTCTCTCTCTTGATCTTCATTTGTGGGGTCTCCCTCTTGAACATCATGCATAATGTCAAGACGTCTCTTTGTTCGCCTCTCACGTTGCACTTGAGATGATGTAGATGTATGCTCTTGGTGTGATTGTGGCACTCGTGACAGTGGTGTGGATGGTTTTGGGGCCACGCGCGAGGATCCAACTACTGGAGACTGGGTCAAGATTGTTGGCTGTGGGGAAGGTATTCTAGAGTCTTCTTGAGTTGGGGGCTCTCTTTCAAGCTCAGATTGGCAATTCTTAAATTCTTCAAGAAATAGATCAAGATAATTAGTAAAAAGGTAAAAATCCCCATACCTTTTTGTATATGTATATGTACGTAGATGTATATGTATCTATGTATATGTATATGTACATGTATGTGTATGTGTATATGCATATGTATATGTATATGTATATGTATATGTATATGTATGTAGGTATGTATCTATGTATATGTATAGGTATGTATATGTATGTAGGCATGTGTCTATGTATATGTATGTGTATGTATATGTATGTAGGTATATGTATCTATTTATATGTATATGTATGTAGGTATGTATATATCAAAACTTAACAATGTTTCTTTAAAATCTAACATGCCAAATCTTAAATGTAACATGAACTTTGTATGTATGTAGGAATTTAGTGTATGTATGTAGGTATGTATTTATGTATGCATATGTATATATACATATGTATATACATATGTATTTGTATATGTATATATCTGTATGTATATGTATCTGATATGTATATGCATATGGATAGTTTACATATGTATAGGTAGGAAGGTTTACATAAACATGCATATAATTCAGTAGAAAGCAAAAAAGTACCTTTTTCTAGGAGCTCCTCACTTGGAGGCACATGATTTAGAGGATAGTCCAACCACCAAGGACATCTCTTAAATTCCCAATCAGAAACCCCTCTCTCAACCCATTCCTTCGGGTACATTGTTTCCGAGGAATTTGGATCTACCCATTCTTTGATTGCTTCCGTCTCTTCGTCCATTAGACCTTGGCCAATGAGTAGCTGCACCCACCTACATGTCCAAAATAAAACAAACAGTACTAAAATATTTTTTTAAAAGCGTATATGTATTTTCTACAAAAATGTAATGGCATTAGAAGATATATACCTATAGACAACCCTCTTTGCGGCATTCTCCACCTCAGGTTGCTTTTGGCCTTCCTTTACTTTTCCAATCTTTGCCCACACCTCATGGAAGGCCCATGGTATGTGTTTCGATCGCTCCTCTTGCACCCATTGCATAAATGGTGGGATGTAGACAACATCATCATATACCAATAAACCCTCCAAAATAGAGTCTGCCTCCCCTATTAGCTCTTCCCAATACAACTCTTTCTGCATATGCAGCAACGTCTTTTTGTTATCCCCAAACATCTCTGAAATTACCTTGTCCTTTGCCCTCCCGGTCATAAGCATTTGAAGCAATTCCGTCTTCCTATTTCAGCATCATACCAAAACCATAAGAGATTAGATATTAAGGTTAGTTTATGTTAAGGGAGGTTTATTGACATGTGACATACCTTTGAGTTGAAATCCGAGATATGGCGACTGTGTAGAGCTTTTCTTTGGTCAAAGCAACCAATCCCTTCTTGGACCAATCATAGTTATATACGAGTTGAAAGAATGCATCACCATTGGATGGGTTTGCAATTATGAGCATCTTGTACGCTCTATCTCGAAATGTTTGCTCTACACCACGTCTGGCTTTCTCACATTTTGTCTCATATTCTTGCAACCCCATGGCACGTCTATCAATGCATGATATAGCTTGCTTCACCGCATTTTCAAACGGTGTCTACGTATAACGAAAAGGACTCATTATCACTCACACGATTAAAAAACATTGATAATCCGTTTATTAATAAAAGATGGGAAATGCAAACACTACCTTCCACACAAGCTGTGCCAAGATTGTAGCTGGAGCATTGTACCATTGCTCTCCACTTCGTCGCTCCAAACTAAGCTCCATTAAAGCCCACCTCCTTACGTCTTCACCAAGGTAGTCCAATATGGATGATTTGTCTGCCATTCCAAATCGTTGAAACATGAAGATCTCATGTGACAATGTGGGTGTAACACTAGTGCGCACCAATCTGTGTTGTAAAGAGTCACAATGAGCTAAGAACTTAACTATGACTTCACAATGTCCATAATTAAGTAGAGAGAGATCACTTACTCATTTTGAGATCGCAAAGCCAATAGCAATTCTCCTTCTTGCTTCTTGTCCACAACCAAAAATTGACATTTGACCCGGACATGGCGTGAGGGGCTATGAGACCAAGCTAGAGAAAGCAAAATAAAGATATTACAATATATTACTTTTAATGTTGCATAAAATCACTCTATGACATTCAAAAGAACATACCTTCGCGCACTCGAGACATCCATGCCTTCACACGATGATTGCCATCCCATACAAGAAACTTCTTACCACTGAGATCCTCCCACTCAGTTCCTCTGATTTCATCCTCAAATCTGTCATGTTGTACCACCCAGTTTGGTCCCCATTCTTGCAAGTCTATTTGTGTGACCGCGAAATACATAGAGCTTCCTGGACGTGTAAGTGAAACTAAAAAAGGAGGAGATGCTTCGACATAACCATGGCAGTCAAAAGAATCACGAAACACCTCAAGTTGGGTAGAAACTGTACGGATGGATTCATTTGGAATCAGCCTGCATAAAGGGACCAATGGGGTAGAGGAATTGCGTTGCACAAAAAACTTAGTGAATACATCACCAAGCAATCCCAATTCAATAGATTTTCCAAGAAGCCTTCTATGGGTCTCCCCTTGACCAGTACTAGATTCAGGAATCTCCGTGTGAGTTGGAGGAGGTGAGCTCATTTCGTTCTCCAACACAAGCACTTCTTCCTCATGACCAAGAGAATTATGCGCTTCTGTTTCCTCTCTAACAGGAGATACATGTGAGGACAAAGGTGTCCGTGATTGAGCTTCCTCGCTAAGAGTCAAACAAACACGCCCAGATCTTAGTGAGTATCCCCTGTTGTCTGTAAGACACACACACCAAGCCCAAGTAAGCATATCTAAAACAATAAAACACAATCTCAATAGAATCTTGGCTATTCACATCATATACCTTTCTTAGTCTTTGCCTGTTGTTTTCCTGCTTTTCTTGGAGCCATCTTCCTTTCTTTTGCCCTGAATATGAGTAGCAAAAAGTTTGAGCTGAATCACACATAAACCCTACTTCATGTATATAGGAAAACATCAACCTCACACACAAACATCTCCTACTAGTGTGTGTGTGTGTGGGGAGAGAGAGAATAGCATAGACATGAAGTGAAGCCACGGCTCTTCTGGTTAGAGTGCACATTTTTGAGGAGAAACCAATAAACCTGAGCTTCCTAGCTTAATACAAGAGCCATTGAAGGAGCTAATATATATTGGCTGTTCATGGTGGCAGTGATGCAAACCCATTGCAGTGTTTCATCCGAGAGGACCATGATATAAGCGTAGAAGGACGTGCAGGTGCAAGAACCATTATGCAAGCCTTACTACTGAGAAATGCACCCGAACTCGTCTGCTCATTTCTTCGTCATCATCATTACGATGATCCATAGCCAAATGTGAGCTCAAATTCATTGTGCCATATGTTCAAGCAATGCGTACAAGAAATGCACCATTCAAATGGGACTTACACGACTCTCTGTTGTGTGAGCTTGTGCTTTAAAGTTTCCTATTCCTATTGGGAGAAGTAAAGGTAAGCCTAATGTATCTAATATTTGAATGGGAGTAAAGGTGCTAATCCTAAGGACGTAAAGGTAAGCCTAAGGTATCTAACATTTCAATGAACGTAAAGGTAAGCCTAAGGTATCTAACATTTGAATGGAAGTTAAAAAATTCTATGTTGTGTATAAATTCACATGACCTCTATGCTATGTATATATTATATGGCTAAAGGTTGTGGTAGAACTAAAGTACTTAATGTTTATAGGAAAATGTAAACATAAGGTACCTAACATTTAGGTTCCTTTAGGTGCCCACCCACCCACCTCCCCTCTCCTATGTACATCTTGATGCTTCCACCCCAGGCAATGTGTGCCCTCTTTTTCTAGAGCGCCAATGCACAATATTGTGCCCCAATAGTCCCTACACCTGCATTCGAGAGAGCAACATTCCAAATGCAAGAGATAAGGAGAGTTCTCAACCATTGTTACCCGCGTACGCTAGACATAAGGAGAGATACCCGCCTACGCTAGAGATAAGGAATACGCAAGAGATACGTTAGAGATAAAAAAAAAATATCAATGTTTTCAGAATACGCTAGAGATAAAGAAAAATATCACTCGAAAAAATTGTTGCTCGAATTCTGCAAAGAACCTTCCAAACGATTGGGTAAGCGAAACCTTCCAAATGCAATGGTCGCAAGAGTTACGTTAAAGATAAAAAAAAATATCAATGTTTTCAGAATACGCAAGAGATACGTTAGAGATAAAAAAAAAATATCAATGTTTTCAGAATACGCTAGAGATAAAGAAAAATATCACTGGAAAAAATTGTTGCTCGAATTCTGCAGAGAACCTTCCAAACGATTGGGTAAGCGAAACCTTCCAAATGCAATGGTCGCAAGAGATACGTTAGAGATAAAAAAAAAATATCAATGTTTTCAGAATACGCAAGAGATCAATGGTCGCTCGTGCATTTCCACCCCCCCTGCAGAGCCGGGGGATGGTCTGCGCTAGCGCAGACCATCCCCCGGCTCTGCCGGGGGGGTGGAAATGCAAGAGCATGGCTTATTAAGGTCCAGCGACGCCTGTATCTTCGCCCAGCGACGCATGTGTCTTTGCCCAGCGACGCCTCCACCTCCTGCACCACCTCCACCTACTCAAACGCCACCGGCTCAACCTCTACTCATACACGCCTCCATCGCCTCTCCTCCAGCATGTCCACTCCCCCGGCAGAGCCTGGGGATGGTCTAGCGCAGACCATCCCCAGGCTCTGCCGGGGGAGTGGACATGCTGGAGGAGAGGCGATGGAGGCGTTGCGGCCAGCGCTGCCCCCGTCTCCTCACAAAAGACCTTCTCAACATCGTCTCCGCCTACGCCACAACTTGGACGTCCTCAACACCGTCACCGCCTACGAAAGCAACAACGTACACCTCCAACGAAGCCGCTGCCGGCGCACAGAAAAGAAGAACAGAGAAAAATCGAGAAATGAAAAAAAAACTCACCTCTTCTCTTGCATTCGTCTGCCTGCTTGCTGAGTTGAAAGTATCCTTCATGTACCCTAAATATCTCTTTTCTTCGTGTACCCTTTAAACTAAGCACCACATATGTGTGTGTGGCCTAAAACATACTTAGCCTAAAAATAGATACATATACACACACACATATATATATCTAAAAATGTATTAAGCTATAAGTGTTTTATTGTACACACGTACATTTTATAGTTTAGGCTATTTAAATATGTATATATATATTGATGTTAATAAATGTGTGTTGTGTGTGTAGCCTACTAGATATATAATCTAATATATTTGTATATCCTAAAATAAGTAAAAGACTAGTCTCTTTGTAAATACACACACACACTAAAATACATATATCCTCGTCGGGGGATTCTTAGCCTAGAATATATACAATATAATAATATAAATATAAACATGTGTGTATGTGTATTTACATATATCCCCATCCGGGGTTCTTAGCCTAGAATTTATACAATATAATAATATAAATATAAACATGTGTGTGTGTGTATTTACAAAGAGATAAGCTTTTTATTAAAATAACACTTAGAATCAATAAATGTATATATTTGTGTATTTTTTTATATATTTGTAGATACATATATATTTGTATATTTTTTATAAAAAAATTTGATCGTGGTCATTCTCAATCGTGATTGCTCCACCTTGTTTTATCATTTCAACCACCTACATTCTCAATCGTGATTGCTCCACCTTGTTTTATCATTTCAACCTCCTTCATTCTCAATCGTGATTGCTCCACATGTTCCTTCGTTTTTATATTTTCATTTCACATTTTCGTCTCTCCTATCCTTTCTGTTTCACATTTTCGTCTCTCCTGTCCTTTCTGCATCTTCATATTGCCTTCCCTATGGAGCACACTGTTACCTTTGAGTGGGAGCTTGATGGCAGTAGCAAAAAATCTCAAACTTTAATACTTCTCCACCAGACCACGCTTGTCAGTCACGGATATCTACAAGGGTTTTTGCCTTCTTCACACGCCCTTTCTGGAGTGAAAGCTACTAGGACCGATGGAAGCCTACAGGAAATCATCGCTCATTATGATATGGAGGGCAATAAAAACTACTTCATAGATATTTCTCGAAGTAAAACATATATGCTACAATGTAGTCCTCTTTGTGCTGCTGATAGTCTTGATTCTAGTGCTGACGACATTGCCCAAGATGTCCGACATTTGGAGAGTTTAGTGGATGAAGAATTAGGGACACAAAACACCCATGTTCATATCTCGAGCTCCTCCTCTGAGAGTGACTTGAATGGCTCAGCAACTATTTTGCAACCAGGTGAAGGCACAAGCAATCCAAAAGGTTCAAAGCACAAGATCTCTGAAGATGAATGTATTGCTTCAGAGAGTATACTTTCGGTTCTTCGTAAGAAGGAGCAACCTTCTCTTCTGCGTTCATTGTTGGAAAAAGTTACTCGAGTCATCCAAGTCCAGGAGGTGCCAAGACATTATGATGGTGATTCCATCCTAGAGTTTCCACCAACATATGGCAAAATAGCAAATATGGATGGAATGGAGCAAAAATATGATGGTCACCTATGGACACGTCCAGTAACATCAAACATGTCTGTAAGTTGTACCGTGCGTATTAGCTATTGTGTTGGTACTTTGGAGTGCCATAGGCTCAGCTGTCCTTTTTACTTGAACAATAAAAGGTATAACAACACCTTCTTTCATGGACATCTGACAAAAAAGATTGCAATTGGACTTTTGACAGAGGATGAGAAATCTAAAATAGTTTGTCACTTTTGTCGCAAAACTGCACATTGTGTGCAAGTGTGTAGATGTATTGTGTATTACGTAATGCCTCGTGACACAACTATTACAAGAATGATGCTCCACACTGGGCTGCATGAACATCCAGTTCAGCCAGGAACTTCAAGGTCAATGTTGGAGCGTGTGAAAATGTTTGTTTCTCAAGTGCTGAAAACCCAGAGAAGTGCTGGTCCTCGAAAAATACAGATGGATATTGTGAAGGATATGCTATTTTCCTCCATGATGAATCAAAATGATGAGCTACCTACAAGTATTGGGGATCATGAGCTCTGCAATTTTTTGGAGGAGTTGAGTCCTCTTGTGGAAAACCAGAGGTGAGTATTCACTCTATAACTTAATTATATTTGGAAGTATTTTTCTACATTTGGTCCTCTCTTTATTGTGAAATTATATTTTTTAGGTTTAGACGCATTGTATCCCAGGAGAAAAGAAAATTGATGCCAGCAGGAGAGGGCTTTGATAGCATCCTTCTTATACAGAGAAGATCTTGCTATTCATTTATACAAGGTAGCCGTTTCCCAGGACAAGGTGGCCCTGATGACAAATGTTATGTCTTTAAGATGTCTTTGCGAGGACCAGCATCAGGCGTGGACTTGGTGAATCGCATGCGGTGTGACAGTGGAGGTGACTTGTCAAAGTCCTAGGTTTTGTTTGATCACACTCATCGAGTTTTTGGTTGGTCAACAATGGCTTGTCATGTTTACGACCCAAGGTGAGACTACGAACTCCAATTTTTTCATTTCTTTCATTTACCTTGAATGATAGCTGACTGAAAAAATTATCTCCAAAATCTTATAGTGTTCAAGAGCTGTTGACAATTGCCACATGCGAAATGAAGGAGGAGGATACAAAAAGCCAAGTACTATTTTGGGAAATGCTGAATAGCACAATGGAGCAATGCGGTTATGCACCCGCACACTTCTATGGGTTTATGGCTGATGAAGCAGGGTCTAATTGGTGTGCAGTTAGGACCGTTTTCAATGGGGGTCCGCACAACATTATGGAGGACAGGGAGCGAACGTGCTTATTCCATTGGAAACAAAGTTTGATGAAGCATGCTAAACAATGCGTGAAGGCAGAAAGTCGACAACACCATATTGACTTGTGTGAAGAATGGAGATTGGCAACCAATAAGGAGTCAGCTTTCTTAAAAAGTAAAGAGATTCGTGAGTGGTGGAGAAATGGACATGTTCATGAGGGAAAACTATCAGTGATGGATACGTGGATGAGTTGGTGGGAAGTACGAATAGCACATTGGGGCAACCTCATGTCAAGGGTGAGAAATTTTATAGAGAACTGATATGTTGTATGGATGCATTTGCATTGGAGTCAATTTTATGAATTCTTGTATGAAACCTCTTGTGTGCAGGTGGTCTTAAGCTCGGTGGATTTAGCACAAACCCCTCGAACAAACTTATCTGAAAGTGTACATGGGAGTTGGCTTGCTGGTGAAGGATACAAGGAAAAGGTTAGCTTGTATGATGCGTGCATTTCAGATATGGCAAACACTTTACTACAAAGTGCAAAGCAATATGCATATCAGATGGGGAAGCACAAAGGTGAGGGACCAAGCTTGAGCAAGTTGCTGGATAGGGTAGCAGCAAGGTCAAGACTAACACCACCACAAGTGGCTTGCATGGTCCATGAAACAGTAGCTAATACTCCTATGTATGAGGAATCAAGGCCTCTACATGGAGATAAGGAGACTATTCAACGGAAGAGGGTGAGGACCACGGAAGTAGACCAATGCTCACATCGTCCAGGTTATGTCATGCAGAGCAGACATCGTCAAAACCGGGGAACAGCAAGAAGAGTAAGTTTTGGAGATAGATCTAGAACAAACAGTGCAGCAAGTCCCGCTTCAAGGGGAGGACCAAAAAGTCCAATGACTGGAGGAAACAAAGAAGTCGGACATGAAGAGCCTAAACAACATTATGGCACAATGAGCGGAGGACAAATGCATATAAAGGAAGAGGCCGTTGGACGCACAATGTGGGCCATTAGACGAACCCCATTGAACTCAAAAGTCAAATGTTTGGGAGGTATTGATGGAAGACTTAAGTGCAACTCATACATACAGGGAAGCTCTATTGGAGTTGTTGCCCCTAGCTTCTACTCAGAGCGACGACATCCTAGTCTGGGAGGGCCAAAGGCTCAAATGATGTGGTTTTGTCCTTCAGATGTTTCACACACATGGCATGTAGATCCAAACATAATATACAAGCCATCATACCCAGATACGTGGAAAGTGGATGTTGGGACCAACATAACCAGCCAAGAGGTAGATAAATTAGTAAAGGCAGGGTTCAAGTTAGATGTTACTCATGAAGAACCTTTTGTGTCGGGGGTGGGAGAAACATCCACACAAGCAGCGGGCAACAAAGAAAATGACAAGAGGCCACATGATGCTACACAAAATACAAAGAGATCAACCAAGTGGAGGCATTGGATTTCCAAAGAAGCAGAAAAGAGGATTGGTAGTGCCGAGGCCGTGACAGCGACAGTGCTTAATGAGAGTGCAATGTAGCCATCCCCCTACTCTATTTTTCATTTGGCATGTGAGAGTGGAGAGGACTATTTTATACACATCAAGGTACAACCTTGGTGTACATGTCCTGATTTCGTGCAAAGAGAATCTAGAGGAAAGTCTTACGTTGCATGTAAGCATATCTATTTTGTCTTCTTGCGAGTTTTGGGATTACATAAGAATGAGGATATGGTAATGCATCAACCGACACTATCACCAGAGGAAGTGGACAATATACTATCACGTCCTCGAAGCAAGGATGTTTGTGCTTATACTTAAGCTTTAATCAAGCCTGTTTATGCCTATACTTAAGCTTTAATCAAGCCTCTCATGTTTGTGCCTACTTAAGCTTTAATCAAGCCTTCCATGTTTGTGCTTACTTAAGCTTGTAAGGAAATGTGAAGTCAATCTTTTTGTAAGAAAATTTGAACCAATATTATTTTTGTCTTGCTTTGGGATGGAGTATACTGTCACGTACTCTAAAGTCTTATTGTAGGTAGCTTGCGACGCTATGGTAAAGGAGTTATACCAACCAGATATCTTCTTGTAAGGAAATGTGAACTCAATCTTTTTGTAAGAAAACATGAGCCAGGTATACTTGTTTTTACTTGTGTTGAAATAAACATTGGAAGAAAGGTACATAGATAGGTATTTTTGTGCCTATATTTAAGTTTCTTGGACATAAAATGTGTGTTTATATGTAGGAAGGTAGGTATGTAGGTATGTATGTATGTATGCATGCATGTATGTATGTATATATGTAGGAAGGTAGGTAGGTAGGTAGGTAGGTAGGTAGGCACGCAGGTAGGTAGGTAGGTAGGTAGGTGTGTATGAGAATATACATGTATATATGTATGTATGTATGTGAATGAATATAGGTAGGTAGGTAGGTAGGTAGGTAGGCAGGTAGGCAGGTAGGCAGGCAGGTAGGTAGGCAGGTAGGCTGGCAGGTAGGCAGGTAGGTGTGTTTGAGAATATACATGTATATATGTATGTATGTATGTGAATGTATTTATTTCTCTTTCATAAATACTTACTATATAAAAGCTCACCAAAATGTATCATTTTTCTTACAAGCTCACATAAAACTATCTTATCTCCAAAAAGATCGCCAAATAAAGCTCGCAAAAAAATCAAACCCTCTCATACCAACTATGTCGTCAATCCCTAGTTTTGGGCTATGACTATAGGAGATGGAAAAGCAAGCTTGGTAGTTGGGTCCCTTTGGATTCTGAAGAGAATTGTCCAGAGTTTGAATTTAACATCATAGTCCATCCATTCATAGATCCTAGGAACCTTATAGTAACATCAAACTGGAGACTACAACATGTAAGAGAGTCGCTTGAGTTTCTGGACGAAACATCACCTGAATATAGATTCAAAGTAGATGATATTGTTGTTAGTACAAGGATGGAGAGTGTAACCTCATGCATCACATGTCTTCCCCCAAAAAATGTTGTATTTGAGCCACTTGCAACAAGGGCAAGTTTGTTAAGTTGAAAAGGATTTCTCCAATAATGTAATCAATATATTCTGCTAAATTTTGTCTTGACTTCTTCACAAAAATGGTCAACATATTGTTCGCAACACAAAACAAGGTTTAACAGTTGAATATCAAATTGTTGATACTGAATTTAAGTACAGAATATAGTCCCAAAAAGGGTGTGTTCATATGGACAAAATGAACAAAACAAAAGCCAATTTGTGGAATCACTCAACAAAATCAACTTTTTTTTGGCATGGGATGACCCTGGATCTTTAGAGAATCTTTCTCTCTTCTGTTTGCTTCGATCAAATTTGGCTGATTGAGGTTCAAGTTTTGGTGTTTTGAGCTCTTGAGGTGTTGGAAAGGAAGACTTTGCAGTGGATTCCTCAACTGGTGGTAAGTTGGGCTCTTCTCTGAGATCTTTAGGTGTTGGAGAGGGAGATTTGGCAGTGGGGTCTGGTTTTGGAGAAGGTTCTTTGGAGGTTGGCTTTGGAGACTTGGCAGTCTTCTTGGGGAACATGAAAAAGAAATTGAATGGAGAGCCAACGTTTGCCCTCTTACTTTCTTTGTTGGATGAACGACGCTTCTGAATTTTAAATTTCAGTGGTGAGTGAGACCTTTAGTAGCACTCTTTGACAGGGGTCTTCTCTTTGATTGGGGTTTTCTCTTTGACAGGGGTCTTCTCTTTGATTGGGGTTTTCTCTTTGACAAGGGTCTTCTCTTTGGTATGAGTTTTCTCTTGAGCTGGTGAAGAGCTCTTCTCTTTAGCAGGAGGGCTAGGGCTCTTCTCTTTAGCAGGAGGGCTAGGGCTCTTCTCTGTAGCCTGAGGGCTCTTCTCTGTAGCCTGAGGGCTCTTCCCTTTAGAATGGGTCTTCTCTTTAGTAGTGCTCTTTTTCCCCTTGGAAGATTTGCTCTTAGTAGGGCTCTTCTTTCTTTCCTTCTTCTCTTTGGCAGAGGTCTTTTTCTTTTTGGATGAGCCATCCTTGACATGGCTTTTCTTCTCCTCCTTTTTTCTTTTCTTTGAAGTTGTACCCTTGGCTCCTTTCTCAGGTGGAAAGGGGGAATCAGGATCAACTGGATTGATAGATCTTTCCAAAACCATAGACACTGCCTTCTCCCTTACCCAACTTACCCAAGAACCTGGATATTCATGCAACTAAGGCAAAAGAAAATGATAAAATTTCTTAATATGAGAAAGTCATTAAATGTATTGACCCAATCAATCAATGCTATTATTACATGAACTTACAGTAAGTGTTGTCATTCTAAATCTTGACTCAAGATATCTCCAAGCATTAGCAAGCACCATCCATCCACAAGATGTTGAGTCTTTCTGCAAAGGAACTTCTTGATTGTAGTACTTAAAATCTTCAAGTTTGTAGTCTTCATAGGTGGAACCTAGAAAACTCGGATAAGTTTGGCAGCACTGCAAGCATAAAATATTGAGGGTCAACCAAACAATTGAAAACTTACAAAATATTGCTCTAGAACATAAACCATGGTAAAGTTGATTCTTACATTTTACTTCTCCCATGAATGGATGCTAAAGAATTCATAAAGATTACATCTCTATCCAATAGATTGAAGATAATAAGACTCCAATGGCCTCTGTGATAAAATGAATACTGCAATTAGTTGTGAATATTGTAATGATGGACAAAAGATAATTGAGTGTGAGTCTTACACTTCAACATAAGGGTATATAATGTAATTGCATGTCAGCATATCAAAGTGCTTTAGAAAACTTGCAAGATCCCCTTGCCTATTGAAAAGGCATTGTGTAACAAGGGGATCAAGAATGGTCACTTGCATAGCCATTGAGTCAGGAAGATCCCTCATAAGACATCTGGAGACATAAACAAAACATATCAATAAAATATGGAATCTGAGAAATTCATCAAGAAAGCAAAAGGAAATCCACACAAACCTTAGACAGATGAAGAGGACTGTGTCAGATATCTCAATATTATGATTCACAAGCATACTTGTGTCTTCAGGGGCAATGTCACAATAAACCTCATCCTCTCCATGCATGGAGACATCTACTATCATTTGACCTATTACATTCTGATAAAGTTCTGAATTGGATGCATGAAGAATTTCAGCTTGCTGAGAAAGAATGGCATCCTCTGTAATCTTCTCCTGCTCTCTCTCTTTCTCCACTTCTTCTTTAATATCTTGAGCTTTTCTTGTACTATAAGTATGCGAAACATCTTCAATAACAATTGATTGTTTGGGTTGTCTTGCTGGAGGAATATTTAAAATTTCAAAAGCCCTCATATCTTGACTTGGAATGGGTTCCAAAGTTTTGTCAAACTTGTATCTAAGTCTGGACACAAGCACAAAATCTTTGCTCATGAGAGTGATCCTATGAGCAAATGCAGCAGCAATGTATCCATCATTCATAAAGTCGATCAAAAAATCCTCAGCAGCCTCTTGAAGACACATAAGGGCCTGTGACTCCCATCGGACTTTATCAAGATTTGTGTTTCTCATTCTGCCAACTAACCTTTCTGATATGTCCCTGACAACCCGCATAAATGGCAGTCGAGGGATGAGAAGATTAGTAGATTTCTGTGCCGCTCTGATCTCTCTTAGTGACTTCACCTGATAGTTTAATCTCTTTCTTGCTGTTGCCCTAGCACGAGGCTTTGGAGGAGGCCTTTCTTGTTTTTCATCGACAACCGGCTCTTTGGAAGATCCTGGTTTGTCTTGAGCTTTTTCAGTCTCCAAAGGGGCGTAGACTTTCCTTGCAGTCTGTTTTGTCCTCGCCATTGAAGTTAAAGAAAAAGAATAGACCCGATCGGGGTGATTTGTGAATTGAGATAAAAAAACTAACAAAGGCCCGAACTAAGCGATGGGGTGGATCCGAATTGTTTGGATTAGCTCTATCGCTTGATTCGGGCTGAGACTACAAAAGATGGAACTAAGCGATGAAAAGCTTCCAAAAGCATTGGAATAGCTCAATCGCTTCATTCGGGGAATTTCCAAGTGATAGGGGAGGATCCGGAACCAAGCGATGAAGAAGGTCCGAGATGTTCGGATGAGCGTTATCGCTTGATATGGGTGAGAAGGGTAAAAGGAGATTCCGGGAATTTCGGAGGAGCAATTTCGCTTGATTCCGTGTCACTGAAAAATAGAAATGTTTTCAAGAAAATTAAATTTTTATACCTCGAATCCGTCGTACATAGGACCATTGGATACACGTGTCATGCAATCATTTTTGCCACGTGGCATGAACGGTCACTATTTAAGGTATTTTTGCCATGCTCCACGTGCTCCGTCAGATATTCTCAAAAATTCTCTCTCGTTTTTTTTGCCAAAGCCCGCACCAGATGATAGAAACATTCCTTTACTTTTGGACCACTTATTTTCGCTTAGTCGGCCTCTATTTTGCAAGCTCTATTTTGCAAAAACTCTCTCTCTCTTTTTTGAACCTTCAAATTACCAAAGCCCGTACCAAGCGATAGAAGCATTCCAAATATTTTGGACTACTTATTTTCGCTTAGTTCGGGCTCTGCCATATAGTGACTTCCAAGTCTTCTTCAGAATTGTTCCAGCATTTTTCTCAAATATCACAATGAGTAAAAGTGTTGAGGGAAGACATGAACTTGTTGAAGAAAGCCTAAGTGAAAGACTCTTGAATGCTATTTTGCAAGATGGTCATGACATGAAGGTATACGCAGATGCAGTGGAGATATTCAATCCAAGGTTTGTTCTTTCACATGTTTTGATGAAGCTTAAGGACATTCTTGAAGAGGAGTACAAACAATTTGAAATGTCAATTGAAGGTCATTGTTTTCATATCGGAGACAATGATTTTTGTCACCTTACAGATTTTACTCAGCTGTCAGTGGAGAAAGCCAAAGTTACAAAGAGGTTCAGTAGATTTTCAAATAGAATCTCTTTCACATGCCCTTCATCCATTTCTTGTCCAATTCATAAGAAGCTTTGTAACCTTGTCTTCAAAGATGTCTCCTTTCTTTTCTTTCTATTTTTGAGAGCAGAAATAAAAGATAAAGAGCAAGAATCAGATATTGATGCAGAGAAGGAGGAAGAAAACTTAAATGTCACCACAGTCTCAAAGCTAGAGAAAAGTGAGATTTTAGAAGAGGAAGAAATTGATGTTCAAGCTGAGGAGAAAGAAAGTGCAAATCTTGATGTTGCTGAATTTAGGGCTTTCACTGTTACTGAAGAGCCCTTAGAGGAAGCAAGCATATCTGAATCCTCTGTTACTGTTCCAAGCCTTCCTTTCTTCTATATCAATGATGTGAGATCCCTCTGTTCCCACCGAGCAACAGATTCGGGGTACTAGCAGCGGAAGTAGCACTTCTCGCGCGGGACAGGGGTCCCACATTTGGGGCCTCGTCCACGGATATCCAGACAAGAGACTAATCCGTTGGTTTTTCCAAAACCGGACTCGGAAAAACTTCCCTTACCCGGAAAGCACGGGCGATTCCACCAGGATAACTTTTTACTCTAACGTAGTCAAGACCATTACTGATCAAGCTGATTCGATTGCACCTATAAAGGTACTCGTCCGGATTAAAGAAGAAACTTGCACTTGGATCATTGGAATAACGCTTTTTTCCCCATTCAAGAGGCACAGCCGTTGATTCCTATCCATAGAACAATTACTATCCGGGATTTACTTTATCTATCGTAATAACAGAAATTGAGCCTCGATTTACGGATCCATCAGTCCAGCCTAACCCCATCCGATCCCATGGGTTAGCCAACCGCCCAACCACTGTAGTGATTGGATCCAATTTGGAATTTGGTTAGGTTTTGTCCCGAGTACCAAGGAAAAGAGTTCCAAGGCCCCCTAGCCGGAAGTTCATGCAAACATAAAATTAGGCACACCACTTACACACCCAATATGAAATTGCCTTTTTCTTAGCATCAGCTAACTTTAAAACAATCCTTTAATGAAACCATAGTACCACTGATCACAGTCTTCCAAATTATCCCGTTGATTCTCAAATTTTCCATCATTCCTTCATCAGAGTATCTATGGCATCATTGGCAACTAGAATGCTCACCACCTGTCCACTCAGGGGCCGTTTCAATAGTTCCTAGCCCATAATACTCGGCAATATAATCACTTATCAAGATGGACTCTCGTTGAAGATCAGCAAGATCAACCAACAGATCCATATAAAGAGCCATGGACTCATCCATTGAAGACCAGCAAGGTCAATCAACCAGATCCATGCCCGGTTTCAGAAAACAACTCTTACTCCTTGTTCCAATATCTTCCTCGATGCACGCGGGGGTATCCTAGGCGACCCAGAGCCCGAGTACCGTATGGTCAGCACCCTCTAGGATCCTTCGCAGGTGACCTAGCGCTTCACTCATAGGCCGCTTCCTTGGTCCCTCATCCACCGTACCGGAAGCTCACCATTTTAATCGAACCGAGGCTGGTCAAGACCTCGGCTGACTTTGCTACGCGAGACGTCTTCCATTGACTCTCCGTTCAGCAGTTGCAACTTTATCAGTTAGGTCTCCACGACCTTAATCACAAGACAGTCAAAACGCTTCCCCAACATTCTTGACATAAAACAGCCATTTACAAACAGCATTTACAAACAGTTTACAAATACAGTTTCTATATTAACTCTCATTTTTTCACATTATCCCTCATTAATCCACATTACTTATTCCACATTATCCCTCATTAATCCACATTACTTATTCCACATTCCATTTATATGTGTACTCATCCAATCACCTCATTTTCCATCTCTTCACTTCAGATTCCTTCACATCACATATCATATATTCACATCCGTACATCCACATCCACATCCACATTCACATCCATACATCCACATCTACATGCTTCCATTTTCACATCCTCATTTATACATCCACATCCCATATCCAAATTCATACATACACATTCATATCCACATCCACATGCATACATCCATTATCACGTCCTCATTCATACATCCACATCCACATACATACATACATCCACATCCACATTCCCATTCACATCTATACATCTATATCTACATGCACATTCACACCCATACATCCACATCTATATCCTCATTCACATCCATACATCCACATTCATGCATCCACATCTACATGCATACATCCATACATACACATCCACATTTACATCCATGCATCCACATCCATATCCTCATTCACATCCATACATCCACATTCATGCATCCACATCTACATGCATACATCCATACATACCCATCCACATTCACATCCATATTCTCACCCTATCACAACCCATATACATCTTATCCCATCACATACACTTCTTACCTCATCCCATACACATCCTATCACTTCTTAACTCATCTTATCACATCCTAACTCATCTCATATGCATCTTATCATATTTTATCACTTCCCATATCTTTTATGCATACTTCTATGCATGAAATTCAATTATGCTAAAAGTAACACTTTTATAATAAAATAATCATCTCTTATGCATACCTCTATGCATGAAATTCAATTATACTAAAAGTAACACTTTTATAATAAAATATTCATCTCTTATGCATACCTCTATGCATGAATTTCAATTATGCTAAAAGTAACACTTTTATAATAAAATATTCATCTCTTATGCATACCTCTATGCATGAATTTCAATTAAGCTAAAAGTAACACTTTTATAATAATATATTCATCTCTTATGCATACCTCTATGCATGAAATTCAATTATACTAAAAGTAACACTTTTATAATAAAATATTCATCTCTTATGCATACCTCTATGCATGAATTTCAATTATGCTAAAAGTAACACTTTTATAATAAAATATTCATCTCTTATGCATACCTCTATGCATGAAATTCAATTAAGCTAAAAGTAACACTTTTATAATAAAATATTCATCTCTTATGCATACCTCTATGCATGAAATTCAATTATGCTAAAAGTAACACTTTTATAATAAAATATTCATCTCTTATGCATACCTCTATGCATGAAATTCAATTATGCTAAAAGTAACACTTTAATAATAAAATATTCATCTCTTATGCATACCTCTATGCATGAATTTCAATTATGCTAAAAGTAACACTTTTATAATAAAATATTCATCTCTTAGGCATACCTCTATGCATGAATTTCAATTAAGCTAAAAGTAACTCTTTTATAATAAAATATTCATCTCTTATGCATACCTCTATGCATGAAATTCAATTATGCATAATATAAAAATCAATTTCTCTAGGATTACAATGAATATCTTTCAATTAATCTAGGATGATAATTCCTAGAACATGGTAGGAAGTCCTCTTTTTATGCTTTGAATGAAATTATTTTATGAGTAATTTTTATAAAAATTTTGCCATAGCTCCGCTGCTATGACTGATAAATCTCAATTTTTCTAAGGGATAAAGCTTATCTTTAAGAAAATAATTAGAATGATCCGTAATTGGATCATTAATCCCTAATGGATTGAATCATCAATATTCATGAAATACATAAACTAAAAGCATAGAAAAAAGCCATTAATTTGGCCTCAAGCATAGATTAATCTTGGATTAAGGAAAAGCTTTATGAAAAGCTTCATTTGGATTGAGAATGGGTCATGAGTATGACCATTTCTTGAGTGAGAGAGAGAAATTACATAAAAACCATTTGAATTAAGCATAAATGGAAATTTATGTAATTCTTAACTATCATTAATCAATTAACTTCAATAGCATTCATCAATTTATGTAACTCTTCACTACCATTCATCAATTAACCTCAATAGCATTCAAAAACCATTCCAATTAAGCTTCTCAAGCTTGAGAGGGGTTGAGAAGAGAGAAGCATTGAGAAATTATAGAAAAGATCAAAATTCACCATTTACCTTACAAATTGCTTGATTCTTTGTTCACGGTAGAGGCCCCCAACCAATCAATTGGTTAAGTATGTTGATGGAGCCACCAATGGGGATGGAAGAAAGAGGGAAGTTCCAATTTCTTCAATTTGGAGAGAATTTTAGAGAATAGTAGAAACTAGCATTATTTCAGCATAACTCTAGTATAGTAAAATTCTTCTCCCTTTTTCAAAGGACTCATGTTCTATTTATAGGAGAGGGAAGCTCTAACCAAAGCTAACTGAATTCTAGAATTTTCTAAATTCAGTTTGGTTGAATTTAGACTAGATTTGGACCTAGTTTGGTTACTTTTTGATTCGGTTTGGTTCCATTTTGATTTGGTTTGATTCAAGAGAGAGGAGAGATAAAAATATCACATTATTTTAGAGTTTAAAACTCATTCAAGCATGTGAAATATGCACCTCCTTTAAAGAATTTCCCTTCCTTACATATGTGTCAAAATGGAATGATTATACCCAAAATATCTCATATTTTTAATATTGCTCATAGTTTTTTTTACTAATAAACCTTGTACATATTCAACTCTTCATCTTATGTGAGCATTTACTCATTTTTGGATACTCAATTTATCTCATTTTTTTGATATTACTCATAGGTTTTTTACTAATAAACCTTGTACATATTCAACTCTTCATCTTATGTGAGCATTTACTCATTTTTGGATACTCAATTTATCTCATTTTTTTGATATTACTCATAGTTTTTTACTAATAAACCTTGTACATATTCAACTCTTCATCTTATGTGAGTATTTACTCATTTTTGGGTATCTTCTTTTACAAATAGGATTTATCTCCTCTCTACACATGGATTGATGCTATTGGCCCATAGGAACCTTAATTGGACCATAATCCAAAAATTTCTGAAATTCTAGACCCTTAGGCTAAGGTCCTTCATATCCATTTTCAATTAATTCTAATTGCACATTGGAAAGTTCTTTTTGAATTTCTATTTCAGGGGAGCTTATTTTAATAAGATGAGTTATTTTTCTATCCAAAAATATTCATAATCTGAATATTCTCTCTCTAGAATATTTTCTCTCTCTATGCCAAAACAGGCAGAGACAAGATCTCTTATATTTCAGAAAAGGGAATTGATTACAGGAGAATATGCTGGACATTTTGAGAGGCTGGGGAGGAATCTTACAAATGAGAAAGATTTTATTCCTTTGTCCTATCTTCAATGTCTCTTGAATATCAGGGAAGACTACTGTATTGCAGCAATTTCAGAAGCTTGTGAGGTGACCAAAGACTTTATTGATACAGAAGTAGAGTCAAAGGAAGAGTTTTTGGCACTTGATTTGCAAACATCTCACCACTCATTTATCCCTGCTCTTGATGCACTTGCCTTGTGCCTTAAAAGAGTGGATGAGGAGAAACCTTCCCTTAGAGATGAGGATTTTGAGAACAGGCTTATTGAGTTAGGTGTAGAGTCTTTTGGCAGAGATTTTAAGCTTTAGGTCTGGTACATTTAAAAAAGGAAGTTCTCGCTTGATAGTGAGACTTTTCCATTCCTTGTGTGTTCCATGTTGCAAGGGGTCCTTCTGTAGCAAAATATGGTCCATGCAAGTAAAGAATATGCTACAAAGACAATTCTTTGTTAGTAAATTTAAGAAATTACACTTTAATTTTAACAGTTTTGATAAGTCTGAACACTCACCAAGTAATAAGTTATGTCTTTTTCTCCCCAGGCATCTATGATAGCTTTTATTAAAAGATTTATTGCTTTTTTGAAATCATCTGCATAAGTATTTGAACCAACTTGTTGTCTTAGGACTTCGAAAAAATTGTCGAGTTTTTCCAAACTTCCATACATTTGTTGGCTACATCTGGTCTACTTTTGACATTTGTGGTAATGACACATAGATGTTTCCAGCAGTTCCACATTGCATTGACTTGTTTGGTGTCATGGTTGCTCAAAAATCTTCTTGCTTTTTCTCCTCCCCTTGAAACATCTTGCAGAACATCACCTGTACCTCTAGAAAGAACAGGATCTTTTTTAAGATGCACTTCGCCACCATGGAAACCCATTTGAGAGAGCAAGGCTTCACATTTTTCTATGCACTCATCTGCAAGTTTAGTCGGCTTAATAGAATCTGCATAGTCCAGATGAAGTCGGAGCAATTTGTCCAAGATTCTTATCTCTGCATGCAATGTACATATATGCACATTTTTTAAATGTATTGGTAGAATTGGATCCCAAATTTTAACAGAAGTTGGATAATCGACAACATTCACATTATTTCTGGATGGTGGTTTTCCAATCTCATTTTTTGCAAGCCATTCTCTTGTCCCTGTGCTTGCCATGTAATAAAGACATGGATATTTGGTATTTGCTCCTCCACATACACCAGGGGGATTTTTTTTTGCGAGCTTTTTTTGCCGAGCTTTTTGGAGCAATGAACAAGGAGTCCGAGCTTTGCAAAGGACCATGAACTTACTATGAGCTTTGTAAAGGACCAAGAACTTACTTACATATAAATAACAAGCTTTGAAAGATCAACAATATAAATTTCAATCTTTTGATCCACATCATACTTATTGATATAATTACATATATTCATATATGTAACTAAATTCATGCACCTCATACATATACACATACAAAATATACATATACATACATACATGCAAGAGCTACCTACATACATACTAACATATATACATACATACATACATACATACTTTCTTACTTACTTAAATATAAAAAACAATCCTTTAAAGATAAAAAATATATATATCGATCTGTAAAGTTCCAAACCATGAAAATCTCGATTACAAAGTCTTTGATCCACATCATACTTATTGATATAATTATATATATACATATATCTACCTAAATTCATACACCTCATACATATACATATACATACATACATATATACAAGAGCCACCTACGCAGCACTAACATATATACATACATTGCATACATACATACTTTCTTACTTACTTAAATATAAAACACAATCTTTTAAAGATCAAAAATATATATATCGATCTTTAAACTTCCAAACCATGACAATCTCGAATACAAAGTCTTTTGATCCACAAATTATAGCATTCTAATTATAGCATTCTTCTACATGTCATCCCGACCTAATGAGAAACCTCCCAGACATGCTTTGGCTACCTCCATGTCATTCTCTATCCCCATATAGTGCCTTTTTAACTCTTGGCATGCACGTCCCAAGCCTCCACATCCCGCAAAAACGTCCAAGACACTATCTCCTTCACTTGAGAAGGTCTCCATTAGCCACCTACAATGAAATACAATCATAAACGTGCATCTAAGTATTTTGAAAAAGTAGCTATGAAAATGACCAGAATGAAAATTATCTCACCTAAAGAACATAGGAGATCTTTCTGCACCACCTCGAATGTAGCGCTCCAAGACCATTGTGCGTTGGAATGGATGCTTCTTATTCTTCTCAAAAATGAAATTTCGTTGAGCATTGAATAACTTCTTTGAAACATTTTGCCCAGCCTCACGATCAATAATAGGGACATGGCAATTTACTCGATAGAACATACTAAGCGCCAATGTATCCACCTACCATAACGAGAAAACATTATGTTTGGATATCCATACCACATAACATGTATACACAAAGGGAAATATTTCAGAGATTATGACTTACCCGTTCTCCATTGTCATACAAATAACTTGATTCCACATGAACAGACATTGTTCGATGCATGACCAATCCAACTTTCTTTCCCATGGAATATATTTTAGGAAGTTGATCCATTAGACTCAAACACACAAACCAACCCTCATCAGCCACAAACAAACCAACAAAACTGAGTGTGGCACGTATCAATGATGAAGAAACTTGATTCCATGAGGGACACCCATCTGTATCTACATCAATAACCTGTAAACCTGTAGGAAAGTCAGCCCATACGAGGCGAGCCACTGTATCTGAGGGAGCACCTCTATGAGATAGAGCCTTGGGAATCTTCATCAAGAATTCTTCCACACTACATAAAAGATTTATGATGTTTGGTTTTGGTAAGTACAACTTGGAAAACTAATTATATGGTGAAATTATTCTTTTTAACCTATCTGAGCCCTCCGAAAGAGTGTGGATGTCTACCAGCAATATGTGTGAAAAACATCTCTCACCTGCAAGTAAACAAGACAAAAAATGAGATGCATTTCGAAAGCACACACTTCTCAAAATAAATTTGCAATGGAAAGTACTCTTACTAGTCATGTCCATGATGTCACGTTGTCCTGACACCTCCCCCTCTTGAAGATGCTCTGGAGGGTCTCTCTCTTGATCTTCATTTGTGGGGTCTCCCTCTTGAACATCATGCATAATGTCAAGACGTCTCTTTGTTCGCCTCTCACGTTGCACTTGAGATGATGTAGATGTATGCTCTTGGTGTGATTGTGGCACTCGTGACAGTGGTGTGGATGGTTTTGGGGCCACGCGCGAGGATCCAACTACTGGAGACTGGGTCAAGATTGTTGGCTGTGGGGAAGGTATTCTAGAGTCTTCTTGAGTTGGGGGCTCTCTTTCAAGCTCAGATTGGCAATTCTTAAATTCTTCAAGAAATAGATCAAGATAATTAGTAAAAAGGTAAAAATCCCCATACCTTTTTGTATATGTATATGTACGTAGATGTATATGTATCTATGTATATGTATATGTACATGTATGTGTATGTGTATATGCATATGTATATGTATATGTATATGTATATGTATATGTATGTGGGTATGTATCTATGTATATGTATAGGTATGTATATGTATGTAGGCATGTGTCTATGTATATGTATGTGTATGTATATGTATGTAGGTATATGTATCTATTTATATGTATATGTATGTAGGTATGTATATATCAAAACTTAACAATGTTTCTTTAAAATCTAACATGCCAAATCTTAAATGTAACATGAACTTTGTATGTATGTAGGAATTTAGTGTATGTATGTAGGTATGTATTTATGTATGCATATGTATATATACATATGTATATACATATGTATTTGTATATGTATATATCTGTATGTATATGTATCTGATATGTATATGCATATGGATAGTTTACATATGTATAGGTAGGAAGGTTTACATAAACATGCATATAATTCAGTAGAAAGCAAAAAAGTACCTTTTTCTAGGAGCTCCTCACTTGGAGGCACATGATTTAGAGGATAGTCCAACCACCAAGGACATCTCTTAAATTCCCAATCAGAAACCCCTCTCTCAACCCATTCCTTCGGGTACATTGTTTCCGAGGAATTTGGATCTACCCATTCTTTGATTGCTTCCGTCTCTTCGTCCATTAGACCTTGGCCAATGAGTAGCTGCACCCACCTACATGTCCAAAATAAAACAAACAGTACTAAAATATTTTTTTAAAAGCGTATATGTATTTTCTACAAAAATGTAATGGCATTAGAAGATATATACCTATAGACAACCCTCTTTGCGGCATTCTCCACCTCAGGTTGCTTTTGGCCTTCCTTTACTTTTCCAATCTTTGCCCACACCTCATGGAAGTCCCATGGTATGTGTTTCGATCGCTCCTCTTGCACCCATTGCATAAATGGTGGGATGTAGACAACATCATCATATACCAATAAACCCTCCAAAATAGAGTCTGCCTCCCCTATTAGCTCTTCCCAATACAACTCTTTCTTCATATGCAGCAACGTCTTTTTGTTATCCCCAAACATCTCTGAAATTACCTTGTCCTTTGCCCTCCCGGTCATAAGCATTTGAAGCAATTCCGTCTTCCTATTTCAGCATCATACCAAAACCATAAGAGATTAGATATTAAGGTTAGTTTATGTTAAGGGAGGTTTATTGACATGTGACATACCTTTGAGTTGAAATCCGAGATATGGCGACTGTGTAGAGCTTTTCTTTGGTCAAAGCAACCAATCCCTTCTTGGACCAATCATAGTTATATACGAGTTGAAAGAATGCATCACCATTGGATGGGTTTGCAATTATGAGCATCTTGTACGCTCTATCTCGAAATGTTTGCTCTACACCACGTCTGGCTTTCTCACATTTTGTCTCATATTCTTGCAACCCCATGGCACGTCTATCAATGCATGATATAGCTTGCTTCACCGCATTTTCAAACGGTGTCTACGTATAACGAAAAGGACTCATTATCACTCACACGATTAAAAAACATTGATAATCCGTTTATTAATAAAAGATGGGAAATGCAAACACTACCTTCCACACAAGCTGTGCCAAGATTGTAGCTGGAGCATTGTACCATTGCTCTCCACTTCGTCGCTCCAAACTAAGCTCCATTAAAGCCCACCTCCTTACGTCTTCACCAAGGTAGTCCAATATGGATGATTTGTCTGCCATTCCAAATCGTTGAAACATGAAGATCTCATGTGACAATGTGGGTGTAACACTAGTGCGCACCAATCTGTGTTGTAAAGAGTCACAATGAGCTAAGAACTTAACTATGACTTCACAATGTCCATAATTAAGTAGAGAGAGATCACTTACTCATTTTGAGATCGCAAAGCCAATAGCAATTCTCCTTCTTGCTTCTTGTCCACAACCAAAAATTGACATTTGACCCGGACATGGCGTGAGGGGCTATGAGACCAAGCTAGAGAAAGCAAAATAAAGATATTACAATATATTACTTTTAATGTTGCATAAAATCACTCTATGACATTCAAAAGAACATACCTTCGCGCACTCGAGACATCCATGCCTTCACACGATGATTGCCATCCCATACAAGAAACTTCTTACCACTGAGATCCTCCCACTCAGTTCCTCTGATTTCATCCTCAAATCTGTCATGTTGTACCACCCAGTTTGGTCCCCATTCTTGCAAGTCTATTTGTGTGACCGCGAAATACATAGAGCTTCCTGGACGTGTAAGTGAAACTAAAAAAGGAGGAGATGCTTCGACATAACCATGGCAGTCAAAAGAATCACGAAACACCTCAAGTTGGGTAGAAACTGTACGGATGGATTCATTTGGAATCAGCCTGCATAAAGGGACCAATGGGGTAGAGGAATTGCGTTGCACAAAAAACTTAGTGAATACATCACCAAGCAATCCCAATTCAATAGATTTTCCAAGAAGCCTTCTATGGGTCTCCCCTTGACCAGTACTAGATTCAGGAATCTCCGTGTGAGTTGGAGGAGGTGAGCTCATTTCGTTCTCCAACACAAGCACTTCTTCCTCATGACCAAGAGAATTATGCGCTTCTGTTTCCTCTCTAACAGGAGATACATGTGAGGACAAAGGTGTCCGTGATTGAGCTTCCTCGCTAAGAGTCAAACAAACACGCCCAGATCTTAGTGAGTATCCCCTGTTGTCTGTAAGACACACACACCAAGCCCAAGTAAGCATATCTAAAACAATAAAACACAATCTCAATAGAATCTTGGCTATTCACATCATATACCTTTCTTAGTCTTTGCCTGTTGTTTTCCTGCTTTTCTTGGAGCCATCTTCCTTTCTTTTGCCCTGAATATGAGTAGCAAAAAGTTTGAGCTGAATCACACATAAACCCTACTTCATGTATATAGGAAAACATCAACCTCACACACAAACATCTCCTACTAGTGTGTGTGTGTGTGGGGAGAGAGAGAATAGCATAGACATGAAGTGAAGCCACGGCTCTTCTGGTTAGAGTGCACATTTTTGAGGAGAAACCAATAAACCTGAGCTTCCTAGCTTAATACAAGAGCCATTGAAGGAGCTAATATATATTGGCTGTTCATGGTGGCAGTGATGCAAACCCATTGCAGTGTTTCATCCGAGAGGACCATGATATAAGCGTAGAAGGACGTGCAGGTGCAAGAACCATTATGCAAGCCTTACTACTGAGAAATGCACCCGAACTCGTCTGCTCATTTCTTCGTCATCATCATTACGATGATCCATAGCCAAATGTGAGCTCAAATTCATTGTGCCATATGTTCAAGCAATGCGTACAAGAAATGCACCATTCAAATGGGACTTACACGACTCTCTGTTGTGTGAGCTTGTGCTTTAAAGTTTCCTATTCCTATTGGGAGAAGTAAAGGTAAGCCTAATGTATCTAATATTTGAATGGGAGTAAAGGTGCTAAGCCTAAGGACGTAAAGGTAAGCCTAAGGTATCTAACATTTCAATGAACGTAAAGGTAAGCCTAAGGTATCTAACATTTGAATGGAAGTTAAAAAATTCTATGTTGTGTATAAATTCACATGACCTCTATGCTATGTATATATTATATGGCTAAAGGTTGTGGTAGAACTAAAGTACTTAATGTTTATAGGAAAATGTAAACATAAGGTACCTAACATTTAGGTTCCTTTAGGTGCCCACCCACCCACCTCCCCTCTCCTATGTACATCTTGATGCTTCCACCCCAGGCAATGTGTGCCCTCTTTTTCTAGAGCGCCAACGCACAATATTGTGCCCCAATAGTCCCTACACCTGCATTCGAGAGAGCAACATTCCAAATGCAAGAGATAAGGAGAGTTCTCAACCATTGTTACCCGCGTACGCTAGAGATAAGGAGAGATACCCGCCTACGCTAGAGATAAGGAATACGCAAGAGATACGTTAGAGATAAAAACAAAATATCAATGTTTTCAGAATACGCTAGAGATAAAGAAAAATATCACTGGAAAAAATTGTTGCTCGAATTCTGCAGAGAACCTTCCAAACGATTGGGTAAGCGAAACCTTCCAAATGCAATGGTCGTAAGAGATACGTTAAAGATAAAAAAAAAAAATCAATGTTTTCAGAATACGCAAGAGATACGTTAGAGATAAAAAAAAAATATCAATGTTTTCAGAATACGCTAGAGATAAAGAAAAATATCACTGGAAAAAATTGTTGCTCGAATTCTGCAGAGAACCTTCCAAACGATTGGGTAAGCGAAACCTTCCAAATGCAATGGTCGCAAGAGATACGTTAGAGATAAAAAAAAAATATCAATGTTTTCAGAATACGCAAGAGATCAATGGTCGCTCGTGCATTTCCACCCCCCCTGCAGAGCCGGGGGATGGTCTGCGCTAGCGGAGACCATCCCCCGGCTCTGCCGGGGGGGTGGAAATGCAAGAGCATGGCTTATTAAGGTCCAGCGACGCCTGTGTCTTCGCCCAGCGACGCCTGTGTCTTCGCCCAGCGACGCCTCCACCTCCTGCACCACCTCCACCTACTCAAACGCCACCGGCTCAACCTCTACTCATACACGCCTCCATCGCCTCTCCTCCAGCATGTCCACTCCCCCGGCAGAGCCTGGGGATGGTCTGCGCTAGCGCAGACCATCCCCAGGCTCTGCCGGGGGAGTGGACATGCTGGAGGAGAGGCGATGGAGGCGTTGCGGCCAGCGCTGCCCCCGTCTCCTCACAAAAGACCTTCTCAACATCGTCTCTGCCTACGCCACAACTTGGACGTCCTCAACACCGTCACCGCCTACGAAAGCAGCAACGTACACCTCCAACGAAGCCGCTGCCGGCGCACAGAAAAGAAGAACAGAGAAAAATCGAGAAATGAAAAAAAAACTCACCTCTTCTCTTGCATTCGTCTGCCTGCTTGCTGAGTTGAAAGTATCCTTCATGTACCCTAAATATCTATCCTTCATGTACCCTAAATATCTCTTTTCTTCGTGTACCCTTTAAACTAAGCACCACATATGTGTGTGTGGCCTAAAACATACTTAGCCTAAAAATAGATACATATACACACACACATATATATATCTAAAAATGTATTAAGCTATAAGTGTTTTATTGTACACACGTACATTTTATAGTTTAGGCTATTTAAATATGTATATATATATTGATGTTAATAAATGTGTGTTGTGTGTGTAGCCTACTAGATATATAATCTAATATATTTGTATATCCTAAAATAAGTAAAAGACTAGTCTCTTTGTAAATACACACACACACTAAAATACATATATCCTCGTCGGGGGATTCTTAGCCTAGAATATATACAATATAATAATATAAATATAAACATGTGTGTATGTGTATTTACATATATCCCCATCCGGGGTTCTTAGCCTAGAATTTATACAATATAATAATATAAATATAAACATGTGTGTGTGTGTATTTACAAAGAGATAAGCTTTTTATTAAAATAACACTTAGAATCAATAAATGTATATATTTGTGTATTTTTTTATATATTTGTAGATACATATATATTTGTATATTTTTTATAAAAAAATTTGATCGTGGTCATTCTCAATCGTGATTGCTCCACCTTGTTTTATCATTTCAACCACCTACATTCTCAATCGTGATTGCTCCACCTTGTTTTATCATTTCAACCTCCTTCATTCTCAATCGTGATTGCTCCACCTTGTTTTATCATTTCAACCTCCTTCATTCTCAATCGTGATTGCTCCACCTGTTCCTTCGTTTTTATATTTTCATTTCACATTTTCGTCTCTCCTATCCTTTCTGTTTCACATTTTCGTCTCTCCTGTCCTTTCTGCATCTTCATATTGCCTTCCCTATGGAGCACACTGTTACCTTTGAGTGGGAGCTTGATGGCAGTAGCAAAAAATCTCAAACTTTAATACTTCTCCACCAGACCACGCTTGTCAGTCACGGATATCTACAAGGGTTTTTGCCTTCTTCACACGCCCTTTCTGGAGTGAAAGCTACTAGGACCGATGGAAGCCTACAGGAAATCATCGCTCATTATGATATGGAGGGCAATAAAAACTACCTCATAGATATTTCTCGTAGTAAAACATATATGCTACAATGTAGTCCTCTTTGTGCTGCTGATAGTCTTGATTCTAGTGCTGACGACATTGCCCAAGATGTCCGATATTTGGAGAGTTTAGTGGATGAAGAATTAGGGACACAAAACACCCATGTTCATATCTCGAGCTCCTCCTCTGAGAGTGACTTGAATGGCTCAGCAACTATTTTGCAACCAGGTGAAGGCACAAGCAATCCAAAAGGTTCAAAGCACAAGATCTCTGAAGATGAATGTATTGCTTCAGAGAGTATACTTTCGGTTCTTCGTAAGAAGGAGCAACCTTCTCTTCTGCGTTCATTGTTGGAAAAAGTTACTCGAGTCATCCAAGTCCAGGAGGTGCCAAGACATTATGATGGTGATTCCATCCTAGAGTTTCCACCAACATATGGCAAAATAGGAAATATGGATGGAATGGAGCAAAAATATGATGGTCACCTATGGACACGTCCAGTAACATCAAACATGTCTGTAAGTTGTACCGTGCGTATTAGCTATTGTGTTGGTACTTTGGAGTGCCATAGGCTCAGCTGTCCTTTTTACTTGAATAATAAAAGGTATAACAACACCTTCTTTCATGGACATCTGACAAAAAAGATTGCAATTGGACTTTTGACAGAGGATGAGAAATCTAAAATAGTTTGTCACTTTTGTCGCAAAACTGCACATTGTGTGCAAGTGTGTAGATGTATTGTGTATTACGTAATGCCTCGTGACACAACTATTACAAGAATGATGCTCCACACTGGGCTGCATGAACATCCAGTTCAGCCAGGAACTTCAAGGTCAATGTTGGAGCGTGTGAAAATGTTTGTTTCTCAAGTGCTGAAAACCCAGAGAAGTGCTGGTCCTCGAAAAATACAGATGGATATTGTGAAGGATATGCTATTTTCCTCCATGATGAATCAAAATGATGAGCTACCTACAAGTATTGGGGATCATGAGCTCTGCAATTTTTTGGAGGAGTTGAGTCCTCTTGTGGAAAACCAGAGGTGAGTATTCACTCTATAACTTAATTATATTTGGAAGTATTTTTCTACATTTGGTCCTCTCTTTATTGTGAAATTATATTTTTTAGGTTTAGACGCATTGTATCCCAGGAGAAAAGAAAATTGATGCCAGCAGGAGAGGGCTTTGATAGCATCCTTCTTATACAGAGAAGATCTCGCTATTCATTTATACAAGGTAGCCGTTTCCCAGGACAAGGTGGCCCTGATGACAAATGTTATGTCTTTAAGATGTCTTTGCGAGGACCAGCATCAGGCGTGGACTTGGTGAATCGCATGCGGTGTGACAGTGGAGGTGACTTGTCAAAGTCCTGGGTTTTGTTTGATCACACTCATCGAGTTTTTGGTTGGTCAACAATGGCTTGTCATGTTTACGACCCAAGGTGAGACTACGAACTCCAATTTTTTCATTTCTTTCATTTACCTTGAATGATAGCTGACTGAAAAAATTATCTCCAAAATCTTATAGTGTTCAAGAGCTGTTGACAATTGCCACATGCGAAATGAAGGAGGAGGATACAAAAAGCCAAGTACTATTTTGGGAAATGCTGAATAGCACAATGGAGCAATGCGGTTATGCACCCGCACACTTCTATGGGTTTATGGCTGATGAAGCAGGGTCTAATTGGTGTGCAGTTAGGACCGTTTTCAATGGGGGTCCGCACAACATTATGGAGGACAGGGAGCGAACGTGCTTATTCCATTGGAAACAAAGTTTGATGAAGCATGCTAAACAATGCGTGAAGGCAGAAAGTCGACAACACCATATTGACTTGTGTGAAGAATGGAGATTGGCAACCAATAAGGAGTCAGCTTTCTTAAAAAGTAAAGAGATTCGTGAGTGGTGGAGAAATGGACATGTTCATGAGGGAAAACTATCAGTGATGGATACGTGGATGAGTTGGTGGGAAGTACGAATAGCACATTGGGGCAACCTCATGTCAAGGGTGAGAAATTTTATAGAGAACTGATATGTTGTATGGATGCATTTGCATTGGAGTCAATTTTATGAATTCTTGTATGAAACCTCTTGTGTGCAGGTGGTCTTAAGCTCGGTGGATTTAGCACAAACCCCTCGAACAAACTTATCTGAAAGTGTACATGGGAGTTGGCTTGCTGGTGAAGGATACAAGGAAAAGGTTAGCTTGTATGATGCGTGCATTTCAGATATGGCAAACGCTTTACTACAAAGTGCAAAGCAATATGCATATCAGATGGGGAAGCACAAAGGTGAGGGACCAAGCTTGAGCAAGTTGTTGGATAGGGTAGCAGCAAGGTCAAGACTAACACCACCACAAGTGGCTCGCATGGTCCATGAAACAGTAGCTAATACTCCTATATATGAGGAATCAAGGCCTCTACATGGAGATAAGGAGACTATTCAACGGAAGAGGGTGAGGACAACGGAAGTAGACCAATGCTCACATCGTCCAGGTTATGTCATGCAGAGCAGACATCGTCAAAACCGGGGAACAGCAAGAAGAGTAAGTTTTGGAGATAGATCTAGAACAAACAGTGCAGCAAGTCCCGCTTCAAGGGGAGGACCAAAAAGTCCAATGACTGGAGGAAACAAAGAAGTCGGACATGAAGAGCCTAAACAACATTATGGCACAATGAGCGGAGGACAAATGCATATAAAGGAAGAGGCCGTTGGACGCACAATGTGGGCCATTAGACGAACCCCATTGAACTCAAAAGTCAAATGTTTGGGAGGTATTGATGGAAGACTTAAGTGCAACTCATACATACAGGGAAGCTCTATTGGAGTTGTTGCCCCTAGCTTCTACTCAGAGTGACGACATCCTGGTCCGGGAGGGCCAAAGGCTCAAATGATGTGGTTTTGTCCTTCAGATGTTTCACACACATGGCATGTAGATCCAAACATAATATACAAGCCATCATACCCAGATACGTGGAAAGTGGATGTTGGGACCAACATAACCAGCCAAGAGGTAGATAAATTAGTAAAGGCAGGGTTCAAGTTAGATGTTACTCATGAAGAACCTTTTGTGTCGGGGGTGGGAGAAACATCCACACAAGCAGCGGGCAACAAAGAAAATGACAAGAGGCCACATGATGCTACACAAAATACAAAGAGATCAACCAAGTGGAGGCATTGGATTTCCAAAGAAGCAGAAAAGAGGATTGGTAGTGCCGAGGCCGTGACAGCGACAGTCCTTAATGAGAGTGCAATGCAGCCATCCCCCTACTCTATTTTTCATTTGGCATGTGAGAGTGGAGGGGACTATTTTATACACATCAAGGTACAACCTTGGTGTACATGTCCTGATTTCGTGCAAAGAGAATCTAGAGGAAAGTCTTACGTTGCATGTAAGCATATCTATTTTGTCTTCTTGCGAGTTTTGGGATTACATAAGAATGAGGATATGGTAATGCATCAACCGACACTATCACCAGAGGAAGTGGACAATATTGTAAGATCCCGGTCTCCACCGCGCAACAGATTCGGGGTACTAGCAGCGGAAGTAGCACTTCATGCGCGGGGCAGGGACCCACACTCGGGGCCTCGCCCACGGATATCCGGACAAGAGACTAATCCGTCGGTTTGTCCAAAACCGAAACCGGAAAAACTTCCTTTACCCGGAAAGCATGGGCGATTCCACCAGGATAACTCTTAACTCTAACGTAGTCAAGATCATTACGGATCAACTGATCTGACTGCACCTTTAACGGTACTTGGTCAAATCAAGGAAGAAACTTGCACTTGGATCATTGGGATCAACGCTTTTTTCCCCATCAAGAGAGGCACAGCCGTTGATTCCTATCCATAGAACAATTTCTATCCGGGATTTACTTCATCTATCGTAATAATAGAAATTAAATCTCGATTTACGGATCCATCAGTCCAGCCTAACCCCATCCGATCCCATGGGTTAGCCAACCGCCCAACCACTGTAGTGATGGGATCCAATTTGGAATTTGGTTAGGTTTTGTCCCGGGTACCAAGGAAAAGAGTTCCAAGGCCCCCTAGCCGGAAGTTCATGCAAACATAAAACTAGCCACACCACTTACACACCCAATATGAAATTGCCTTTTTCTTAGCATCAACTAACCTTAAAACAATCCTTTAATGAAACCATAGTACCACTGATCACAATCTTCCAATTTATCCGGTTGATTCATAATTTCCCAGCATTCCTTCATCAGAGTATCTATGGCATCATTGGCAACTAGAACGCTCACCACCTGTCCACACAGGGGCCTTTTCAATAGTTCCTAGCCCATAATACTCGGCAAAATAATCACTTATAAAAATTCAAGATGGACTCTCGTTGAAGATCAGCAAGATCAACCAACAGATCCATATAAAGAGCCATGGACTCATCCATTGAAGACCAGCAAGGTCAATCAACCAGATCCATGCCCGGTTTCACAAAACAACTCTTACTCCTTGTTCCAATATCTTCCTCGACGCACGTGTGGGTATCCTGGGCGACCCAGAGCCCGAGCACCGTATGGTCAGCACCCTCTAGGATCCTTCGCAGGTGACCTAGCGCTTCACTCATAGGCCGCTTCCTTGGTCCCTCATCCACCGTACCGGAAGCTCACCATTTAAATCGAACCGAGGCTGGTCAAGACCTCGGTCGACCTTGCTACGCGAGACGTCCTCCATTGACTCTCCGTCAGCAGTTGCAACTTTAACAGTTAGGTCTTCATGACCTTAATCCACAAGATGGTCAAAATGCTTCCCCAGCATTCTTGACATAAAACAGTCATTTACAAACAGTCACAAAATACAGTTTCTAAATCAAACTCTTGTCTTTCCACATTATCCCTCCTTAGTCCACATTACTTATTCCACATTCCATTCAATGTGTACTCATTCTCATCCATTTCCTCATATCGACGACATATTAATTCACATTCACATTCATACATCCACATTTACATGGATACATCCATTTTCACATCCTCATTTATACATCCACATCCCATATCCACATTCATACATACACATCCATATCCACATCCATACATCCACATTCACATCCACATTCACATTCACATCCACATTCACATCCTCATTTATACATCCACATCCACATCCATATTCACATCCATACATCCACATCTACATGCATACCTCCATTTTCACATCCTCATTTATACATCCTCATCCCTTATCTACATTCATACATACACATCCATATCCACATCCATACATCCACATCCACATCCACATTCATATTCACATCCATATATCCACATCTACATGCATACATCCATTATCACGTCCTCATTCATACATCCACATCCACATACATACATACATCCACATCCACATACATACATACATCCACATCCACATTCCCATTCACATCTATACATCCACATCTACATCCACATACATACATACATCCACATCCACATTCCCATTCACATCTATACATCCACATCTACATCCACATTCATATACATCCACATCCACATTCCCATTCACATCTATACATTCACATCTACATCCACATACATACATACATCCACATCCACATTCCCATTCACATCTATACATCCACATCTACATCCACATTCACATCTATGCATATACATCTTCATGCATACATCCATTTTCACATTCATACATCCACTTTCACATTCATACATCCATACTCCCATCTCCACATCCACACATCCACATACATACATCCATTTCCACATTCCCATTCATGTAACCCCATATGTCTTGACATCTAATCTTTTACATCACATCCATTCTCGCCCTATCACAACCCATATACATCCTATTCTATCACATACACTTCTTACCTCATCCCATACACATCTTATCACATCTTAATTCATCTTATCACCTCTTATCACCTCTTATACACCTCTTATCACATCCTATCACATCTCATATCTTATTTATAGAATACAAGAGAATTCTTATATTTGATATAAGATTTCTTTACACATTTACTTATGCATAAATTCCATTTAAGGAGATTAATACTTCTGAAGAAAAATCAATCTTTTATGCATCTTCCTATGCATAAATTCATGAAAATGACACTTTTGAATTAAAATTCAATCTTTTATGCATGTACCTATGCATAAATTCAATTTAGATGAGAATGACACTTTTGAATTAAAAATCAATTTTTTTTTATGCATCTTCTTATGCATAAAGTCAATTTGGTAGGAATTACACTTTTAGAATAAAAGAATTTCTCTTATGCATCTAAGTTATGCATAAAATCCATTTATGATGAAAATCACACTTTTAGTATAAAAAGAATATCTTTTATGCATACCTCCATGCATGAAATCCAATTATGATAAAAGTAACACTTTTATAATAAAATAATCAACTTTTATGCATACCTCTATGCATGAAATTCAATTATGATAAAAGTCACACTTTTATATAAAAATTTTCCTTTATGCATACTTCTATGCATGAAAATTAAAAATGATAAAAGTAACACTTTTGATATAAAAATTTTCCTTTATGCATACTTCTATGCATGAAAATTAAAAATGATAAAAGTAACACTTTTGATATAAAAATTTTCCTTTATGCATACTTTTGAAAATTAAAAATGATAAAAGTAACACTTTTGATATAAAAATTTTTCTTTTATGCATACTTCTATGCATGAAATAAAAATGGTAAAAGTAACACTTTTGATATAAAAATTTTTCTTTTATGCATACTTCTATGCATGAAAATTAAAAATGATAAAAGTAACACTTTTGATATAAAAATTTTTCTTTTATGCATACTTCTATGCATGAAATAAAAATGGTAAAAATAACACTTTTGATATAAAAACTTATCCTTTATGCATGATATTAAATTTTAATTTCTCCATGATTATAATGAAATTCTTTCAATTAATCTAGGATGATAATTCCTAGAATATGGTAGGAAGTCCTCTTTTTATACTTTGAATGAAATTATTTTATGCATAATTTTTATAAAAATTTTACCATAGCTCCGCTGCTATGACTGATAAATCTCAATTTTTATGAGTTTAAAACTCATTCAAGCATGTGAAATATGCACCTCCTTTAAAGAACTCCCCTTCCTTACATATGTGTCATAATGGAATCATTTTAATATTGCTCATAGTTTTTTTTTACTAATAAACCTTGTACATTTTCAACTCTTCATCTTATGTGAAATATGCACCTCCTTTAAAGAATTCCCCTTCCTTACATATGTGTCATAATGGAATCATTTTAATATTGCTCATAGTTTTTTACTAATAAACCTTGTACATTTTCAACTCTTCACCTTATGTGAGCATTTACTCATTTTTGGGTATCTTCTTTTTACAAATTTGGATTTATCTCTTCCCTACACATGGATTGATGCTATTGGCCCATAGGAACCTTAATTGGACCATAGTCTAAAGATTTTTGAAAATCTAGACCCTTAGACTAAGGTTCTTTATACCTATTTCCAATTAATTCCAATTGCACATTGGAAAATTCTTTTTGAATTTCTGTTTCAGGGGAACTCATCTGAATTATAAGAGATATTTTTCTATCCAAAAATATTCAAAATCTGAATATTCTCTCTCTAGAATATTTTCTCTCTCTAGGCTAAAATAGTTAGAAACAAGGTCTTTATATTTCTGAAGAGGGATTGATTACAGGGGAAGATACTAGACATCAAAAAGGGGTTGGGAGAGGAATCTTACATTCTACCCCACTTAAAAAACGCGAGATGCCCTCATCTCGCAAACTGGGGGTAATTTTGCAAGATTCACGAATATGAGACTTAGAGAAAAATTTTAATCAAGATTAACCACCAAGATAAGTCTTAAAGAGAGCAAGATTCAAAATACGAACAAGATTTAAACTTTATTCATTCTCGAAACTTATACAGTAAAGATAGAGGAACTCTTTACACTTCCATAAGCCCGTCCATCATATGGTCACAAAAGCAGTCCTCACAAACTGCACAAGTATAAGGTAACTCATCTATGGGAATGATTCTGTGGGTTATTGCTGCGCCTATCTCAGTGGTATGAGGTGTTCTAACAAAAGGACCTCTGAGAGGCAAGCCAAAAACGGGGTAAAGGCATATCTTCTCATGAGGAAGAAAACACGCCAGTAAGAAGACCCGCTCAGAAAACCCAAGATGTCTTGATCTCATGACGCAGTAGTATCGAGGACCCAAACCCAAGGCTTCGATAACCATGGCCAAGCAGACATTGTTACGAAAGTGCTGCTGACCCCAGGGTGTTACCCTAGTTATGTCTTGATAGGTCCGCCATTTGGTCTGCGCTACAGAAGTTCCTAGGTGAGGAAAAAGTGAGCGCTCATACTGTTCTATAAAATCCTTCTTCACAGACTCACTTGCGTCTTGAAGGTGAGGAATCATTATGGATAAAACTAATTCTTGTTGCCAAGCCATGAAGGAGATTAAGAAAGAAAGGAGATCGATGGGAGTAAGATTACTGTGAACGACAAGTAAAAGTTACGACTTATATAAAGGAAGGAGCTAGCGTAACTTAGAAGCTAACGGTAACTTGCCACTGAAGTTTTACCGTCTTTCCATGATTTGGGTTTGGCACCTATTTCTATGAAATACATTAAGAACTTTGAGATGAGGAGGTAAAGGAAGCTTGTAGGCTAAGTCACCTACTTTCATTGAATTCAGATATAAGGCTCACAATATCTGGGGGATAAGTTCTTATACTCCCCAAGAGATAAAGAACTTCTTTTGGGCCGTACTCGAATGAAAACCAAAACCTTGGTATCCAAAACATCGATTTTCACTTCTGAACTCATTGTTCTGAATCCTTAAAACAGCGTGACTCCTGAGAAGTATTCTAGGAAAAGGGTCTTCCTTTTTTTTTAAACAGAATCTTTCTTTTATTTTAGAGAGGGAATAATTATAAGATCAAAAAGGGAGATTCTTACTCCTGTATACCTCAAAGGCAGGGGAGGAATCTTACATTCTACCCCACTTAAAAAAGTGCGAGATGTCCTCATCTCGCCAAGTAGAGGACAACTCTTTTTCTTAAGATCCAATTTATTCTAGGGTTCCTTATATTCTGGTCAACCCAACAGAATACGGGGATAAATATCCCTTATATAGAACTCATCATTAAATAACAATTCATTTCAGATCATATCATTCATATCTTTAACACGATAATGGTCCATCAGATCGAAAATTTTTCTTTCTGAACATTCCTCCACGGGAATTTCAGTCAAGCAAGTTTTCAATTTGTCATCCCTTAACTTGATATACCAAGTCAAGTGTTAACAGTAGCACTTTGACAGCACAATCCACTAATCTCATAGTGATTTGCTGAAATCACTATCATCATTCGAGTTATGAATATCATCACAGGGACTCGTCCCATTCATCCTCATTGAGGTTTCGCTCAGCTTATTACACTTCAACCAATTTTGAGGGATCATCATTTTTCAATCAGAATCCAAATCAATTCATCAATTCTCAAACAGAATTAAAAATCATATCAACCACATTTGAATTCATCATCTGGATAGCATTAACGCTTATAATTTCAAGTCTTAGATTTACTCGTATATACTGTCCGTAAAGAGCTGCAGTTATACTCTCGGTATATACGGATAGTCACGGCCCTTGGAATTATAAGGTAAATACCATCATGTCTAGGCCTCAAGCAAGTCAAGGATTCTATATAATTGCGGTACTTCCATCTAAAGACCCAATTACCAAATTATGAATTTCAGTTTGAATATTAAATTGTATGAATTATATCACACAATTACAACCTTTTTTGTGCTTCTTGATAAACTTTTGACATAATTGGTTTCTCAGTTGATCTTTATTAACCAAATGCTCTGATACCAACTGTAAGATCCCGGTCTCCACCGCGCAACAGATTCGGGGTACTAGCAGCGGAAGTAGCACTTCATGCGCGGGGCAGGGACCCACACTCGGGGCCTCGCCCACGGATATCCGGACAAGAGACTAATCCGTCGGTTTGTCCAAAACCGAAACCGGAAAAACTTCCTTTACCCGGAAAGCATGGGCGATTCCACCAGGATAACTCTTAACTCTAACGTAGTCAAGATCATTACGGATCAACTGATCTGACTGCACCTTTAACGGTACTTGGTCAAATCAAGGAAGAAACTTGCACTTGGATCATTGGGATCAACGCTTTTTTCCCCATCAAGAGAGGCACAGCCGTTGATTCCTATCCATAGAACAATTTCTATCCGGGATTTACTTCATCTATCGTAATAATAGAAATTAAATCTCGATTTACGGATCCATCAGTCCAGCCTAACCCCATCCGATCCCATGGGTTAGCCAACCGCCCAACCACTGTAGTGATGGGATCCAATTTGGAATTTGGTTAGGTTTTGTCCCGGGTACCAAGGAAAAGAGTTCCAAGGCCCCCTAGCCGGAAGTTCATGCAAACATAAAACTAGCCACACCACTTACACACCCAATATGAAATTGCCTTTTTCTTAGCATCAACTAACCTTAAAACAATCCTTTAATGAAACCATAGTACCACTGATCACAATCTTCCAATTTATCCGGTTGATTCATAATTTCCCAGCATTCCTTCATCAGAGTATCTATGGCATCATTGGCAACTAGAACGCTCACCACCTGTCCACACAGGGGCCTTTTCAATAGTTCCTAGCCCATAATACTCGGCAAAATAATCACTTATAAAAATTCAAGATGGACTCTCGTTGAAGATCAGCAAGATCAACCAACAGATCCATATAAAGAGCCATGGACTCATCCATTGAAGACCAGCAAGGTCAATCAACCAGATCCATGCCCGGTTTCACAAAACAACTCTTACTCCTTGTTCCAATATCTTCCTCGACGCACGTGTGGGTATCCTGGGCGACCCAGAGCCCGAGCACCGTATGGTCAGCACCCTCTAGGATCCTTCGCAGGTGACCTAGCGCTTCACTCATAGGCCGCTTCCTTGGTCCCTCATCCACCGTACCGGAAGCTCACCATTTAAATCGAACCGAGGCTGGTCAAGACCTCGGTCGACCTTGCTACGCGAGACGTCCTCCATTGACTCTCCGTCAGCAGTTGCAACTTTAACAGTTAGGTCTTCATGACCTTAATCCACAAGATGGTCAAAATGCTTCCCCAGCATTCTTGACATAAAACAGTCATTTACAAACAGTCACAAAATACAGTTTCTAAATCAAACTCTTGTCTTTCCACATTATCCCTCCTTAGTCCACATTACTTATTCCACATTCCATTCAATGTGTACTCATTCTCATCCATTTCCTCATATCGACGACATATTAATTCACATTCACATTCATACATCCACATTTACATGGATACATCCATTTTCACATCCTCATTTATACATCCACATCCCATATCCACATTCATACATACACATCCATATCCACATCCATACATCCACATTCACATCCACATTCACATTCACATCCACATTCACATCCTCATTTATACATCCACATCCACATCCATATTCACATCCATACATCCACATCTACATGCATACCTCCATTTTCACATCCTCATTTATACATCCTCATCCCTTATCTACATTCATACATACACATCCATATCCACATCCATACATCCACATCCACATCCACATTCATATTCACATCCATATATCCACATCTACATGCATACATCCATTATCACGTCCTCATTCATACATCCACATCCACATACATACATACATCCACATCCACATACATACATACATCCACATCCACATTCCCATTCACATCTATACATCCACATCTACATCCACATACATACATACATCCACATCCACATTCCCATTCACATCTATACATCCACATCTACATCCACATTCATATACATCCACATCCACATTCCCATTCACATCTATACATTCACATCTACATCCACATACATACATACATCCACATCCACATTCCCATTCACATCTATACATCCACATCTACATCCACATTCACATCTATGCATATACATCTTCATGCATACATCCATTTTCACATTCATACATCCACTTTCACATTCATACATCCATACTCCCATCTCCACATCCACACATCCACATACATACATCCATTTCCACATTCCCATTCATGTAACCCCATATGTCTTGACATCTAATCTTTTACATCACATCCATTCTCGCCCTATCACAACCCATATACATCCTATTCTATCACATACACTTCTTACCTCATCCCATACACATCTTATCACATCTTAATTCATCTTATCACCTCTTATCACCTCTTATACACCTCTTATCACATCCTATCACATCTCATATCTTATTTATAGAATACAAGAGAATTCTTATATTTGATATAAGATTTCTTTACACATTTACTTATGCATAAATTCCATTTAAGGAGATTAATACTTCTGAAGAAAAATCAATCTTTTATGCATCTTCCTATGCATAAATTCATGAAAATGACACTTTTGAATTAAAATTCAATCTTTTATGCATGTACCTATGCATAAATTCAATTTAGATGAGAATGACACTTTTGAATTAAAAATCAATTTTTTTTTATGCATCTTCTTATGCATAAAGTCAATTTGGTAGGAATTACACTTTTAGAATAAAAGAATTTCTCTTATGCATCTAAGTTATGCATAAAATCCATTTATGATGAAAATCACACTTTTAGTATAAAAAGAATATCTTTTATGCATACCTCCATGCATGAAATCCAATTATGATAAAAGTAACACTTTTATAATAAAATAATCAACTTTTATGCATACCTCTATGCATGAAATTCAATTATGATAAAAGTCACACTTTTATATAAAAATTTTCCTTTATGCATACTTCTATGCATGAAAATTAAAAATGATAAAAGTAACACTTTTGATATAAAAATTTTCCTTTATGCATACTTCTATGCATGAAAATTAAAAATGATAAAAGTAACACTTTTGATATAAAAATTTTCCTTTATGCATACTTTTGAAAATTAAAAATGATAAAAGTAACACTTTTGATATAAAAATTTTTCTTTTATGCATACTTCTATGCATGAAATAAAAATGGTAAAAGTAACACTTTTGATATAAAAATTTTTCTTTTATGCATACTTCTATGCATGAAAATTAAAAATGATAAAAGTAACACTTTTGATATAAAAATTTTTCTTTTATGCATACTTCTATGCATGAAATAAAAATGGTAAAAATAACACTTTTGATATAAAAACTTATCCTTTATGCATGATATTAAATTTTAATTTCTCCATGATTATAATGAAATTCTTTCAATTAATCTAGGATGATAATTCCTAGAATATGGTAGGAAGTCCTCTTTTTATACTTTGAATGAAATTATTTTATGCATAATTTTTATAAAAATTTTACCATAGCTCCGCTGCTATGACTGATAAATCTCAATTTTTATGAGTTTAAAACTCATTCAAGCATGTGAAATATGCACCTCCTTTAAAGAACTCCCCTTCCTTACATATGTGTCATAATGGAATCATTTTAATATTGCTCATAGTTTTTTTTTACTAATAAACCTTGTACATTTTCAACTCTTCATCTTATGTGAAATATGCACCTCCTTTAAAGAATTCCCCTTCCTTACATATGTGTCATAATGGAATCATTTTAATATTGCTCATAGTTTTTTACTAATAAACCTTGTACATTTTCAACTCTTCACCTTATGTGAGCATTTACTCATTTTTGGGTATCTTCTTTTTACAAATTTGGATTTATCTCTTCCCTACACATGGATTGATGCTATTGGCCCATAGGAACCTTAATTGGACCATAGTCTAAAGATTTTTGAAAATCTAGACCCTTAGACTAAGGTTCTTTATACCTATTTCCAATTAATTCCAATTGCACATTGGAAAATTCTTTTTGAATTTCTGTTTCAGGGGAACTCATCTGAATTATAAGAGATATTTTTCTATCCAAAAATATTCAAAATCTGAATATTCTCTCTCTAGAATATTTTCTCTCTCTAGGCTAAAATAGTTAGAAACAAGGTCTTTATATTTCTGAAGAGGGATTGATTACAGGGGAAGATACTAGACATCAAAAAGGGGTTGGGAGAGGAATCTTACATTCTACCCCACTTAAAAAACGCGAGATGCCCTCATCTCGCAAACTGGGGGTAATTTTGCAAGATTCACGAATATGAGACTTAGAGAAAAATTTTAATCAAGATTAACCACCAAGATAAGTCTTAAAGAGAGCAAGATTCAAAATACGAACAAGATTTAAACTTTATTCATTCTCGAAACTTATACAGTAAAGATAGAGGAACTCTTTACACTTCCATAAGCCCGTCCATCATATGGTCACAAAAGCAGTCCTCACAAACTGCACAAGTATAAGGTAACTCATCTATGGGAATGATTCTGTGGGTTATTGCTGCGCCTATCTCAGTGGTATGAGGTGTTCTAACAAAAGGACCTCTGAGAGGCAAGCCAAAAACGGGGTAAAGGCATATCTTCTCATGAGGAAGAAAACACGCCAGTAAGAAGACCCGCTCAGAAAACCCAAGATGTCTTGATCTCATGACGCAGTAGTATCGAGGACCCAAACCCAAGGCTTCGATAACCATGGCCAAGCAGACATTGTTACGAAAGTGCTGCTGACCCCAGGGTGTTACCCTAGTTATGTCTTGATAGGTCCGCCATTTGGTCTGCGCTACAGAAGTTCCTAGGTGAGGAAAAAGTGAGCGCTCATACTGTTCTATAAAATCCTTCTTCACAGACTCACTTGCGTCTTGAAGGTGAGGAATCATTATGGATAAAACTAATTCTTGTTGCCAAGCCATGAAGGAGATTAAGAAAGAAAGGAGATCGATGGGAGTAAGATTACTGTGAACGACAAGTAAAAGTTACGACTTATATAAAGGAAGGAGCTAGCGTAACTTAGAAGCTAACGGTAACTTGCCACTGAAGTTTTACCGTCTTTCCATGATTTGGGTTTGGCACCTATTTCTATGAAATACATTAAGAACTTTGAGATGAGGAGGTAAAGGAAGCTTGTAGGCTAAGTCACCTACTTTCATTGAATTCAGATATAAGGCTCACAATATCTGGGGGATAAGTTCTTATACTCCCCAAGAGATAAAGAACTTCTTTTGGGCCGTACTCGAATGAAAACCAAAACCTTGGTATCCAAAACATCGATTTTCACTTCTGAACTCATTGTTCTGAATCCTTAAAACAGCGTGACTCCTGAGAAGTATTCTAGGAAAAGGGTCTTCCTTTTTTTTTAAACAGAATCTTTCTTTTATTTTAGAGAGGGAATAATTATAAGATCAAAAAGGGAGATTCTTACTCCTGTATACCTCAAAGGCAGGGGAGGAATCTTACATTCTACCCCACTTAAAAAAGTGCGAGATGTCCTCATCTCGCCAAGTAGAGGACAACTCTTTTTCTTAAGATCCAATTTATTCTAGGGTTCCTTATATTCTGGTCAACCCAACAGAATACGGGGATAAATATCCCTTATATAGAACTCATCATTAAATAACAATTCATTTCAGATCATATCATTCATATCTTTAACACGATAATGGTCCATCAGATCGAAAATTTTTCTTTCTGAACATTCCTCCACGGGAATTTCAGTCAAGCAAGTTTTCAATTTGTCATCCCTTAACTTGATATACCAAGTCAAGTGTTAACAGTAGCACTTTGACAGCACAATCCACTAATCTCATAGTGATTTGCTGAAATCACTATCATCATTCGAGTTATGAATATCATCACAGGGACTCGTCCCATTCATCCTCATTGAGGTTTCGCTCAGCTTATTACACTTCAACCAATTTTGAGGGATCATCATTTTTCAATCAGAATCCAAATCAATTCATCAATTCTCAAACAGAATTAAAAATCATATCAACCACATTTGAATTCATCATCTGGATAGCATTAACGCTTATAATTTCAAGTCTTAGATTTACTCGTATATACTGTCCGTAAAGAGCTGCAGTTATACTCTCGGTATATACGGATAGTCACGGCCCTTGGAATTATAAGGTAAATACCATCATGTCTAGGCCTCAAGCAAGTCAAGGATTCTATATAATTGCGGTACTTCCATCTAAAGACCCAATTACCAAATTATGAATTTCAGTTTGAATATTAAATTGTATGAATTATATCACACAATTACAACCTTTTTTGTGCTTCTTGATAAACTTTTGACATAATTGGTTTCTCAGTTGATCTTTATTAACCAAATGCTCTGATACCAACTGTAAGATCCCGGTCTCCACCGCGCAACAGATTCGGGGTACTAGCAGCGGAAGTAGCACTTCATGCGCGGGGCAGGGACCCACACTCGGGGCCTCGCCCACGGATATCCGGACAAGAGACTAATCCGTCGGTTTGTCCAAAACCGAAACCGGAAAAACTTCCTTTACCCGGAAAGCATGGGCGATTCCACCAGGATAACTCTTAACTCTAACGTAGTCAAGATCATTACGGATCAACTGATCTGACTGCACCTTTAACGGTACTTGGTCAAATCAAGGAAGAAACTTGCACTTGGATCATTGGGATCAACGCTTTTTTCCCCATCAAGAGAGGCACAGCCGTTGATTCCTATCCATAGAACAATTTCTATCCGGGATTTACTTCATCTATCGTAATAATAGAAATTAAATCTCGATTTACGGATCCATCAGTCCAGCCTAACCCCATCCGATCCCATGGGTTAGCCAACCGCCCAACCACTGTAGTGATGGGATCCAATTTGGAATTTGGTTAGGTTTTGTCCCGGGTACCAAGGAAAAGAGTTCCAAGGCCCCCTAGCCGGAAGTTCATGCAAACATAAAACTAGCCACACCACTTACACACCCAATATGAAATTGCCTTTTTCTTAGCATCAACTAACCTTAAAACAATCCTTTAATGAAACCATAGTACCACTGATCACAATCTTCCAATTTATCCGGTTGATTCATAATTTCCCAGCATTCCTTCATCAGAGTATCTATGGCATCATTGGCAACTAGAACGCTCACCACCTGTCCACACAGGGGCCTTTTCAATAGTTCCTAGCCCATAATACTCGGCAAAATAATCACTTATAAAAATTCAAGATGGACTCTCGTTGAAGATCAGCAAGATCAACCAACAGATCCATATAAAGAGCCATGGACTCATCCATTGAAGACCAGCAAGGTCAATCAACCAGATCCATGCCCGGTTTCACAAAACAACTCTTACTCCTTGTTCCAATATCTTCCTCGACGCACGTGTGGGTATCCTGGGCGACCCAGAGCCCGAGCACCGTATGGTCAGCACCCTCTAGGATCCTTCGCAGGTGACCTAGCGCTTCACTCATAGGCCGCTTCCTTGGTCCCTCATCCACCGTACCGGAAGCTCACCATTTAAATCGAACCGAGGCTGGTCAAGACCTCGGTCGACCTTGCTACGCGAGACGTCCTCCATTGACTCTCCGTCAGCAGTTGCAACTTTAACAGTTAGGTCTTCATGACCTTAATCCACAAGATGGTCAAAATGCTTCCCCAGCATTCTTGACATAAAACAGTCATTTACAAACAGTCACAAAATACAGTTTCTAAATCAAACTCTTGTCTTTCCACATTATCCCTCCTTAGTCCACATTACTTATTCCACATTCCATTCAATGTGTACTCATTCTCATCCATTTCCTCATATCGACGACATATTAATTCACATTCACATTCATACATCCACATTTACATGGATACATCCATTTTCACATCCTCATTTATACATCCACATCCCATATCCACATTCATACATACACATCCATATCCACATCCATACATCCACATTCACATCCACATTCACATTCACATCCACATTCACATCCTCATTTATACATCCACATCCACATCCATATTCACATCCATACATCCACATCTACATGCATACCTCCATTTTCACATCCTCATTTATACATCCTCATCCCTTATCTACATTCATACATACACATCCATATCCACATCCATACATCCACATCCACATCCACATTCATATTCACATCCATATATCCACATCTACATGCATACATCCATTATCACGTCCTCATTCATACATCCACATCCACATACATACATACATCCACATCCACATACATACATACATCCACATCCACATTCCCATTCACATCTATACATCCACATCTACATCCACATACATACATACATCCACATCCACATTCCCATTCACATCTATACATCCACATCTACATCCACATTCATATACATCCACATCCACATTCCCATTCACATCTATACATTCACATCTACATCCACATACATACATACATCCACATCCACATTCCCATTCACATCTATACATCCACATCTACATCCACATTCACATCTATGCATATACATCTTCATGCATACATCCATTTTCACATTCATACATCCACTTTCACATTCATACATCCATACTCCCATCTCCACATCCACACATCCACATACATACATCCATTTCCACATTCCCATTCATGTAACCCCATATGTCTTGACATCTAATCTTTTACATCACATCCATTCTCGCCCTATCACAACCCATATACATCCTATTCTATCACATACACTTCTTACCTCATCCCATACACATCTTATCACATCTTAATTCATCTTATCACCTCTTATCACCTCTTATACACCTCTTATCACATCCTATCACATCTCATATCTTATTTATAGAATACAAGAGAATTCTTATATTTGATATAAGATTTCTTTACACATTTACTTATGCATAAATTCCATTTAAGGAGATTAATACTTCTGAAGAAAAATCAATCTTTTATGCATCTTCCTATGCATAAATTCATGAAAATGACACTTTTGAATTAAAATTCAATCTTTTATGCATGTACCTATGCATAAATTCAATTTAGATGAGAATGACACTTTTGAATTAAAAATCAATTTTTTTTTATGCATCTTCTTATGCATAAAGTCAATTTGGTAGGAATTACACTTTTAGAATAAAAGAATTTCTCTTATGCATCTAAGTTATGCATAAAATCCATTTATGATGAAAATCACACTTTTAGTATAAAAAGAATATCTTTTATGCATACCTCCATGCATGAAATCCAATTATGATAAAAGTAACACTTTTATAATAAAATAATCAACTTTTATGCATACCTCTATGCATGAAATTCAATTATGATAAAAGTCACACTTTTATATAAAAATTTTCCTTTATGCATACTTCTATGCATGAAAATTAAAAATGATAAAAGTAACACTTTTGATATAAAAATTTTCCTTTATGCATACTTCTATGCATGAAAATTAAAAATGATAAAAGTAACACTTTTGATATAAAAATTTTCCTTTATGCATACTTTTGAAAATTAAAAATGATAAAAGTAACACTTTTGATATAAAAATTTTTCTTTTATGCATACTTCTATGCATGAAATAAAAATGGTAAAAGTAACACTTTTGATATAAAAATTTTTCTTTTATGCATACTTCTATGCATGAAAATTAAAAATGATAAAAGTAACACTTTTGATATAAAAATTTTTCTTTTATGCATACTTCTATGCATGAAATAAAAATGGTAAAAATAACACTTTTGATATAAAAACTTATCCTTTATGCATGATATTAAATTTTAATTTCTCCATGATTATAATGAAATTCTTTCAATTAATCTAGGATGATAATTCCTAGAATATGGTAGGAAGTCCTCTTTTTATACTTTGAATGAAATTATTTTATGCATAATTTTTATAAAAATTTTACCATAGCTCCGCTGCTATGACTGATAAATCTCAATTTTTATGAGTTTAAAACTCATTCAAGCATGTGAAATATGCACCTCCTTTAAAGAACTCCCCTTCCTTACATATGTGTCATAATGGAATCATTTTAATATTGCTCATAGTTTTTTTTTACTAATAAACCTTGTACATTTTCAACTCTTCATCTTATGTGAAATATGCACCTCCTTTAAAGAATTCCCCTTCCTTACATATGTGTCATAATGGAATCATTTTAATATTGCTCATAGTTTTTTACTAATAAACCTTGTACATTTTCAACTCTTCACCTTATGTGAGCATTTACTCATTTTTGGGTATCTTCTTTTTACAAATTTGGATTTATCTCTTCCCTACACATGGATTGATGCTATTGGCCCATAGGAACCTTAATTGGACCATAGTCTAAAGATTTTTGAAAATCTAGACCCTTAGACTAAGGTTCTTTATACCTATTTCCAATTAATTCCAATTGCACATTGGAAAATTCTTTTTGAATTTCTGTTTCAGGGGAACTCATCTGAATTATAAGAGATATTTTTCTATCCAAAAATATTCAAAATCTGAATATTCTCTCTCTAGAATATTTTCTCTCTCTAGGCTAAAATAGTTAGAAACAAGGTCTTTATATTTCTGAAGAGGGATTGATTACAGGGGAAGATACTAGACATCAAAAAGGGGTTGGGAGAGGAATCTTACATTCTACCCCACTTAAAAAACGCGAGATGCCCTCATCTCGCAAACTGGGGGTAATTTTGCAAGATTCACGAATATGAGACTTAGAGAAAAATTTTAATCAAGATTAACCACCAAGATAAGTCTTAAAGAGAGCAAGATTCAAAATACGAACAAGATTTAAACTTTATTCATTCTCGAAACTTATACAGTAAAGATAGAGGAACTCTTTACACTTCCATAAGCCCGTCCATCATATGGTCACAAAAGCAGTCCTCACAAACTGCACAAGTATAAGGTAACTCATCTATGGGAATGATTCTGTGGGTTATTGCTGCGCCTATCTCAGTGGTATGAGGTGTTCTAACAAAAGGACCTCTGAGAGGCAAGCCAAAAACGGGGTAAAGGCATATCTTCTCATGAGGAAGAAAACACGCCAGTAAGAAGACCCGCTCAGAAAACCCAAGATGTCTTGATCTCATGACGCAGTAGTATCGAGGACCCAAACCCAAGGCTTCGATAACCATGGCCAAGCAGACATTGTTACGAAAGTGCTGCTGACCCCAGGGTGTTACCCTAGTTATGTCTTGATAGGTCCGCCATTTGGTCTGCGCTACAGAAGTTCCTAGGTGAGGAAAAAGTGAGCGCTCATACTGTTCTATAAAATCCTTCTTCACAGACTCACTTGCGTCTTGAAGGTGAGGAATCATTATGGATAAAACTAATTCTTGTTGCCAAGCCATGAAGGAGATTAAGAAAGAAAGGAGATCGATGGGAGTAAGATTACTGTGAACGACAAGTAAAAGTTACGACTTATATAAAGGAAGGAGCTAGCGTAACTTAGAAGCTAACGGTAACTTGCCACTGAAGTTTTACCGTCTTTCCATGATTTGGGTTTGGCACCTATTTCTATGAAATACATTAAGAACTTTGAGATGAGGAGGTAAAGGAAGCTTGTAGGCTAAGTCACCTACTTTCATTGAATTCAGATATAAGGCTCACAATATCTGGGGGATAAGTTCTTATACTCCCCAAGAGATAAAGAACTTCTTTTGGGCCGTACTCGAATGAAAACCAAAACCTTGGTATCCAAAACATCGATTTTCACTTCTGAACTCATTGTTCTGAATCCTTAAAACAGCGTGACTCCTGAGAAGTATTCTAGGAAAAGGGTCTTCCTTTTTTTTTAAACAGAATCTTTCTTTTATTTTAGAGAGGGAATAATTATAAGATCAAAAAGGGAGATTCTTACTCCTGTATACCTCAAAGGCAGGGGAGGAATCTTACATTCTACCCCACTTAAAAAAGTGCGAGATGTCCTCATCTCGCCAAGTAGAGGACAACTCTTTTTCTTAAGATCCAATTTATTCTAGGGTTCCTTATATTCTGGTCAACCCAACAGAATACGGGGATAAATATCCCTTATATAGAACTCATCATTAAATAACAATTCATTTCAGATCATATCATTCATATCTTTAACACGATAATGGTCCATCAGATCGAAAATTTTTCTTTCTGAACATTCCTCCACGGGAATTTCAGTCAAGCAAGTTTTCAATTTGTCATCCCTTAACTTGATATACCAAGTCAAGTGTTAACAGTAGCACTTTGACAGCACAATCCACTAATCTCATAGTGATTTGCTGAAATCACTATCATCATTCGAGTTATGAATATCATCACAGGGACTCGTCCCATTCATCCTCATTGAGGTTTCGCTCAGCTTATTACACTTCAACCAATTTTGAGGGATCATCATTTTTCAATCAGAATCCAAATCAATTCATCAATTCTCAAACAGAATTAAAAATCATATCAACCACATTTGAATTCATCATCTGGATAGCATTAACGCTTATAATTTCAAGTCTTAGATTTACTCGTATATACTGTCCGTAAAGAGCTGCAGTTATACTCTCGGTATATACGGATAGTCACGGCCCTTGGAATTATAAGGTAAATACCATCATGTCTAGGCCTCAAGCAAGTCAAGGATTCTATATAATTGCGGTACTTCCATCTAAAGACCCAATTACCAAATTATGAATTTCAGTTTGAATATTAAATTGTATGAATTATATCACACAATTACAACCTTTTTTGTGCTTCTTGATAAACTTTTGACATAATTGGTTTCTCAGTTGATCTTTATTAACCAAATGCTCTGATACCAACTGTAAGATCCCGGTCTCCACCGCGCAACAGATTCGGGGTACTAGCAGCGGAAGTAGCACTTCATGCGCGGGGCAGGGACCCACACTCGGGGCCTCGCCCACGGATATCCGGACAAGAGACTAATCCGTCGGTTTGTCCAAAACCGAAACCGGAAAAACTTCCTTTACCCGGAAAGCATGGGCGATTCCACCAGGATAACTCTTAACTCTAACGTAGTCAAGATCATTACGGATCAACTGATCTGACTGCACCTTTAACGGTACTTGGTCAAATCAAGGAAGAAACTTGCACTTGGATCATTGGGATCAACGCTTTTTTCCCCATCAAGAGAGGCACAGCCGTTGATTCCTATCCATAGAACAATTTCTATCCGGGATTTACTTCATCTATCGTAATAATAGAAATTAAATCTCGATTTACGGATCCATCAGTCCAGCCTAACCCCATCCGATCCCATGGGTTAGCCAACCGCCCAACCACTGTAGTGATGGGATCCAATTTGGAATTTGGTTAGGTTTTGTCCCGGGTACCAAGGAAAAGAGTTCCAAGGCCCCCTAGCCGGAAGTTCATGCAAACATAAAACTAGCCACACCACTTACACACCCAATATGAAATTGCCTTTTTCTTAGCATCAACTAACCTTAAAACAATCCTTTAATGAAACCATAGTACCACTGATCACAATCTTCCAATTTATCCGGTTGATTCATAATTTCCCAGCATTCCTTCATCAGAGTATCTATGGCATCATTGGCAACTAGAACGCTCACCACCTGTCCACACAGGGGCCTTTTCAATAGTTCCTAGCCCATAATACTCGGCAAAATAATCACTTATAAAAATTCAAGATGGACTCTCGTTGAAGATCAGCAAGATCAACCAACAGATCCATATAAAGAGCCATGGACTCATCCATTGAAGACCAGCAAGGTCAATCAACCAGATCCATGCCCGGTTTCACAAAACAACTCTTACTCCTTGTTCCAATATCTTCCTCGACGCACGTGTGGGTATCCTGGGCGACCCAGAGCCCGAGCACCGTATGGTCAGCACCCTCTAGGATCCTTCGCAGGTGACCTAGCGCTTCACTCATAGGCCGCTTCCTTGGTCCCTCATCCACCGTACCGGAAGCTCACCATTTAAATCGAACCGAGGCTGGTCAAGACCTCGGTCGACCTTGCTACGCGAGACGTCCTCCATTGACTCTCCGTCAGCAGTTGCAACTTTAACAGTTAGGTCTTCATGACCTTAATCCACAAGATGGTCAAAATGCTTCCCCAGCATTCTTGACATAAAACAGTCATTTACAAACAGTCACAAAATACAGTTTCTAAATCAAACTCTTGTCTTTCCACATTATCCCTCCTTAGTCCACATTACTTATTCCACATTCCATTCAATGTGTACTCATTCTCATCCATTTCCTCATATCGACGACATATTAATTCACATTCACATTCATACATCCACATTTACATGGATACATCCATTTTCACATCCTCATTTATACATCCACATCCCATATCCACATTCATACATACACATCCATATCCACATCCATACATCCACATTCACATCCACATTCACATTCACATCCACATTCACATCCTCATTTATACATCCACATCCACATCCATATTCACATCCATACATCCACATCTACATGCATACCTCCATTTTCACATCCTCATTTATACATCCTCATCCCTTATCTACATTCATACATACACATCCATATCCACATCCATACATCCACATCCACATCCACATTCATATTCACATCCATATATCCACATCTACATGCATACATCCATTATCACGTCCTCATTCATACATCCACATCCACATACATACATACATCCACATCCACATACATACATACATCCACATCCACATTCCCATTCACATCTATACATCCACATCTACATCCACATACATACATACATCCACATCCACATTCCCATTCACATCTATACATCCACATCTACATCCACATTCATATACATCCACATCCACATTCCCATTCACATCTATACATTCACATCTACATCCACATACATACATACATCCACATCCACATTCCCATTCACATCTATACATCCACATCTACATCCACATTCACATCTATGCATATACATCTTCATGCATACATCCATTTTCACATTCATACATCCACTTTCACATTCATACATCCATACTCCCATCTCCACATCCACACATCCACATACATACATCCATTTCCACATTCCCATTCATGTAACCCCATATGTCTTGACATCTAATCTTTTACATCACATCCATTCTCGCCCTATCACAACCCATATACATCCTATTCTATCACATACACTTCTTACCTCATCCCATACACATCTTATCACATCTTAATTCATCTTATCACCTCTTATCACCTCTTATACACCTCTTATCACATCCTATCACATCTCATATCTTATTTATAGAATACAAGAGAATTCTTATATTTGATATAAGATTTCTTTACACATTTACTTATGCATAAATTCCATTTAAGGAGATTAATACTTCTGAAGAAAAATCAATCTTTTATGCATCTTCCTATGCATAAATTCATGAAAATGACACTTTTGAATTAAAATTCAATCTTTTATGCATCTACCTATGCATAAATTCAATTTAGATGAGAATGACACTTTTGAATTAAAAATCAATTTTTTTTTATGCATCTTCTTATGCATAAAGTCAATTTGGTAGGAATTACACTTTTAGAATAAAAGAATTTCTCTTATGCATCTAAGTTATGCATAAAATCCATTTATGATGAAAATCACACTTTTAGTATAAAAAGAATATCTTTTATGCATACCTCCATGCATGAAATCCAATTATGATAAAAGTAACACTTTTATAATAAAATAATCAACTTTTATGCATACCTCTATGCATGAAATTCAATTATGATAAAAGTCACACTTTTATATAAAAATTTTCCTTTATGCATACTTCTATGCATGAAAATTAAAAATGATAAAAGTAACACTTTTGATATAAAAATTTTCCTTTATGCATACTTCTATGCATGAAAATTAAAAATGATAAAAGTAACACTTTTGATATAAAAATTTTCCTTTATGCATACTTCTGAAAATTAAAAATGATAAAAGTAACACTTTTGATATAAAAATTTTTCTTTTATGCATACTTCTATGCATGAAATAAAAATGGTAAAAGTAACACTTTTGATATAAAAATTTTTCTTTTATGCATACTTCTATGCATGAAAATTAAAAATGATAAAAGTAACACTTTTGATATAAAAATTTTTCTTTTATGCATACTTCTATGCATGAAATAAAAATGGTAAAAATAACACTTTTGATATAAAAACTTATCCTTTATGCATGATATTAAATTTTAATTTCTCCATGATTATAATGAAATTCTTTCAATTAATCTAGGATGATAATTCCTAGAATATGGTAGGAAGTCCTCTTTTTATACTTTGAATGAAATTATTTTATGCATAATTTTTATAAAAATTTTGCCATAGCTCCGCTGCTATGACTGATAAATCTCAATTTTTCTAAGGGATAAAGCTTATCATTAAGGAAATAATTAAAATAATCTCTAATTGGATCCTTAATCCATAATGGATTGAATCATCAATATACATAAACTAAAAGCATAGAAAAAAGCCATTAATTTTGCCTCAAGCATAGCTTAATCTTGGGTTAAGGAAAAGCTTTATGAAAAGCTTGATTTGGATTGAGAATGGGTCATGAGTATGACCATTTCTTGAGTGAGAGAGAGAATTTACATAAAAATCATTAGAATTTAAACATAAATGAAAATTAATCTCAATAGCATTTATTAAATTATGTAACTCTTCACTACTATTCACCAATAAACTTCAATAGCATTTAAAAACAACATACCAATTAAGCTTCTCAAGCTTGAGAGGGGTTGAGAAGAGAGAAACATTAAGAAATTATAGAAAGATCAATATTCACTAATTACCTTACAACTTGCTTGATTCTTTGTTCACGGTAGAGGCCCCCAACCAATCAATTGGTTAAGTATGTTGATGGAGCCACTAATGGGGATTGAAGAAAGAGGGAAACTCCAAAAACTAGTGAATTATTAAATGAATTCACAGTTCTTGGCTTAGGTGGAGTAGAGTAACGATGCATAAACACTATCTATTTTTCAACAAGGGGGAGGCTTCTATTTATAGGAAAAATTGAGCTCCTAACCAAACAAACTGATTCTAGAATTTTCTAAATCAGTTTGGTCAATATTTGACCATTTTTAGGTCAGTTAAGCTAACTTTTTGGAACTAGACTTGAATGAGGAGAGAGGAGAGATGAAATATCTCAATTTTTATGAGTTTAAAACTCATTCAAGCATGTGAAATATGCACCTCCTTTAAAGAACTCCCCTTCCTTACATATGTGTCATAATGGAATCATTTTAATATTGCTCATAGTTTTTTTTTACTAATAAACCTTGTACATTTTCAACTCTTCATCTTATGTGAAATATGCACCTCCTTTAAAGAATTCCCCTTCCTTACATATGTGTCATAATGGAATCATTTTAATATTGCTCATAGTTTTTTACTAATAAACCTTGTACATTTTCAACTCTTCACCTTATGTGAGCATTTACTCATTTTTGGGTATCTTCTTTTTACAAATTTGGATTTATCTCTTCCCTACACATGGATTGATGCTATTGGCCCATAGGAACCTTAATTGGACCATAGTCTAAAGATTTTTGAAAATCTAGACCCTTAGACTAAGGTTCTTTATACCTATTTCCAATTAATTCCAATTGCACATTGGAAAATTCTTTTTGAATTTCTGTTTCAGGGGAACTCATCTGAATTATAAGAGATATTTTTCTATCCAAAAATATTCAAAATCTGAATATTCTCTCTCTAGAATATTTTCTCTCTCTAGGCTAAAATAGTTAGAAACAAGGTCTTTATATTTCTGAAGAGGGATTGATTACAGGGGAAGATACTAGACATCAAAAAGGGGTTGGGAGAGGAATCTTACAAATATACTATCACGTCCTCGAAGCAAGGATGTTTGTGCTTATACTTAAGCTTTAATCAAGCCTGTTTATGCCTATACTTAAGCTTTAATCAAGCCTCTCATGTTTGTGCCTACTTAAGCTTTAATCAAGCCTTCCATGTTTGTGCTTACTTAAGCTTGTAAGGAAATGTGAAGTCAATCTTTTTGTAAGAAAATTTGAACCAATATTATTTTTGTCTTGCTTTGGGATGGAGTATACTGTCACGTACTCTAAAGTCTTATTGTAGGTAGCTTGCGACGCTATGGTAAAGGAGTTATACCAACCAGATATCTTCTTGTAAGGAAATGTGAACTCAATCTTTTTGTAAGAAAACATGAGCCAGGTATACTTGTTTTTACTTGTGTTGAAATAAACATTGGAAGAAAGGTACATAGATAGGTATTTTTGTGCCTATATTTAAGTTTCTTGGACATAAAATGTGTGTTTATATGTAGGAAGGTAGGTATGTAGGTATGTATGTATGTATGCATGCATGTATGTATGTATATATGTAGGAAGGTAGGTAGGTAGGTAGGTAGGTAGGTAGGCACGCAGGTAGGTAGGTAGGTAGGTAGGTGTGTATGAGAATATACATGTATATATGTATGTATGTATGTGAATGAATATAGGTAGGTAGGCAGGTAGGTAGGCAGGTAGGCAGGCAGGTAGGCAGGTAGGTGTGTTTGAGAATATACATGTATATATGTATGTATGTATGTGAATGTATTTATTTCTCTTTCATAAATACTTACTATATAAAAGCTCACCAAAATGTATCATTTTTCTTACAAGCTCACATAAAACTATCTTATCTCCAAAAAGCTCGCCAAATAAAGCTCGCAAAAAAATCAAACCCCATACACCAAACATACACTTCAATGCCTGAAGGTCGGCACTCAAATGCCATTCCACAATGAAATCACCTATGTCGTCTACATGAAGGTGTTCACCTACATTTTGGCTCTGAATAACTGAAGGAATGTCTGTATGTGAAAAGAGCCACTTTAATGTTTCATGACTCTCTACTGGCACATGAGCTGATCCAATCCACCATAGCTCCATTTCTGATTGAGTTTTATGGTATGGAGAATCAAGCTTATCTTGACTATAGTCCAATGCTTTATTCATTAGGGATATAGATATTCTTTCCATTTTTTGACATTTTTGGATTTGAGCTTCATCTAATTTTATAACAAATACAAGTTTTCCTTCACAATCTATTTCTCGAATGCTGTAATGTCTCACCATAAAAGATTGGAATTTTCTAATGTTCATCCAAATATTATTATAAACGTTGTATTCAAAAGACGAATTTTTTTTTTTGTCTCTCATATGGCATTGTTCCCTCAATATAGAAATACTCTCCGAAATGTTTGGAAATTTCCTCATTTAACAGAGTTCTATATTTTCCAACATTGTGAGGTCTAGGCAACCCCAAAGCTTTGATTTTGTAATACTTAAGGACCCTGAACCAGGTTTTAGTAGAGATGGCTCTATATCCCTTTCTACTCACTCCCACTGTGTCACAAACTTCTTGCATTTGGGAAGGCTGGACCAATAAGTCCATATCTTTTAGTAGATGTTGAAAGACTAGTTTTTTTTGAGTTTGATTTACAGGAAGTTTCAAAAGTTTCAAGATATCCGACCTATTCATAAGCTCATTAAAAAATCTTACCCTTTCCTGAGCATTAGACATGTCAAATCCTAGAAGGGTAGTAACATGATCTCTTACAAGTTTTAACCTTTTTTTCCTTTGCCCAGATCTCTCTGTCAAGTTAACTACATCCCGCATTCGTTTTACTCGTGCTCTTAACCCTATTGGAGTTTCTTTTAAGGTTTTCAATTGATCATTTTCTTGTTTCAAAGACACTATTTTGTTTTCAAGTTCTATAATTTTTGTTGCATTCAAAGATAAAGTATTTTGAAGATATGTAATATGTTTTACATGTGATTGAGATAGTCTTGAACTATAACCAAGTAAGCCATCCACCCCATCACCAACAAATCTCATCAAATCATGTGGTGTGTGAAAAGAAGGATACCTTCCTGTTCTGGGATCCGGTGGATATAGACTTCCATCTGTCCATAGGTCAATATGCTTCTTTCCTTCGTTGCAAAGATGTTGAGCTTCATTCGCACATGAAAGGGGTCTTTGGTAGACACTCCGTGTAGTTGCATACTCTTGGTTGAGCTTGATATTCAAATGAAACTTACGATTAGATGTATCACTCATTACTAACAGAGCTAAAAATATTAGCAGAGCTATTAGAAGATGAGAGATGCAGAAGAATGAGAATGAGATGTAGCTTGTGAAATTCTTAGAGAAGCAGAGGAGTGAAACTAAGAATAAGCTTGTGAAATTTTTTGGAGAATGGATGAGAGCGCGTTCGGAGGGAATGGTCATTCAAAAGTAAGAGAAATAAGTATTTGCCGCGAAGTCACTAAAAGAGGATAAATTTCGAGACGAGCCATTAAAGAGTAGCATGAAAACGATATATTTTTGTTAGATTTTAAAATATGTACTTAGATACATGTTCAATCACATAGATATGCTTTAAATATCCAAAACGGCCAAATTTAGAGCCGTTTTGACCGTCAACGTTCTACTAATTAGCAAGTTAGCGAATTCCTTACACAGCCCATTTTGAGACGTTTTTGGCCCTAATGTTTTCATGTCACATCTTTCCCCCCTAGCAGATCCTCCATGCTTGTCTTGGGGGTCTGCTAGCCATGGTGCTCGAGGGTAAAATATCTTTAGCCGGTACTCATTGGCACGTCCGAGAACCTCCTGGCCACTTGCATCCTCTAGAAGATAGGTGTTATTTTTGAACTTTTGCTTTATCCTGAAGGGGCCTTCCCAGCGCCGAAGAAGCTTCTTATCTAGCCGTTTCTTCACACGGCCATCATACCTCTTTTCTTCCTGGATCAAATAAAACTATTCCCCCAGCCCCACATTGCCTGGAAGGGCTAAAGGCTTCATCAAAATGCATAGTGAAAGCAGTTGGTGGTGTCTCCAAATCTTCATATACTTCTTCCTTTGTTCCTGTTCCTGCTTCCTCTTCCTTCCTTGTAAGCAAATATGCAAGAGAGGCCCTGGTGGTGTTTTCTATAATAAAAGTGAAAGAGAATTCTTGAAGATCACAAATCCACTTTGCAAACTTCCCTCCTACAGGATTGGGTTTGCGGACCAAGAATTGTAAAGATGGTTGAGATGTGAGGAAGAAAAAAGGGCGAGGTAACAAGTATGACCTGAACTTCTTTACTGCAAAAACAAGAGACAAACCACCTTTCTTGGAATTTCACCATACCTCTCCTCGGAATCAATGAGTTGTCGGCTTGCATAATACACTGGTGGTTGCAGACGCCCTTGCTCTCCCTTTTGCAAGAGTATAGCACCCACTGAATGTGATGAGACACTTGGGTTCACATAAAATTCCATGAGAGAGAGAGAGAGAGAGAGAGAGAGAGAGAGAAACATAAAATTAGAGAGAGAGATCGAGAGAGAGAGAGAGAGAGAGAGAGAGAGAGAGAGAGAGAGAGAGAGAGAGAGAGAATGAATTTCCCTCCCCCTGTAAGTGATGAGCTTGCCACTTGGAGGGGGGAGGGAATTTTTCCCCTACTCCCCTAGCTCGCCGCTTAGTCAGTGGTGGGGAAAGGGATTCTCTCTCTCTCTCTCTCGCTCTCTCTCTCCATTAGCTACCACTACTAAAACTAGTAACTTGGTAGAAAGTTAGTGGCACCACTATTAACTAGTACGCAGTGTTTTATAGGTACTTATAGCACTACTAAGTTGTGGATTTACACCTTCGTAGCACTACTTAGAAATGGCTTGACACTTAGCTAGCACTACTAACCAGTGGCTTTCAACTAGCTAAGAAGTAGCTGGTCTACACCTAGTAAGTGCTTAGCAATGGATTCACACCTTGGTAGAAGTACTTATTAGCAGTGCCTTAACACTTAACTATCACTACTTAACAATGGCTTTCAACTAGCTAGCACTAGGAAGCTATGGTCTACACCTAGTAGGTGCTACTTATAGCAATCTTAGGTAGCATACTAATGGTCCTAGTTAACACTACTAAGTAGTGTCTAGAAGTTCACTAATAGACTCGGCTAGTAGTACCATAAACCAGCATCGAGAAAAAATTTCTAACTGCCAATCCAAAGAGGAAGAGGTAGTTAAACAATACTAACTACAACCTCTTATGGGAAGAGGTAGTTAAACACTGCTAAGCCCCTTATTAATATTTTTCACAACTTCTAGCACTAGGTAGCAATCTTCTTCTTTATATAAAAGAGAAATTAACTAAAACCACTTCTTTTATTTAAATAGGCAAAACAAGGTATAATCACCGACACAAAGACCTGTTTATAATCAATGTAAAAAGAGTTTAAATTTATTCCAAGGCATTGCTACAAAACTTGATGCTCACCTAGAAGGTGAACCAAATTCCTTATGCTTTATGAATGATTTTCTCCCTATCCTTTTCTGACATACATCTTTCTTATTAGGAGACACATGAGTCTCTGTTGGCCAAAAGGAGATCCAATAGAGACACATAGGTCTTTATTGTTTAAAAGGAGATCCAAAAGGACAACACTATGTCCATGCTCTCTTGTGTAAGTGCACTAGAACATTGTTATTTTTGGCCTATAGATAATGGAAACATTCCATCCTCAATAAAAATTTATCCTATCAATACATAAGACCTTTAAACTTTTGTAATGCTGAGGTACTAGGATTTAGATGCACCAGAATTCGTTAGCAGCATCAACTTCTTAAGAAAAGCTCATCAATTTTTGTTGCTTTTCACAATGATGTTAGGAGTAAATACAAGTGTTGCTTAAATAGCCACTTGCCTTGAAGATTTTAGCTACTTCACAATGGTGGACGTTGATGGATGCAAGTGCTACTTGAACGCCAACCTCTTGGCTTAAAGATATATCTTGAAAATCCTTCAAGGAGGAGCTAGTTGAATATATCCTTCAAGGAGGAGCTAGTTGAATATATCCTTCAAGGAGGAGCCAGTTGAATATATCCTTCAATGATGGATGGAGGAGTTGGTTGAGTATATCCTTCCTAATTGATATATTCAAACAAATTATTTCATATATCTAGACAAATTATTTGATATGTTTTAATTAAATGCCATTGACGTGGCATTTAATTAATATAACCTTAGAAGATGGGTTTCTCCTCCCTCTTATCCTTCTCTCTCTCCCTCCCTCTACTCGTTCAGTTAGCCCTTTAAGGATTTTTATATAGAAGTGTGGACCTTAAATATAGAAAGGATATGGGTGAATGCATGCAAATAGAAATGATATGGGGGGGTCATCATTTTATTGCCTTAAATAGATAGGATTGCAAATAGAAAGCATATGGGTGAATGTATGCAAATAGAAACGATATGGGGGGTCATCATTTTATTGCATTAAATAGAGAGGATATGGGGGTCATCATTTCATTATTGACTTTTTATTACATACTAAAATGAAACCTTAGAAAAACACTCTTATTCTTGAAAATCGTACATAGTATATTTAATGGAAATGCCAAAAAATGGTGCCAAAAATTTTATTAGTGTCCATTCCCTGTTCTCTAGCTAAAATATCTTGTTGTTTTAGTAATTAATCTTGCATCATGTGTGGATATCAAAATATGAATTCTCTTCCTAGCCATTTTGTATGTGCCCATGTTACCTTTTCATCTTGACTTTACTTCATTGCTTCCATTTGTCTCATAGCCCTTGACGACGTTAGGAATCTTCTTTGCACAATTATGATAATGATGGAATAGAACAACTACATATCCAAGGAAACTAATGGCATACCAGTTTCCATGTTCTCAGTTGTTGGTTGATGTTATTATATCCATGGTAAAGAAAGTATCCTGCAAACAAAGTTGTAGTACTTAGGCAGTCATACACAAAATTGGAACTCATGGATAAAAGGCACCCAAAGAATATGCATTAAACCCCCTACTGACCAATCAACTGCAATACATAAACATGGGGGCACCCACATCACTAGAACAAAGTATCCTACAAACAAAGTTGTAGTACTTAGGCACTCATACACAAAATTGGAACTCATGATAAAAAAATGACATTTTTATTATATCGTTGGCTTACAAAACATAGTTCCAATATAATTGAGAACTACAAAATGCACCACCTCCATGAGGTGCACAGCTACTAGGATGGACAAAAGAAGAACTAGTCTTGTGACCTCACAGTTTCTTGCATGCACAAGTTTTGCCAACTTTTACACTGGGTGATTTTGGTTTTTGGGATTTTGTTGTACCTGTAGTGACCTTCCATTTCTTTGTAGGAGATGCTCGGCTCACCATGTGCTCGCGACCCTTCTTCCTTTGCAATCTAACCTAGAAGGTGGCCCAAGGGAGAGTCATCTCCTGCATTCACAATCTTTGGATCATACCCTTGACTTTCCAAATCCTTCAGGACTTCAGCAATTTCTTCATATGGGGCAAACGGTAGTGCATCCTCTTGCAGGTGGTCTGATTCCTGTGTCTCACTATAATTCAAGTCCTATATATCTTTTCCTCCTCCAACTCTTGTGTCTCACTATAATTCAGGTCCTGTACTTTCTGCTCCAAATTTGACATGTTGTAAATAGGGTGTATGTCAACACCAACACTATCAGTGATCTCTATAGCATTCTTCCAATTGGCCAAATGTGCAGAAGAGCCGTTGTCTTCACCACCCTTATCCTGCATGTGGATATGACCTACTCTTATGCTGCTCTCCATTTTCCCAAATGAAAACATATTTTGGGCATTTGTTCGCCTTGATGAGTGGCATGTCAACGGAGCTGAAAAAATACACAAACCAACTGGAAAACATAAGTAGAAACTGGAAAGCATTTGATATCTAACATATGAGTCTAGGGAGTAGTTGACTGCACTAGCATATGGGTGCTATCTAAATATGAGTGCTAATTAACAGACCTAGTCAAAGCTAATTAGCCCAGTTGAGACCTAGCAATGTTCATAAGTGCTACCTAGCATACTTGGTCATTGCTAACAAATAGGTGACAACTAACACGTTTGAGAAGTGTTAACTAACATTGTTGAGAATTCCTAACTATCATACTTGGTCATTGCTTACTAACATAGTTGATAACTAACATGGTTGAAAATTGCTAACATAGTTCAAAAGTGCTATTTGTCATATGTGGTCACTACTAACTAGCATTGTTGAGACCTAACATAGGTAAGAAGTGCTAACTAGCATATTTGGTCATTGCTAAAATAACCAGCATAGCTGAGAGCTAAAATTAACTTGCATACTGGGGATTATTAACTAGTAGATTGGTAATGTTAAATAGAATACTAGTGAACATGTAATTGTTAACAAAACATACTTGAGTGCTAACTAACATAGTTGACTATTGACTAGCATGCTAATGAACAGGTGACTGCTGTTAACTAAACATATTTAAGTGCTAGCTAACATGGGTGGTTGTTGGCTAGCATGCTAGTGAACAGGTGATTGTTAACTAATATGTTCGAAACTGTTAATAAGCATACTAGGGAGTGTTAACTAGCATACTGGGCACTGTTAACTATCATGCTTGTTAACAGGTGACTGTTAACAAGCATAGTGGGAATTCTTAACTAGCATACTCGGGACTATAAAATAGCATAGTGGGGATTATAAACTAGCATATTGGGCAATGTTAAGTATTATGGTTGTTAATAGGTGACTATTAACAACTATACTAGGCATTGTTAACTATCGTGCTTGTTAATAGGTGACTGTTAACAAGCATACTTGGCACTATTAACTAGCATACTGGAAAGTGCTAACTAGCATATTGGGGGCTATAAACTAGCATACAGGTGACTATTGACTAGCATACTATTGAACAGGTGTCTGCTAACTAGAAAATGTTGAGTGCTAACTAACATAGGTGGCTATTGACTAGCATGTTAGTGACTGCTAACCAACATAGGTGGCTATTGACTAGCATGTTAGTGACTGTTAACTAGCATACTAGATCCTATGAACTAGCATACATGTGAGTGTTAACTAGCATATTGGTGACAAATTATAGGTAAGTAAAAATGAAACAAAGGTCTTTACCTGCTCTCCAAACCACACTCAAATGAGCACTACGTGGAATCACCATAGTACAATAGGGAAATATACATCGATCCCCAAGAGTGCATAATGATGCAAAGCACATTGAGTGATATGTGTGCTTGCATGGCACTACCACCAACATCAGTGTTTTGTCGACATTGAAACCCTGCCCACACCCAGCACACTTTCCTGCTCAATAAGGTTGTCTATGGTGTGGGAGACCACACAAGGTGGAGATGGGAAGAGGCACACTTGCTGGCCCTTCGACTCTCCTAAGCATCTCTACAAGCAAAGCATGCTGCGTTTCTAGCTCCTTGATTACATCAGTATCAACATGGAGTCAATCAATATTTATATAGAAAACACACATAAGGTAGTCAATCAAAAGTACACTCATACAATCAATATAAAAAATAAAAAAACTAATAAATTCACCTTAATCATAGATAGGTCCACAAAATCAACAGTTGATCCTCCTCCAAGAACCTACAACATCGACTCTTGTGTTGCTAGTTGCTCACTAAGTGTGGTTCTTGTGTGACGGAGTCTTCATCAGGCAAGAAAGCCAACTTGGATTGTATTGTTTCCATTTGGTCTTTTAACAGCTTGAGGGCTTTGGCAAATTTCTCCTCACTCAATTTATGAATTTTTGTGGCCTCCAATTTCTTCTCACAAATCGCATATACATCCTTGGCCTCTCTCATTCTTATTTCTACATCTTCAATTAATGCTTTCATCTTCAAAGCCTCAGAAATTTAATCTACATGATGTAGGAAACTTAAGCTGCTGCTTGCTGCTACTCTTGAGTTAGGAGTTTCTTCAATTTGGAGTTGTGCCCCTTTGTTGTCCTCCACGGCACTATCCATGCCGCCATTATTTACCTTCCAACGGAGGAAATGGCTATCAAAGTAGCCGCCTTTCCAAAGATCATTGTTGTGATCTTCGGCAACAACAGCCCAAGAAAAAGACATTGCCTTTCCTGCTCTGACAACACTTGGACTGAATTGCAACACATATGCTCTAGCAAATGAGACGTTAAACTCCATGTTCGGAGGGCGCTTCTGGTATACGTTCTTGTAAAATATCAAAACTTTCTAGAACTGCTTTGTTCGAGTACTACTGCACTCAATCCGATATGCACCTGTCTCCCTCGTGTGCTTGAATACTACCAACCAATCAAATTCGGAGACATTTGAATTGCTTAAGAGCCTTGGCTCCTTTCCTTCTATGTCAAGGCTATACTATGTGTGGAAATCCTCTTTTGTTATACACAGAAAGTGGTTTGAAATGGATAATATACCTTAGGGGCCTTCCATCTTGCTATAGAAATGACATGCAAGAAACATCAATATCAGAATTATATAAATGAGAAGAAAGAAAGAGAGAGGACTAATGCATTGAGAGAACACATTTAAGAAAAAGAATTATATTCAATATTAGAGGAAAGAGAGAGGAGTAATGCATTGAGTGGGCCAGAGGGGCCATGCCTTAGAGGATAGAACTCTACTAGCGAGGATATTTTTCCTCTCAAAATTTGTTTCTTTCTTCCCTTACATTTTTTCCTCTCCCTTTTCTTGGGAAGGTTTTTTTGGAGAGCGTAGGGTGGGCGAGCTTTGGCAATTTTAGCGACATTCTTGGCTATGTGAAGCCTATTTTAGTGAGATTCGTAGTTACACCACTTATATTCTTGCGTGTTTTTTTGACTAGATTAAGTTTATTTTATGAGTTAGAAACCTACTTCCTGAGGACAACTTGTCTTTCTTTATCATCTTCTCCTCTTCTCTGTCTAACTCCACAAGGACTGGAGGGGCTGCTCGGGTTAGCTTTGGTGTTCTTTGCTCTGCTGCTGGGGAGAGCCTATTGTTTCAAATTTCTTTGCTTGCTTTGGTGTTCTTTGCTCTGTTGGTGGAGAGCCTACTGTTTCAAATTTCTTTGCTCGCTTTGGTGTTATTTGCTTGGCTGGAGAGCCTACTCTTTTCCTCTGCTGCTTCATCCTTTCACATATAGAACATAAGCCCCGCGAGTGGTGCCCACAAAAATTTCAAAACGTTACTTTTACACGAGTAGGACTTATGATTCACATTTCGATTTCCTTACTCCTTGTCATGATTAAGAATAGTGGTAGAAAACTTGACGTGACATTTCACACATGGTAAATATACTATTAAGATTTATCACACATTTTAGGCTATTATAATATCACCCCACACAACTACGATTTTCTATGCTAGTTAAAGAAGCTTTTGAAATGTGCTAACAAGCATAAATAACATACTACATTAACCTGCTTACACCCACAAGACAACTTCTTCTACCCTTTACAACCTATAGTGCTAAACCTTCGTAGTTGATGTTGGGTCATCCAAAATTCAAAAATTTTGGACAATAGTGTCAAAAAATTAGACCTGTTTGTCCTAGATAACATTCCTGAAACCTTGGCCAACTATGAGGTAGTAGCACATAGTTACCAGTGGATTATAAGTCATGGATGGCTTGAAGTATATAATACTCACCAACATCTAAACTTATGTGAGTCAACTTTATATCATCCTTTTGGCATTCTAAAGCTATACTCGAATATCTACAAGCACTTAGAAGACATGTTAACAAATGTACAGTATAATTTTGATGCTACCCACATTGAATATCCCACAATCAATTCCGAAGAGATCCTTGACTTACAAGAATTTATAAAGTCTCACAAGCCTAGCCACCCAGCCCCTAGCACAGGTCAAGGCCAAGAAGAATCCTCTTCCTCATCTTCAAAATCAACTTACCTTGTCTATTCTAATGTCGCTAACAAAGCTACTTAACCCCTATCCTAACACGCCACCTACTAACACATCTCAAAAGCTGACTGCATTTTCTCAACCTTTATTCCTCCACAAATAGATTTTCCCACTAACCCTCTTGCCCCCAAGGAGATACTGGCACCTCACCTATCTCCACAACGGCACTCTCAAGAGGTACGAAATCCTATTCGAGAGGATAATATTGAGGCATTCACTGATGAAACCATTTTGGAATCTTTGTTAGGTGCAGAGTACGAGGGTTTCATTCGTGCTGGCAACCCTCTTTTAAAGCCAAAATTAATGTTCAAGGTCCTCTTGAAGATCATTCCATTTGAGCCAACTCGACGAATCATGCCAGAAGCCTACTCTGAGATCACCCCAACAAAACAATACAAGTGCCATACCCTCTACGAGCTCCACGTATTGATTTAGAAGAATCAATTCCTTTGGCTGGAGAGGGCAAATTATGGGAAAATGTGGCAAAGCACATAGAGTTGGCAAACCCCGAGTTAGTTGACCTGTTGGAAATGAGGATCGTTACCTTCATGATCAGCTACTACTTCTGCAGTGGAGGAAGGCACACCCTGTGCACACAAGAGGCAGCTATGCGACCATATTCATCGATGAAGAGCAACCCAAATTGGAAGATTTTCGCATAAAGTAGACTGGCGGAAGGAGTACCTGACAATTCCGGAATACAGTCAGGTCTATATGGGTGCGCCACCAACACAATGAGTTGATCCTTTATACATCGCAATTAAGAGAATATGGACACCGCTGGAGTTTCAGGAAGCCAAAAAGCATGACTCACATCTTTGCTACAACCTCCCAATCTTCATGCCAGCAACATTTGCAAACATACAGGAGGAGAAAAGACAACAAATGCTTACATGGATACGGGCATGGCGAAGAATTCCAGACCCAGTAATTGTGGCTAGCATTAGATTTTTAAATTTACTGGTAGTACTGATTGATCAAACCAAGGAGCCCTACGATGGCTATGAAGCTGAACAATTAAAGTTCGACATGAACCAAGGGCCATTGGATAGGGGCATGATGCTCTAGGACCACTGTCTAAGATGTCTTCCATGCTACATGCATATAACATTCAAAGACATGGTGGATACATGATTTTAGCGATCCCACTCAGCATTCTGACGCACACTCAGAAAGCTCCAATCAAGAAGAAATTTCTACCGACATGAGTTCGGTGACCAAGTCTTTAGACCTCGTAATAGGTTCTGCTGCTGCTGCAGACAGAACCTACATTAGGAAGGGGGGGATGTTAATCCCATTTTGGATTAACAAACATGATCCTCCAATTGAGGACATTAATAAGTGTCATGAAATGGCACTATAAAAGTTGTACATTATGAGATATTGGCCACTCAAGGCCTAGTTAAGTAAATTTTGGGTGCTCAAGTGTGAATAAGGGGGCCAAATGTATATAAGGCATTTTCTCATAATGAAAAGACACAATCCCCTTTGTGCTATAGAGAGCTCTTCCTTGTGTTTTGAGAGAGATTGGGAGAGAGAGAGAGAGCATTCTAGCATTGTTCCTCTTCTATGATTGTATGATTCATGCTTGTGTGTTCATGCTTGTGTGGGAGAGTGAGAGAGAGTGATTGCCTTATGCGAGGGTGCGAGCAACTCTACAGTGACAGCGGGGGAGGTGGATCTTGGAGGTTTGAGAAGTGCTAACTAACACGTTTGAGAAGTGCTAACTAACATTGTTGAGAATTCCTAACTATCATACTTAGTCACTACTTACTAACATAGTTGATAACTAACATGTTTGAAAAGTGATAACATAGTTCAATAGTGCTATTTGTCATATCTTTTTTTTATAGTATGATTATGCCTTAATTATGTATTTAAGTATGCTTTTAATCATCATCTTGCTCATGTCTAGTGTGGATTAGTGTGGTTGCTTAGGTGTTCACCATGGGGTGGTTGGTATTCGCAAAACGAATCCGACACCACTTTCCAGTGTTATTTAAAAACAAAAACGTATCTTCTCTAATTTGGTTCGAATGCATGTTTTTAGAAGAGATTTTCTATTTTTGACGTGCATAATGATCTATTAATTCTCATGGGCTATTTTTTTTGGGACTTCTTCTAGAGCCTTGAGGATTTTCTATGCAGGATAGAGAGAGAGAGAGAGAGAGATTTTGAGATTTGGGATGGTGGTCCTTAGACAGGGAACACCGGACAGAGATTGTGATTTATGCCCTCTGGGAGCCATTTGGTAGAACCGAGAGTGGACAAGATTTACTAGAGGCATACCCGGGATAGCCGCGACGTCTAGAGTGGTGGTTGGGTGGACGGGCGTTGGAGAAAGGCCCTATTGGCTAGATCTTTTGTTGGTGATTCTCTCTCTAATTTTTTCTGTAAGATTTGAGAAATTTTGTGTAAGAACATAGAACAGAATATGGGTACGTTTCATATGGATTACACAAAAATACATGCATGTCCCAATGATTGCATGCTATTTAGAGGGGTTATTAAAGATGCAACACAATGTTTACAATGTGGGGAGAGCTGATATAGGGATGATTTGCAAGGAGATAAAGTTCCCTGAAAGGTTTTGAGACACTTCCCTATCACTCCTCGCATCCAACACATGTTTAAATGGATTGCAGAACTCATGACATGGCATGCTACTCATCGCTTGACCGATGGGATCATGAGGATTGTTAGCTCATTCACCACCATGGTAGCATGCGGAGCATCAGTGGCTAGAGTTTAAAGATGAGCCTTGTCACTTACATCTTGGCTTGGGCATGGATGGTGCTAACCCATTTGTCTTCAAGTACACATCATGGTCTACTTGGCCTATTGTATTGGTGAATTACAACCTTCCTCCATTGGTGGCAATCAAGAATGGTTATTTCATGCTTTCTCTCCTTGTACCAAGCAAGTATAAGGTGGCAAACATGGATGTGTACTTCGAGCCTTTTATTGAGAAGCTTGAGACACTATGGGCGAGGTATCAAGGTACATGATGTTTCAAGGCCACGCCAATAAATAGGTGTGAGGTGGAGGAGAAAGGAGTTTTTCTTTGGATGATGCATGACTATATATCCCTGATTTTTGGAGTGCTCAGGTACCTACTTGAACCTTATATGCATAAGGCTTTAGCCTTTAAACTTAAAGTTTATATCTCTATCTCAGTCATTTTAATTTTAAAATAGGTTTGGCAACCTCCAGACATCCTGCATGTCTGATTTGTGGACCATCACTTGTTCCGGAAAGAACCTCTACACTTAAGAAGGTGGTGTCTGACAAACATCATCGATTTCTCCCTCCTTCACATCTCAAGTATGCACCACATGATGTCTCACCCACTTGTATGAGAGGTAGAGATTGATTTGAGGCATGGAGAAGCACTCCCAATCAACCACCAAATGGAATGTTGAGACACTCAATCTTCTTTCGACCTCCATATTGGGGTGACATGAAGATTAATCATATCTTAGATCCCATGCATATCTTCAAGAATGTGGCAACACATATTTGAGACCATTTAATTAGTAAAAGAGATACAAAGGGTGAAGGTATGACTTACAAAACATTGGACGCCTTAAAAGTGCATGGCTCATTGAAAGTGGGAGTGGCAAAACAGTTCTACCAAAGACACCATGGGTATTAACCCCAAGAGGGAGCACAATAAGGTGAAAAGTATAATTTCCTCTTTTCGTACACGAACATGAGTAATGTATTCATTGAAGGGTGCCTTCACGAAGACCAAAAAGAAAGGAGAGGAACAATTATATGGCCTCAAGACACATGATTGGAACAAGATAGTACACGTATATAAGTATTCACTTATTCATTTTCTCTTTGTAGTACATAATTTGTAAGCTCATATACTAAACTTCCATTTTTTCTATGCATAGTTTATTCTTCAAATTGCTATAGTTGGTTATGGAGACAAGAAGGTGAGAGAGGCTATTTACAAAATGGGAAGCTTGGTGAGGTATGAACTTTCTCTTCAATTTACTAAGTTATATTGCTTATTTTGAATTCTCATGCGCTCACAAGTTATGTATTGGTAAATAGTACACATAATTGCTATATATGTAGGTACATATCCTTAAAGGAGATGGATCCTACATCCATTGAGATGGCTTGTCTCAATGCTATTGAGACAATGTGTATGATCGAGGATAACTTTTCTAGAGCAATTCTCACTAGCCAATTGCATCTTGTGATGCATTTGGTTATGAAGGGGCGTTGTGTGGTGTTTTTCATGTTCGATGGATGTTTTTCCTTGAAAGGTTCATGAAAACCTTAAAGGACTTTGTGAGACAAAGAGCAAGCCAGAAGCAAGCATAGCAGAGGGATGGTTGATAAGGGTCTCTTGTGTATATCTCAAAACGTCTATCTCACAGATCCTTTCATGCCACAATTGTGGAGCAATGAGGAGGATGACTAACTAATTACTAATGTGCCTGAGGAAAAAGGAAGGCAATGAAGACTGGATAAAGCATTATGCCACAAGGTGAATACATTCTACATTATAAATAGTCCCACCATGGTGAAGTGGATTGGGAGATACAAGGATGCAATCAATAGATGAAGGGATGAGAGAAGAGGTTTCAGAAGAGCAAATAGACACCTGCCATTCCCGCCTCGCTTGGAACCTCTACCGAATGTGATCAATATAGAATGACTTCGTATGGCAATATCGATGGCATCGCAAAATGGAGAGATGATCACAAGAGAAGAGCATGAGTAAGAGGATGTGACCCTCAAGTAAGTACATTCTTCATCTCTATCTCATGTATATACCTTGTTTAATGCACTATCTAAATGTCATGATTTTGTTTAATGTTAGGACAAACTATATAATGCAATATGGTCAGAGAGAAGGCACTTTCGCGCACAGAGTGTGTGGATTCTAAAAGAAACACATTTGATTGTGCTATGATGGTAACTTTTTAGCAAGGAAGTCGAGCTAGTAGACATGATATCAATGTCATAGAGGACAATCTTGAGTATTGTGGAACTATTCAGGATATTCTTGAGGTTAGATTTAGAGCATTTAGTTTATTCATCTTTGATGTCAAATGGTTCAAGGTGATATATAGAGGTGCTCAAGCAACCATGTGAAGAAACATCCAAGTGGGTTCTTTCAAATTGATTCCACCAAGTTTTGGAATGATGAGAAAGATACCTTTGTACTATCTCAACACTGTCACAATAGGTTAGTAACCCAACCAATCCCAAATTAAATCTTAATGAAGTATAATAAAATTATAACCCCTTTGCTTTGTGATATTAGGTTGTGTTTTACACCGATCTAATTGATCTAAAGTGGTGGTATGTTATACAAGCTTCCCCTCCTTCAAAACATATCTTTCAAGATCAAGATGTGGAGGGTGAATCTATGGATGAGGTGCAAGTACTACCTCAAATTGGCTCATTGGAAGAAAACGATGAAGAAAATGTTTTGGATGGGACCGATGAAGAGCATGAGGAACATCAATCTGAAGAAGATGATGAGTCACCTATCAATCATGAAAATGCTTCATTGGATCATGATGGTGATATTGATATTGATATGGAACTCCATCTTTTCATTGAGCTTCCATTAGATATAGACATTGATAAAGCAACACATATGGATTTATTACAAGATGGAATAGATTCATGATCTTGAGTGTGTTTCGCTCCTCAAAAGTTTTCAACTATCTTTTTTTTTTTTTTCAAAACATGGCTCCAAGGGTTTTAATGGATGTTTTTTAAAACTATATATCATTTTATGTGTGTATGTGATATATTTTTAAAATTCAGCATCCAAAAACTCTTTGGAATTTCATGTAGCAAAAATAGCAGTGTAATTTCCTTGCTATTTTTCTTATTCAGCAACGAAATTTTGCTGCTATAAATGCTGTGGAGTAACGAAATTTTGCTGTGCAGTAGCAGTGAATGGAATCCCCACCATCCTAACAAAAAAGGCGCTACTGAAACGCTTCTATGCCATCGACGTGTTGTAGTGCTCATCCACATCTTCATAGACATCCTCATCCTCCATGATGAAAAGTAGTACCATAATAATCAACATTAACTACCAACCTATTGTCCCTATGAGGCTTCAATGCACCATATGGAACATCCTCATAAAGATCACAATCATAAATTTTCTAGTTCTTTGTGAAGGATTACTCAAACAATGCATTGCAATAAATCTTCCATGTGCATGGGTTAGCATCTAAGATTGCATCTTCCACATGTGACACCTCAATCAATCTGTCATCCAACACTTTATCAATGCAATCCTCATCATGATCAAGCTTCCTTTGTAGGGCAACATATCATAAACTGAAAATACATCCGTAGAAGTACTTATAATGGCTATCCAAACATTCCCATTTTGAGATTTCCTTTGTCCTTTAACCATGAATGCATAGGATGCATGTGGTGTCCTTAAGATTGACTGCAATGGTACCCAAGTAGAGGCTTTTTTTTACAATTCTCTCACTAACTTCAACCATAGAAACATTGCAAATTTGCATCCCCTTTGTTCCCAAATTATCATTTCAACATTGGTAGTATGCAACCCCTTTTTTTAGCATTCCTTCCCCTCTTCAACTTCTTTTAATCTCTTTAAAAACTTATGAGAATGGATAATCTCAATTGAGCCACTTGGTCCAACATAAGCATGATCATCACAAAACATAAATCCATCTCACTTCAAGATAATCGAAGACCCTTTACATGTAATTTGTTGCATAGGCATTCCATACATGTTTGACCCATCAACATGATCTACTTGGCTATCCTCTTTGTGAGAAATAGATCCATCATCCTTTGAATCATTTTCCATGCTCTCATTCCCCATATAAGAGACTAGACTTCCACTTGCTCCTCTTGGACTTCATCATCACTTGAAGAGTCATGGTTGTCCACAAGTTCATTTTCAGCCACAATGGCATGCATAAAATCTCCTTTGCATGGCTCATTGGTATCATCATCTTCCTTTGAATACTCCTCATAATAATGACAGTGTTCCAAAGGAGCTATCGACTAAAGTAAACTACATATGGGATGCCCACAAAGTGATGAAGTGTGTATGTGAAAAAGTCCACAAAATACTCGCCCATGGGGGGAGGGGGTTACTCATAAATATGTAGGCATAGCACGTTGGTTCAATAGAAGGGATTTTTACACTACAACACATTGGGAGCGTAGTAGCATTTTTGAAAGAAAAATATCGCGGGTTTTCGAGATGCTCAGCAACGATCTATTGCTGCAAGGCAGCACTTTTAGCAACACATGGCATTTTATAAATGGCCTCATTTAAACAAACTACGATTTTTCATAAACTACGTGTTAACTAGCACCGGTAACTGTTAACTAGCATACAAGTGAATATTAAGTAAACATATTAACTAACTAGAGAGAATAGGTGACTGTTGTAACTAATCAACAGGTGACTCATTTTCATTATATTATCATCATCAGGCCAAAAATTACAATCCCCCTCTTAAGAGGTCGCCCCAGTAATGATTATATATTGGGCCAAAAATTTACAAAAGCCCTCGAAAAGGCCGCAAGAGTTGAAAAGAAGTATTGATTACATATTGGGCCACAAATTTACAAAATACCTCTAAAGCTACTTTTTGGTTACCATGTAAAACACTTCGAGGCTCTCTTTGTCCAAGGGTGTACACATAAGATTGGCGATTGCATGTTGTGGATGGTTCTCTACAAGCAGCCAATGCCAAATCCAATTAAGAAGCTTGTCATTAAGAAACCCATCGATTTCTGACATTTCCACGTCTGCAAGCCTTGGAATGATTAAACAACAGTGACGTGGGTTTTTAAAACACTTGTGAGCTGAGTCATCAACTATCAAAGTGTTCGAATCGTTAAATTGCTTGTAGTGGCTCTAGAAATCAGACAAGTACTTATAAAAAATCAGCTTTTCTATTCCAGGAACTTTTGCAATGTCTTCCTTTCTTGACAATGCTGCTGGGACAAGATCTGGCCTGCTAATTTGGTTGCAGACTTTGGAAATGCTGCCCTTAGTAGCCTGTTTACATTTTGTGACCTCGCACAACTCCATATAAACACAGTGAAGTTCTCCATGCACCATAGCAAAATGCAGAGGCTCCCTCATGGACAAATACTTGCTCTCCACCAGGGGCATATGTCACCTCTTTCATATGTGTTGTATACCTTCGAATGTATTCACCTTTCCTAAAATGGCACAACAGCACAACATTAAGATCTAGTATCAATGCTGTTCCACGGGAACACTCACGGGAACACGGATTATGGAAGGAGGCCGGAAGCAATTAATGCGAGAGAGCGGGATTGTAGCCATGGGAACATAAAGACGCACATAATTTTTCCATATTTTTTGTGCCAAAGTGCAATGTAGATCATTTTAGGACAATGTGGGTTCCAAATGAGAGTTCTAAGTGTATTAAGCAAGGCTCACTTATGGGGTTGTCCACCCATGTGTGAAAGAGGCCTAGGGTTAGGGTTAGTGACATCTCTATAAAAGAGATGTTAGCTAAAGAAAGAGGACGTTTTTTGGCCATTCTCATAAGCTATTGAGGAAGCTCTTGAGCTCTCAAGCTATGGCAACTCTCTAACTCTCTCTCTACTGTACTCTAATGAGCATCAAGCTCCAATGAGTATAGCTCCACTTCTTTCTCTTAATCTATTTTAGCATCATTGAAGTAGATTAATCTATGATTAGTTGAATGCTTCTTTCTTTCTCTTGTGTATGCTGCATTGTAGTGTGTGTGTGTGTAGTCTCCATTGATGCAAGCTCTTGCCCACTTCATTGGCAATGAGTTATTCATGGATAGACTCTCTCTATGAGCTTGTGAGTTATTCATGGATAGACTCTCTCTATGAGCTTGTGGGTTTGTGAATGTTACATTCTATGCTTGCTTAAGCCTATGGATTAGTAGATGCACGCTTATGGATTTGCTGGCATCATTAGGGAAAGCTAAGATTTAATTAATGTTTGAATGGGATTAAGAGATTACCATGCATTGCTTGTTCTCTTGATTAGTGTAGTGGGTTTAAGGGATTGAGAGATTGATTGAGGTGTTGAATGGTTGAATCGTCAAGTGGTGGTTTGTGTATGTGAGCTCTCCCTCAAGGGATAAGCCTTCATGCACTAATTGGGTTGAGTCCTCGGATTGACATTGTGTTTCTTAACACATTTGTTGATCGGTAGTACTCTATGAGCACTATATTGCACGGTAGAGAGAACCGCTCTACAATGGCACTGCTGGCGGGAAACGAGTGCCTACATTAGTTGAGCACCATACACACACTACCACTCCTTGTTAAGCTCCAATCGGTTGCAAAACCGTTGGATAGGAGAGCAGGCTTTGGGACTAATTTTGGTACTTATTTAAGACTAATCTGTTGTTAAATTCTCTTTATTGTCTTGAAATTTGAGTGTAATTGGCTAGTTACGCCTCTCCCTTGAGGTCAGGACAAGGATTCAACACATGGGAAGGATTGGAGGTAGGCGCTAAACCTGCCAATTTCAATTTGTGTGCGAAAGAGAGAGGCCTGATTTGCATTTCTGTCATTCTGTTTGAGGATAATTTTTGCTGTTTCAATTTTCTGCATGTTCGTTTTATTTTATGTTCTTAGCTTAGTTTAGTTTTCTGCATCTTTAATTTTGTGCATTTTAGTTCTTTGTTAAACCTGCACCTGTAGAGAAATTGAAATCTGTACACACACATGAAGATTGAACATTTCGAATTTCTGCAAATCTCACAGCTACACACGCATTGAGTTCCCTACACATGCATTGAATTCGCTGCAAATCTCACAGCTGTACACGCATTGAGTTCCCTACACACGCATTGAATTCGCTACAAATCTCACAGCTGCACACGCATTGAGTTCATTGCAAATCTCACAGCAGCTGCACACGCATTAAGTTCATTGCACACGCACTTCAAAAAAGAAAATAATAATAATAATAAAAGAAGGCGGTTGTGCCTGAACAGCGTACCACGTGAAGAGACCCACACACCGCACCATAAAGACTGCCATCGCACCGGATAAAGGGGAGTCTGGAAAATTTTTCATTTTCTGTCGCAAAAAATTGGGAGGTTATCTAACTTTTCGAGAGGAGTTAGAAAACACCCATTGTCGAAATTTTGGTCCCGGAACCATTTTCCCATAGTGAGTTCAGTATGGAAAACTGGTAAATTTTAGGCGATTTTTTATCTTGAAAAATACGCTATTTTTTTGGCCTAATGTGTTCGAGGGGGTTCAAAATGGGTTTTGGCAAAGTTTGAGCTAACTTGATAATTTTTAGATTTAAAAAAAAAATTAAAAAAAACCTTAAAATTTGACCTTATGTACTTGCGGTCGAGACGTCATATAGACACTGCCATAGGGTCTAGGGCACCTTCTAGGAAAGTGGGACCCAATCGGTAGGAAATTTGGCAGATATTGCTGAAACCTTTTTCGAATCCCAGTCTGATACCCTTTCCAGGACAACTAGCTTATTGTCTATGGACAATCTAGGGCCGTCAAATAGTCATCCCTTAGCCCCAAATAGGACACCCACAAGATCTTTTAATCCATTTGAAGCCGACATCATGGGGTTACCACTTAATGTGAGACTTCAATATGTCTACACGAATGCTCAAGGAGCTGAGATCTTTAGGGATCCATAACAACGGTATCTCATTAAGATTGCGGACTTTTTCTCAGAGCTTGATAGAGCACCTCTAGTCAATGACCAAGGTAACATGTACATGGGTGGAGATGGTGTTTGCTATGAAGTCACCTATCATCCAGAGAATGTAGACAAATTAGGAGAGCTCTCTAAGAGTGAGTTCCTAGATTTATCAAAGCCTTCCGGAGCAAGGGAATCTAGAGATGATTGGCTCATTGAGCCGGACATGCCTGGACCATCCAATGCCCAGTTCTCAAAGCCATCCATAGATGATTTACTTTTTGTAGAGCTAAATTTGGAAAGGGACAGGAAAGGCAAGAGCAAAATGGATCAGGGGGCTGAGAACCAATGGGAGTTTGTACGATAAATTCCAGTGACAAAGGTCTTTCAGGATGACCCACTTCAAGAGATCTATAAGGACTCTTTAGAAGGATATTATGCCACAACTAAATTGCCAGAGCTAGATCTTCCTCTAGCACTTGTGGTGGTAGTCCAGAAGCTTGCAGCAGGATACAAGAATCGAATCGTTGATAAATGGGCCAATGAATACCGAACCTTAGATTAGAAGGAGATTCGTGAGCTTACGTGGAGAGGATAACCATTATTCATGGAAGTGTTCTCAACTAATACAGCTAAACCAGGAGAGACAGCCTTTCTTGGAGAAACTATTGCTCCTCCCCTATGAGAGTTCACTAGAGAGGGACCTTCAACATCAAAGTGGACCACTGCAAGTAGCCCAACTCTAGCACCAAGATATTATCCTACACCAAAAGTGCGACCACAGATCACACCACAACAACGTTTCTCTCACTATGACAATCGGAGGGTAGGGGAGCCAACTCGGCCTCCCATAAATGCACCTCCTGAAATGCGGGTAACAAGATCTTTGGAGGGGGTTGGTGAGGCAGGTAATAGGGGACCCACACCAATTCGGGATGCATATGGACCACCTTACCAAAGAGAGGAACCACTGAGAGTGAGAGGCCGTAGGCCTGATGATGAGTATTCAAGACGAGTAAGGCCATCAACTCTTCAGAAACTGGTAAAGAAGTACGAAGGGTCGGGAGATCCATATGACCATGTAGCAGCATTTAGGCAAGCAGTTCAAGCTAAGCAAGTGACTGACAAGCATACCCAAATCGAAGGATTTGGGCTCACTCTTGAGGGAAAGGCCCTTGCTTGGTTTCAGGCACTAGAGGCTTCAGACAAATCTTCTTTTACGAGTTTTGGAAGAGAGATTCATTGCTGCTTTTTCCTTGATGGGGATTCAGCATGACACAGTAGCAAACATCTACTCTTTCAAGCAAGGCGAGACTGAGAGTGTTAGAGACTGTGCAAATAGGATGAAGCAGTACATTAATCGTTGCCCAGAAGATGAGAAGCCCACCTAGAGTTGATTAATTTCTCTCTTCTTAAAAGGACTCAAAAATTCAACACTGCACACACATCTCTATGCAAAGAAGCATACAAATTTCAATGAGTGTTGCCATGATGCTATGGATTTCACAGATAACTTCAAATTCCAAGATGGTACTGGCCCTGAGGTGCAACCTAGAGATCAGTGGGGCGATGACCAAAGTTCACAGTTTGGCGCACTAGTAAATCCAGACCAGATAGCTAACCTAGTACTAAAGAGATTGGGACAAACCTATCGCCCACCCATGTAGCCACAACAACAGTAGCAGCGAATGAGGAGTGTACTACCTACAAGTCCTCATCTTTGTGGAGCATGTGGCGGTAACCATAAAATCGAAGAATATAATACCTTTTCTCCTCTAGTCACAAACCAACCCACAAAGAAGTGGTGCCAGGCCTGTGCTTGGAATTATACCCACACCACATAGGAATGTACTCGCATTGCAAGAATGAGACAAGAGCGTGAGTAGCAAAGGGGTGCAGTGGCTCCGCAAATGCATCAACAGTATACTAATTTTGAACGTAAGCCATCGATGGCACAAGAGCAAGCACGACCTGTACTTGGAGCTCAACCTCCTGCTCCTGGGACTGCTCTTTGAGGTTTGTTGACTATGACAATTCAAATATGTGTAGAGACTTGGTAAACTCAAGCTATGTGGAGGAGGAATATGCATCATATTCATCCAAGGAAAATCTCTTTGAAAGTCCCGCATATCCAAGCTAAGCACTGGAGCCTCAACCCGGGGAACAAAATTCTTTGATGTTGCTAGGAGGCTACCAACCTAGAACTCTATGCCCCTCAGGTCAATGGCATCAAAGGAAAGTAGAAGCCAAACTAATGGGCCCCTGAGTGTGGAGAACCCCATTGGGCTCGTGATTGTCCACATTGCCCAAGGCAAGCAGCTCGATCCAATACAACAATACCACAGTTTCCACCAATTGAAAGATGTAGAGGCAGTTCCATCGCCACCTTCATCAGAGAATGAGGATGTCGTGCCACTTAGAGTCATGACTAGATCACAAACACGAAATGCTGAAATGCAGACTGATGAGACACCTCGAACTAGGGATGCAAAGGCAAATCTAGTGGACAAGACCCTACATTCTAATAGAAAAAGGACCACTAGGAGGAAAAAGATCCGCAACAAGCAAACTAAGAGTGCATCCACTAGTTCTCAAGAAGTCTCTACACAAAACATGAAGGATCAAGCTTTTACATCCCAAGAAGTGCATGAGGAGCATCAACCTCAACCTGGGCCTAGTGCTAAACAAGATGAGGCTAGTTCAGGGGGTTCTGTTTTTGTGGATAAGGTGAACGAGACTCTAGATGCCATCATTGATGCTCATAGAAGTCGCATTGTAGCTTTATCTGAGCTACCCAAGAAGCTTCAAGAATACCCAAACCCTCGTGAGGAGAAGATCAATCTAGTTGTACATCAGCAACTCATTAGGAAAGCTCAATCAATACTTGAGAGCCCACCTCCACCTATCCCTCGGGGCCTCACCTCTCTTAAGCCAACATTAGAAACCATACCAGAAGTGTCATCAAGTTGGGAAATGAAAAGTGAGCTGATCTCACAAGCTCATAGCGAGAAGTCTACACATAGCGAGAAGTCGGCACCAATTGACACCCCATTGAAAGAAGGCATTCTGCCACCACCTAGTCTTGCCTTCCCATGCAATGATGAAGTTATTGATGCTAACGAGGACATGGCAAATGAGATGTGGGCAGCAGTTCATGAGAAAGTTAATGAGAATATGTCCTCTATTATTTCACCTCCATTCTCTGAAGTGGATTTTACCAGGGGCACAGAAAACAACTTTAGACGCCCAAGCACCCAAGAGGAAGTTCAAACAATTGTTTCTCCTAGAAGTAAGCATACAATGAAAACCTTACCATCTTATTTGGGAGAATATGAGAACTGTTCTCAAACATTGAGGATACCCTCCATGCATAGAAGGTTGACAAAGGAGATGGATATGGGTATCGTGCAAGCTATTTTGTCAGCACCAGTGGCTTGTACCTTACCTTTGCTTGATTTGATAAAGCTTCGACTAGAGTTGTGGAATGATATTGCCACATGTTTGTCAGAGCAGGTATTGCTACAAAAGGGTCACCATCAATGTATTATACACCCTGAGACAAAGCATGTTATGCCAGTTCCTATCAACAAAGTAGGAAAATTTTGTGAGAACGATCAGGGAAATGCTACCCTCCCATTAGAAGTCGAAAAGTAGCTTCAACTGCAATACTTGATAGTGGTGCAGGAGTGGGCATTGTGACAAGGTCCATTTGGGAAAAGTAGGGCAAACCAGCTATTAGGAGTACAAGGATGCGCTTGCAGCTAGCAGATGGAAGCTTAGAACATCCCATTGGGCTACTAGAGAACGTATTGGTCACCACATGTGGGATTGAATATAAGCACACATTTGCAGTAGTGGATTTTGGAAAGCATCCAAACTATGAGAAGTGATATTGGGTAGACCATTCATGCAAAAATTTCAAATGATTCAAGATTGGGGATACAATTATTTGTACCTCCGACATGATTCTGTCATCACAAGGGTCAACCTAAAGAATCACTCATATCGTGATGTAACGCAGTCTCCAATAGATGAGTTTGATTCTGCTTCATCTGAGGGCTCAAGAGTTACATTGTCAGATGGGCGAGAAGATCTGTGGATGTGTGGAGCCTCATGTAAGGATTTCAACACTAAGAGACTTAAGGGTAATCGAAGTGTATCAGATGAGGCATACATTCCACAACCCTTCCCTGAGCACTTAATTGATCTCCTAGAATGGAGTCATGTCCTCGCAACATTATCAACATGCGCTTTACCTAAGCCAATTCAATTTTGTGACTCAGATGGATATGACATTATTCCTATACGAATGGTACAACCACGTGACCTTCTAGATGATTTGTACTATGGGGATGCATCCATAACAGCACTGCATGTAGAGGAAGTCTCGGTGGAGGATTTAACACTCGAATCTGCTAATGATGCTGATAAGGAAGATGGATGGGACTCTGATTTTGATGATGATGTGATAATCCCCGAGGAAGAGTTAGGAAAGGCACGCCTACTCTTGAGAGGAAGGGAGGTTCAAATAGAGATCCCTCGACGAAGCCGACCCAAACGTAAATACTGTAAGAGCCATAAGAGAATCCATAAACAAGATGAGAGGGAATGACGTGAGAGAATACAAAAAGAAAACGAGGAGTTTAAGAATGAACACTCTCGACCACCACCTCACTTCTCAAGAAAGAATGGATATTTATACTATGTCCAAGCATAAAATAGTATCAAAGACCAAGTAAAACGATCAGATGGATTCCAACCAAGAGAAAAGCTAAAAACTGTTAGCAAAAATCACAAAAAAACAAAGAGACCAAAACAAAAACTCAAGTCTCAAACAGATTCAAAAGAGACCAAAACAAAAACTCAAGTCTCAAACAGATTCAAAAGAGAGTGTCGGAAGTGCAAAGATAAAGGTTGAACGAAAAACTCTGATGCAAGATTGCAAAAGAGAGCTCAAAACTGCATGGTCTTCAATTAGTGATGACTCAAGTGGACAAGAACAAGGTCTCAATATTCCCCCCAACTTCACATAGTACACTCTTCAAGATCGGAAGATTGTTCTTCTGTTGAGATATCAAGCTCATCTAGTGAGGCGGTGGACACCGATGACCCGCCTGGGGGAAAGGCCCCACACTTACACCACTGGCATGTGTAAGATCCCTGTTTCCACCGCGCAACGGATTCGGGGTGCTAGCAACGGAAGTAGCCTTTCTTGCGCGGGCCAGGGTCCCACACTCGGGTCTCGTCCACGGATATCCGGACAAAAGACTAATCCGTCGATTTTTCCTAAACCGAACCTGGAAAAACTTCCTTTATCCGGAAAGCACGGGCGATCCCACCAGGATAACTTTTTACTCTAACGTAGTCAAGACCATTAATGATCAAACTGATCCGACTGCACCTTTAAAGGTACTTGGTCAATCAAGGACGAAACTTGGACTTGGATCATTGGGATCAATGCTTTTTTCCCCATCAAGAGGCACAGTCGTTGATTCCTATCCATAGAACAATTACTATCTGGGATTTACTTCAACTATCGTAATAACAGAAATTGAGTCTTGATTTACGGATCCATCAATCCAGCCTAACCCCATCCAGTCCCATGGGTTAGCCAACCTCCCAACCATTGTAGAGATGGGATCCAATCAGGAATTTGGTTAGGTTTTGTCCCGGGTACCAGGGAAAAGAGTTCCCAGGCCCCCTAGCCGGAAGTTCATGCAAACATAAAACTAGTCACACCACTTACACACCCAATATGAAATTGCCTTTTTCTCAGCATCAACTAACTTTCAAACAATCCTTTAATGAAACCATTATGTCGCTCTGATGACAATCCTCAAAGTCTCTGGTTGAATCCTTATTTCTCGTCATTCATTCATTAGTGTACTTATGGCATCATTGGCAACCAGAACGCTCACCACCTGTTCACTCAGGGGCCTTTTCCATGGTTCCTAGCTCATAGTAACCGGCAATATATTCATATAACAGAATGGAATCTCCGTGGAAGATCAGCAAGATCAACCCACAGATCCATATAAAAGAGCCATGGACTCATCCGTTGAGGACCAGCAAGGTCAATCAACCAGATCCATGCCCGGTTTCAGAAAACAACTCTTACTCCTTGTTCCAATATCTTCCTCGACGCACGTGTGGGTATCTTCGGCGATCCAGAGCCCGAGCACCGTATGGTTAGCACCCTCTAGGATCCTTCGGCAGGTGACCTAGCGCTTCACTCATAGGCCGCTTCCTTGGTCCCTAATCCACCGTACCGGAAGCTCACCATTTAAATCGAACCGAGGCTGGTCAAGACCTCGGCCGACCTTGCTACGCGAGACATCCTCCATTGACTCTCCGTCAGCAGTTGCAACTTTATCAGTTCGGTCTTCATGACCTTAATCCTCAAGACGGTCAAAATGCTTCCCCAACATTCTTGACATAAAACAGTCATTTACAAACAGTCACAAAATACAATTTCTACAACGAACTCTCGTCTTTCCACATTATCCACTCTCGGACCACATTACTTATTCCCTATTCCATTCAATGTGTACTCACTCTCATCCATTCACTCATATAGACTACACATTATTTCACATACACATTCACATTCATTATTCTACATACATATCCATGTTCGTACGTCCACATCATACATCTAATTTCACATTCATACATACGCATCTACATGCATATATCTATTTTCACATCCTCATTCATACATCCACATTATACATACATCCAATTTCACATTCATACATACGCATCTACATGCATACATCTATTTTCACATCCTCATTCATACATCCACATTCACATACATACATCTACATCCGAATCTACATCCATACATCCACATCCACATCTTCATTCACATTCACATCCATACATCCACATCTACATACATACATCCATTTTCACATCCTCATTCATACATCCACATCCACATACATACATACATCCGTATCTACATCCATACATCCGTACTACATCCATTCTTGCCCTAACACATCCCATATACATCTTATCCTATCAGATAAACTCTCTACCTCGTCCCATACACATCTTAACACATCCTAACTCATCTTAACACATTCTATCACATCTCATACACCTCTTATCATATCCTATCACATCTCATACACATCTTATCACATCTTATCACATCTCATACACCTCTTATCATATCCTATCACTTTCCATACGCATCTTATCACATCTTATCACATCTCATACACCTCTTATCACATCCTATCACTTCCCATACGCATCTTATCACATCTCATTTAAAAATCAATCTTTTATGCATCTTCCTATGCATAAATTCATTTTAAATGAAAATGACACTTTTGAATTAAAATTCCATCTCTTATGCATCTTCCTATGCATAAACTCAATTTAGATGAGAATTGACACTTTTGAATTAAAAATCCATCTTTTTTGCATCTCCCTATGCATAAATTCAATTTGGATGAGAATAACACTTTTGAATTGAAATTCCATTCTTTTATGCATCTTCCTATGCATAAATTCAATTGAGATGAGAATGACACTTTGAATTTAAAAATCAATCTTTTATGCATTAGAATAAAAGAATTTCTCGTATGCATCTAAGTTATGCATAAAATCCATTTATGATGAAACACTTTTAGTATAAAAAGAATATCTTTTATGCATACCTCTATGCATGAAATCCAATATGATAAAAGTAACACTTTCACAATAAAATAATCAACTTTTATGCATACCTCTATGCATGAAATCCAAATATGATAAAAGTCACACTTTTACAATAAAATAATCAACTTTTATGCATACCTCTATGCATGAAATCCAAATATGATAAAAGTCACACTTTTACAATAAAATAATCAACTTTTATGCATACCTCTATGCATGAAATCCAAATATGATAAAAGTCACACTTTTATAATAAAATAATCAACTTTTATGCATACCTCTATGCATGAAATCCAAATATGATAAAAGTAACACTTTTATAATAAAATAATCAACTTTTATGCATACCTCTATGCATGAAATCCAAATATGATAAAAGAAACACTTTTATATTAAAATAATAATTCTTTTATGCATACCTCTATGCATGAAATCCAAATATGATAAAAGTAACACTTTTACAATAAAATAATCATCAATTATGCATAACATAAAAATCAATTTCTCCATGATTACAATAAAATTCTTTCAATTAATCTAGGATGATAATTCCTAGAATATGGTAGGAAGTTCTCTTTTCATGCTTTGAATAAAATTATTTTATGTGTAATTTTTATAAAAAATTTACCATGGCTCCGCTACTATGACTGATAAATCTCAATTTATTTTTAAGGATAAAGCTTATCATTAAGAAAATGATTAGAATGATCCCTAATTGGATCATTAACCCAATAATGGGTTGAATCATCAATATTCATGAAATACATAAACTAAAAGCATAGAAAAAAGCCATTAATTTGACCTCAAGCATAGATTAATCTTGGATTAAGGAAAAGCTTTATGAAAAGCTTCATTTGGATTGAGAATGGGTCATGAGTATGACCATTTCTTGAAAGAGAGAGAGAAATTACATAAAAACCATTAGAATTAAGCATAAATAGAAATTTATGTAATTCTTAACTATCATTAATCAATTAACTTCAATAGCATTCATCAAATTATGTAACTCTTCACTACCATTCATCAATTAACTTCAATAGCATTCAAAAACCATTCCAATTAAGCTTCTCAAGCTTGAGAGGGGTTGAGAAGAGAGAAATATTGAGAAATTATAGAAAATGATCAAAATTCACTAATTACCTTACAAATTGCTTGATTCTTTGTTCATGGTAGAGGCCCCCAACCAATCAATTGGTTAAGTATGTTGATGGAGCCACCAATGGGGGTTGAAGAAAGAGGGAAGCTCCAAAAACTAGTGAATTATTAATGAATTCACAGTTCTTGGCTTAGGTGGAGTAGAGTAACGATGCATAAACACTATATATTTTTCAACAAGGGGGAGGCTTCTATTTATAGGAAAAATTGAGCTCCTAACCAAACAAACTGATTCTAGAATTTTCTAAATCAGTTTGGTCAATTTTTGACCATTTTTAGGTCAGTTAAGCTAGCTTTTTGGAACTAGACTTGAATGAGGAGAGAGGAGAGATGAAATATCTCAATTTTTATGAGTTTAAAACTCATTCAAGCATGTGAAATATGCACCTCCTTTAAAGAACTCCCCTTCCTTACATATGTGTCAAAATAGAATTATTATACCCAAAATATCTCATATTTTTAATATTGCTCATAGTTTTTTACTAATAAACCTTGTACATTTTCAACTCTTCATCTTATGTGAAATATGCACCTCCTTTAAAGAACTCCCCTTCCTTACATATGTGTCAAAATGGAATTATTATACCCAAAATATCTCATATTTTTAATATTCATCATAGTTTTTTACTAATAAACCTTGTACATTTTCAACTCTTCATCTTATGTGAGCATTTACTCATTTTTGGATACCCAAAATATCTCATATTTTTGATATTACTCATAGTTTCTTACTAATAAACCTTGTACATAGTCAACTCTTCATCTTATGTGAGCATTTACTCATTTTTGGGTATCTTCTTTTACAAATTGGATTTATCTCCTCCCTACACATGGATTGATGCTATTGGCCCAAAGGAACCTTAATTGGACCATAATCTAAAATTTCTGAAAATCTAGACCCTTAGGCTAAGGTCCTTTATACCCATTTCCAATTAATTCCAATTGCACATTGGAAAATTCTTTCTGAATTTCTGTTTCAGGGGAATTCATTTTAATAAGATGAGATATTTTTCTATCCAAAAATATTCAAAATCTGAATATTCTCTCTCTAGAATATTTTCTCTCTCTATGCCAAAACAGGCAGAGACAAGATCTCTTATATTTCTAAAGAGAGAATTGATTACAGGGGAATATGCTGGACATTTTGAGAGGCTGGGGAGGAATCTTACATTCTCTCCCACTTGAAAAATGCGAGATGCCCTCATCTCGCAAACTGGGGGTAATTTCGCAAGATGCACAAGTATGAGACTCAGAGAAAATTTTTAATTATGATTAACCACCAATTAAAAAAGTCTCAAAGAGAGTAAGGGTCAAGACAAGAACAAGATTTAAACTTTATTCATTCTTGGAACATATACAGTAAAGATAGAAGAACTCTTTACACTTCCATAAGCCCGTCCATCATATGATCACAAAAGCAGCACTCACAAGCTACGCACGTATAAGGTAACTCGTCTATGGGAATAATTCTGTTGGTTATTGCTGCACCTATCTCAGTGGTATGAGGTGAACTAACAAAAGGACCTCTGAGAGGTAAGCCAAAAACGGGGTAAAGGCATATCTTCTGATGAGGAAGAAAACACGCCAGTAAGAAGACCCGCTCAGAAAACCCAAGATGTCTTGATCTCATGACACAGTAGTATCGGGGACCCAAACCCAAGGCTTCAATAACCATGGCCAAGCGGACATTGTTACGAAAGTGCTGCTGACCCCAGGGTGTTACCCTAGTTATGTCTTGATAGGTCCGCCATTTGGTCTGAGCTACAGACGTTCCCAAGTGAGGAAAAAGTGAGCGCTCATATTGTTCTATAAAATCCTTCTTCACAGATTCGCTTACGTCTTGAAGGTGAGAAATCATCATGGATAAAACTAATTCTTGTTGAGATTCAAGCTCGATGTCAGTGTGAGCCAGCTATGCTATGTGCTGGCAGATTAGGTAGGAACATGTGTGAGACATAAATGACCGCGTGTCCAGCTGGTCATAGTGTGTGGACATTAGCTAGGGTTAGTAGAGTGTGGACACAACTCATTGTGTGTTGTGTGGATTATGGATTAGGGCATTATGCTTTGTGTGAGAGTGGACATGGCTTCCCTCTATGGTTAGGGTTTGCAATATACATTAGGGTTTGCTCCTGTGTGTGTGTCTCCTCCTCCTCTACCATTCTTTCAACATGGTATCAGAGCCTTGTGCTGTTTATTAGGGTTTATGAGTGAGTGAAGAGAAGAGGGAAAAGAAGCTGTGAAAAGAAGCTGTGAAGCTTGCCATTGGAGCTGTGAAGCTTGGAGCACACCGAATCTTATCAGATCTGAGAGCTTGGCCTACCGGGTAAGGTCTTCTAAACATCCTTGAGCGGATTGCAGGTGAAACAGGCAAAAGCAAAGCAAAATAGAGCAAATCAAAGCAAAGAAAAATTTTGGTTTTTGAAGCTTTCCATTAAAGCTTGGGAACATTGATGTATGGTGGAAATACGTGTGATTCTGGCAAAAGATATATGTATTTGACAAAGAGGGATGTATTGGCAACCCATGTGCAAGCCTTGAACAAAATTTGGAGCAATTTACATGCATTTAATTGAGTGGAAAACTCTGGTTTTTGAGCTCACACAAAACAGAGAAAAGCAAGTCAAAAATTGAAGCATTTGGAGCACATTTTTGGTAAAAATCAAAGCATTGATGGGTCACACATATACCTAGGAGTGTTGGGGACTTGAATACCTCATCAAACAACATTATAATTACTCCCAAATCCTCTAATTGCAGGCGGCGCAACCAGACAGGAGAAAACAGAGCATTTTTCTTGTTTTTTGCCTACGAGGAGATCAATTTCTCACTTGGTACTTGACATCTTCCACAATTTCTTTAGCAATTGGATGCTTTACACCTTGGAGAAGAGGGCTATGTGATTTGTTTGGTCAATTATGCCTAATTGAGCTGGGAATGAGCTGATTAAAACAGGCTGTCCATTGGTTGCAGAGAAACAGAGCATTTTAATTGAGCAATTAATCCTTGGTGTTTTACAATTGGACAAATTCCTCTTACATGGAGTTGATGGACACTAATGCTAAGCTAATGAATGCCTGGTTGCCCAATTTGGACAAATATTGAAGGAATTAGAGCAAATTTTCTACTGGTTTTTCTGGTTTTTTTGGTTTTTCCAAAAACAGAGAAAGGGGTTTTCAAAAATCGATATGTACACATGTCAGATGGTGTTGATACTCAACATTGAGGTTCATTAGGTGTCAATGCAAGTTGCCCATACTTGATTGCACCATTACATTGTGATTTGGAGCCTTGGAAGGCATGTAAATTCAGGGTATCCCGCACTGAGTGAGTCAGTTCATCTTGGATGATTACAGGTTGATTTTCTACATCAAATTTGGAGTTTGTTGGCTATCTTGGAGTATCTGGAACATTCATTGGAGTGTGGTTGAGCTGAGGAAGGCTCATTTACATATTTGAAGTGTGCGGAAGGTGTATGCATTGAGCAACATGTCGGACAATCCAGTTCAGATTGTTGGTGAAAAGCTGGATAGGAAGAACTTCCAGGCATGGAAGTACAGGATAAAGAGTTTCTTGAAAGGAAAAGGATTTTGGAATCTCATTACAGGTGCTGAGCCTGAGCCTGAGCTACCTCGGCAACCTACACAGCAGCAGCTTATTGCTCATAAGCAATGGTCAGAGAGAGCATTCAAAGTGCTGCATTATTTGTCTATATGTATATCTGATGCTATGCTCATACACATTCAGGATGCTGAGAATCCCAAAGATGCATGGGATACTTTGGTCAAGATGTTTGATACAGATACGAGTGCTCGCAAGTCTCAATTGCGACAGCAGATACACAATGTGAAAAGGAATAAAAGGAGCATACATGATTATGTGCAAGAAATCAAGAAGTTTGCAGATGCATTGGCCACAATAAATGCCCCCATGCCTGATGATGATTTGGTGGATATTACCTTGCGTGGTCTTGGCAAGGAATACAAATCCTTTGATACATCTATCTCAGTGAGGAGTACAGGTCTACCCAACTTCGATGAGTTGGTTTCACTCTTGTTGGTTGAGGAAATCAAGCTCAGTGATTCATTTCTGGATGCATCTTCTAGCCATGATGATGGCAGAAATCAGGCTTTCTACTCGCAAAGAGGCTTTAGAGGCAGGGGGAGATTTGCATCATGTGGACATGGTGGTAATGGTCGTGGATGGCAGGACAGGCCTCCACAACAGAATTTTCAGCCTTCATATGGTGCTCGAGGTGGTCGTGGATATGCACCTCAGCGAGGCAGAGGTACCCCCCGTGGTGGTCGAGGACGTTGGCAAGGCCAACAAAATTCTATGCAAGATGTGGAATGCCATTATTGTGGCAAATATGGTCATATGGCGAGAGATTGTTTCCGCAAACAGAATGATTTGAGAGGGGGAAGAGCACAACATGGTGGTCATTATGGTGGAAACTATGCACAACATGGTGGTAACTATGCATCAAGTAGCAATGATGGAACTGCAAATCATTTGTTTGCCATGAAGCATGTTGTGGGTTCTATGACAACAAATGCTGAGAATGATGATACATGGTATATGGACTCAGGAGCATCAAACCATATGACATGTCATGGTGAATGGTTTGAGCATATGAAGCCTATGGATGTAAAAGGCTATGTGGAAACAGGTGATGATACCCAGCATGTCATTACACATGTTGGAAGTGTACCATTGGTCATGCACAATGGTCAGACAAAGTCTATGTCAGATGTGCTGTATGTGCCTTCGATCACTAAAAGCTTGGCCTCAGTTGGTCAAATGGTAGAACAGGGATTACAGGTTCGTTTCAACGAGCATGGATGCTTCGTTGAAGATTTCAAACATGGATGTAGAGTGATTGCTAAAGGCAAGAAAGAAGGAAGACTGTTTAAGCTGGATGCTGGAATTCCTGAGCTAAAATCAGCCATGTTCTCGAAAAGCAGAAATGTGGTACAGGACATTGATATGTGGCACAAGAGGATTGGACATGTCAATATACAGAGATTAAAGAACATGCAAACAAGAGGCATTGTCAATGGATTGCCTAGGTTCAAATATGATGGACATATGCATGTTTGTGAAGCCTGTCAGTTTGGAAAGCAGGCAAGATTGAGGTTTCCTAGAGAAGGAAATATGAGTCACAGGCCACTTGAGATCGTACATAGTGATGTATGGGGTCCTGCACAAAACCCATCTATCAAAGGCAGTTTATACTATGTTACATTCATAGATGATTTCAGCAGGATGACATGGATATACTTTCTCAAAGAGAAGAGTGAAGTGTTGGAAAAGTTCATGGATTTCAAAGCTTTTGCAGAAAAGCAGTATGGCTGTTGGATTAAATGTCTGAGGACAGATGGAGGTGGTGAATACACTTCAAAAGCTTTTGAGCACTTCTTGAGGAAGCATGGAATAAGAAGACAGTTGACTTGCAGGTGTACACCTCAGCAGAATGGTGTGGCTGAGAGAAAGAATAGAGTCATATGTGAAGTGGCAAGGGCGATGATTAATGAAAAGAGCATGCCAGATTACTATTGGGCAGAAGCATGTGCTACTACAGTGTATATCTTGAACAAAACACCTACAGCAGCCATTCATGGAAGCACGCCAGAGATGCGGCTCACAGGTTATAGGCCAGACATTGGACATCTTAAAGTTTTTGGATGCATAGCTTATGTACATGTGCCTGATGAAAGAAGAAGGAAGTTGGATCCTAAAGCAGAGAAATGTGTATTTGTTGGATATGCACAGGATCGAAAGGCATACAAATGTTATAATCCTCAAACTAGGTAAGTTGTCATCTCACGTGATGTGGTGTTTGATGAGCTTGCTAGTTGGTACAAAGCAAAAGATGAGGGTGTTATTGAGTCACTTGAGGCTGATGTTCATGTGAACTTGCCACCACAAGCAAGTTCTAGTTCTACTACTATGTCTGGGCCAGCAGAAGCTGAGAGTAGCAGCGTACGTCCATGGTCAGGACGTTTGAGGCATGAGAGTGTGAGCACTGGGAGTAGTGCTATGGACAAAGGAAAGAAGAAAGTCGAAGGAATTGGAATCACAGGTTATGAGTCATCTAGTTTTGAGATTTTGGATGAGGAGCTAGGCATACCTGTTTTACGCACACCTGGTGCGAGGCAGGACAGATATGTGCCACCACATGCTAGAGTTACAGGTGTACAGAGTGACCCGCAAGCATTGCGGAGATCCCAGAGAGTCAGATATCCTGTTGACAGATTGACATATAGAGATTTTGCTATGCACTATGCATACATGACATCTATGGTGAAGCATGTGGAACCTACATGCTATACAGAGGCTATTGGAGAGCATGTATGGGAGAAAGCAATGGATGTTGAGATGGACGCATTGGTCCATAATGATACATGGGACTTGGTTGCACTACCAAAGGACAAGAATGTTATTGGATGTAAATGGGTTTACAAAGTGAAGTGCAAATCTGATGGTTCTATTGAAAGACATAAAGCAAGATTGGTAGCAAAGGGTTATGCACAGACCCAAGGATTGGATTATGATGAGACGTTTAGTCCAGTGGCTAAGATGGGCACAGTGAGAGCAGTCATTGCTATGGCTGCAGCTAATGGCTGGGAAATGCATCAGATGGATGTTAAGAATGCATTTCTGAATGGAGATCTACAAGAGGAAGTGTACATGACACAGCCAGAAGGGTATGTACACCCTAGATATCCCACTCACGTATGCAGGTTGAAAAAGGCATTATATGGTTTGAAGCAAGCACCACGTGCTTGGAGTGATAAGATGAGCAGATATCTTATCTCACTTGGTTTTCAGATTTCTACAGCAGATTCTTCACTCTATGTGAAGAAGACAGAGCATGGGATTGTTTTACTAGTCATCTATGTGGATGACTTGATTATCACAGGTGATCATAGTGCAAATCTGATGCATGTCAAGAAAGCTTTGAGTGGGAAATTTGACATGAAAGATCTTGGTGAGTTGAGATATTTCCTTGGCATTGAAGTGGTGAAAGATCATGCAGGTACTTGGTTAGTACAGCGCCAATATGCATTGGATATGTTGGCAAAGTATGGCATGATAGGGTGTAAGCCTATGAGTACACCATTGGAGCAAAATGTGAAGTTGCGGGCTGATTATGGCGAGGAATTGGATGATCCTTCTATGTACAGGAAGATGGTTGGTAGTCTCATATACATGACTATCACACGCCCGGATTTGAGTTATGCTGTGGGGCTAGTGAGCCAGTTTATGCAGAGCCCCAGGAAACCACATTTGGATGCAGTGAGACGCATCATGAGATATGTGAAGACCACAGCCCATTATGGTTTATTTTATGAGAGTGGTAAAAGCTTGGACATACATGGCTACACAGATGCTGATTGGGCAGGTAGCGCATATGACAGGAGGTCTACTAGTGGATATGCTTTTACACTTGGAAGTGCTGTGGTGAGTTGGAGTAGCAAAAAGCAACCTACAGTTGCTTTATCCAGTACAGAGGCTGAGTACAGAGGTGCAGCCATTGCTACTTGTGAGGCTATATGGTTAAAGAGTCTCTTGACAGATTTATGTGAGCCTATTGGAGGCAAAGTTGTCATTCATTGTGACAACATGAGCAGTATACAGTTGGCAAAGAATCCAGTATTTCATGCGAGGACCAAACACATAGAGGTCCATTATCACTTTGTCAGAGAGAAGGTACTTGATGGTACAGTTGATCTTCAGTATGTGAAGACTGATGAGCAGGTGGCTGATATCTTTACAAAGCCACTTAGCAGGGAGAAGTTTGAGTACTTCCGGACTATGTTGGGAGTACATGGGATGAGCTTGAGGGGGAGTGTTGAGGGTCTTGATATCCCAAGCTCATCTACATCTTCATCGGCAGTACATCATGAGCTTGAGAGGGGCTGTTGAGATTCAAGCTCGATGTCAGTGTGAGCCAGCTATGCTATGTGCTGGCAGATTAGGTAGGAACATGTGTGAGACATAAATGACCGCGTGTCTAGCTGGTCATAGTGTGTGGACATTAGCTAGGGTTAGTAGAGTGTGGACACAACTCATTGTGTGTTGTGTGGATTATGGATTAGGGCATTATGCTTTGTGTGAGAGTGGACATGGCTTCCCTCTATGGTTAGGGTTTGCAATATACATTAGGGTTTGCTCCTGTGTGTGTGTCTCCTCCTCCTCTACCGTTCTTTCAACAATTCTTGTTGCCAAGCCATGAAGGAGATTAAGAAAGAAAGGAGATCGATGGAAGTAAGATTACTGTGAGCGACAAGTAAAAGTTACGTCTTATATAAAGGAAGGAGCTAGCGTAACCTAGAAGCCAACGGTATCTTGCCACTGAAGTTTTACCGTCTTTCCATGATTTGGGTTTGGCACATTTTCTATAGAAGGCATTAAGAACTTTGAGATGAAGAGATAAAAGAAGTTCGTAGGCTAAGTCACCTACTTTCTTTGGTCCACAATATCTGGGGGATAACTACTTATACTCCCCTAGAGATAAAGAAATTCTTTTGGTCCGTATTCAAATGAAGAATATAACTGCTTCTTTGAATTCTCTGATTGTCCTCTTCTTATCTGTATATTGTCTCTATCGATCCTGGGCAGCGTTTATATCTTTATGAATTGCCTGCATCTGTTGCTCTAAGTCGCCAAGCATTTGACTGGTCATCTCGACCCTAATCAATGGGTCGGACCTAGTTAATGGAGTTAAGCAATCTTGTCCGAGACGGACCCTGATTAGATTGGTATGAAGGAATTGGTCTCTAAATTTGGGTTCTAGACTTCCCTGTGCCCTTTTCATGGTAGGAGTCGGGCAGTCTTTTTAACTGATGACCAAAACCTTGGTATCCAAAACATTGGTTCTCACTTCTGAACTCAATCGTTCTGAATCCTTAAAACAGGTGGGCTCTTGAGAAGGTATTCTGGGTAAAGTGTCTTTCCTTTTTAAACAGAATCTTTCTTTTATTTAGAGAGGGAATAATTATAAGATTCTTACTCCTGTATACCTCGAAGGCTGGGGGAGAAATCTTACATTCTACCCCACTTAAGAAGTGCGAGATGTCCTCATCTCGCAAAGTAGAGGACAACTCTTTTTCTTAAGATCCAATTTATTCTAGGGTTCCTTATATTCTGGTCAACCCAACAGAATACGGGGATAATTATCCCTTAAATAGAACTCATCATTAAATAACAATTCATTCAAATCATATCATTCATCTCTTTAACACGATAATGGTCCATTAGACCGAAAAATTTCTTTATGAACATTTCTCCACGAAAATTTCAGACAAGTAAGTTCTCAATTTGTCATTTCTTAACTTGATCTAACGAGTCAAGTGTTAACAGTAGCAATTTGATAGCACAATCCACTAATCTTCTAGTGATTTGCTGAAATCATTATCATCATTTATCATCACAGGGACTCGCCCCAATCATCCATATTGTGGTTTCGCTCAGTTTATTACATTTCAACCCATTTTCAGGGATCATCATTTTTCAATCAGAATCCCAATCAATTCATCAATTGCCAAACAGAATTAAAAATCATATCAACCACATTCGAATTCATCAACTGGATAGCATTAATGCTTATAATTTCAAGTCTTAGATTTACTCGTATATACTGTCGGTAAAGAGCTGCAGTTATACCCTCGGTATATACGGTTAGTCATGATACTTGGAATTATAAGGTAAATACTATCATGTCTAAGCCTCAAGCAAGTCAGGGTTTCATATAATTGCGGTACTTCCATTTGAAGACCCAATTACTAAATTACAAAATTAGTTTGATTATCAATTTGTATGAATTAAATCACACAATTATAACCTTTTTGTGCTACTTGATAAATTTTTGACATATTTGGCTTTTCAGTTGATCTTTATTAGCCAATTCGCTCTGATACCAACTGTAAGATCCCTGTTTCCACCGCGCAACGGATTTGAGGTGCTAGCAGCGGAAGTAGCCTTTCTTGTGTGGGCCAGGGTCCCACACTCGGGTCTCGTCCACGGATATCCGAACAAAAGACTAATCCGTCGGTTTTTCCTAAACCGAACCCGGAAAAACTTCCTTTATCCGGAAAGCACGGGCGATTCCACCAGGATAACTTTTTACTCTAACGTAGTCAAGACTGATCCGACTGCACCTTTAAAGGTACTTGGTCAATCAAGGATGAAACTTGCACTTGGATCATTGGGATCAACGCTTTTTTCCCCATCAAGAGGCACAGCCGTTGATTCCTATCCATAGAACAATTACTATCTGGGATTTACTTCAACTATCGTAATAACAGAAATTGAGTCTTGATTTACGGATCCATCAATCCAGCCTAACCCCATCCAGTCCCATGGGTTAGCCAATCTCCCAACCACTGTAGAGATGGGATCCAATTAGGAATTTGGTTAGGTTTTGTCCCGGGTACCAGGGAAAAGAGTTCCCAAGCCCCCTAGCCGGAAGTTCATGCAAACATAAAACTAGTCACACCACTTACACACCCAATATGAAATTGCCTTTTTCTCAACATCAACTAACTTTCAAACAATCCTTTAATGAAACCATTATGTCGCTCTTATGACAATCCTCAAAGTCTCTGGTTGCCCGTCATTCATTCATCAGTGTACTTATGGCATCATTGGCAACCAGAACGCTCACCACCTGTTCACTCAGGGGCCTTTTCCATAGTTCCTAGCTCATAGTAACCGGCAATATATTCATATAACAGAATGGAATCTCCATGGAAGATCAGCAAGATCAACCCACAGATCCATATAAAAGAGCCATGGACTCATCCGTTGAGGACCAGCAAAGTCAATCAACCAGATCCATGCCCGGTTTCAGAAAACAACTCTTACTCCTTGTTCCAATATCTTCCTCGACGCACGTGTGGATATCTTCGGCGATCCAGAGCCCGAGCACCGTATGGTCAGCACCCTCTAGGATCCTTCGCGCAGGTGACCTAGCGCTTCACTCATAGGCCGTTTCCTTGGTCCCTAATCCACCGTACCGGAAGCTCACCATTTAAATCGAACCGAGGCTGGTCAAGACCTCGGCCGACCTTGCTACGCGAGACGTCCTCCATTGACTCTCCGTCAGCAGTTGCAACTTTATCAGTTTGGTCTTCATGACCTTAATCCTCAAGACGGTCAAAATGCTTCCCCAGCATTCTTGACATAAAACAGTCATTTACACAAAATACAATTTCTATAACGAACTCTCGTCTTTCCACATTATCCACTCTCGGACCACATTACTTATTCCCTATTCCATTCAATGTGTACTCATTCTCATCCATTCACTCATATAGACTACACATTATTTCACATACACATTCACATTCATTATTCTGCATACATATCCATGTTCGTACGTCCACATCATACATCCAATTTCACATTCATACATACGCATCTACATGCATATATCTATTTTCACATCCTCATTCATACATCCACATTATACATACATCCAAATTTCACATTCATACATACGCATCTACATGCATACATCTATTTTCACATCCTCATTCATACATCCACATTCACATACATACATCTACATCCGAATCTACATCCATACATCCACATCCACATCTTCATTCACATTCACATCCATACATCCACATCTACATACATACATCCATTTTCACATCCTCATTCATACATCCACATCCACATACATACATACATCCGTATCTACATCCATACATCCATACTACATCCATTCTCGCCCTAACACATCCCATATACATCTTATCCTATCAGATAAACTCTCTACCTCGTCCCATACACATCTTAACACATCCTAACTCATCTTAACACATTCTATCACATCTCATACACCTCTTATCATATCCTATTACATCTCATACACATCTTATCACATCTTTTCACATCTCATACACCTCTTATAAAATCCTATCACTTCCCATACGCATCTTATCACATCTTATCACATCTCATACACCTCTTATCACATCCTATCACTTCCCATACGCATCTTATCACATATTATCACATCTCATTTAAAAATCAATCTTTTATGCATCTTCCTATGTATAAATTCATTTTAAATGAAAATGACACTTTTGAATTAAAATTCCATCTCTTATGCATCTTCCTATGCATAAACTCAATTTAGGTGAGAATTGACGCTTTTGAATTAAAAATCCATCTTTTTTGCATCTTCCTATGCATAAATTCAATTTGGATGAGAATAACACTTTTGAATTGAAATTCCATTCTTTTATGCATCTTCCTATGCATAAATTCAATTTAGATGAGAATGACACTTTGAATTTGAAAATCAATCTTTTATGCATCTTCTTATGCATTAGAATAAAAGAATTTCTCTTATGCATCTAAGTTATGCATAAAATCCATTTATGATGAAAATCACACTTTTAGTATAAAAAGAATATCTTTTATGCATACCTCTATACATGAAATCCAATATGATAAAAGTAACACTTTTACAATAAAATAATCAACTTTTATGCTATGCATGAAATCCAAATATGATAAAAGTCACACTTTTACAATAAAATAATCAACTTTTATGCATACTTCTATGCATGAAATCCAAATATGATAAAAGTCACACTTTTACAATAAAATAATCAACTTTTATGCATACCTCTATGCATGAAATCCAAATATGATAAAAGTCACATTTTTATAATAAAATAATCAACTTTTATGCATACCTCTATGCATGAAATCCAAATATGATAAAAGTCACACTTTTATAATAAAATAATCAACTTTTATGCATACCTCTATGCATGAAATCCAAATATGATAAAAGTCACACTTCTATAATAAAATAATCAACTTTTATGCATACCTCTATGCATGAAATCCAAATATGATAAAAGTCACACTTTTATAATAAAATAATCAACCTTTATGCATACCTCTATGCATGAAATCCAAATATGATAAAAGTAACACTTTTATAATAAAATAATCAACTTTTATGCATACCTCTATGCATGAAATCTAAATATGATAAAAGAAATAATTTTATATTAAAATAATAATTCTTTTATGCATACCTCTATGCATGAAATCCAAATATGATAAAAGTAACACTTTTACAATAAAATAATCATTAATTATGCATAACATAAAAATCAATTTCTCCATGATTACAATAAAATTCTTTCAATTAATCTAGGATGATAATTCCTAGAATATGGTAGGAAGTTCTCTTTTCATGCTTTGAATAAAATTATTTTATGTGTAATTTTTATAAAAAATTTACCATGGCTCCGCTACTATGACTGATAAATCTCAATTTATTTTTAAGGATAAAGCTTATCATTAAGAAAATGATTAGAATGATCCCTAATTGGATCATTAACCCAATAATGGGTTGAATCATCAATATTCATGAAATACATAAACTAAAAGCATAGAAAAAAGCCATTAATTTGACCTCAAGCATAGATTAATCTTGGATTAAGGAAAAGCTTTATGAAAAGCTTCATTTGGATTGAGAATGGGTCATGAGTATGACCATTTCTTGAGTGAGAGAGAGAAATTACATAAAAACCATTAGAATTAAGCATAAATGGAAATTTATGTAATTCTTAACTATCATTAATCAATTAACTTCAATAGCATTCATCAAATTATGTAACTCTTCACTACCATTCATCAATTAACTTCAATATCATTCAAAAACCATTCCAATTAAGCTTCTCAAGCTTGAGAGGGGTTGAGAAGAGAGAAATATTGAGAAATTATAGAAAATGATCAAAATTCACTAATTACCTTATAAATTGCTTGATTCTTTGCTCACGGTAGAGGCCCCCAACCAATCAATTGGTTAAGTATGTTGATGGAGCCACCAATGGGGATTGAAAGCTCCAAAAACTAGTGAATTATTAATGAATTCACAGTTCTTGGCTTAGGTGGAGTAGAGTAACGATGCATAAACACTATATATTTTTCAACAAGGGGGAGGCTTCTATTTATAGGAAAAATTGAGCTCCTAACCAAACAAACTGATTCTAGAATTTTCTAAATCAGTTTGGTCAATTTTTGACCATTTTTAGGTCAGTTAAGCTAGCTTTTTGGAACTAGACTTGAATGAGGAGAGAGGAGAGATGAAATATCTCAATTTTTATGAGTTTAAAACTCATTCAAGCATGTGAAATATGCACCTCCTTTAAAGAACTCCCCTTCCTTACATATGTATCAAAATAGAATTATTATACCCAAAATATCTCATATTTTTAATATTGCTCATAGTCTTTTACTAATAAACCTTGTACATTTTCAACTCTTCATCTTATGTGAAATATGCACCTCCTTTAAAGAACTCCCCTTCCTTACATATGTGTCAAAATGGAATTATTATACCCAAAATATCTCATATTTTTAATATTGCTCATAGTTTTTTACTAATAAACCTTGTACATTTTCAACTCTTCATCTTATGTGAGCATTTACTCATTTTTGGATACCCAAAATATCTCATATTTTTGATATTACTCATAGTTTCTTACTAATAAACCTTGTACATAGTCAACTCTTCATCTTATGTGAGCATTTACTCATTTTTGGGTATCTTCTTTTACAAATTGGATTTATCTCCTCCCTACACATGGATTGATGCTATTGGACCAAAGGAACCTTAATTGGACCATAATCTAAAATTTTTGAAAATCTAGACCCTTAAGCTAAGGTCCTTTATACCCATTTCCAATTAATTCCAATTGCACATTGGAAAATTCTTTTTGAATTTTTGTTTCAGGAAAATTCATTTTAATAAGATGAGATATTTTTCTATCCAAAAATATTCAAAATCTGAATATTCTCTCTCTAGAATATTTTCTCTCTCTATGCCAAAACAGGCAGAGACAAGATCTCTTATATTTCTAAAGAGAGAATTGATTACAGGGGAATATGCTGGACATTTTGAGAGGCTGGGGAGGAATCTTACAGCATGGTTGGTGAGATCTTGGGTGATATGCGGCCAGTGGGATGAGAGGCTGTGTGACAGCCATTCTAGAGACTGGCATAGTTATTTAGTTGGGTTCACACTATAGAGAACCCTTGTATGTATTTGGTTGAGTACCTTTCATATTGTGTGTACTCTTATCTTGTATATGGTGTGGTGAGTGTTGAGTGAAGAAGAAGAAGATTTTCTGCCCCTCACCTTGTGTGTTCTCTATTAGGGTTTTGTGAGTGTGTGTGTGCTTGCAAGAGCTCAAGCTCTCTTTCCCCCTGCATCTTTTCATGGTATCAGAGCCTGGTTTGTGCTAAGGGCTGAGCTGCAAGCAAGAGAACCACAGGAAGCGGTACGAGGGTAAGAGCTTCAACTACTCTTTCCTATTTGTGTTGGTGACTACACCCTTGCCGGGAGCTCTACGGGAGGCACCGACAAACGATCTCTGATTGAGGAGCTTTCTTCGCGGGAGTAAAGCTATAGGGAAATTATACCATCCTATCGGATAATATTTTTCAAGGCAAAAACGCGTTTCGGGCGCGTCTAGACCTCCGTTTTTCAGAAAGCAGGCGATTTCGAGCACTGCGGGTAAGTCATCGATTCTCTGCAGAACTCTGTTTTAAGAACTGTAGGAAGACAGATTGGCTGTGCAGACACTATGGGTGCTGCAAAGGGGTCTACAGTTGCCATTGGGTGTATGTATGCACATTGAGGAGGTCACTGGTTGTGACATTTGAGAGTACTACAGTACCGCTAATTGCAGAAATATAGCAGTTTGTGTAGGACAAACAAGAGTGCTGTTTCTGGTAAAATTGTGTGTCTGGCAAGATGTCAAATGATGGCATAACACAGATTGTGGCTGAGAAGCTTGATAAGAATAACTTCCATGCTTGGAGGTTCAGGTTGATGAATTTTCTGATGGGAAAGGGCTATTGGGACTACATAGAAGGTGAGCATGAAGAGGCACCACAGATACTGAACATAAATCCGACTGCTGCAGATGTGAAAGAGTTCAAAGAGTGGAACCAAGGAGCCATGAAAGTTATGTATTGGCTCTCCATTAGTATACAGGACACCATGATTGGGCACATTCAGGATGCCAAGTCCCCCAAGGAGGCATGGGACACCTTGGTAAAACTCTATGAAACAAATACCAAGGCATGCAAAATATAGTTGAAGAACGAACTTCATACTGTGGAGAAAAAGAGCATGTCTGTGAATGACTATGCATTGAAGATAAAGAGTATTGTGGAATCCCTTGCATCTATTGGTGTTTCAGTAGATGATGATGATAAGGTGGAAGTCTGTCTACGTGGTCTCGGGCCACATAACAAGGTGTTCAAGACGTCTATTCAGACTCGAGAAAACATTCCCAACTTTATAGATTTGGTGTCTATGCTAATTATAGAAGAGAAGAGCTTGGGTGAAGACCAACAGTCTTCACAAAACAAAAACAGTTCAGAGCAACAGGCCTTCTACACAAGTTCAGGAAGAGGACGAGGTAGAGGAGGCCATGGACGAGGTCAAGGAGGTGGCCGAATAGGTAATCGAAATTATGGCCAGCAGCAGTAGCAACAACAGTCCCAGAATACACCCGGAATACACAACAACAACATCAACAACACACAGGTGGAAGAGGCAAATTCAGAAGCAGGGGGAGTCAAAGAGGACGTGGAAATTGGCAAAGGCAATATAATGATGCAGTGAATGCTTTTATTGTGGTAAGCCTGGACATGTGCAGGCAGAATGTTATAAGAAGCAGGCTGACATGCAAAATGGAAAAGTGCAGCAGAACAACTACGCATCCTCAAGCAGAAACAATGAGGATAATGAAAGGTTGTTTGTTATGCAGCATGTCATGAATGACATGTCTAAAAATGTTGAAGCAGCACAAAAAAAAAAGATGATGTATGGTATGTGGATTCAGGTGCTTCGAACCACATGACAAGTCATGGGGAGTGGTTCAAGGAGATGAAAAACCTTAAAAGACCAGGTTTTGTGGAAACAGGGGATGACACTGCTCATCCAATTGCCCATGTTGGAGATGTGCCATTGTCTATGCAGGATGGCAAAGTGAAGTACCTTGCAGATGTACTTCACGTTCCGAACATAATAAAGAATCTGGTTTCAGTTGGCCAGATGATTGAGCAGGGTTTGCAAACCCTGATGGTTGTTATGTTGAAGACTTTAGAGACAAGTGCAGGTTGGTTGCAAAAGGCAACAGAGTGGGTAGAATGTTTACGTTGAATGTAGACATGCCTGCAATGAGTGCTGCGATGTTTGCAAATGGTTCAGGAATTGTTGCAGACACAGACATTTGGCATAAAAGAATTGGATATGTGAATGTGCAGAGAATGAAGTCTATGTAGACTAAAGGAATTGTGACAGGGCTACCAAAGTTTAAAGTGGAAGGTATGCAAAGAATATGTGAAGCATGCCAATTTGGAAAGCAAACAAAGCATGTATTTCCATGTAACAGATATGTGAGTAGAAATGCACTAGATGTTGTGCATTCAGATGTATGGGGTCCTACGAAGACCATGTCTATGGGAGGCTGCAGGTATTATGTGACATTCATTGATGACCACACAAGGAAAGTGTGGGTATATTTCATGAAGGAGAAGAGTGAGGTGTTCACTCACTTTCAGAATTTCAGAGTTTTGGTTGAAAAGCAAACAGGGAAATATGTAAAGTGCCTAAGGTCAGATGGAGGGGGGAAAGTACTTCTCCAATGAGTTCCCTGAATTTTTGAAAAAGAATGGTATTCGGAGACAGTTTACATGTAGATACACTCTGCAGTAAAATAGAGTTGCTGAGTGAAAAAACAAGCACATTGCCGAGATTGTGCGAGCATTGATGGAAGAGAAGAATATGCCGCATAGCTATTGGGCTGAGGCTGTTTCTACAGTTGTATACATCATGAACAGGACTCCAATTGCAGCCATACATGATGTAACTCCAGAGGAGAGGTTTATTGGCTAAAAACCTGATTTGTCTCATCTGAAAGTCTTTGGATGCATTGCACATGTGCATGTGCCAGATGAGCTGAGAACTAAGCTGGATCCAAAAGCTGAGAACTAAGCTGGATCCAAAAGCTGAAAAATGTGTGTTTATTGGATATTCCCTTGAGCAAAAGGGATATAGGTGTTATAAACCCTGCTACTGGATGTTGTCTTTGATGAGATGAGCAGCTGGTATGCTGCTAGAAAAGAAGCTGTTGGGGCTGATGTGAGTGGAAGTGTGGTTGCACAGAATGCAGGTCAGCAATCACAGTCTTTGAGTGGACCAGGAGAGTCCTCATCTAGTGGGTCTGTTGATAGACCATGGAGTGGCAGGCTGCGTCATAATACCAGTCCTGCAAATGTGATTAGTACATCACGTAAAGAAAAAGAGAAAGTGGTTGAGCCCCTTGGTATGCCTGACATTTCTGCAGGGCATTCTCATGTTGATGGAGAGTCTAGTGGCTCAGATATGAGCCTTGATGAGGAGCTTGGGATCCCAGCTATGAGAACACCTGATGTAAAGAAGGCTATGGAAGCCATGAATGAAAAGCTGCGAAGATCTAGGAGAGTGAATAACCCTGTGCAGAGATTTACATATGATGGTTATGTGGCACATCACTATGCATATATGGCAAAGGTTGTGCAGGTTGTAGAGCCCACATGCATTGATGAGGCGGTTGGAAATGTGTGTTGGGAGAAAGCTATGGATGAGGAGATGGATACACTATATGGAAATGAGACTTGGGATTTAGTGCAATTGCCTGAAGGCAAGAAAGCCATTGGATGCAAGTGGGTGTACAAAGTAAGACATAACAGTGATGGAAGCATAAACAGGTACAAGGCTAGATTGGTAGCAAAGGATATGCGCAGACATATGGCATTGATTATGAGGAAACTTTCAGCCCAGTTGCCAAGATGGCAACAGTGAGAGTTGTGATAGCAGTGGCTACGTCAAAGCAATGGTCTTTACATCAGATGGATGTAAAGAATGCATTCTTGCATGGGGATTTGCAAGAAGAGGTGTATATGTTGCAGCCACCTGGTTATGAGGATGTGGGTCACCCCGAGCATGTTTGCAGGTTGAAGAAAGCCTTGTATGGCTTAAAACAAGCACCAAGAGCATGGTCTGACAAGATTTCTGAATATCTTGTCACTATTGGCTTTCATGTAGCCAATGCAGATTTCTCGTCGCTGTATGTGAGACATGGTGATAGAGGGGTTGTGCTTGTTGTCATCTATGTAGATGACTTGATCATTACGGGGGACCATGATGCAGAGATCTTTGATGTAAAGATCTTGCTTAGACAGAAGTTTGAGATGAAGGATCTGGGGGAGCTCAGATATTTCTTGGGCATTGAGGTGATTAGGTCACCACATGGTATTGGATTACTGCAGAGACAGTATGGCTTGGACATGTTGTCCAAGTATGGTATGAAAGGCTGTAAGCCTATTTTCGTGCCATTGGATCAGAATGGCAAGTTGAGTGCAGATTGAGGAGAGACTTTGGAGGATCCTACTATGTATAGGCGCATAGTAGGAAGCTTGATCTACATGATGATCACCAGACCAGATTGGAGCTATGCTGTTGGGTTGGTGAGTAAGTTTATGCAGGTTCCACGAAAACCGCATTTGGATGCATTGAGACGCATACTAAGGTATGTGAGGTCTACTTTGCATTGTGGACTATTCTATGAGACTGGGACAGAGATATGTGTACATGGGTACACAGATGCTGATTGGGCTGGTAGTATCTCAGATAGAAGATATACTAGTGGCTTCATGTTTTCTTTGGGGAGTGCTGCTGTGACTTGGAGCAGCAAGAAGTAGCCCACGGTTGCTCTATCCAGTATAGAGGCCGAGTACAGAGGAGCTGCTATGGCAGTATGTGAGGTAGCTTGGTTGAAAAAGCTACTTGCAGATTTGGGTCTATCAGTGGATAGACAAGTTGTCATTTTCTGTGACAACATTAGTAGTATACAGTTGGCCAGGAACCCAGTTTTTCATGCTCCTACGAAGCATATAGATGTCCCCACTACCATTTCGTCAGAGAGAAGGTCTTGGCAGGAGACCTTGACCTTGTTTATGTCAGCACAGAGGATCAAGTAGCTGACATCTTCACCAAAGCATTGGGTACAGAGAAGCTCCGCAGATTCAGAGCTTCACTTGGTGTACATGAGATGGAGTTGAGCTCGAGGGGGAGTGTTGAGATATCGAGCTCATCTAGTGAGGCGATGGACACCGATGACCCGCCTGGGGGATAGGCCCCACACTTACACCACTGGCATGGTTGGTGATATCTTGGGTGATATGCGGCCAGTGGGATGACAGGCTGTGTGACAGCCATTCTAGAGACTGGCATAGTTATAGCGCCAGCTCATTTAGTTGGGTTCACACTATAGAGAACCCTTGTATGTATTTGGTTGAGTACCTTTCATATTGTGTGTACTCTTATCTTGTATATGGTGTGTTGAGTGTTGAGTGAAGAAGAAGAAGATTTTCAGCCTCTCATCTTGTGTGTTCCCTATTAGGGTTTTGTGAGTGTGTGTGTGCTTGCAAGCTCAAGCTCTCTTCCCCCCTGCATATTTTCATCTTCAACAGCCCATGCGACAAAATCCAAGCGTGCCAGGGGTTTCATATGATGGTCCAAAAGATGCAATAAAAATTGATATCGCTGAGCCAGGAAAAGAGCCTCGCTATGTGTGGATTGCCACAGACTTGTCCTTAGATGAGGAGAAGTTATTAATTCAAACAATAAAGGAGTATCGCGATGTTTTTGCTTGGAGTTATAAAGACCTCTCAAAGGAGTTGATCCAAGCATATGTCAGCATACAATTCCATTGCGAGAGGATGCAAAGCCTTCCAAGCAACATTCTTATACTTACAATGAGAATTTTGCACGAAAGATAAAAGAAGAAATAGACAAGCTCTTAGAGGCAAAATTTATCTATGAGATTGAACATACTGAATGGGTCTCCCCTATTGTAGTGGTGCCCAAGAAAAATGGAAAACTTCGAGTGGTAAATGCAGCTACTGTACGTGATCATTACCCACTTCCAATCACGGATCATGTTTTGGAACGTGTTGCAGGGAAAAAGGCATATAGTTTCTTGGATGGATTCTCTGGTTAATCAAGTGTTAATTGATCCGAAGGATCAACACAAGACAACCTTTGCTACTGAAGATGGCATCTTTGCCTATCGTATTATGCCATTTAGTCTAACAAATGCACCTGCAACCTTTCAGCGGTTAATGAGTCATGTATTCAAGGAGTACCTTAGGCTATTTCTTGAGATCTTCATGGATGATTTATGTGTTCACTCACAAGAGCGTGATGATCATATAGAACACCTCAGACTTGTGTTTCAAAAGTGTCAAGTTTATCGTATATGCTTGAATCTTGACAAGTGCAAATTCATGGTAAGACAAGGGAAGATTTTGGGCCATATTGTTTCTCGCAATAGTATTTCAAAAGATATGGATAAAATTGATGTTATTGTCTCATTACCTTGGCCTATCAACCCTAAAGGGGTAAAAATATTCATGGGACATTGTGGCTATTATCGTCGATTCATCTACATGTACATTGTCCTAGCCAGACCATTATATGCTCTTCTTGTAAGGTTTAATTGGACTAACGAGTGTGAGGAATCCTTTGAAAAGTTGAAGCAAGCTGTAAGATTCCTCCCCCAACCCCCTTTTTGATGTCTAGTATCTTCCCCCGTAATCAATCCCTCTTCAGAAATATAAAGACCTTGTTTCTAACTGTTTTAACCTAGAGAGAGAAAATATTCTAGAGAGAGAATATTCAGATTATGAATATTTTTGGATAGAAAAATAACTCATCTTATTAAAATAAGTTCCCCTGAAACAGAAATTCAAAAAGAATTTTCCAATGTGCAATTGGAATTAATTGGAAATAGGTATAAAGAACCTTAGTCTAAGGGCCTAGATTTTCAGAAATCTTTAGACTATGGTCCAATTAAGGTTTCTATGGGCCAATAGCATCAATCCATGTGTAGGGAGGAGATAAATCCAAATTGTAAAAGAAGATACCCAAAAATGAGTAAATGCTCACATAAGATGAAGAGTTGAAAATGTACAAGGTTTATTAGTAAATAAACTCATATGTAAGGAAGAGGAGTTCTTTAAAGGAGGTGCACATTTCACATAAGATGAAGAGTTGAAAATGTACAAGGTTTATTAGTAAATAAACACATATGTAAGGAAGGGGAGTTCTTTAAAGGAGGTGCATATTTCACATAAGATGAAGAGTTGAAAATGTACAAGGCTTATTAGTAAAAAAAAACTATGACACATATGTAAGGAAGAGGAGTTCTTTAAAGGAGGTGCATATTTCACATAAGATGAAGAGTTGAAAATGTACAAGGTTTATTAGTAAAAAACTATGAGCAATACAATTTTGACACATATGTAAGGAAGGAGAGTTCTTTAAAGGAGGTGCATATTTCACATGCTTGAATGAGTTTTAAACTAATAAAAATTGAGATATTTCATCTCTCCTCTCTCCTCATTCAAGTCTAGTTCCAAAAAGTTAGCTTAACTGACCTAAAAATGGTCAAAAAGTGACCAAACTGACTTGGAAAATTCTAGAACCGGTTTGTTTGGTTAGGAGCTCAAATTTTCCTATAAATAGAAGCCTCCCCTTGTTGAAAAATATATAATGTCTTATGCATTGTTACTCTACTCCACCTAAGCCAAAATATAGTCTCTTATGCCTTGTTACTCTACTCCACCTAAGCCAAAATATATAGTCTCTTATGCTTGTTACGCTACTCCACTTAAGCCAAATTAGATAGAGTCTTATGCTTTGTTACTCTACTCCACCTAAGCTAAAATATATAGTGTCTTATGCCTTGTTACTCTACTCTACCTAAGCCAAGAACTGTGAATTCTTTAATAATTCACTAGTTTTTGATACTTCTCTCTTTCTTCAATCCCCATTGGTGGCTCCATCAACATACTAAACCAATTGATTGGTTGGGGGCCTCTACCGTGAATAAAGAATCAAGCAAATTATAAGGTAAGTATATTGAATTTTGATCTTTCTATGATTTCTCAATGATTCTCTCTTCTCAACCCCTCTCAAGCTTGAGAAGTTTAATTGGTATGGTTTTTTTTAAATGCTATTGAAGTTAATTGGTGAATAGTTGTGAAGAGTTACATAATTTAATAAATGTTATAGAAGTTAATTTCCACTTATATTTAAATTCTAATGGTTTTTATAATTTCTCTCTCTCACTCAAGAAATGGTCATACTCATGACCCATTCTCAATCCAAATGAAGCTTTTCATAAAGCTTTTCCTTAATCCAAGATTAAGCTATGCTTGAGGCCAAATTAATGGCTTTTTGCTATGCTTTTAGTTTATGCACATTGATGATTCAATCCATTATGGATTGATGACCCAATTAGAGACCATTCTAATTGTTTTCTTAATGATCCAATTAGAGACCATTATGGATTGATGATCCAATTAGAAACCATTCTAATTGTTTTCTTAATGATCTAATTAGAGACCATTATGGATTGATGATCCAATTAGAGACCATTCTAATTATTTCTTTAATAATGAGCTTTATCCCTTAGAAAAAAATTGAGATTTATCAGTCATAGTAGCGGAGCTATGGCAAAATTTTTATAGAAATTACGCATAAAATAAATTCATTCAAAGCATAAAAAGAGGACTTCCTACCATATCCTAGGAACTATCATCCTAGATTAATTAAAAGAATATTATTATGCATGGAGATATGGATGTTTGCATGTAGATGTAGAGGTATAGATGTGAGTGTGAATGTGGAGGTGGATGTATGCATGTAGATGTAGATGTATAGATGTAGATGTGGATGTGGAGGTGGATGGATGCATGTAGATGTAGATGTATAGATGTAGATGTGAATGGAGATGTAGATGTATGCATGTAGATGTAGATGTATAGATGTGGATGTGGATGTATGCATCTAGATGTGGATGTATGCATGTAGATGTAGATGTATAGATGTAGATGTGGATGTGGAGGTGGATGGATGCATGTAGATGTAGATGTATAGATGTAGATGGGAATGGAGATATGGATGTATGCATGTAGATGTAGATGTATAGATGTAGATGTGAATGGAGATGTAGATGTATGCATGTAGATGTAGATGTATAGATGTGGATGTGGATGTATGCATGTAGATGTGGATGTATGCATGTAGATGTAGATGTATAGATGTAGATGTGGATGTGGAGGTGGATGGATGCATGTAGATGTAGATGTATAGATGTAGATGGAAATGGAGATATGGATGTATGCATGTAGATGTAGATGTATAGATGTAGATGTGGATGTGGAGGTGGATGGATGCATGTAGATGTAGATGTATAGATATAGATGTGAATGGAGATGTGGATGTATGCATGTAGATGTAGGTGTATAGATGTAGATGTGGATGTAGAGGTGGATGTATGCATGTAGATGTAGATGTATAGATGTGGATGTGAATGTGGAGTGGATGTATGCATGTAGATGTAGATGTATGGAGGTGAATGTGAATGTGGATGTGGATGTATGCATAGGGATGTAGATGTATGCATGTAGATGTGAATGTACGCATATAGTTGTGGATGTATGGATGTGAATATACGATTGTGATGTGAGGGAATCTGAAGTGATGAGATGGAAATGATGTGATGGGATGAGTATACATATAAATGGAATATGGAATAAGTAATGTAGATTGAGGAGGGATAATGTGGAAAAATGAAAGTTAAAATAGAAATTGTATTGTAAACTGTTTGTAAATGCTGTTTGTAAATGCTGTTTGTAAATGATTGTTTTATGTCAAGAATGCTGGGGGGAGCATTTTGACCGTCTTGTGATTAAAGTCGTGATGGTAAAGTTGCAACTGCTGACGGGGAGTCAATGAAGGACGTCTCGCGTAGCAAGGTCGGCCGAGGTCTTGACCAGCCTCGGTGCGATTAAAATGGTGAGCTTCCGGTACGGTGGATGAGGGGCCAAGGAAGCGGCCTATGCGTGAAGCGCTAGGTTACCTGCGAAGGATCCTAGAGGGTGCTGACCATACGGTGCTCGGGCTCTGGGTTGCCTAGGATACCCACGCGTGCGTCGAGGAAGATATTGGAACAGAGTTGGAGTTGTTTTCTGAATCGGGCATGGATCTGGTTGATTGACCTTGCTGGTCTTCAATGGATGAGTCCATGGCCCCTTATATGGATCTGTTGGTTGATCTTGCTGATCTTCAACGAGAGTCCATCTTGATAAGTGATTATATTGCCAAGTATTAAAGGCTAGGAACTATCGAAACGGCCCCTGAGCGTTCTAGTTGCCAATGATGCCATATATACTCTGATGAAGGAATGATGGAAAATTATTAAAGGCTAGGAACTATCGAAACGGCCCCTGAGCGTTCTAGTTGCCAATGATGCCATATATACTCTGATGAAGGAATGATGGAAAATTAAGAATCAATGGGATAAATTGGAAGATGGTGATCAATGATACTATGGTTTTATTAAAGGATTGTTTTAAACTGGTTGAATCTGGTTGGAAAAAAGGCAATTTCATATTGGGTGTGTGAGTGGTGTGACTAGTTTTATTTTGCATGAACATCCGGCTAGGGGGCCTTGGAACTCTTTTCCTTGGTACCCGGGACAAAACCTAACCAAATTTTTTAATTGGATCCCATCACTACAGTGGTTGGGCGGTTGGCTAACCCATGGGATCGGATGGGGTTAGGCTGGACTGATGGATCCGTAAATCGAGACTCAAACTTTTGTTTTTACGATAGAAAAAAAAATAAAATCCCGGACAGTAACTGTTCTATGGATAAGAATCAACGGCTGTGCCTCTTGAATGGGGAAAAAAGCGTTGATCCCAATGATCCAAGTGCAAGTTTCTTCCTTGAACTGACTAAGTATCTTATAGATGTAATTGGATCATCTCGATCAGAAATGATCTTAACTACGTTAGAGTAAAAAGTTATCCTGGTGGAATCGCCCGTGCTTCCGGTTAAGAAAGTTTTTCCGGGTTCGGTTTTGGAACAACCGACGGATTAGTCTCTTATCCGGATATCCGTGGGCGAGGCCCCGAGTGTGGGACCCCTGTCCCGCGCGAGAAGCGCTACTTCCGCTGCCAGTACCCCGAATCCGTTGCTCGGTGGGAACAGGGATCCTACAGTTGGTATCAGAGCATTTGGTTAATAAAGATCAACTGAGAAGACAAATATATCAAAAATCTATCAAGAAACACAAAAAGGTTATAATTGTGTGAGATAATTCATACAATTTGATATTCAAACTGAAATTCGTAATTTGGTAATTGGGTCTTCAATTGGAAGTTTTGCAATTATATAGAACCCTGACTTGCTTGAGGCCTAGACATGATAGTATTTACCTTATAATTCCAAGGGCCGTGACTACCCGTATATACCGAGAGTATACTGCAGCTCTTTACTGACAGTATATACGAGTAAATCTAAGACTTGAAATTATAAGCGTTAATGCTATCCAGATGATGATTTTGCATGTGACTGATATGATTTTTAATTCTGTTTGAGAATGGATGAATTGATTTGGATTCTGATTGAAAATGCTGATTGAAAAATGTTGATTTTTAAAAAAATTAGTTGAAATATAATGAAACCACAATGAGGGGGAATGGGACGAGTCCTTGTGATGATATTCATAACTAGAATGATGATAACGAATTCAGCAAATCACTATGAGATTAGTGGGTTGTGCTGTCAGATTGCTACTGTTAATACTTGACCGGTAGATCAAGTTAAGGGATGTCAAATTGAGAACTTGCTTGACTGAAATTTCCGTGTGGAGGAATGTTCCGAAGGAAACTTTTCGGTCTAATGGACCTTTATCATGTTAAAGATATGAATGATATAAATGAATTGTTATTTAATGATGAGTTCTATATAAGGGATATTTATCCCAGTGTTCTGTTGGGTTGACCAGAATATAAGGAACCCAGAATAAAATTGGATCTTAAGAAAAAGAGCTGTCCTCTACCTTGCGAGATGAGGACATCTCGCACTTTTTAAGTGGGGTAGGATGTAAGATTCCTCCCCAGCCTTCGAGGTATATAGGAGTAAGAATCTCCCTTTCGGATCTTATAATTATTCCCTCTCTAAAATAAAAGAAAGTTTCTGTTTAAAAAAGGAATACCCTTTTCCTAAAATACTTCTCAGGAGTCACGCCTAATTTAAGGATTTAGAACAATGAGTTTAGAAGTGAGAATCGGTGTTTTGGATACCAAGGTTTTGGTTTTCATTCGAGTATGGCCCAAAAGAAGTTCTTTATCTCTTGGGGAGTATAAGAAGTTATCCCCCAGATATTGTGATCCTTATATCTGAATTCAATGAAAGTAGGTGACTTAGCCTACAAGTTTCTTTTATCTCCTCATCTCAAAATTCTTAATGCCTTCTATAGAGAAATGTGTCAAACACAAATCATGGAAAGACGGTAAAACTTCAGTGGCAAGTTACCGTTGGCTTCTAGGTTACGCTAGCTCCTTCCTTTATATAAGTCGTAACTTTTACTTGTCACTCACAGTAATCTTACTCCCATCAATCTCCTTTCTTTCTTAATCTCCTTCATGGCTTGGCAACAGGAATTAGTTTTATCCCTGATGATTTCTCACCTTCAAGACGCAAGAGAGTCTGTGAAGAAAGACTTTATAGAACAGTATGAGCGCTCACTTTTTCCTCACTTAGGAACTTCTGTAGCGCAGACCAAATGGCGGACCTATCAAAACATAACTAGGGTAACACCCTGGGGTCAGCAGCACTTTCGTAACAATGTCCGCTTGGCCATGGTTATTGAAGCTTTGGGTTTGGGTCCCCGATACTACTGCGTCATGAGATCAAGACATCTTGGGTTTTCTGAGCGGGTCTTCTTACTGGCGTGTTTTCTTCCTCATGAGAAGATATGCCTTTATCCCGTTTTTGGCTTGCCTCTCAGAGGTCCTTTTGTTAGATCACCTCATACCACTAAGATAGGTGCGGCAATAACCAGCAGAATCATTCCCATAGATGAGTTACCCTATACTTGTGCAGCTTGTGAGGACTGCTTTTGTGACCATATGATGGACGGGCTTATGGAAGTGTAAAGAGTTTCTCTATCTTTACTGTATAAGTTTCGAGAATGAATAAAGTTTAAATCTTGTTCTTATTTTGAATCTTGCTCTCTTTAAGACTTTTCTTGGTGGTTAATCGTGATTAAAATTTTTCTCTAAGTCTCATATTCGTGCATCTTGCGAAATTATTCCAAGTTGCGAGATGAGGACATCTCGAGTTTTTTAAGTGGGGTAGAATGTAAGATTCCTCCCCCAACCCCCTTTTTGATGTCTAGTATCTTCCCCCGTAATCAATCCCTCTTCAGAAATATAAAGACCTTGTTTCTAACTGTTTTAACCTAGAGAGAGAAAATATTCTAGAGAGAGAATATTCAGATTATGAATATTTTTGGATAGAAAAATAACTCATCTTATTAAAATAAGTTCCCCTGAAACAGAAATTCAAAAAGAATTTTTCAATGTGCAATTGGAATTAATTGGAAATAGGTATAAAGAACCTTAGTCTAAGGGCCTAGATTTTCAGAAATCTTTAGACTATGGTCCAATTAAGGTTTCTATGGGCCAATAGCATCAATCCATGTGTAGGGAGGAGATAAATCCAAATTGTAAAAGAAGATACCCAAAAATGAGTAAATGCTCACATAAGATGAAGAGTTGAAAATGTACAAGGTTTATTAGTAAATAAACTCATATGTAAGGAAGAGGAGTTCTTTAAAGGAGGTGCACATTTCACATAAGATGAAGAGTTGAAAATGTACAAGGTTTATTAGTAAATAAACACATATGTAAGGAAGGGGAGTTCTTTAAAGGAGGTGCATATTTCACATAAGATGAAGAGTTGAAAATGTACAAGGCTTATTAGTAAAAAAAAACTATGACACATATGTAAGGAAGAGGAGTTCTTTAAAGGAGGTGCATATTTCACATAAGATGAAGAGTTGAAAATGTACAAGGTTTATTAGTAAAAAACTATGAGCAATACAATTTTGACACATATGTAAGGAAGGAGAGTTCTTTAAAGGAGGTGCATATTTCACATGCTTGAATGAGTTTTAAACTAATAAAAATTGAGATATTTCATCTCTCCTCTCTCCTCATTCAAGTCTAGTTCCAAAAAGTTAGCTTAACTGACCTAAAAATGGTCAAAAAGTGACCAAACTGACTTGGAAAATTCTAGAATCGGTTTGTTTGGTTAGGAGCTCAAATTTTCCTATAAATAGAAGCCTCCCCTTGTTGAAAAATATATAATGTCTTATGCATTGTTACTCTACTCCACCTAAGCCAAAATATAGTCTCTTATGCCTTGTTACTCTACTCCACCTAAGCCAAAATATATAGTCTCTTATGCTTGTTACTCTACTCCACCTAAGCCAAATTAGATAGAGTCTTATGCTTTGTTACTCTACTCCACCTAAGCTAAAATATATAGTGTCTTATGCCTTGTTACTCTACTCTACCTAAGCCAAGAACTGTGAATTCTTTAATAATTCACTAGTTTTTGATACTTCTCTCTTTCTTCAATCCCCATTGGTGGCTCCATCAACATACTAAACCAATTGATTGGTTGGGGGCCTCTACCGTGAATAAAGAATCAAGCAAATTATAAGGTAAGTATATTGAATTTTGATCTTTCTATGATTTCTCAATGATTCTCTCTTCTCAACCCCTCTCAAGCTTGAGAAGTTTAATTGGTATGGTTTTTTTTAAATGCTATTGAAGTTAATTGGTGAATAGTTGTGAAGAGTTACATAATTTAATAAATGTTATAGAAGTTAATTTCCACTTATATTTAAATTCTAATGGTTTTTATAATTTCTCTCTCTCACTCAAGAAATGGTCATACTCATGACCCATTCTCAATCCAAATGAAGCTTTTCATAAAGCTTTTCCTTAATCCAAGATTAAGCTATGCTTGAGGCCAAATTAATGGCTTTTTGCTATGCTTTTAGTTTATGCACATTGATGATTCAATCCATTATGGATTGATGACCCAATTAGAGACCATTCTAATTGTTTTCTTAATGATCCAATTAGAGACCATTATGGATTGATGATCCAATTAGAAACCATTCTAATTGTTTTCTTAATGATCTAATTAGAGACCATTATGGATTGATGATCCAATTAGAGACCATTCTAATTATTTCTTTAATAATGAGCTTTATCCCTTAGAAAAAAATTGAGATTTATCAGTCATAGTAGCGGAGCTATGGCAAAATTTTTATAGAAATTACGCATAAAATAAATTCATTCAAAGCATAAAAAGAGGACTTCCTACCATATCCTAGGAACTATCATCCTAGATTAATTAAAAGAATATTATTATGCATGGAGATATGGATGTTTGCATGTAGATGTAGAGGTATAGATGTGAGTGTGAATGTGGAGGTGGATGTATGCATGTAGATGTAGATGTATAGATGTAGATGTGGATGTGGAGGTGGATGGATGCATGTAGATGTAGATGTATAGATGTAGATGTGAATGGAGATGTAGATGTATGCATGTAGATGTAGATGTATAGATGTGGATGTGGATGTATGCATCTAGATGTGGATGTATGCATGTAGATGTAGATGTATAGATGTAGATGTGGATGTGGAGGTGGATGGATGCATGTAGATGTAGATGTATAGATGTAGATGGGAATGGAGATATGGATGTATGCATGTAGATGTAGATGTATAGATGTAGATGTGAATGGAGATGTAGATGTATGCATGTAGATGTAGATGTATAGATGTGGATGTGGATGTATGCATGTAGATGTGGATGTATGCATGTAGATGTAGATGTATAGATGTAGATGTGGATGTGGAGGTGGATGGATGCATGTAGATGTAGATGTATAGATGTAGATGGAAATGGAGATATGGATGTATGCATGTAGATGTAGATGTATAGATGTAGATGTGGATGTGGAGGTGGATGGATGCATGTAGATGTAGATGTATAGATATAGATGTGAATGGAGATGTGGATGTATGCATGTAGATGTAGGTGTATAGATGTAGATGTGGATGTAGAGGTGGATGTATGCATGTAGATGTAGATGTATAGATGTGGATGTGAATGTGGAGTGGATGTATGCATGTAGATGTAGATGTATGGAGGTGAATGTGAATGTGGATGTGGATGTATGCATAGGGATGTAGATGTATGCATGTAGATGTGAATGTACGCATATAGTTGTGGATGTATGGATGTGAATATACGATTGTGATGTGAGGGAATCTGAAGTGATGAGATGGAAATGATGTGATGGGATGAGTATACATATAAATGGAATATGGAATAAGTAATGTAGATTGAGGAGGGATAATGTGGAAAAATGAAAGTTAAAATAGAAATTGTATTGTAAACTGTTTGTAAATGCTGTTTGTAAATGCTGTTTGTAAATGATTGTTTTATGTCAAGAATGCTGGGGGGAGCATTTTGACCGTCTTGTGATTAAAGTCGTGATGGTAAAGTTGCAACTGCTGACGGGGAGTCAATGAAGGACGTCTCGCGTAGCAAGGTCGGCCGAGGTCTTGACCAGCCTCGGTGCGATTAAAATGGTGAGCTTCCGGTACGGTGGATGAGGGGCCAAGGAAGCGGCCTATGCGTGAAGCGCTAGGTTACCTGCGAAGGATCCTAGAGGGTGCTGACCATACGGTGCTCGGGCTCTGGGTTGCCTAGGATACCCACGCGTGCGTCGAGGAAGATATTGGAACAGAGTTGGAGTTGTTTTCTGAATCGGGCATGGATCTGGTTGATTGACCTTGCTGGTCTTCAATGGATGAGTCCATGGCCCCTTATATGGATCTGTTGGTTGATCTTGCTGATCTTCAACGAGAGTCCATCTTGATAAGTGATTATATTGCCAAGTATTAAAGGCTAGGAACTATCGAAACGGCCCCTGAGCGTTCTAGTTGCCAATGATGCCATATATACTCTGATGAAGGAATGATGGAAAATTATTAAAGGCTAGGAACTATCGAAACGGCCCCTGAGCGTTCTAGTTGCCAATGATGCCATATATACTCTGATGAAGGAATGATGGAAAATTAAGAATCAATGGGATAAATTGGAAGATGGTGATCAATGATACTATGGTTTTATTAAAGGATTGTTTTAAACTGGTTGAATCTGGTTGGAAAAAAGGCAATTTCATATTGGGTGTGTGAGTGGTGTGACTAGTTTTATTTTGCATGAACATCCGGCTAGGGGACCTTGGAACTCTTTTCCTTGGTACCCGGGACAAAACCTAACCAAATTTTTTAATTGGATCCCATCACTACAGTGGTTGGGCGGTTGGCTAACCCATGGGATCGGATGGGGTTAGGCTGGACTGATGGATCCGTAAATCGAGACTCAAACTTTTGTTTTTACGATAGAAAAAAAAATAAAATCCCGGACAGTAACTGTTCTATGGATAAGAATCAACGGCTGTGCCTCTTGAATGGGGAAAAAAGCGTTGATCCCAATGATCCAAGTGCAAGTTTCTTCCTTGAACTGACTAAGTATCTTATAGATGTAATTGGATCATCTCGATCAGAAATGATCTTAACTACGTTAGAGTAAAAAGTTATCCTGGTGGAATCGCCCGTGCTTCCGGTTAAGAAAGTTTTTCCGGGTTCGGTTTTGGAACAACCGACGGATTAGTCTCTTATCCGGATATCCGTGGGCGAGGCCCCGAGTGTGGGACCCCTGTCCCGCGCGAGAAGCGCTACTTCCGCTGCCAGTACCCCGAATCCGTTGCTCGGTGGGAACAGGGATCCTACACAAGCATTAGTGTCTGCACCCATCTTACGGGCACCGGATTGGAACCAAATCTTTCATGTCCATATTGATGCTTCAAACTTTGCAATTGGATGTATTTTGGCTCAATCGGGAGAACATAATAAGGATTTCCCAATCTCATATGCTAGTCGACAGTTGAACAATGCTGAGAAGAATTATACCACAACAGAAAGAGAAGGTTTGTCCATGATATATGCAGTGAAAAAGTTTTGCCATTACCTTTTGGTAAATAAATTTATATTTTTTGTGGACCATCAAGCATTGCTATATTTGGTAAATAAGCCTTGTGCAACTGGAAGGATTGTGAGGTGGTTTGTCATTCTTCTTGAGTTTGATTTTGAAGTGGCAGTCCGAAAAGGAACAACTCATCTTAGCGCAGATCATTTGTCGCGAATCACCTCTGGAGAAGCTCCTGTGGGTGTGGATGATGATATGTTAGATTCAGCACTTTTCCTTGTAGAGACAGCTCCTAAATGGTCTGAACCCATCTTAGAAATTTTGACAAGTGGGCAGATACAACTAGGGGGTCCTAATGTGGACCTATGGCGACCATTCAAGTTAATCTCAGGGAGATTATATCGTCAGGGTAATGATGGAGTGTTGCGGCTTATACCTAACCCTGACCAATATATGAGGAGATCTTGGAATGGGCACATGAGAGTATTGGTGGAATCCATGCATCAGCTACTACTTGTGTGCGATGTATAACTCAGGATGGGCAATGGTGGCCTACCATGCATGCGGATGCTAAAAAATTTGTTCATAACTGTGCTTCATGTCAAATTCAACAACCAATTCATAATGTCACATTATTCCAAATTTCAACTACACCAAGTTGGAGTAAGTATATTGTGGACTATCTTCAGCATGGTCATACTGATCGAACAATTCCTAAATATCAAAAGCATGCTATTGAAGTTGAAGCGGCCAACTATATGCTGATAGAGGGCCAACTCTACAAGAGGGGAAAGGATGGCAACTTATGCATGTATGTATGTGAAGCTGACTCATGCACATGCAAGTGTTGGGGATGGACACTTTTCGGGCAATACCACAGCTAAGTTGATTAGGTGGTTTGGGCTTTGGTGGCCAACCTTACAAATGGATGCCGAAGAATATGTAAAACGTTGTGACGATTGTCAAAGGGCCAAACCTCCCATCACAAAGGACAATATGCCATTGCGGCCTATGTTAAGCACACGTGCTTTTGCCAAATGGGGTATTGATTTTGTCGGTCCCATTAAACCTCCAGCTCGTCACATGCATGCCGAATATATTATAGTCGCAACTGACTATTTGACCAAATGGGTAGAGGCAAAGGCTACAGTCAAAAATGATGCCAGAACCACAACCAAGTTCTTGTATGAGTACGTGTTTACACGTTGTGGCTTACCTATTGAAATCATTAGTGATCAAGGTGCGTACTTTGTGAATGAGGTCATAGAGTTTTTACTTCAAGAATTTATGGAAATTCACAAGCGTTCTGCACCCTATCATCCCCAGACCAATGGTCAAGCTGAGAGTACTAACAAGACTCTCTGCATAGCACTCACAAAGATTGTTGAGGGACATAGGACTGATTGGGAGCAAAAGTTGCACTCAGTTCTTTGGGCATATAGAACAGCCTATAAAACATCTGTGGGCACAACCCCATTTGAGCTTGCTTTTAGGCTAGATGCAATTCTTCCCATTGAATTTCTTGTACCTACTCTACGAGTTGCTAAACAATTGGACTGGACTGGTCATGAGCTTTCTCAATGCATTGATGAATTGAAAAAGCTTGATGAGACCCGCTTATTGGCTGTAATGGGGATGTATGCTGAGAAGAGGAGACAAAAGAAATGGTATGATCAAAATGTAACAACTGGCCGATTCAAAAAAGGGGACCTTGTGCTCTTGTACACACTTAAGAAGCATAAGCGAAAGCTCAAGAAATGTGGCCTAGGACCGTTTGTGATTAATGAGCTTACTCCTAGTGGTGCAGTGCGTTTAGAGACACTAGAAGGTGAGCAAATGCCTAACTTCATTAATGGAAGTCGTCTCAAGAAATACAATGAACCATTAACTGAAGCCATGCTTTAACAAATGCATGCTGCCCACACGCGGAAAGAAGCACATGACCTACTTAAACGTCAGGCTTACGAAGAAGCTAAAGCTAGAGTTGTAAAAGCCAAGGAGCGTCGCAAGGCTTCTGTGTTGACCTTACAGTTGGCTACTGATGAACAATATGTCGATCCTTTCAATATTCACGTGTGTCTTCATCTTCATGAGACTACCTACTTTGTCTTTGCCTTAATTGACTCTGGTGCAGATTATAATGTTCTCTCATTTGACACATGGGTAGCCTTGGAACAACCAACACTTGTGCACATTCCTATTGACTTACGAAGCTTCTCAGGTGAAGATAACCCTATAGAGGGAAAATGTGTCATTATGATGTCCATTCAGGATCACCAGATGTCAGTTCCCTTTTATGTGGCTAGTAAGTTCAAGGCAGTGGTAGAGGTTGTTCTTGGTCGATCATGGTTAAGTGCTACCAATTGTTCATTAGATTGGAAGAATAGACAATACAAATTGCAAATTGATTCTGATTGCATCTTGGGATCTGCTGCTCCACGAGTTTTATCATGTCAAAAGGGTGGTAGTTCTACCTTACACAACCCACTTTCAACAACTACTCTTCAAGCTCCAAGACAAATTATGTGGATAATCGATGAGTCCTCAAGTGAGGGCCATGGCTGGCATGTTCCAACTACTCTAGTCACTGCTCAAAGAAGGCCAGGCAAGAAGGAATTGTCAATTTGGCTACCCAAAGATGCGTACAAACTTGTACCATCTAGCCTAGTTGCTAAACCTCCTAAAAAGCATATCTTTTCCAAGCCTAAGCCTCATATTGTTACTCATTGGGTCCCAAAGCATGTTCTTAAAGCACAAGGCTATTATGAGGGGGCAACATCACTTTGGCTTCCCAAATGCCATGGTTTGCTAGAGCCAGAAGAGTGTATCAATAAGATTCCAAAAGCCACTCTTGGTTTTTCATATCAGTTGGGTGCAAAGGAAATCAACACAACCTCTTCAAGATAGGATAGATGGTTGTGATAGCACCTACAAATCTCCTTGTGGTGACCTTCCCCAAACATGTATTGAATGCCCAGTTGTCCCAACTTCTCCTTGTTACACACTTCCACCATCAACTTGTGTACCTACTAAGACAAATCCAACTTTACATGAGTCTCCTTTGAGCATATATTCTAGCACTTCACTGCCTAAATCCTCTTATCTTGCTCAAATTCCTCGACAATTGCTATCCTTCCCACCTCTTCAAAAGGACATACCCAAAACCAAAGGATTGTGTTCTTTTTGAGATGATCTAGATTGTAATGATGGATATGAGTGTATAAAGTTTGAAGTTTCTAAATTTCATTGTTCTATGCCTAGACACCTTTTGATGGATACTTGGCGAGATACATGTCCACCATGCATTGACCCTGATAGTACTCAACCTGAACATCGCGGGGGTTATAGTGCTCCTCCTTTTCAAACTCATTCTAGGTACTTTTATGCTCCATTAGGTGAAATTTGCTGTGGGCATCACTTTGTCACTTTATTCTATCAACAGCATCATCCATTTCTACATTGTCAAGAGTGTGCACGACTCGTATTAGGGGAAGCTTCACACATTTGTTGGCTATGTCGCTCTTACTTTCGACGATATGGCACGGGCTTAATGAAACAAATTGTGGGAATTACACCCCAATGCCATAACCTTCTTGATATGAGAGTACCAGATCGAGGACCAAATCAACGTAGATTACCTGAGGAGGTTCAAGCACAACAATGGAGGGATACATGCATAAATGACTTGCAACCACCTATCTTGCAAGCCCTTCTTTCCCCAGCCTCGACATGTCAATTTTGGATCACTATGAGCACCTATATTGAGCAATTCCAAAATCGGCATTGTTTGCTTAACCTTCCCATAGAACCAATGCCATATTTTAGCGAGGAAGCACTCCTTCCTCTACCACCTTCTCCAGAGGCCGGCATTTGTATAGGGTTGTCCTTACATCCTGAAGTGATTGATACAATCTTTCCAGCAGAAGTGGACACGGATCCACCGCTAGTGCAAGGATAATCTCATCAACTTCACAATAAGATCAACAAGCCAGGGCACTTTTCTCCCACTGGGTTTTTCCCCTCGCCTATATTCGGTGATTAGAACCAATAACAAATTTTATTCTTTTCTTTTCTTGTTTGTTAATAAGACATTTTACAGAAACACGCTCCAGCAGTCCACCTACCGTGCACACAAATTAGGAAGGGGGGAGACATGCAATGCCTACAAAGAGCAAAGAGAAGCAATCTACACATCAGCAATGCATAAAGACAAACGCACCACATCAACGAGCACTACAACAGCTTTTGTTTCTACCACGCCCGAGGACGTGCACGATTTAGGAAGGGGGGAATGTTCCACGGGAACACTCACGGGAACACGGATTATGGAAGGAGGCCGGATGCAATTAATGCGAGAGAGCGGGATTGTAGCCATGGGAACATAAAGACGCACATAATTTTTTCATATTTTTTGTGCCGAAGTGCAATGTAAATCGTTTTAGGCCAATGTGGGTTCTAAATGAGAGTTCTAAGTGTATTAAGCAAGGCTCACTTATGGGGTTGTCCGCCCATGTGTGAAAGAGGCCTAGGATTAGGGTTAGTGACATCTCTATAAAAGAGATGTTAGCTAAAGAGAGAGGATGTTTTTTGGCCATTCTCATAAGCTATTGAGTGAAGCTCTTGAGCTCTCAAGCTATGGCAACTCTCTAACTCTCTCTCTCTATTGTACTCTAATGAGCATCAAGCTCCAATGAGTATAGCTCCACTTCTTTCTCTTAATCTGTTTTAGCATCATTGAAGTAGATTAATCTATAATTAGTTGAATGCTTCTTTCTTTCTCTTGTGTATGCTGCATGCTTGTAGTGTGTGTGTGTGTAGTCTCCATTGATGCAAGCTCTTGCCCACTTCATTGGGCAATGAGTTATTCATGGATAGACTCTCTCTATGAGATTGTGGGTTTGTGAATGTTACATTCTATGCTTGCTTAAGCTTGTGGATTAGTAGATGCACGCTTATGGATTTGCTGGCATTAAGGAAAGCTAAGATTTAATCGATGTTTGAATGGGATTAAGAGATTGCCATGCATTGCTTGTTCTCTTGATTAGTGTAGTGGGTTTAAGGGATTGAGAGATTATTGAGGTGTTGAATGGTTGAATCGTCAAGTGGTGGTTCGTGTATGTGAGCTCTCCCTCAAGGGATAAGCCTTCATGCACTAATTGGGTCGAGTCCTCGGATTGACATTGTGTTTCTTAACACATTTGTTGATCGGTAGTACTCTATGAGCACTATATTGCACGACGGTAGAGAGAACCGCTCTACAAATGCTCTATGATCATTCTCATCTGAAGCTGGTTTCCAGTTCAAATCTAACTCTTCACATGTTACCGTAGGTAGCACTCGATCAATTACTATTTCTTCCACTTGCCTGGCTACTTGTTTTCTTTTCTTTACTGGTTGTGGCCCAGGGGACAACAATGGCTTTAAGTGTTCATCATCAACTATGATGGGTATATTTAGATGTGTAAACACCTCACTAAACTGATTGCAGGCTTGAAAACTTGCATCCAAACACAAAACTTGAGGCACCCAAAGAACATGCATTAAACCCCCTACTGACCAATCAACTGCAGTACATAAACATGGTGGTACCTTGTAAACAAAGTTATAGTACTTAGGCACTCACACACAAAATTGGAACTCATGGATAAAAGGCACCCAAAGAACATGTATTAAACCCCCTACTGACCAATAAATTGCCATACATAAACATGGGGACACCCACATCACTAGAACAAAGTATCCTGCAAACAAAGTTGTAGTACTTAGGCACTCATACACAAAATTGGAACTCATGGATAAAAAAATGTCATTTTTTATTATATCAATGGTTTACAAAACATAGTTCCAATATAATTGAGAACTACAAAATACACCACCTCCATGAGGTGTGCAGCTACTAGGATGGACAAAAGAAAGAACTAGCCTTGTGACCTCACAGTTTCTTGCATGCACAAGTGTTGCCAACTTTTAGGTGATTTTAGTTTATGGGATTTTTTTGTACCTGCAGTGACCTTCCATTTCTTTGTAGGAGATGCTCGGCTCACCATGTGCGCAAGCTGTCGTGACGTGGGCGGTGTCGCTGGGAAAGCGCGAGGCTTCTGGCTGTGAGAGTAGCTTCCAAAATCCCAAGCATTAAATGTCTTCTCAGCTTCTCATGGAACAAAGTAAAGCATGGTATTAACTCAATCTCTTGATTCAGGCATACATTCAATGGGATTGTCTCCACAACTCATACAAGACACACCATCTTCGACTCTGATGATACAAGGCTTATGGCAAGAGAACTCATCATGATCTTCATATATCATCATCAAAGATTCATCATGGAAGGTCTTCACATAACATATGCTATATGTTTGTACAAAATGCTTGACATGCAACAACACTCATGAGACAAAACAATAAAACTCACAAGACATCACCAAATCCAAAGGGTATACATATCTTCAGCATATGCATGTCAACAGCCCATTTACCATAGCTTGTCGCCAGCCGTCAGCCAGCCCTTTGACGTCATCCACTCTAGCTCGTCTTTCAGTTGTGCCAGAGAGCCCCAGCCATGAGTTATTCACTTCAGCTTTATCAGTTCCTTCAGTTTCACTGATCCTAAAAATCCTGCTTTGACTTTAATGGGAAGCTTCAGAGCATTACGTGCTTCTGGCTTGAGCTGCAAATTCGTAGGCTCCACATTTCCTTAGAAACTCCATGCTCAGTTGATCTTGTAGCCTTTAATGGCTCTTGACCTGCTTGTACTTGGGTAGAATTCTGTGAACTTCAGATGTTAGCCTTTGTGAAGCACCACCACTTTGTACAAGTTTTTACCACCTCCCCATCTGAACTTGCTACCCGAAGCCACCTTTTCTGCCAGCCAGTCTTCACGGCTACGCTTCACACTCCCAGCGCCTTCGAGCACCAGTCTCACTGAACCTCTGCACTCTGCGCTTACAGATGTTCCCCTTTAACCTGGCACACAGTTGCGCCCTCTCTACTCACACCAGAGCCGCCCTTTCGCTGCTTTTCACAAGGAAGGCTTCCAGTAGCTCTGCACGATGGTCACACACCTGTGGCGTCTCTCTGCATATACGCGCTGTTGCCCACGAGCCCCCCAAAAACCAGGTAGCCACCACTTTGAAACCACAGGATCTCTTTTTCTGCTCAGCACCCCAGCTCGCTGCCTTCAGCTGCTCTAAGGGTGGCGTCCACCTCTCTACTCCTCTCCCCACAGTATTACCAGCCCATCAATAAGCAGGAGAGAGAGAGTGAGTATGAGCTTTATTACGTATAGCTGCAGCCGACCTATTGCCAGGAGTTAAAGGCCCTCAGTTCAGCCCCCTGAGCGTTGCACCCTCACCACAGGCGATTTTTACGTGCCCAGCTTCAGCAGCTTTCCCATACACAAGGCGGCCTCTTTTACTTCTGCAGCAGCTGCAGCGTCCTCCCTTAGAACCCCTCACCTTCCTGTCGCTACACCAGTGGCTGCTTCCTCTCTCTGTATGCCCCCAACAGCCCCCCTAAGCGGCGGCTCATACCACCCCCAGAACTCCCTACTCCACGCAATCCTCCTCGCCAGCTTCTTCATCTTCTCGAAGATGCGCTGGCAGCCCTCTCAAAGCTCCACGCCCTTACTGCCAGCTGGCCATATCATCCTTTTTATTTTATTTATTATGAGGAAAAAGACCACCATGTTATTCTTTTCACACCAAGTCCATATCTCCATACCTTTTTTCTGCCCATGCCCACATACCTCAAATGCGACCTTCAGTGCCCACTCATTTGGACGCGCATACAACTCAAGTGGCCGAACAGTTGAGACCATCTCCAGCTACGTTCCGGACGAGCTTGCTTCCAGAATTTCAACATTGTCTCTGCACATTCACTTCCATCAAAACCCATAGCCTGATTGCCGCATCCACGACGCCCACACTTTCTGGATTTGCATTTAATGGCCTCACATGCATGGTTTCACACCATAGACGCGCCATAGCACGACATCCACCCCCTCTAAACCTGCACATCCTCTGGTATGTGCCACACAGGTCCTGGAATTCAGTGTCCATTCATTATTTGCACACCAACATTGGTATATGTACAAGCATCCAACTAGGCGTCTTAAACCCTGTCAAACCTGACCCAGTTGGTATCACCCTAGTAAACATGAAACAGTAGAAGAATATACATAGTGCCACTCACAAGGGGTTATCCTTTGTTGAAACATAGCATGACATCTTAGCCTACCCCCCCCCTTAGCCTGCAAGATATTTATATCTTAGCAATCACATCTGAATGGTTCTGCTTTCCCACCTGGATCAAATACCAATCGCTTTTGGCATATGTGCCATATCCTTGCTCATATGAAGCCCTATCCTCACTTAGATTCCCTGCATATGCATAATTACCCTCATCATTCAAAGTGGGATGCTCTTCAAAACGATTTGCTTCAAAATTTTCCTCAGGCCATGTTTGAAGCCTTTGCACCACATATTGTATGGCCACACCAAGTAACAACTGCATTAACAGCATAGAACACACACTTGGTAACATCCCATCCAAATCTACCTTGCCCGGATCCAGCTCACCCACTGACAAACATTCATTCTTCTCATCCAAAGACGGAAAAGCATCAACACATACAAAGTCCAACAAGGCATCATCGAGAATAGCCTCCAGATCTGAATCAATCTTATCACAATCATTTGGCTTACATAACACCTGCACATCCTCACTTGCAACTGACAGTTGACTAGCATCAAGCATAGAAGAACCCAAAGCTGATGGGGATCTATTATATATCATGAAATCATCCAATGCATCATCTAGGATAGCATCCAATTCAAGATCAATCGCATTGAAGCCATTATCATCTTGCAATCCCACATGTTGATTATCATGAACATTCATACCCCCATAGCTATATCCATTTGGTTGCTCATATGCAGCCTCATGAGGCTCTGTGACCACACTTTGCATATCCTGCATGTTATCTCCCAGTATTTCTTGATACCTGTCTGTAGATGGGCTAAGAATTATGGGTCCCTCACCCGAGTACCCTTGAATCTGTATGTCATTGAACCCTGTATGATCCAAAAAGACAGATTCAATTTCCCTCTCCAAATCATCATCATAAACAGGCTTCCAAGCTCGAGATTGTTGCTCACAAATGTAGTTGCAAGGTAACCCTGACACTGATGACATAGCATCACCCTGTTTATTGTTGGAACACCCAGTTAGCATTCCAGGATAACCCAAATCCAAAGAACCTTGGCAACCAGCTTCAGAAGCAACATCACTGTTGGAATCACCCATATCACTCACCCCCTCTAAATCAATCACACATACTTGTGGCCCATCTGCATATTCATGTACATCATCCTGCTTATAAGCATCATAACCAGATAAGAATGCAGTAATGATAGCATCTTCTTCTTGTCTTAGATCTTCAAACTCTGCAATCATGCTTTCAGCAAGAAGCATTGGTTCCTGCTGTTCTTCACACATATGATACGACACCTGAGGAATACCCTTCAAATGAGCACTTTCGTCATGAGAATCCTCAAGTTTACACAGCTTACATGCTTCACAGTCCTCTTCCTCGTGTACTGGGTCTTGAGCACCTGTCCTGAAGCTCTCTGAATCAATTGTCTCCTCAAGCATAGGCATACACACATCATGTGATATGATTATAGGACCCTGTATGTCTGCACCTTCAAATAAAGAAGACAGATTATACTTGCACAGTTCACCCATTGCATCTTTATGAGTCTGTAGCAAAGCATCACTTTTGGCACTGTGAAGGCCTTGTTGCTCACTAATGGCTTTTTGTAGTCCCAATTTAGCATAAACAGCCTCCACAATCTCTGTATCAGCCTTGAATAGCAATTGATTGTCCTCCATAAGACATGCATCGACAACTGCTTCTAAATTGGCTCGGATTGTTGCTGGAACACTATCACAGCTCACATTATACCTGGAACTCGCATAAATAAGTGCATCTGCAAAATCACTCCATCGTTTGGAGTGATACTCTGCTAGTTCCAGCACTTCATCCTTTAAATCAGGACTTATAAGGTATGCAAAAGATGCAATCATCATGTTTTCTGGAACCCCTTGATTCTTCATCTCTGTCTCGTAACACCTTAGATAGCTTTCTGGATCGAAACCATCAAATATATTGACCCTGTTATATACCAATTGCACCGCAATTTCCACTGCTTCCTGATTTTGCTTTTCTTCTTCAATCTTCCTGAACCGCTCTTCAAGCTCTTTCATCTCTGCATATAAATGCTCCATTTTGCTAGCCATCTCTACGTACTCTCACCCCAGCGGTTTCACGTCGGGTTCACCAAAAAGCTGTCGTGACGTGGGCGGTGTTGCTGGGAAAGCGCGAGGCTTCTGGCTGTGAGAGTAGCTTCCAAAATCCCAAGCATTAAATGTCTTCTCAGCTTCTCATGGAACAAAGTAAAGCATGGTATTAACTCAATCTCTTGATTCAGGCATACATTCAATGGGATTGTCTCCACAACTCATACAAGACACACCATCTTCGACTCTGATGATACAAGGCTTATGGCAAGAGAACTCATCATGATCTTCATATATCATCATCAAAGATTCATCATGGAAGGTCTTCACATAACATATGCTATATGTTTGTACAAAAATGCTATATGTTTGTACAAAATGCTTGACATGCAACAACACTCATGAGACAAAACAATAAAACTCACAAGACATCACCAAATCCAAAGGGTATACATATCTTCAGCATATGCATGTCAACAGCCCATTTACCATAGCTTGTCGCCAGCCGTCAGCCAGCCCTTTGACGTCATCCACTCTAGCTCGTCTTTCAGTTGTGCCAGAGAGCCCCAGCCATGAGTTATTCACTTCAGCTTTATCAGTTCCTTCAGTTTCACTGATCCTAAAAATCCTGCTTTGACTTTAATGGGAAGCTTCAGAGCATTACGTGCTTCTGGCTTGAGCTGCAAATTCGTAGGCTCCACATTTCCTTAGAAACTCCATGCTCAGTTGATCTTGTAGCCTTTAATGGCTCTTGACCTGCTTGTACTTGGGTAGAATTCTGTGAACTTCAGATGTTAGCCTTTGTGAAGCACCACCACTTTGTACAAGTTTTTACCACCTCCCCATCTGAACTTGCTACCCGAAGCCACCTTTTCTGCCAGCCAGTCTTCACGGCTACGCTTCACACTCCCAGCGCCTTCGAGCACCAGTCTCACTGAACCTCTGCACTCTGCGCTTATAGATGTTCCCCTTTAACCTGGCACACAGCTGCGCCCTCTCTACTCACACCAGAGCCGCCCTTTTGCTGCTTTTCACAAGGAAGGCTTCCAGTAGCTCTGCACGATGGTCACACACCTGTGGCGTCTCTCTGCATATACGCGCTGTTGCCCACGAGCCCCCCAAAAACCAGGTAGCCACCACTTTGAAACCACAGGATCTCTTTTTCTGCTCAGCACCCCAGATCGCTGCCTTCAGCGGCTCTAAGGGTGGCGTCCACCTCTCTACTCCTCTCCCCGCAGTATTACCAGCCCATCAATAAGCAGGAGAGAGAGAGTGAGTATGAGCTTTATTACGTATAGCTGCAGCCGGCCTATTGCCAGGAGTTAAAGGCCCTCAGTTCAGCCCCCTGAGTGCTGCACCCTCACCACAGGCGATTTTTACGTGCCCAGCTTCAGCAGCTTTCCCACACACAAGGCGGCCTCTTTTACTTCTGCAGCAGCTGTAGCGTCCTCCCTTAGAACCCCTCACCTTCCTGTCGCTACACCAGTGGCTGCTTCCTCTCTCTGTATGCCCCCAACAGCCCCCCTAAGCGGCGGCTCATACCACCCCCAGAACTCCCTACTCCACGCAATCCTCCTTGCCAGCTTCTTCATCTTCTCGAAGATGCGCTGGCAGCCCTCTCAAAGCTCCACGCCCTTACTGCCAGCTGGCCATATCATCCTTTTTATTTTATTTATTATGAGGAAAAAGACCACCATGTTATTCTTTTCACACCAAGTCCATATCTCCATACCTTTTTTCTGCCCATGCCCACATACCTCAAATGCGACCTTCAGTGCCCACTCATTTGGACGCGCATACAACTCAAGTGGCCGAACAGTTGAGACCATCTCCAGCTACGTTCCGGACGAGCTTGCTTCCAGAATTTCAACATTGTCTCTGCACATTCACTTCCATCAAAACCCATAGCCTGATTGCCGCATCCACGACGCCCACACTTTCTGGATTTGCATTTAATGGCCTCACATGCATGGTTTCACACCATAGACGCGCCATAGCACGACATCCACCCTTCTTCCTTGCAATCTGACCTTGAAGGTGGCCCAAGGGAGAGTTATCTCCTACATTCACAATCTTTGGATCATACCCTTGACTTTCCAAATCCTTCAGAACATCAACAATTTCTTCATATGGGCCAGATGGTAGTGCATCCTCTTGTAGGTGGCATCCTGTACCTTCTCTAACTCTTGTGTCTCACTATAATTCAGGTCCTGTATGTCACCTTTCTGTTCCAAATTTGACATGTCGTAAATAGGGTGTATGTCAACACCGACACTATCGATAGCATTCTTCAAATTGGCCAAATCTACAGAAGAGCCGTTGTCTTCACCACCCTTATCATGCATGTGGATATGACCTGCTGTTACGCTTCTCTCCATTTTCCCAAATGAAAACATATTTTGGGCGTTTGTTCGTCTTGATGAGCTGCATGTGAATGGAGCTGCAAAAATAGACAAACCAACTGGAAAACATAAGTAGAAATTGGAAAGCATTTGATATCTAATATATGAGTCTAAGGAGTAGTTGTCTGCAGCACTAGCGTATGGGTGCTAACTAACAGACCTAGTCAAAGCTAATTAGCATAGTTGAGACCTAGCAATGTTCACAAGTGCTACCTAGCATACTTGGTCATTGCCACAACAAACATGTGAGAACTAACATGTTTGAGAAGTGCTAACTAACATTGTTGAGAATTCCTAACTATCATACTTGGTCATTGCTTACTAACATAGTTGATAACTAACATGGTTGAAAAGTGCAAACATAGTGCTATTTGTCATATCTGGTCACTACTAACTAACATTGTTGAAACCTAACATAGGTAAGAAGTGCTAACTAGCATATTTGGTCATTGCTAATAACCAGCTTAGCTGAGAGCTAACATTAACTTGCATACTGGGGACTGTTAACTAGCAGATTGGTAATGTTAAATAGCATACTAGTGAACATGTGATTGTTAACAAAACATACTTGAGTGCTAACTAACATAGCTGTCTGTTGACTAGCATGCTAATGAACAGGTGACTGTTAACTAAACATATTTAAGTACTAGAAGCTAACATGGGTGGCTATTGGCTAGCATGCTAGTGAACAGGTGATTGTTAACTAATACGTTTGAAACTGTTAACAAGCATACTAGGGAGTGTTAACTAGCATACTGGGCACTGTTAACTATTATGCTTGTTAAAACAGGTGACTGTTAACAAAGCATAGTGGGCACAGTGGTCATTGTTAACTAGCGTACTGATAAGTGTTAACTAGCATACTGGGGACTATAAAATAGCATAGTGGAGACTATAAACTAGCATATTGGGCAATGTTAACTATTATGGTTGTTAAAAGGTGACTATTAACAAGCGTACTAGGCATTGTTAACTATCATGCTTGTTAACAGGTGACTGTTAACAAGCATACTTGGGCAATGTTAACTATTATGGTTGTTAAAAGGTGACTATTAACAAGCGTACTAGGCATTGTTAACTATCATGCTTGTTAACAGGTGACTGTTAACAAGCATACTTGGGCACTATTAACTAGCATACTGGTAAGTGTTAACTAGTATAGTGGGCACTATGGACTAGCATATAGGTGATTGTTGACTAGCATACTATTGAACAGGTGACTGCTAACTAGAAAACGTTGAGTGTTAACTAATATAGGTGACTATTGACTAGCATGTTAGTGTTAACTAGCATACTGGATCTTATCAACTAGCACACATGTGAGTGTTAACTAGCATATTGGTGACAAATTATAGGTAAGTAAAAATGAAACAAAGGTCTTAACCTGCTCTCCAAACCACACTCAAACGAGAACTACGTGGAATCACCATAGTACAATAGGGAAATATACATCGATCCCTAAGAGTGCATAATGATGCAAAAAAGCACATTGAGTGATATGTTTGCTTGCATGGCACAGTACCACCAACATCACGGTTTCGTCGACGTTGAAACCCTACCCACACCCAACACACTTTCTTGCTACAGTAAGGTTGTCTATGGTGTGGGAGACCACAGAAGGTGGAGATGGGAAGAGGCACACTTGTTGGCCCGCTTCGACTCTGCTAAGCATCTCTACAAGCACAGCATGCTACATTTCTAGCTCCTTGATTACATCAGCCTCCTGAAGCTCCATATCAACCTACAGCAGTCAATCAATATCCATATAGAAAACACACATAAGGAAGTCAATCAAAATAAACACACATACAATCAATATAAAAAATAAAAAAACTAATAAATTCACCTCAATCATAGATAGGTCCACAAAATCTATTGATCCTCCTCCAAGAACTTGCAACATCGACTCCTGTGTTGCTAGCTACTCACTACGTGTGGTCCTTGACGGAGTCTTCATCAGGCGAGGAAGCCAACTTGGATTGTGTTGTCTCCATTTGTTCTTTTAACAGCTTGAGAGCTTTGGCCAATTTCTCCTCACTCAATTTATGAACTTTTGCAGCCTCCAATTTCTTCTCACAAATCGCATATACATCCTTGGCCTCTCTCATTCTTATTTCTACATCTTTAATTAATGCTTTCATCTTCAAGGCCTCAAACATATAATTTGCATGAAGGAAACTTAAGCTGTTGCTTGCTTCTGCTCTTGAGTTAGGAGTTTCTTCAATTTGGAGCTGTGCCCCTTTGTTGTCCTCCACGGAACTGTCCATGCCACCATTGTTTACCTTCCAACAGAGGAAATGGCTGTCAAAGTAGCCGCCTTTCTGAAGATCATTGTTGTGATCTTAGGCAACAATAGCCCAAGCAAAAGACATTGCCTTTCTTGCTCTGACAACACTTGGACTGAACTGCAACACATATGCTCTAGAAAATGAGACATTAAACTCCATGTTCATAGGACGCTTCTAGTATACCTTGTTGTAAAATATCAAAACGTCCTAGAACTACTCTGCTCGAATACTACTGCACTTAATCGGATATGCACCTGTCTCCCTTGCGTGCTTGAATATTGCAAACCAATCAAATTCGGAGACATTTGAATCCCTTAAGAGCCTTGGGTCCTTTCCTTCTATGTCGAGGCCATACTGTGTGTGGAAATCCTCTTTTGTTATGCAGAAAGCGGTTTGAAGTGGATAATATACCTTAGGGGCCTTCCATCTTGATGTAGAAATGACATGCAAGAAACATCAATATCACACTATATAAATGAGAAGAAAGCAAGAGAGAGGACTAATGCATTGAGATAACACATTTGATAAAAAAATTATATTCAATATTAGAAGAAAAAGAGAGGAGTAATGCATTGAGTGGGCCAGAGGGGCTATGTCTTAGAGGATAGAACTCTACTAGCGAGGATACTTTTCCTCTCAAAATTAGTTTCTTTCTTCCCTTGCATTTTTTCCTCTCCCTTTTCCCAGGAAAGCTGGCGAGCTTAGGTGGGTGAGCTTTGGCAGTTTTAGCAAGATTCTTGGCTATGTCAAGACTATTTTAGTGAGATTCGTTGTAGTTACGCCACTTATATTCTGTCACGATTTTTGGCTAGAGTAAGTTTATTTTATGAGTTAGAAACCTACTTCTTGAGGACAACTTGTCTTTCTTCAACATCTTCTCCTCTTCTTTGTCTGACTCCACCTGGATTGGAGGGGCTGCTCGGGCTCGCTTTGGTGTGTTCTTTACTCTACTGGAGATCTTGCTGTTTCAAATTTCTTCTCTTGCTTTGGCATTCTTTGCTCTGCTGGAGAGCCTGCTGCTTCAAATTTCTTTGCTCGCTTTGGTGTTCTTTGCTCAGTTGGAGCGCCTGCTCTTTTCCTATGGTTGCTTCATCCTTTCACATATAGAAAGCAAGCCCCATGAGTGGTGCACACAAAAATTTCAAAACGTTACTTTTACACGAGTAGGACCTATGATTCACATTTCGATTCCCTAACTCCTCGTCATCATTGAGAATAGTGGTGAAAACTTGATGTGACATTTCACACATCTATTAAGATTTATCACACATTTTAGGCTATTATAATATCACCCCACACAACTACTATTTTCTATGCTAGTTAATGAAGCTTTTGAAATGTGCTAACAAGCATAAATAACATACATCTCAAGCTGACTGCATTTTCTCAACCTTCATTCCTCCACAGATAGATTTTCCCACTAACTCTCTTGTTGCCGAGACGAGGAGATACTGGCACCTCACCTGTCTCCACAATGGCACTCTCAAGAGTTACGAAATCCTATTCCATAGGATAATATTGAGGCATTCACTGATGAAACCATTTTGGAATCTTTGTTAGGTGCAGAGTACAAGGGTTTGATTCGTGCTGGCAACCCTCTTTTAAAGCCAAAGTTAATGTTCAAGGTTCTCTTGAAGATCATTCCATTTGAGCCAACTCGACGAATCATGCTAGAAGGCTACTCTGAGATCACTCCAACAAAACAACACAATGTGCCATACCCTCTACGAGCTCCATGTCCTGATTTAAAAGAATTAATTCCTTTGGCTGGAGAGGGCACATTATAGGAAAATGTGGCAAAACACATAAAGTTTGCAAACCCCCAGTTAGCTGACCTGCTGGAAATAAGGATCGTTACCTTCATGATCAGCTACTACTGCTTCCGAAGTAGCGAAAGGAGTACTTGACAATCTCGGAATATAGCCAAGTCTATATGGGTGTGCCACCAACACAGCGGGTTGATCCTTTATACTGTGACATGAAAAATTGATATCTTTCATTTTCAATTTTGTGCATATTTTGATGGTTTCTCAATGGTAATAAGGTGGAAGATCGTCCAAGAAGATTGCGGCGCCCACAATGGAATAACGGCGTGGTGATATGGTGGCTTGGCGGCTACCCTGATAACAAGATTCTATCTTCAAATATAATGGTTTTACTTGATTTAGGGTGCACACATTGTAAATGCCGTAAGTATGCTTGATAAATACTTTGGTATGGTAGGTAGGCTAGTGATGTGAAAAATAAAAGTGGGCCTTCATGCTCACATGGATTTTAATTGTATTATTAATATAGTATCACCATAAGGCTACAAGTTGGGGAGTGTGGAAGGCATGTGGAGGAGTGTGTGTAGGTGCATAATTGGGAAAGATTCTTCTAGAATGCCTACATGGAAGAGGAGAATTCCGCCATGTGTAAGTGGGATCTCCACCTACATGCCACTTAGGCTTGGCTATTATCTCATCACAATTTCAAAGTCAAAAAGTCTTCAATTTAATAATCAATAGAAGACTTAGCCTAAGAGGACATTGATGGTGACATCTACCCTTATGTTACTAAAGGGTTGAAGATTTTTATGTTGTAATTTGTAACAATGGAAGAGAGGGTGATTCTCCACCTATAAAAGGAGCCCTCCTCTCCCTTTCAAATCAATGAATGAAGCCTCCTCAATTGAGCATTTTGTGTCATTGCCATTCTCTTATCTTCAAACCCTTATTCAAACACTCTATTTACATGTGAATGTCTCATTTAGCATTAGCTCCTTATGCTTAACCCAATTTTGGACCTCTTTGATGATTCAAGGGGGATAAGGAGTTATTATCTTGGTGGGCCTATGACTTCTCAAGGTAGCCCTTGCCTTATTGCCACCCTCCTTTAGAGGTACCAATGGTTTTAGTGGTATAATGGGCATGTGGAAAGACTTTGGGGACCATAGGTAAATCTTTATGATTGTCCGCTAAGCAATGTTAACCCTTACCCTCTAGCTTGAATCATGAAAAGAGAGGGAAGTGCAGTTTTTGTGATGTAATACCCAAATTTCAACCGGTAATTACTCATCACTCGGGTATTGGTTTCTGAAATTGATCATATGGCTAGGAAGCTCCTTATATGCTCTTTCCACTCATGTAACTACTTTCTTAATCCTTTACTTCGTTGATGATCAGAATTTCTCCCAAAGTTGCTAACTTTTAGGTGAATTTTGTATAGTCTTGTAGTAAAATGCTCATAACTTTTTGCTCGGTTGCCCGTTTTTGAAAGTTTCGATATGGGCACAAAGCTCTCTTCAAGCTCTACCCACCTATGTAATCCTCTTTTATACAGTCTATATGGATTTAAAACTGTAATTCTCTATGTATCTCTATTTTTTATACTTTTGGCCATTATTTCTTCTTAATAATGACTAATTCCTCCTAATCTCTTATCAAAAGGCAAATCCCATGTGTCTTATTCTCTTGTAAGTGATTGCTATATTCTTTTACTTTAATATGTTCCGTCCAAATCGCCCAATTCGAACGGATGAACCTTACCAACACTCCCCGTATATTTCCGTTCACATAATCCTGAGTCGGAAGATTTTCTTCCAACAAAGAATTGCCCTCTTGTTTGGAGTTGCCAGACTGGCAGAAATTCTTGCTTCTCCTGAGCGTTTCATCTTTCCTTCCATGAATTATGATCTCACCTTTGATGTGTTTATCTTTATCTTAACCTAGGGAGAGAAAGGGAGGTGAGGAGGCTGTGAGGTTTCATACAAGTGTGTTTTGATTCTAAGAAGTGACCGAAGTCAAAACCCCAACTTTGTGTCACATCTTTTGGTGGAGAGGGCAGGCAGGTTTTACTTAGAATTATTCTATTTTAACCTCAAGGTCTTGTATGATTAAAGAAAAGTTATTTTGAAATAAGTAAATTTTCCTTGTTGCTACTCATCTTTTGGTGTAAGATATTCAACATTCCGATGTTTCAAGGATCGGAAAGAGAAGACCGGGGAGTTATCTCTGAGAGTTAACCGAGCATGCCGCTTGACGGGTTGGTCTATGAAGGAGAGGGCAGAAATACTTCCAGATTTCTTAGAGGGGGGGTGTGGCCTTAGCTTGGCATGAGGCTTTGCCAGAGGAGTCCAAGAATGATTGGGAAAGGTTAACCAAAGCAATGAAGGAGAGATTTGGGACAGTGGAGTCACTAAATGCTTTACTATTGCAATTGGATCAGATTTTCTAAAAGGAAGGAGAGTCAGTTTCTGCCTTTTCAGTGAGGTATGAAGCCTTGTTCATCAAATATCAACAAGCTGCTTTACATGTTGTTGCTTCTTCTTTTTTACCTTCTATGGGAGATTCAAAGAGTTCTTTAGCAAAATGGAGCACCTTAAGATGAGCAAGTTTATCATGGCTTTGGATCCCCTCTTGCATGGAAAAGTTCTTAGTAAAGATCCCACTAATTTTAAAGAGGCTCTTCATATTACTTTGAAGAAGGAGGCCACTCTTCATATTGAGTCCACATTCCAATCTTCTCCAAGTGTGCCGACCCCACCACGAGAGTAGAGATAGCCTCAACATCTCAGGTACAAGCTCCATCCCTGGATCATAACATTGCACAACTTATGGCAGAATTTGCTGATTTGAAGTTACACTTAGTCAATGCAAAGCCACCTAGGGTTCCACGAGTTGAGGATAAACCTAGGGATAGAAGTAGTGTCACATGCTATGAATGTCAAGAGAAGGGGCACTATCGCACACTGAGTGTCCAAAATTGAGGATAAAAGTTTAGCACTTTTAGAGGAAACATGCTCAGAAGAAGAAGAGGAAACATTGATGCCATTAATGGCAAAATTGGGTCGTAAAACTAGGAGCCAAGAAGAAGAAGAACAAGAAGATAAATCTGAAGAAGAGGAGAAAAATAAGAAGAAGAAGTCGTCTAGGAGAAAAATTGGACAATCTGAGTTTCCTCTTGGACAAGGATCTCTTAGTTATGACCTCTTAATAGATCTTAGGGAGAAAACGGCACAAATCACGTTTGGGTAACTTTTGGCACTCTCTCCAAAGCTCAGAAAGGAATGGGGTAAGCTGGCTAGCACAAGGGAATCTAAGAAAAAGAAGAAGAGGGATAATGGGACTCCTATGGCTCAAAAGGTGGATATTAATATAAGAGATGATGTGCCTGTGATTGATGTCATCATTGAGGGGGAAACAATTTCTAATGCATACATTGATGGAGGTGCGTCAATCAATGTCATGAGTGAAAAAACAATGAAAGATGTCGATTTAAAGTTTTCTACTAACTCTCCCTATCGCATCAAACTTGCTGATAATGCTAGGGTGAAAACCTTAGGAATTGTCACGAATTCGGGAGTGGATATATGTGGTATTTTTGTGCCTACAACTTTCCAGGTCATTCCTACAAAGCCTGATGCTAGGGCCTACCCATTGATATTGGGTAGGCCATGGCTTCGCCAAGTGAAGGCAATTCAAAAGTGGGAGACAGGTGATCTTATTCTATAAGGTGAGAATAAGAAGGTGAGAATAAGAAGGTCCACTACAACATCAAGAGTCGCCGCAAGAAAGTGGTAAGAGGTGAACCTTCAACTTCTGAAAGTTCAGAGTCAGAGTCATCCGATGAAGAGGAGACAAGAGGAGACAAGTGGTAGCTCCGAGGATTCCATCTTAGAAGGGGAGGTGGAGGGAGTTGCATTTGGTCTTTCCCTGGGAAGGGATCGAGGGGATGCTGAAGACAATGGAGCATTGGAAGGGGAAGCTTCTTCAACCATGTTCAAGAAAGGAGATGTGGACCTCACTAGTCTTCACCAACAGAATGAGCTTCTTCTTGATGAGTCCATAGCAGGTACTGAAAGGGAGAATTACTTAAAAATGTTGGATGGATTTCCTAACCTTTTTGCAAATAGCTACTCTCACAAGTATGCCAAGTTACCCTAGTAGAGCACAAGATTGATCTTAAGCCCCAAAGTAAGCCAGTGGTACAGCGGCTAAGGCGTTTGGGAGTAGGGCAAGAGCGGAGGTGCTTAAGAATGAGGTAGCTAATTTTCTTGAAGCTGGATTTATTTTTCCAGTAGAGAATTCAGAGTGGATTTTCCCAGTTGTAGTCACTCCCAAAAAGGGTGGAAAATGGCGTGTGTGTGTGGACTTTCTCTCTCTAAATGCATGCACGAAGAGGGATTATTATCCTCTACCCTTTCCGGATGAGATTTTGGATCAAGTTGCAGGTCATGAGTTGTATTCAGTGTGTGATGGATACTCTGGATACTTTCAAATCGGATTTGTGAAGAAGATCAAAGGAAAACCTTATTTATCACCCCTTGGGGAGTGTATGCCTATAGGGTGATGCGCTTCATGAGGTATTTGCACCTTACTTGGGAAAGTTTATAAGGGTATTTTTGGATGATTTTTGCATTTATTCAAGCCGCATGGATCACTTGGAAAAGTTGAGGTTGTCCTTGCAAGGTATTGATGATGCAAAAGGGTTTTTTAATCCTGGAAAATGCCGCTTGGCACGAAGGAAGGTGGTTCTCTTGGGACATGTTATCTCAGAAGAAGGCATAGAGATGGATCCTGAGAAGGTGCAGGCAATTGTGGCCCTCCCACCACCTACCAATGTAAGGGAGGTAAGGAGGATTTTGGGTAAAACAAAGTATTACTACCAACGCTTTGTTGGCATGTTCTCTGAGAAGATGTATCCTATGAATTTGTTGACAAAGAAGAATGTTTCTTTCCAATGGGGGCGCGATCAAATTCAATCTTTTTGTTTGCTCAAGGAATGCATGAGTCAAAGTCCAGTTGTGCAGACTCCTAGGTGGGGGAAGGACTTTTATGTGAACCCAAGTATCTCATCACATTCAGTGGGTGCTATACTCTTGCAAAAGGGAGAGCAAGGGCATATGCAACCAGTGTATTATGCAAGCCGACAACTCACTGATGCTGAGGAGAGGTATGGTGAAATGGAGAAAGGTGGTTTGTCTCTTGTTTTTGCAGTAAAGAAGTTCAGGTCATACTTGTTACCTCGCCCTTTTTTCTTCATCACATCTCAACCTTCTTTACAATTCTTGGTCCGCAAACCCAATCCTGCAGGAGGAAAGTTTGCAAAGTGGATTTGTGAGCTTCAAGAATTATCTTTCACTTTTATTACCGAAAACACCACTAGGGCCTCTCTTGCAGATTTGCTTACAAGGAAGGAAGAGGAAGAAGGAGTAGAAACAAAGGAAGAAGTATATGAAGATTTGGAGACACCACCAACTGCTTTCACTATGCATTTTGATGGAGTGTTTAGCCCTTCCAGGCAATGTGGGACTGGGGGGATAGTTTTATTTGATCTAGAAGGAAAAGAGATATGGGCCAAGGGTAGGGAATTTCCAAAGGCTATATCAAATAATGTGGCTGAGTACAATGCATTAATTTGGGGATTAGAAGATTGCATAAAAGATGGAATTAAAGAGGTAGAGGTTAAAGGGGATTCGCAATTGGTCATCCGACAAATGAAAGGAGAATATAAGGCAAGGAGTCCTAATCTCCAAGAATTGTATAAAAGGACAATGGAGTTAAAAGAAGCTTTTGAGTTTTGTAAATTTGTGCATATTAATAGGAAGGATAATCAAAAGGTTGATGAATTATCTACTAAAACCTTGGCTTCTTTCAAAGTAGCTACTCTTGCGTTAATGGATACAGGTTGTGGCCTCAGCTCCAAGATGTTCAACACTATTTAGATACAGGATAATTCCCTCCTGGATTGAATCCTCAACAGAAGCAAAGGCTTACAAGGAAATCTCATCCTTACACAATTCTAGGGAATGTTCTTTACAAGCAAGGTAAGGATAAGATTCTTAGGAGGGTAGTGAGCTTGGAAGAATCTAAAAGGATTATGGAATTATGTCATGAATGTTCAGGTCACTTTGCCTCAGCCAGCACAACTCGGAGGATCCTTAACACAGGTTATTATTGGCCTCGACTCAGCAAAGATGTCTATGAGTGGTGCAGAAGCTGTGAAGTATGCAAGACATATGGGCATAAGCAATTGGTTCCCGGACCCTTAAACCCTATCCCAGCATATGGTCCATTTGAAAGGTGGGGATTAAATTTTTTGGGCCCACTTTCTCATTCCTCACATGGGAAGTATTACATATTGGTGGCCACAGATTATGCAACAAGGTGGGCAGAAGCAAAGGCTATGGTGAATAATAAAGCAGTGGCTATGGCATCCTTTCTCAGAGAATACACATGTGCCCGATTTGGGAGTCCATTAGAAATCCTTACGGATGGGGGGAGGTCTTTTAGGAATGACTTGATTGAAGCTTTGGTGTAGAAATAAAAAATAAAGCATGCTATGTCAACTCCCTATTATCCCCAATGTAATGGTTTAGTAGAAAAAACTAATGGACTGCTTTGTGGATCTTTGTCTAAGCTAGTGGATACTATGAAGAGAAAGTGGGATGTGCATTTGTCAGAGGTCCTATGGGCCTATAGGACAACTCACAAACTCTCTCTTGGTTTCACACATTTTCAGTTAGTTTATGGAATGGAGGCTATTTTGCCAATAGAATTGGAAATCACAAGCCTTTGCACATATTTTACACGCTTGAATAATGAAGAAGAAACACATGCCCAACGCCTAGGACAACTGGAGACCTTGGATGAGAGGCGACTTCAAGCACTTCAAAATTTGGAGGCTGCAAAACAATGGCGCAAGGCAAGGCATGACACTCTCACGAAGAAGAAGAAGAAGCCAGAACTCAAGCAAGGAAGCTTAGTTATGAGGTATGATGGCCGTGTGGAGAAACGGCTAGATAAGAAGCTTCTTCGATGCTGGGAAGGCCCCTTAAGGATAAAGCAAAAGTTCAAAAATAACACCTATCTTCTAGAGGATGCAAGTGGCCACCAGGAGGTTCCCGGACATGCTAATGAGTACCGGCTAAAGATATTTTACCCTCGAGAGCACCATGGCCAGCAGATCCCCAAGACAAGCATGGAGGATCTGCTAGGGGGGGAAAGATGTGACATGAAAAATTGATATCTTTCATTTTCAATTTTGTGCGTATTTTGATGGTTTCTCAATGGTAATAAGTTGGAAGCTTGTCCAAGAAGATTGCGATGCCCACAATGGAATAACAGTGTGGTGATACGGTGGCTTGGCGGCTACCCTGATAACAAGATTCTATCTTCAAATATAACGGTTTTACTTGATTTAGGGTGCACACATTGTAAATGCCACAAGTATGCTTGATAAATTCTTTGCTATGGTAGATAGGCTAGTGATGTGGAAAATAAAAGTGGGCCTTCATGCTCACATGTATTTTAATTGTATTATTAATATAGTATTCACCATAAGGCTATAAGTTGGGGAGTGTGGAAGGCATGTGGAGGAGTGTGTGTAGGTGCATAATTGGAAAAGATTCTTCTAGAATGCCTACATGAGGAGAATTCTGCCATGTGTAAGTGGGATCTCCACCTACATGCCACTTAGACTTGGCTATTATCTCATCACACTTTCAAAGTCAAAAAGTCTTCAATTTAATAATCAATAGAAGACTTAGCCTAAGAGGACAATTGATGGTGACATCTACCCTTATGTCACTGAAGGGTTGAAGATTTTTATGTTGTAATTTATAACAATGGAAGAGAGGGTGATTCTCCACCTATAAAAGGAGCCCTCCTCTCCCTTTCAAATCAATGAATGAAGCCTCCTCAATTGAGCATTTTTTGTCATTGCCATTCTCTTATCTTCAAACCCTTATTCAAACACTCTCTTTACATGTGAATGTCTCATTTAGCATTAGCTCCTCATACTTAACCCAATTTTGGACCTCTTTGATGATTCATGATAAGGGGGATAAGGAGTTATTATCTTGGTGGGCCTGTGACTTCTCAAGGTAGCCCTTGCCTTATTGCCACCATCCTTTGGAGGTACCAATGGTTTTAGCAGTAATGAGCATGTGAAAAGACTTTGGGGACCATAGGTAAATCTTTACAATTGTCCACTGAGCAATGTTAACCCTTACCCTCTAGCTTGAATCATGAAGGAGATGAAAGGCAAGAGGCTATGTGAAAATTGAGGTTTCATGCAAAGAGAGGGAAGTGCAGTTTTTTGTGGTCTAGTATCCAAATTTCAACCGATAATTACTCATCACTCGGGTATTGGTTTCTAGAATTGATCATATGGATAGGAAGCTCTTTATATGCTCTTTCCACTCATGTAGCTAATTTCTTAATCCTTTACTTCATTGATGATCATAATTTCTCCCAAAGTTGCTAACTTTTAGGCGAATTTGGGAGTTTTATGGTCTTGTAGTAAAATGCTCATAACTTTTCGCTCGGTTGCCCGTTTTTGAAAGTTTTTATATGGGCGCAAAGCTCTCTTCAAACTCTACGCAGTTATGTAATGCTCTTTTATAGAATCTATATGGATTTAAAACTGTAATTCTCTGTGTATCTCTGTTTTTATAGACTTTTGGTTATTATTTCTTCTTAATAATGATTAATTCCTCCTAATCTCTTATCAAAAGGCAAATCCCATGTGTCTTATTCTCTTGTAAGTGATTGCTATATTCTTTTACTTTAATATGTTCCATCCAAATCGCCCAATTAGAACGGATGAACCTTACCAACACTCCCCGTATGTTTCCGTTCACATAATCCTGAGTCGGAAGATTTTCTTCCAACAAAGAATTGCCCTCTTGTTTGGAGCTGCCACATTGGCAAAAATTCTTGCTTCTCCTGAGCCTTTCATATTTCCTTCCATGAATTATGATCTCATCTTTGATGTGTTTATCTTTATCTTAACCTAGGGAGAGAAAGGGAGGTGAGGAGGCTGTGAGGTTTCATACAAGTGTGTTTTGATTCTAAGAAGTGACTGAAGTCAAAACCCCAACTTTGTGTCACAATACATGCTAGTTAAGAGAGAATATGGACACCGCTAGAGTCTCAAGAAGCCAAAAAGCGTGACTCACATGTATGGTACAACTTCCCAATCTTCATTCCAGCAACATTTGCAAACATACAGGAGCAAAGATAGTAAATGCTTACATGGATATGGGCATGGCGAAGAATTCCAGACCCAGCAATTATGGCTAGTTTTAGATTTTTAAAATTGCTGGTGGTGCTGATTGATTAAACCAAGGAGCCCTACGATGGCTATGAAGCTGAACAATTAAAGTTTGACATGAACCAAGGGCCATCCAATAGGGGCATGATCCTCTACTACCACCATCTAAGTTGTCTTCTGGACTATATACATGTAAACAGACTAGATGTAAAGTATTAATTGGACTAAGGTTAAACAGACTAGATGTAAAGTATTAATTGGACTAAGGTTAAACAGGTAAGATGTAAAGCATAAGGTTTGAGTTTTGGGTGAAAAAAAAACACAAAAGAATAAAATAAGATTTGGAACTAATAGAAAACTCAAACCAAGCTCTAGATGTATGTGGGAGTGGTTACTTACATGAAAAATGCATGGGTGCATGAATATTAAGATCTAGTTACATAGTTTTTGGTGGGCTACATGCATTAATCTTCTTCTCGAGTGTATTAATAGTCTTTTTCTTCCCGGGTTGCTTCTTATGTATTTTCTTTTATTCTCCACTCTATCATTTTTAAGGTTAAAACTTGGTGCTATTTTAGATGTATTCTTCTCCTCCCTCCTCTTTTAAACCCAATCCCTCCCTTTTTTTATCCTCCCTCACTTCAAGAGATGTGATGTACCCTTATTCTAACCATATCTTAATCATATAACTTAATCTAAGAAAATATTAAAACTCACTTAATCCTGCTATTTCTACTTAGTGCAATGCAATCGAATCAACCCTCTCAAATAGCAAAATAAGTATACATACCATATCCAAGATTCTTATCACATAAGCAAAGAGTCATGTAATCTTAAACAAATATTCACATAATATAAATCTCTATCAATTAAAGCATATCATCTCAATCAATCACCATGTATGTGTCTATCTTAAAGATTCAGTCACATAATCACCATGCTCAACAACATGGCTAGTCATAATCACCATGCTCGACAACATGGCTAGTCATAACCGTCTGCCCAACCTCCACACTGGACATCGTGGCTATCCCAGGTATGCCTCTTTCTGAATCTCGTCCTCTCTGGGTTCTACCACATAGCTCCTAGAGGTCATAAATCTCGTTCTCTATCCAGTGTTCCCTGTCTAGGGAGGCCAACCCGAATCTCAAAATCTCATGTCGAGTCTCATCATACACATGCATGTCAATCATTCATACACATATATATCAATCATTCATTTTAAAACAAAGCAATCACAAGTCATGCTTATCATCTTACACTGATATCTAATCCACAATATTTCAAGAAAAACATATTCAAATCAAGAAAAAACAACTTCAAGTATAAAACAAGCTTTTAATTCAAACAGTCAACTTCTCTTAGTCTTTTGAGTCACATGGGAATCTTTGTTTTAAACATAATCATTATCATGTTCTAACCAGCGAGATCATCTCGTCACAATAGCTAAGTCTTAACTATGCTTATGCATTAGTCCACCCGGTCTATATAGAAAAGATAATCAATCTTCATAGCAATTTCTAAGACAACTGGTCTCTTTGGGAGAGTAGTATCTTTCAATCTATTTGAAATTAGAGAAAAGTCAAAACCACAAAGTTTTAGGACTTCTAATGATCTATAAAACATATCTCAATGATGGTTCTCTAGAAATGACTTCTAAGGTCTCTTTGAGAGCATTTAGAATGGCCAAAGTTTTGTTTTCAGCTTAAAACTGTCAAAATTAGCCAAGCACTTTGCACTCAAATAACTAAAAAACAAAAGGGATTTGGTTTTCTAGAGTCTCGTACACTCTTATAGAGTTTCTTGTCCCTCTACAAATTTCATGTTTACCTCAACATCTGGTTCTAAACACATGGGAAGATAAACTCTTCGCAAAATAGCCCCTAATGAAGGTTTTATCTAGAATCTAGTCATAAACTAGCCAAATATTCTATTTTCTAATTCTTTATCTCCAAAAGTGTTTATTCTATAAGTCTTTAGACTAAGGCGATTATTTATAATTAATAAATTCAACCATTAAGCGTGCCATATATCAACTCAGATTCTCTCATATACATTCTTATCGATTTATTTATTTAATCTCAAAAGAATTTAAAGAAAATATTAAAAAGAGTGTTTTTGTAGTTTCCCAATATATTTATTGATGTCTTGATTGATTGGGAATCCATGTCTACTCTCCACAAGTTGTGGAAGAGTTGCTTGTAGTTGGGCGGTTGACTAACCCATGGGATTGGATGGGATTAGGCTAGACTGATGGATTCCTTTAATAAAATTCAATTCTGTTCAAGTTACGATAGTTGAAGTAAGTCCCAAGATACTCCTTGTTCTATGGAAAAAGAAACAACGACTTTGCCTCTCTGATGGGAAAAAAAGCATCTCTATGAACCAAGTGCAAGTTCCTCCTTTGATTCGGCCATGTGACCCGCGGGTTTGGTTGGAATACAAAGGATAGTTAAGGCTTTTTAACTATGCTAGAAGATTTTCCTGGAGGAATTGCCTATGCTTTCTGGGCGAGGGAAGTTTTTTCCAGGTTTGGTTATGGAAGAACCAAGGGATTAGTCTCTTATCTGTACATTCGTGGGCCCGAGTGGGAAGCTCTGCCCTGCACAAGAGGTTGCTACTTCCGCTTCTAGCTCCCTCGATTCTGGTGCACAGAGGGGGTAGGGGTCTCACATCTTGTCACTATTGGTTTTCATATGGCAGATGCAGATCACTATTTGTATGTGCGCAAGAGTGATAAGGGTATTGCGATCACCACCATCTATGTAGATGGTCTTATTGTTGGGGGTGACAACTTGAAAGAGATTGAGCATGTGAAAAGTCTTCTCAAAAGGAAGTTTGAGATGAAGGATTTGGGAGATCTGTGCTACTTTTTGGGAAGTGAGGTCATTTACACACGTGAGGATATTTGGCTGTCATCACAGAGACAATATGCATTGGACATGTTGTCCAAGTATGGTATGGTTGATTGTAACCCAATCTTCTCGGTGCCATTAGATGAAAATGGCAAGCTTAGTGCGGATGTAGGTTATGTGTTGGAGGATCCCACTATGCACACGAAGATTGTGGGGAGTTTGATCTATGTCACGATTAGCAAGCTAGATTTGAGTTACACAGTTGGCTTAGAGAGAGACAAGTGGTAGCTCCGAGGATTCCATCTCAGAGGATCCCACTATGCACACGAAGATTGTGGGGAGTTTGATCTATGTCACGATTAGCAAGCTAGATTTGAGTTACACAGTTGGCTTAGAGAGAGACAAGTGGTAGCTCCGAGGATTCCATCTCAGAAGGGGAGGTGGAGGGAGTTGCATTTGGTCTTTCCTTGGAAAGGGATCGAGGGGATGCTAAAGACAATGGAGCCTTGGAAGGGAAAGCTTCTTCAACCATGTTCAAGAAAGGAGATGTGGACCTCACTAGTCTCTTCACCAATAGAATGAGCTTCCTCTTGATGAGTCCATAGCAGGTAGTACTGAAAGGGAGAATTACTTAAAAATGTTGGATAGATTTTCCAACCTTTTTGCAAACAGCTACTCACAAGTACACCAAGTTACCCTAGTAGAGCACAAGATTGATCTCAAACCCCAAAGTAAGCCAGTGGTACAGCGGCTAAGGCGTTTGGGAGTAGTGCAAGCGGAGGTGCTTAAGAATGAGGTAACTAATTTGCTTGAAGCTGGATTTATTTTTCCAGTAGAGAATTCAGAGTGGATTTCTCTAGTTGCAGTCACTCCCAAAAAGGGTGGAAAATGGCGTGTGTGTGTGGACTTTCGCTCTCTGAATGCATGCACAAAGAGGGATTATTATCCTCTACCCTTTCAGGATGAGATTTTGGATCAAGTTGCAGGTCATGAGTTGTATTCAGTGTGTGATGGATACTCTGGATACTTTCAAATCTGGATTTGTAAAGAAGATCAAAGGAAAACCTCATTTATCACCCCTTGGGGAGTGTATGCCTATAGGGTGATGCCATTTGCCTTGACCAATGCAACTTTTCAACGCTTCATGAGTTAGGTATTTGCACCTTACTTGGGAAAGTTTATAAGGGTCTTTCTGGATGATTTTTGCATTTATTCAAGCCGCATGGATCACTTGGAAAAGTTGAGGTTGGCCTTGCAAAGTATTGATGATGCAAAAGGGTGTCTTAATCCTGGAAAATACCTCTTGGCACAAAGGAAGGTGGTTCTCTTGGGACATGTTATCTCAAAAGAAGGCATAGAGATGGATCCTGAGAAGGTGCAGGCATCTGTGGCCCTCCCACCACCTACCAATGTAAGGGAGGTAAGGAGGATTTTGGGTAAAATAAAGTATTACCAACGCTTTGTTGACATGTTCTCTAAGAAGATGTATCCTATAAATCTATTGACAAAGAAGAATGTTTCTTTCCAATGGGGACCCGATCAAATTCAATCTTTTTTTTGCTTAAGGAATGCATGAGTCAAAGTCCAATTGTGCAGCCTCCTAGGTAGGGGGAGGACTTTTATGTGAACCCAAGTGTCTCATCACATTCAGTGGGTGCTATACTCTTGCAAAAGGGAGAGCAAGGGCATATGCAACTAGTGTATTATGCAAGCCGACAACTCACTGATGCCGAGGAGAGGTATGGTGAAATGGAGAAAGGTGGTTTGTCTCTTGTTTTTGCAGTAAAGAAGTTCAGGTCATACTTGTTACCTCACCCTTTTTTCTTCCTCACATCTCAACCTTCTTTACAATTCTTGGTCCGCAAACCCAATCCTGCAGGAGGGAAGTTTGCAAAGTGGATTTGTGAGCTTCAAGAATTCTCTTTCACTTTTATTACAGAAAACACCACTAGGGCCTTTCCTACATATTTGCTTACAAGAAGGAAGGAAGAGGAAGAAGGAACAGGAACAAAGGAGGAAGTATATGAAGATTTGGAGACACCACCAGCTGCTTTCACTATGCATTTTGATGGAGCCTTTAAGCCTTCCAGGCAATGTGGAGCCGGGGGGATAGTTTTATTTGTTCTAGAAGGAAAAGAGGTATGGGGGGCCAAGGGTAGGGAATTTCCAAAGGCTATATCAAATAATGTGGCTGAGTACAATGCATTAATTTAGGGATTAGAAGATTGCATAAAAGATGGAATTAAAGAGGTAGAGGTTAAGGAGGATTCGCAATTGGTCATCCGACAAATGAAAGGAGAATATAAGGCAAGGAGTCCTAACCTCCAAGAATTGTATAAAAGGGCAATGGAGTTAAAATAAGCTTTTGAGTTTTGTAAATTTTTGCATGTTAACAGGAAGGATAATCAAAAGGTTGATGAATTGGCTACTAAAACCTTGGCTTCTTTCAAAGTAGCTACTCTTGCATTAATGGATACAGGTTGGCATGAGCTCCAAGATGTCCAACACTATTTAGATACAGGAAACTTCCCTCCTAGATTGAATCCTCAACAAAAGCAAAGGCTTACCAGGAAAGCTCATCCTTACATATTCTAGGGGATGTTCTTTACAAGCAAGGTAAGGATAAGATTCTTAGGAGGGTAGTGAGCCTGGAAGAATCTAAAAGGATTATGGAATTATGTCATGAATGTTTAGGTCACTTTGCCTCAGCCAGCACAACTTGGAGGATTCTTAACACAGGGTATTATTGGCCTCGACTCAGCAAAGATGTCTATGAGTGGTGTAGAAGCTGTGAAGTATGCCAGGCATATGGGCATAAGCAATTGGCTCCCAGACCCTTAAACCCTATCCCAGCATATGGTCCATTTGAAAGGTGGGGATTATATTTTATGGACCCACTTTCTCATTCCTCACATGGTAAGTATTACATATTGGTGGCCACAAATTATGCAACAAGGTGGGCAGAAGCAAAGGCCATGGTCAATAATAAAGTAGTGGCTGTGTACATATGTGCTCGATTTGGGTGTCCATTAGAAATCCTTACGGATGGGGGGAGGGAGGTCTTTCAGGAATGACTTGATTAAAGCTTTGGTGCAAAAATTAAAAATAAAGCATGCTATGTCAACTCCCTATTATCCCCAATGTAATGGTTTTAGTAGAAAAAACTAATGGACTGCTTTGTGGATCTTTGTCTAAGCTAGTGGTGGATACTATGAAGAGAAAGTGGGATGTGCATTTGCCAGAGGTCCTATGGGCCTATAGGACAACTCACAAACTCTCTCTTGGTTTCACACCTTTTCAGTTAGTTTATGGAATGGAGGCTATTTTGCCAATAGAATTGGAAATCACAAGCCTTCGCACATCTTTTACACGCTTGAATAATGAAGAAGAAACACATGCCCAACGCCTAGTACAACTGGAGACCTTGGATGAGAGGCGACTTCAGGCACTTCAAAATTTGGAGGCTGCACAACCACGGTGCAAGGCAAGGCATGACACTCTCACGAAGAAGAAGAAGAAGCCAGAACTCAAGCAAGGAAGCTTAGTCATGAGGTATGATGGCGGTGTGGAGAAACGGCTAGATAAGAAGCTTCTTCGATGCTGGGAAGGCCCCTTCAGGATAAAGCAAAAGTTTAAAAATAACACCTATCTTCTAGCCGATGCAAGTGGCCAGGAGGTTCTTGGACGTGCCAATGAGTACCGACTAAAGATATTTTACCCTCGAGCACCATGGCCAGCAGATCCCCAAGACAAGCATGGAGGATCTGTTGGGGGGGGAAAAGATGTGACATGAAAAATTGATATCTTTCATTTTCAATTTTGTGCATATTTTGATGGTTTCTCAATGGTAATAAGATAGAAGCTTGTCCAAGAAGATTGCTGCGCCCACAATGGAATAACGACGTGGTGATACGGCGGCTTGGTGGCTACCCTGATAACAGCATTCTATCTTCAAATATAATGGTTTTACTTGATTTAGGGTGCACACATTGTAAATGCCACAAGTATGCTTGATAAATACTTTGGTATGGTAGATAGGCGAGTGATGTGGAAAAATAAAAGTGGGCCTTCATGCTCACATGGAGTTTAATTGTATTATTAATATAGTATTCACCATAAGGCTACAAGTTGGGGAGTATGGAAGGCATGTGGAGGAGTGTGTGTAGGTGCATAATTGGGAAAGATTCTTCTAGAATGCCTACATAGAATGCCTACATGGAAGAGGACAATTTCGCCATGTGTAAGTGGGATCTCCACCTACATGCCACTTAGACTTGGCTATTATCTCATCACACTTTCAAAGTCAAAAAGTCTTCAATTAATAATTAATAGAAGACTTAGCTTAAGAGGATAATTGATGGTGACATCTACCCTTATGAAGATTTTTATGTTGTAATTTGTAACAATGGAAGAGAGGGTGATTCTCCAACTATAAAAGGAGCTCTCCCCTCCCTTTCAAATCAATGAATGAAGCCTCCTCAATTGAGCATTTTGTGTCATTGCCATTATGTCACTGTAGGGTTGAAGATTTTTATGTTGTAATTTGTAACAATGGAAGAGAGGGTGATTCTCCAACTATAAAAGGAGCTCTCCCCTCCCTTTCAAATCAATGAATGAAGCCTCCTCAATTGAGCATTTTGTGTCATTGCCATTCTCTTATCTTTCAAACCCTAATTCAAACACTCTCTTTACATGTGAATATCTCATTTAGAATTAGCTCCTCATGCTTAACCCAATTTTGGACCTCTTTGTGGGATAAGGAGTTATTATCTTGGTGGGCCTGTGACTTTTCAAGGTAGCCCTTGCCTTATTGCCGCCCTCCTTTGGAGGTACCAATGGTTTTAGCGGTAATGAGCATGCGGAAAGACTTTGGGAACATAGATAAATCTTTACGATTGTCCGCTGAGCAATGTTAACCCTTACTCTCTAGCTTGAATCATGAAGAAGATGAAAGGCAAGAGGCTATGTGAAAATTGAGGTTTCATGCAAAGAGAGGGAAGTGTAGTTTTTGTGGTAATTACTCATCACTCGGGTATTGGTTTCTAAAATTGATCATATGGCTAGGAAGCTCTTTATATGTTCTTTCCACTCATGTAACTAATTTCTTAATCCCCTACTTCATTGCCTTACCAACATTCCCCGTATGTTTCCGTTCACATAATTTCTTAATCCCCTACTTCATTGCCTTACCAACATTCCCCGTATGTTTTCGTTCACATAATCCTGAGTCGGAAGATTTTCTTCCAACAAAGAATTGCCCTCTTGTTTGGAGCTGCCAGACTGGCAGAAATTCTTGCTTCTCCTGAGCCTTTCATCTTTCCTTCCATGAATTATGATCTCACCTTTGATGTGCTTATTTTTATCTTAACCTAGGGAGAGAAAGGGAGGTGAGGAGGCTGTGAGGTTTGATACAAGTGTGTTTTGATTCTAAGAAGTGACCGAAGTCAAAACCCCAACTTTGTATCACAAAGTCAAAAGCAGGTGTTTTTTTTAAGGAGAAGGGAGAATCAACATCATCCGAATTAGCATCACCATCAATCTTAAAGCTCGGCTATTAAGGTATAACATGTACAAATAATCAAATTTATGTATTTACTTGTCTATCGTTGAAAGTGAATGGTTTTAATCATTTTCTATTAAACTAGTTATTGGTTAGGTGGTGGAGAAGAAGGGTGTTGCACGTATACGTTAAGGAAACATCTTGAGTCCACCCTACTCCACTGTAGATACAACCATGGCTAACCCTCAACATGGTGGTGATTGACCCACCTCTATATATCTCCATTTGCCACCTGCTCATAGTACAAATGGATGCACCTATAGTTGATAATGTTAATGAAAACGTTAATGCAGGACCTCAATCAAGAGAACATGATGAAGATTCTAGAGACTCTAGTGGCAAATTATCAATAAGCACATCACTTCTTTTTTCTTCCCGGGCTGCTTCTTTGCACTGTGGCCTCCTCTCCCAAGTCTCACCTCCTTTCTCTCTCATATCAACACCAAGCAAGCAAGAAAAGTGTATTTTCTTTTATTCTCTACTATGTTATTTTAAGAAAATGCTCCTTTGCACCATGGCCTCCTCTCCCCAGTCTCACCTCCCTCTTCTCTCACCTCATCACCAAGTAAACAAGAAAAATGTATTTTCTTTAATTATCACACAAGACTCGCCTCCTTTAGGCAGTGATGTTCATACCGGTGCTGGCTAATACCAATGATTATATCGACTCTGATACCGACACTCTAAAAACAAAATTGGGGAGTATGAGATAGATAGGAGTAGTTTATCCCAACATGTCTCATTTTTCACAAAGTACCTAGCCAAGTATTTTAGATATAGTCACATTAGGATAAAAATAGATAATTTAACATAAAAAACGACAAAAAAGGTAGAAAAGATGATCGAATTTCTTAGTAATTTGTGTAGAAAATTTATACAACGTTGTGTTAGGAAACAATATGAGCGGATCTAGCGCTCTTATATTATGAACATAACCAAATTGTACACTTTATTAGAATGTTCTAGCCAAACTGTAAAGCTAATGCATACGCATTAATATCATCCTACCTAGCTCATCCTTAATAATCGGCCCATCATTACAGTATCTATATAGGAATATAGGGGTCATGATGCTAGGGAGCAAGGAGTAATGGGAGTGTGAGCATAAGGAGTACTTGCTAGAGTAAAACTCAAAGGGACACCCAAAGTGGCTCTAGGAGTGAAATCTGAGTGGCTATAGGAGTGAAACCCCGATTAGTAGCATATGGACTAGTCTCAACAAAATGTATAGGAGCACGACTTAGTGGAGCAGCATCACTACCACCACCTCCCATTTTGGATTAACAAACATGATCCTCCAATTGAGGATATTAATAATAAGTGTCATGAAACGGCACTATAAAAGTTGTACATTATGAGATATTGGCCACCCAAGGCCTAGTTAAGAAATTTTTAGGTGCCCAAGTGTGAATAAGGGCCAAATGTTTATAAGGCATTTTCTCATAATGAAAAGACACAATCCCCTTTGTGCTATAGAGAGCTCTTACTTGTGTCTTGAGAGAGATTGAGAGAGAGAGTGTATTCTAGCATTGTTCCTCTTCTATGCATGTATGATTCATGCTTGTGTGGAAGAGTGAGAGAGAGAGTGATTACCTTATGCGAGCGACGGTGCGAGGAGCGACTCTATGTGGTGACAATGTGGAGGTGGAGCTTGGAGGTTGGAACTTAACAAGTGAGCTTGGCGACCTCAAGGGACTCAAGTTCGAAGCATTGGTAAGTGCCCTACGCCAGTTGTGATCTATTGCTCATCCTTTAGGTGAATGCATTGAGTTCCCTCTTGGAGGTGTGGTAGCCCATAACATTTTTGGTGCTGCTGCCGGGGGAAACACCTTTGTTTCTTCCATCCTCTTGGAGTTTTCAGCTCCCATTGCATAAGATTCATGATTGCCCTTGTATTTTGGTAGTGAATTGTGTAGAAAATGAATGGATAAGATTTGTGTGAAAGTAAGAAATCATGTGAAATTGGTTGTGATGTTGTGTATGTGTGAGGTGGAGTGGTCTTAAAATAGAGCTTCACTGTTTTGTCTTGTTAATTTTGATATTTGCATCATTAGAAGCATCAGCGCGCGTGAATGAAAAGGTTTGTGTTCTGTTTTCTTCTTTTTAAAAAATTCACAAAAATCAAAAACATAAGGAGCCATTGATTGTGCCGTGAACTTGTATTCCACTCCTTAGGCATGTCACAATCAATTTGGGATCCATTGGATAAGTATTTTGCACCACCCAAAAACATAACATTCAACGCAGGAAGTTTCCACATGAAACATAACATTCAACGCGGGAACCTCCTTCTCTTTGATCTTCCGCCAGAGCTCGTCGCTCGTAGGTATCTTGGAAGCTCGCCTCTTGTGTGACGACGGGGCAGCCACCGCCTCCTCCCTGGAGACAGTAACCACCGAGAGCGTGTTGTAGGTATCACCTCGCATATATTCTCTCCGAAAGAAGGGACATGTATGTGGGCGTCCATTACACGACTTTCTCATTTCTGTAGCTTGCAGGTTTCTTAAGTTTTTTACACTCAATTATTGTGTTCCATGCATGTCTGCCAGGTTGTGGACCTTGGTGCCATCACCACACCCTTTGGGAAAACGCATCTGCCCATGTCACCCACGACTTTTGGGAAAGCGAGTTATTCTCTCTCTCTCTAGAGCGGGTTATTTTCTTAGCTAAGACCATGCATACATGGATGCATTAGACCAATCTAGTGCCAATATAAAAGTAAATATACATACAATCTAGTGCCAATATAAAAGTAAATATACATGGATGCACTAGACCAATCTAGTGCCAATATAAAAGTAAATATACAATGTATAATATACACCTTTAGTGTCATTTAGTGAGTACCACTATGTTGGTTCGTTTTTTCTAGCAAAGCAAAGCTTAAGGAAGCATCCAGAGTGCACCCAAACCCCACTCACAACTTGTTGGTGATGTGATTGAACCACCTCTATAATGCTCCATTTGCCACCTTCTCATAATATACATATGGATGCACATATAGTCTACAACGCTGATGAAGGATGTCAATCAAGAGAACATGATGAAGATTCTAGCGGCTCTGGAAGCTTAAGGAAGCATCTAGAGCGCACCCAAACCCCACTCACAACTTGTTGGTGATGTGACTAAACCACCTCTATAATGCTCCATTTGCCACCTTCTCATAATATACATATGGATGCACATATAGTCTATAACGTTGATGAAGGATGTCAATCAAGAGAACATGATGAAGATTCTAGCGGCTCTAGTGGTAACTGTATGTTAGGCACGTCAACTCCATAGTTAGGTTTTAACGAATTAGAGGATATATATATATGTAAGATCCCTCAGATTCATCCATGGGCTTAACCATGAAGTGATCTATAATGGCTTAGTCATTAGAGGGATCACTACATGGGATGAAGTCACAACAAATAGCACTTCTATAGTTAAACCCCTTGCTAAAGGCAACACTTTAGCGGAGATGAATTTCACAGATTTCATGAAAGCACTCCAAGCGAGAATGAAGGCCTATATACCCAAGGAGAGAGCTTCAATGGCGCTCCATTTGTCGACAAGGACATTCAACCAATGAGTGTTGTCGAGTCCTAAGGGTACGCTATAATGGTAATTGTACTTTTTGTGGACGTTATGCATGAGGCTTTATAATGCCTCACGCATTTTAAAACCCCCTTGCTATGCTTCTAGGTCTCAACAATATCCCCATCACAGCCACAAGCCATAATGCCTACGGCAACATCTCAACCTAATGCTGATCAAACAACACAACAACCTATTGCAACAGGGATTTACAATACATTAAATGTGTCATTACCTCCACCAGTTTTGGGACCTCAACCACCTCTACCAAGGGTGACACCTCTTAGTCAAGTAAGCTTTAAGGAGCCTATTGATTACCAAGAATATGAGGTAGATGTCGAACCCACGAGGACCCCACAGAGTTTCATCCTAACTATTATGTTATGGATGGGAGAGGAGGAGTCAATCGAGTTTACCAACTTGCTACGATAGGAAGGGGCCGGGACATTAGCGCCATAGCTAGAAGAATGCCTCTTAAATGTTACCACTGTCAAGGTCCCCATCAAGTTTCGGAATGGCCTCTAAATATTCCTCAACTCAACCAAGTAGTGCCCTCAAACATGTTACCAGCTACTTGTAACCGTTGTGGGATAGATAATTGGACTAAGGACTCTGACCCAACAAGATTGTGGTGACAAGCCCATAAATAAGACCCATCATCACACTCCTAAACATGATTGGGGTACGTAATCAAACTCAAAGGCATATCCTTAAAATTCTAGATCACACACCTTTGAATGCTATCACCCAGCTACAAGCCCAACACCAACATGTTCAAAAAAAGTTGGTTAAGAATGGGAATATGAAGGAAACCAAAAAGATAAATCTTGGGATGCCTCAAGGGGTATATTTTTTTGGCGAGCATTTTTGAGCGAGCGCTTTTTGGTGTTTAGGCGAGTGGTTTCTCTCTCTACAATTCCTTCCCTCTACTATCTTGCACATTGCAACTCTTGGGGTGACAGTAGAGGAGAGAAATAGATGGATACAAGAGCACTATACACATTACAACTCATTTACAACTATCAATGCAACTCATTTACAACTATCAATGCAACTAGTTTACAACTACCATTGCAACTCATTTACAAAGTCACCATATTATGATCTTAAACTTCCATTATATTCCCTAGTAAACTTACAAGGCCACAACATCAACCTATCAATGCAACTAGTTTACAACTACCATTGCAACTCATTTACAAAGTCACCATATTATGATCTTAAACTTCCATTATATTCCCTAGTAAACTTACAAGGCCATAACATTACATGACAAACACCTATGACATGACACGATCATTTGTACTTCTTTACAAAGACACCATATGAAAGCATTTTAGGCCTCACCTATCATCTTCGCCTTTTCCATCTACCCTAACTTGCGAATGAAGGTGGCAACTTCAACTCTAAGAGGATCCTCATTTTCCTCTTCAATGATGCCGAAAGCTCTCCATATCCCAATGACTGAAGCTGCTTTCACCTCTAGCATGTTCTTGTCTGCAAGGTCTGGCATGTTTTGAGCTTCTTGTAGAGCTCATGTACTTCAGACGTTGTTGTCCATTCCCACATCAAATCACATCCAATCGCATCATCCACACATCAATCCACATCATCCATACATCCATCCACATCACCCACACCAATCCACATCATCCATACATCCATCCACATCAATCCACATTATCCACACATCCATCAACATCTTCCATACATCCATCCACACGTCAATCCACATTTATCCACATCAATCCACACATCCATCCACATCAATCCACACGTCAATCCACATCATCCATACATCCATGCAGGGGAGAAGAGAGCTTGAGCTCTTGCAAGCACACACACACTCACAAGACCCTAAAAGAGAAAACACAAGGTGAGAGGCTGAAAATCTTCTTCTTCTTCACACAACAATCAACACACCATATACAAGGATAAGAGTTCACACAAAATGAAAAGGTACTCAACCAAATACATACTAGGGTTCTCTATAGTGTGAAGCCATTGTCATAACATGAGTGAACAACAATAATGTCTAAAACCAATATATTTCAGGAATTACAAGCTACTGAAAGACATCAGTACAGATGCCTTCCCTGGTGGAAGAAGGAAGGTGGTATGGGGTAGGAAGCTCTACCAAATGGTGCAAGTGTGGGTGGAAAAAGTGGTCTTGCAAGATCAGGCCATGGTGCCCATGAGGGAACTATAAATGAACCTATGGGGTATGTATGTGGCATGACATGTCAATATTGGGGCTCCATTGGAATCCCAGGTGGCCCCATGACGAAGCACTAGACTATGTTGGGCTCATGGATACTGGGAGGACTAGAGGATATGGTGTATCCATGTCCATCTGCTGCTCTCTGAGCAATCTCACTGACTTCACCCCTAAAAAATTGGTTACCCAAATCATCGTGCACAATGGCAATTGGTCTCACATGTGAACTAAGGCACACCTCGTCATTCTCCATGCTGATGCAATGTCGTTGCAATGTCTTGCATGCTCTAGCCTTGGTCCCAGTACCAGCAAAGCAATCTAGGACTGCATTAGTGAACGTCCCGAAGAGTAACCACCTGCCATAGTAGAATTTGTGGAGACACATATCTCTAGGAAAATCAACCCACACCAAGCGCACACCTTCAAGGCTATCGAAGGTGTCCATGATTCCCCACCTCGTCAGAGATCCCATGAATCGTGCAATACTACAAGATCCCTGGAATAACATCATATAGACTCTTATTGAACTACTCTGTGTTGAAGTAGGGACTTGTTGGTGAGGATTGAAAGAATTACGTCGACTTGCAAGGCTAATATAGATATCTTCACTAAGGATTGAAGATCATTGATTTGTGAAGATGGTGGCATCGTTTGGAGAGGTTTATAATTTGAAGGAAAATTCCAGGCGATGGGTTGTACCATTGACCAGGCTTGCGCCCATCGTGGCCCCCCCATCCAGAGATGTACTTGAAAGTTGTTGATGGTGAGGCATTGGTGCAAATGTTCTCCAGTGCATGAGTTTGGATTCGTACTCATGGAGCAGCTGTTACATTAATTTAGCCAAAAGAATAGTAAGCAATAAGCTTAACAAATATATAGTGGCTATTATGTGATATGGCTTAATCCATGATGAGACTTAAATCGTGAAAGTGTAGGTTCTTAAGCCTTGAGGTGGAACTCCTTGAATTTGCAAATTTTGACCTCATTTTTTTTTCACGTGAATTGCTAAGATGTGAAACACTGGGCGTGAAAGACCAGACGTGAATGTCATGACGTGAAAGAGCAGACGTGAAAGAGCAAAAGTGAAAGAGTAGACGTGAAAGAGCAGACATGAAAGTGTAGACGTGAAAGAGCAGACGTGAAAGTGCAAGACGTGAAAGTGCAGACGTGAAACTGCAGGGAGACTGACATGGGTCGTGACTTTACAACTGTGTTTGCACTTGCTTAGGATGGATCATTTATCATTTCCAGAGGGGTGACAAGAGCATTGTTATTTTTTTCTTGATGTGCTCTTAAGTCTCCGTATTTGATATTCAATTTGTTGCTGAAATGATGTCGAGGCAGTAGGGAAGACTGCTGATTGATTGCTTGAACAGACAAGCTCTTGTGTTGGTGCTAGATGCACGAGAGTGGTTGAGGGATTTCCTTGCTGTTTCTTGGGCCTCCATTCTTGTCAAATTATAGAGGTGAAGTTGTTGGGGTTGAAGTCGGTGGTGAGGTTTTCTTCACATTGTTCGATTTTGGCAACCATATGATGGAATTACCATCATAGTATCCTTGTTGTTAAAGTACATGCACATGCACCCATCTTTGATGAACACTGTAATTTGTTTGCCGATGTGCTGGTGGGTGTTGAGACTTTCTTCTTTGTGCGAGCTTAGGGGACTTTGTGATGCGCTTGGGAACCCAAGCTTTGGTATTTCTTTGGTAGTACCCTTGTTCTTGCAGCAATGTTTTTGGTATCCGCACTTGTTGCATTGGTGGAGTTCTTTGAGGAACTCGCATAGGCTTTTGTGGACGGTGTTGTGGAGTACTTTTCTTCTTCCTTAGCTTTCGAGTGCTATGCTGAGGAAGAGGTTTTGACTGTCAAGGCAGCCAAATTTGATTGGCACCTTCATAGTAGCCTTGAGCTACAAGTAGCTGCTTTTCCACCCACATTTTGATACTATTAAGATATCTTGATTGTGGTTGTCGTGGTGGAGTTTTCTTTTGGGGTGATGTGGAAGGTTTGGGGCCCTCCTTGACTTTGGTTGGCGCTGAGGCTACAGGTTTGAGACTCATTAGCATTATTGATGATGAGGTTAGAGTCTCTTGTTGAGTGGCTATCGCTGACGAGGCCTTTGAGCATGTAGTTGTTTCCTTTGATGAGGTTTGTCGATGAAGATGCATAGGATCCGGGGACTTTCCTTTGAGTTCCCTATTAGAGATAGATGGTTGGCTGTGGGAATTTCTTCAGGAATAGATGTCGATTATGAGGTCTTAGCATCGAACTTCATAGGTGAGGATGGGATTGAGGGAGTAGAGGCTTTATCGGAGTCAGTCGTTGATGCAGATGGTAGGTCATTGTGTAGAGGGGATTTTGTGGAAGAGGCTTGTATCCTTTTGCATTCAGTATCATAGATATCCATTAAAGTTGGATCTTCTTCCTCGTAGTATGGTACTGTCAACTTTTTGTCATTAACCATCATGATGACTCTATCTCTAGCAAAGCATAGTGGTGCTGCTTGGGCAGCAACACTCCATTTATGCCCCAAGATCAAATCTACTTCCAACACATACTCAACCACAAAAAACTTACAAGTGAGGGGGTTAGTTTCAATATACACTGTATTTTCAAAGTACCCCAAACATGGCATGTTCAAGTCTTGTTGTGTAAAGGTAATCCTTTCAGGATGTGCCGTGAGTGTTGGTTGACCTAACAAATCCCATAGCTTGAGGATCATTAGATTGTGTTTTTGTTTTGGATAAAGCTATGCTTGAGCTGTGGTGATTTCATTTGAAATTTCCAATCCAACCAAAATCCTATGGATCTTTTCAGTAAGATATGTTGGAAGTTCCGGCTCCTGCAAGGTTTCTTCCTCCCATAATAGCAATTGTACATTGCATGCAGGAGTGTTCAAGGTGACTGTTTGCATGGATTCATCTAGTGAATACAACGATTCACTTATCCAAGGTCTGCCAAACAATGATGACATCATACTCAAGGGAATCTAGGGTGACATGAAATGTAAATTCCATATCACCATCGATTGTTCAAGTAGTGTATCTAAAGTAACATGGAACTCCAATGTTTTGTTCATTGGTTCGCGAGGCTTTTGCAAGACCATTGCTTGTCGGGGTGAGTTTAGGTTGTCCCAATAACACCCGTGTCTATTGTCATGTTATGACTTGCTTGAAGCCTTTTCTAAGGGAGGTTTCCCCATGAAGTATAGATGCACTCCATAGGTGAGAGCCCTATGGAAGTCATACATGGTTCTACCCATGGACAACTCTCTTCCTGTCTTGTCCATCCTCTTGCCTTCTGAAACCTTTGCTACCATTCTTTTCAGCTCCTAACCATACATTCTTGCTAGCATTATTACCATTAAAGGCAAATTTATAAGTCAAGTAACAAGTTGAGCATGGATTTTCCATGATAAATAGCATACAATCCTTAGCCAAATCAAAATGGGAACTATGCACTTGGAACTATTTTACCATAAGATTTCTTATGACATTGTGACAACTCAAAGCCATAAACTAGATCGTATACATCTTTTATCCTGTGCTTGCACCATCAATCGACTTTTAGATTATAAGTAGAAGAAAAGAGTAATTCAAAAATACACCCACAAAAGAGTTATATTCATCACTAAAGCTCATGTGAGAGCTCATGAATCTCCTCAAAAGCCAGATCAAATTCTTCTACTGTCAATGCCACATTATTCCCATACTGGGAGAAAAGATCATACTCAGGGTCTGGTCACGTGGGCACTCTAGCCAATGATTCAGCCCTTAGAACCGGTCAACCCACAGGTGACTAGTGTGAATGAAAAGACGTGCTTGTGAAAAGACAACACTTATTATCAGACTAGTCGCACTGTAATTTTAGAACCCTCCCTCTCTTAGAGCAGTCTTAAGCTATTCATACGTCAAATTAGATTCATTTCATAGATTTCACGTCTTTTTAGGCACTTTAATACTGATTTAACTGTTGCTAACCGGTTGTGGTAACCTTGAAATAGCAAGGAGATCCTCTCCACGTGACAAGACCCTTAGATTTCATCTCCTTCCAATGCAGGCAAAAAAAAAAAATCCATGTGGGACGTTGTGCCAGAGCGGGGCCTCCTGCAAGTAATTTTTTTTATATGGTCAGCGTCATCACATCATCATAAGCACCAACACATCACCATAAGAACTACAACCACCATAATCATTATCACATCACCATAAGCACATTATCAGCATAAACAAATTACATGCGTCGGCGCGGCCTCTTATAAGCAATTTTTTTTAGGATGATGATTGTCATCACATCATCATCATAATTATAATTATCATAATTATCATAATCATCATGATGACCAAAACCACATCATCATCCCAAGCAAGAAAAAATCATGATAACCTCTTCATGATCATAGTCACAGGTGAAGGGTAGGAAAAGAAAACTGCCTGGGGGAGGTCGCGTGAGCGCAGCCTCCAATAGGCAGTTTGTTTTTTCCTATAATGCAAGCACGATGCGAGATGGGGCACACCACATAGAGGGGTGTTTTTGGGATCGACGCGGTCTCCCATAGGCAGTTTTGTTTTCCTACGATGCAAGACGGGACACATAGGAGGCACACCACATAGAGGGGTGTTGTTGGGAATTCATGGTGGCTCTCATGCAGCATGGATCTAAGGCAGGGCCTATTCACATATATATACACACACCACTCTTAGCCATCCAATATAAACACACTACTCTTGGAGAGAACTTGATGGGTCAGGATGTGCTGGAGACGTTTGGGGTAGCCGGTTCTCAGAAACAACGAGCTGAGGTGATAAGGAATAAAACACTGCCTAAGGGAGGCCGCATCGATGCAGCCTCCCCTAAGTATTTTTTTTTCCCTACCCGACAATTTTTTTTCCTATGATCATGAAAAACAAAATTGCCTCCCTCTCTCTCTCCCCCATAAAAAATATTTATTTAAAAAAATTGTCATAAACAGGCCGTGCCGTATTTACAGCTGTTTTTTTTTGTTAGGATGCTGCTGACTTCCACCAAAGCTCCACCCACAGATCCTTGTAACTTTGTAAGCCCTCCACATTTTCCATCACCACATCATCGTCGTAGGCAAGCGCAGCCTCTTCCACAGTGTCAAAGGTGCCCAGCCATAGTCGGCCTTTGTTGGTAGGATCTTGAAATCGCCTCCAAGGCCGTCGTCTGACATCACGGTAGTGCCCACGTCATCAAAGCTAGAAGATGTGGCAACAACGCTTTGTGCCCCATCCACCCTTGTGCTTTCATCATCACCAATGACAGCTATGACGCCACGATAGTTCCCACTTCATCAAAGATAGAAGACGTGGCAATAACGCTTCGTGCCCTACTTGCCTTCATCGTGACAAATGAAAGCTCTCCTGCTGTCCATCTTTGCAAGTTTACCTCTGCCACCACCAACATCCATGAGAGAGAGAAGACATTCTCCCGAGAAACGAGGAACAAAGCTAGCAACCAAGCTAAGAACAAAATGCTGACCAATGAGAAAAAGGCGTGATGGGCAAGCAAGAAACAAACATGGGCCATCACAAAACAAAGAACAAGGCGTGATGAGCGCAGGGGAGGCTTTTTTTTTTTTGCCAAAAAAAGGCCGTGGGGGGAGGCCATGCCGACGCAGCCTCCCCATGACCAATTTCTTTTTCAAAATGTTTGAGAGGCACAAGCTAAAAGCAGCAAAAAGCTGAAGGTAAGAAAGCTCCTCAAGTGATCTCCCCTCCACCCATGCAGCATTGGTTGCTATCCAAGCAATGAGGGATGGGTTTGACCAACTCCTGGAAAGTAAGAATTCACAATGCAATGCTGTCAACGTATGCTGATTGAAAAAAAAAAACCCTTAAGGAGGCCGCGCTGGCGCAGCCTCCTTGAGGGTTTTTTTTTTTCAATCAGCATACGTCGATGCTCACTCGCCTATCTCGAGCTGTCAGCGCGGCCTCCTTGCTAGAGCTCAGGGCTACATAGCTCTCTCTCTCTCCCATCCCAAAGCAACGCCTTCCCCATCCTCTCTCTCTCTTTCTTTGCGTGCACTGCACCCGTCAAGCCACAACTGCTCCATTCTCTATCTGTAGCTCTAATTTTCCAACTTCATTTTCATGTACCTTGGCAAAGAAAAAGGAAAGGCGCCTCTAGCCTTCACCGTTGGGAGCTATGTAGCCCTCAGCTCTAGCAACATTCTCGTCCAGAGGCTCCCCACCTCCTCTTGGGTGTCTGTCCACACCCCCGCTGTCCCACAAGATTGGGAGCTTTTTCTGTGAAGTTTTGTGAGAAGAGCGTTTACTTCAACTTGGAGGGCATTGGTAACACTACCGATGCATGGGATCTCTAGCTCCGACTCTCCATCACCATACAACAATCTGTAGAGCAAGTTCTTTGAGACATTTGGCGATGGCTTCACTAAGCATATGATTTTTCTTAAATTCTTGGTTCTGGGAGGTGGTGGTGCCCATTCTTGCCTATCTCAGCTCCTCTGAATCTGGCAATATATTGCCCGTGCATCCTCTCCACCAATAAGAATCCCCATCTTCATTCTTCATATTTTTTACAAGTGTTCAAGCAAACCCCTTGAAAAGATGCAGGGGAGAAGAGAGCTAGAGCTCTTGCAAGCACACACATACTCATACAAACCCTAGAAGAGAACACACAAGGTGAGAGGCTGAAAATTCTTCTTCTTCTTCACATAACAAAAGAGGTCTACAAGGAAGATAAAGTGACTAACACACATAATAGAGTATATACAAGCAATCCATAATGTGAACATGCTAAGAGGAATGGGTAGATGTGGACTAGTCAATGTAGTCCCTGCTGTCGAATCTCTGGCGAAGATATATGAGTGCCAGCTACTGTGACACAAAGTTGGGGTTTTGACTTCGGTCACTTCTTAGAATCAAAACACACTTGTATCAAACCTCACAGCCTCCTCACCTCCCTTTCTCTCCCTAGGTTAAGATAAAAATAAGCACATCAAAGGTGAGATCATAATTCATAGAAGGAAAGATGAAAGGCTCAGGAGAAGCAAGAATTTCTGCCAGTCTGGCAGCTCCAAACAAGAGGATAATTCTTTGTTGGAAGAAAATCTTCCGACTCAGGATTATGTGAACGGAAACATACGGGGAATGTTGGTAAGGCAATGAAGTAAGGGATTAAGAAATTAGTTACATGAGTGGAAAGAACATATAAAGAGCTTCCTAGCCATATGATCAATTTTAGAAACCAATACCCGAGTGATGAGTAATTACTGATTGAAATTTGGATATTAGACCACAAAAACTATACTTCCCTCTCTTTGCATGAAACCTCAATTTTCACATAGCCTCTTGCCTTTCATCTCCTTCATGATTCAAGCTAGAGGGTAAGGGTTAACATTGCTCAGCCGACAATCGTAAAGATTTACCTATGGTCCCCAAAGTCTTTTCGCATGCTCATTACCGCTAAAACCATTGGTACCTCCAAAGGAGGGCGGTAATAAGGCAAGGGCTACCTTGAGAAGTCACAGGCCCACCAAGATAATAACTCCTTATCCCACAAAGAGGTCCAAAATTGGGTTAAGCATGAGGAGCTAATGCTAAATGAGATATTCACATGTAAAGAGAGTGTTTGAATAAGGGTTTGAAAGATAAGAGAATGGCTTCATTCATTGATTTGAAAGGGAGGGGAGAGCTCCTTTTATAGGTGGAGAATCACCCTCTCTTCCATTGTTACAAATTACAACATAAAAATCTTCAACCCTAGAGTGACATAAGGGTAGATGTCACCATCAATTGTCCTCTTAAGCTAAGTCTTATATTGATTATTAAATTGAAGACTTTTTGACTTTGAAAGTGTGATGAGATAATAGCCAAGTCTAAGTGGCATGTAGGTGGAGATCCCACTTACACATGGCAGAATTCTCCTCTTCCATGTAGGCATTCTATGTAGGCATTCTAGAAGAATCTTTCCCAATTATGCACCTACACACACTCCTCCACATACCTTCCACACTCCCCAACTCGTAGCCTTATGGTGAATACTATATTAATAATACAATTAAAATCCATGTGAGCATGAAGGCCCACTTTTATTTTTCCACATCACTCGCCTATCTACCATACCAAAGTATTTATCAAGCATACTTGTGGCATTTACAATGTGTGCACCCTAAATTAAGTAAAACCATTATATTTGAAGATAGAATGCTGTTATCAGGGTAGCCGCCAAGCCACCATATCACCACGCCGTTATTTCATTGTGGGCGCAGCAATCTTCTTGGACAAGCTTCCACCTTATTACCATTGAGAAAGCATCAAAATATGCACAAAATTGAAAATGAAAGATATTAATTTTTCATGTCACATCTTCCCCCCCAGCAGATCCTCCATGCTTGTCTTGGGGATCTGCTGGCTATGGTGCTCGAGGGTAAAATATCTTTAGCCGGTACATTGGCACGTCCGAGAACCTCCTGGCCACTTGCATCGGCTAGAAGATAGGTGTTATTTTTGAACTTTTGCTTTATCCTGAAGGGGCCTTCCCAGCATCGAAGAAGCTTCTTATCTAGCCGTTTCTCCACACCGCCATCATACCTCATGACTAAGCTTCCTTGCTTGAGTTCTGGCTCCTTCTTCTTCTTCGTGAGAGTGTTATGCCTTGCCTTGCGCCGTGGTTGTGCAGCCTCCAAATTTGAAGTGCCTGAAGTCGCCTCTTATCCAAGGTCTCCAGTTATACTAGGCATTGGGCATGTGTTTCTTCTTCATTATTCAAGCGTGTAAAAGATGTGCAAAGGCTTGTGATTTCCAATTCTATTGGCAAAATAGCCTCCATTCCATAAACTAATTGAAAAGGTGTGAAACCAAGAGAGAGTTTGTGAGTTGTCCTATAGGCTCATAGGACCTCTGGCAAATGCACATCCCACTTTCTCTTCATAGTATCCACCACTAGCTTAGACAAAGATCCACAAAGCAGTCCATTAGTTTTTTCTACTAAACCATTACATTGGGGATAATAGGGAGTTGACATAGCATGCTTTATTTTTAATTTTTGCACCAAAGCTTTAATCAAGTCATTCCTGAAAGACCTTCCCCCATCCGTAAGGATTTCTAATGGACACCCAAATCGGGCACATATGTATCCTTAAGAAAGGATGCCACAGCCACCGCTGTATTATTGACCATGGCCTTTTCTTCTGCCCACCTTGTTGCATAATTTGTGGACACCAATATGTAATACTTCCCATGTGAGGAACGAGAAAGTGGGCCCACAAAATATAATCCCCACCTTTCAAATGGACCATATGCTGGGATACGATTTAAGGGTCTGGGAGCCAATTGCTTATGCCCATATGCCTGGCATACTTCACAGCTTCTACACCACTCATAGACATCTTTGCTGAGTCGAGGCCAATAATACCCTGTGTTAAGAATCCTCCGAGTTGTGCTGACTGAGGCAAAGTGACCTAAACATTCATGACATAATTCCATAATCCTTTTAGATTCTTCCAGGCTCACTACCCTTCTAAGAATCTTATCCTTACCTTGCTTGTAAAGAACATCTCCTAGAATGTGTAAGGATGAGCTTTCCTGGTAAGCCTTTGCTTCTGTTGAGGATTCAATCTAGGAGGGAAGTATCCTGTATCTAAATAGTGTTGGACATCTTGGAGCTCATGCCAACCTGTATCCATTATTGCAAGAGTAGCTATTTTGAAAGAAGCCAAGGTTTTAGTAGCCAATTCATCAGTCTTTTGATTATCCTTCCTGTTAACATGCACAAATTTACAAAACTCAAAAGCTTATTTTAACTCCATTGCCCTTTTATACAATTCTTGGAGGTTAGGACTCCTTGCCTTATATTCTCCTTTCATTTATCGGATAGCCAATTGCAAATCCCCTTTAACGTCTACGTCTTTAATTCCATCTTTTATGCAATCTTCTAATCCCCAAATTAGTGCATTGTACTCAGCCACATTATTTGATATAGCCTTTGGAAATTCCCTACCCTTGGCCTCCCATACCTCTTTTACTTCTAGAACAAATAAAACTATCTCCCCGACCCCACATTGCCTGGAAGGGCTAAAGGCTCCATCAAAATGCATAGTGAAAGCAGCTGGTGGTGTCTCCAAATCTTCATATACTTCTTCCTTTGTTCCTGTTCCTTCTTCCTCTTCCTTCCTTCTTGTAAGCGAATCTGCAAGAGAGGCCCTAGTGGTGTTTTCTGTAATAAAAGTGAAAGAGAATTCTTGAAGCTCACAAAACCACTTTGCAAACTTCCCTCCTGCAGGATTGGGTTTGCGGACCAAGAATTGTAAAGAAGGTTGAGATGTGAGGAAGAAAAAAGGGCGAGGTAACAAGTATGACCTGAACTTCTTTACTGCAAAAACAAGAGACAAAACACCTTTCTCCATTTCACCATACCTCTCCTTGGCATCAGTGAGTTGTCGGCTTGCATAATACACTAGTTGCATACGCCCTTGCTCTCCCTTTTGCAAGAGTATAGCACCCACTGAATGTGATGAGACACTTGGGTTCACATAAAAGTCCTCCCCCTACCTAGGAGGCTGCACAATTGGACTTTGACTCATGCATTCCTTGAGCAAAAAAAAGATTGAATTTGATCAGGTCCCCATTGGAAAGAAACATTCTTCTTTGTCAATAGATTTATAGGATACATCTTCTTAGAGAACATGTCAACAAAGCGTTGGTAATACTTTGTTTTACCCAAAATCCTCCTTACCTCCCTTACATTGGTAGGTGGTGGGAGGGCCACAAATGCCTACACCTTCTCAGGATCTATCTCTATGCCTTCTTCTGAGATAACATGTCCCAAGAGAACCACCTTCCTTCGTGCCAAGCGGCATTTTTCAGGATTAAGACACCCTTTTACATCATCAATACTTTGCAAGGCCAACCTCAACTTTTCCAAGTGATCTATGCGGCTTGAATAAATGCAAAAATCATCCAGAAAGACCCTTATAAACTTTCCCAAGTAAGGTGCAAATACCTAACTCATGAAGCGTTGAAAAGTTGCATTGGTCAAGGCAAATGGCATCACCCTATAGGCATACACTCCCCAAGGGGTGATAAATGAGGTTTTCCTTTGATATTCTTCACAAATCCAGATTTGAAAGTATCCAGAGTATCCATCACACACTGAATACAACTCATGACCTGCAACTTGATCCAAAATCTCATCCTGAAAGGGTAGAGGATAATAATCCCTCTTTGTGCATGCATTCAAAGGGCGAAAGTTCACACACACACGCCATTTTTCACTCTTTTTGGGAGTGACTGCAACTGGAGAAATCCACTCTGAATTCTCTACTGGAAAAATAAATCCAGCTTCAAGCAAATTAGTTACCTCATTCTTAAGCACCTTCGCTTGCACTACTACCAAACACCTTAGCCGCTGTACCACTGGCTTACTTTGGGGTTTGAGATCAATCTTGTGCTCTACTAGGGTAACTTGGCGTACTTGTGAGTAGCTGTTTGCAAAAAGGTTGGGAAATCCATCCAACATTTTTAAGTAATTCTCCCTTTCAGATGTACTCATCAAGAAGAAGCTCATTCTATTGGTGAAGAGACTAGTGAGGTCCACATCTCCTTTCTTAAACGTGGTTGAAGAAGCTTTCCCTTCCAAGGCTCCATTGTCTTTAGCATCCCCTCGATCCCTTTCCAGGGAAAGACCAAATGCAACTCCCTCCACCTCCCCTTCTGAGATGGAATCCTCGGAGCTACCACTTGTCTCTCTCTAAGCCAACTGTGTAACTCAAATCTAGCTTGCTAATCATGACATAGATCAAACTCTCCACAATCTTCGTGTACATAGCGGGATCCTCCAACACATAACCTACATCCGCACTAAGCTTGCCATTTTAATCTAATGGCACCGAGAAGATTGGGTTACAATCAACCATACCATACTTGGACAACATGTCCAATGCATATTGTCTCTGTGAGACAGCCAAATATCCTCACGTGTGTGAATGACCTCACTTCCCAAAAAGTAGCACAGATCTCCCAAATCCTTCATCTCAAACTTCCTTTTGAGAAGACTTTTCACATGCTCAATCTCTTTCAAGTTGTCACCCCCAACAATAAGACCATCTACATAGATGGTGATGATCGCAATACCCTTATCACTCTTGCGCACATACAAATAGTGATCTGCATCTGCCATATGAAAACCAAGTGACAAGATGTGAGACTCATGTCCCCTCTGTGCACCAGAATCGAGGGAAATAGAAGCGGAAGTAGCAACCTCTTGTGTAGGGCAGAGCTTCCCACTCGGGCCCACGAATGTCTGGATAAGAGACTAATCCCTCGGTTCTTCCATAACCAAACCTGGAAAAAACTTCCCTCGCCCAGAAAGCACAGGCGATTTCTCCAGGAAAATCTTCTAGCGTAGTTAAAAAGCCTTAACTATCCTTTGTATTCCAACCAAACCCGCGGGTCACATGGCCGAATCAAAGGAGGAACTTGCACTTGGTTCATAGAGACGCTTTTTTTCCCATCAGAGAGGCACAGTCGTTGTTTCTTTTTCCATAGAACAAGGAGTATCTTGGGACTTACTTCAACTATCGTAACTTGAACAGAATTGAATTTTATTAAAGGAATCCATCAGTCCAGCCTAACCCCATCCAATCCCATGGGTTAGTCAACCGCCCAACTACAAGCAACTCTTCCACAACTTCTAGAGAGTAGACATGGATTCCCAATCAATCAAGACATCACTAAATATATTGGAAAACTACAAAAACACTCTTTTTAATATTTTCTTTAAATTCTTTTGAGATTAAATAAATAAATCGATAAGAACGTATATGAGAGAATCTGAGTTGATATATGGCACGCTTAATGGTTAAATTTATTAATTATAAATGATCACCTTAGTCTAAAGACTTATAGAATAAACACTTTTGGAGATAAAGAGTTAGAAAATAGAATATTTGGCTAGTTTATGACTAGATTCTAGATAAAACCTTCATTAGGGTCTATTTTGCGAAGAGTTTATCTTCCCATGTGTTTAGAATCAGATGTTGAGGTAAACATGAAATTTGTAGAGGGACAAGAAACTCTATAAGAGTGTACGAGACTCTAGAAAACCAAATCCCTTTTGTTTTTGAGTTATTTGAGTGCAAAGTGAGGCACTTGGCTAATTTTGACAGTTTTAAGCTGAAAACAAAACTTTGGCCATTCTAAATGCTCTCAAAGAGACCTTAGAAGTCATTTCTAGAGAACCATCATTGAGATATGTTTTATAGATCATTAGAAGTCCTAAAACTTTGTGGTTTTGACTTTTCTCTAATTTCAAAAATAGATTGAAAGATACTACTCTCCCAAAGAGACCAATTGTCTTAGAAATTGCTATGAAGATTGATTATCTTTTCTATATAGACCGGATGGACTAACGCATAAGCATAGTTAAGACTTAGCTATTGTGACTAGAGATGATCTCGTTGGTTAGAACATGATAATGATTATGTTAAAAACAAAGATTCCCATGTGACTCAAAAGACTAAGAGAAGTTAAGGACTGTTTGAATTAAAAGCTTGTTTTATACTTGAAGTTGTTTTTTCTTGTTTTGAATATGTTTTTATTGAAATACTATGGATTAGATATCAGTGTAAGATGATAAGCATGACTTGTGATTGCTTTGTTTTAAAATGAATGATTGATATATATGTGTATGAATGATTGACATGCATGTGTATGATGAGACTCGACATGAGATTTTGAGATTTGGGTTGGCCTCCCTAGACAGGGAACGCTGGATAGAGAACGAGATTTATGACCTCTAGGAGCTATGTGGTAGAACCCAGAGAGGACGAGATTCAGGAAAGAGGCATACCTGGGATAGCCACGATGTCCAGTGTGGAGGTTGGGCAGACGGTTATTATGACTAGCCATGTTGTCGAGCATGGTGATTATGACTAGCCATGTTGTCGAGCATGGTGATTATGTGACTGAATCTTTAAGATAGACACATACATGGTGATTGATTGAGATGATATGCTTTAATTGATAGAGATTTATATTATGTGAATATTTGTTTAAGATTACATGACTCTTTGCTTATGTGATAAGAATCTTGGATATGGTATGCATACTTATTTTGCTATTTGAGAGGGTTGATTTGATTGCATTGCACTAAGTAGAAATAGCAGGATTAAGTGAGTTTTAATATTTTCTTAGATTAAGTTATATGATTAAGATATGGTTAGAATAAGGGTACATCACATCTCTTGAAGTGAGGGAGGATAAAAAAAAGGGAGGGATTGGGTTTAAAAGAGGAGGGAGGAGAAGAATACATCTAAAATAGCACCAAGTTTTAACCTTAAAATGATACAGTGGAGAATAAAAGAAAATACATAAGAAGCAACCCGGGAAGAAAAAGACTATTAATACACTCGAGAAGAAGATTAATGCATGTAGCCCACCAAAAACTATGCAACTAGATCTTAATATTCATGCATCCACGCATTTTTCATGTAAGTAACCACTCCCACATACATCTAGAGCTTGGTTTGAGTTTTCTATTAGTTCCAAATCTTATTTTATTCTTTTGTGTTTTTTTTCACCCAAAACTCAAACCTTATGCTTTACATCTTACCTGTATTAATACTTTACATCTAGTCTGTTTAACCTTAGTCCAATTATTGTGCACTCTTCTATTTACAAATACAAAGGCTAATGCTTTCATCCCTAAATATGTGATATATTTTTATTAACATGGGGATTATTTTTATTTATTATTTTTCTTAGATTAACTCATTTATATATTTCACAATATTTTCTAATGATATTTTTCTCTTTCTAACTCTAATATGTGATGGCGGTGCACATGTGGACATGGGAAGGCCCCAATGAATGTATGTATGGTCCTACGTAGCTAAAGCTAAAGTCTAAGAAAACAATATTAATAGGGGGCAAGAAAGAGAGAGAATAACCCATGGCGCACATGCAGTGCTTGAAAAAAATCGAGGTTTAGTGTAATACCACCTTCAAATTTTAAAAAATACTTGCAAATTTATAGCATTTATATATCATAGAGCATGCATAATGCATGCATAGACCTTGCATACTCTTTAATATCTCCAAGTCAGAGACATGACAGTAGCGCTCCACATTCAATGAAAGGGATTTTAAGAAGCAAGTAATAGAAGGTACACATTTATATGTTGGATGAGGGTCTCGCAATAGCCATATGGGGAGGGATGCATCACAAGAAATCTCATCAATATCTCCGAGTCAGAGACATGACAGTAGCGCTCCACATTCAATGGAAGGGATTTTAAGAAGCAAGTAATAGAAGGTACACATTTATAAAGAGGTTGGATTGTTACCTCCTATGGAGGCCATCACAAGCAACGCTCGTCGAGAAACCGATAAATTAGAAGCTACCAATGAAAAACCATAGCGAACATGATCCTATGAATGTGTATCCCACTGTGGACGTGGCACCATCCCAGCAGTGAATGTTGAGAGAAGAAGATATACCTAGTCCTCTTGCAAGCTTATCCTCTAGGCAAAGCATCCGACAAGACAACTCTAGGGCATGAACTTGTTCCTCATACAATTTCTTTGGCACTACCTTCCAAGTCAAGCATCTACCCCAAGACAACCCAAGTGTAAAAAGATCATAACTCTTTAGCACTACCTCTTGGGCAAAGCATCTAGCAAGATAACCTAGGCATACATAGAAAACAAAAGGCAATGGGTGAGAATGATCACACCCGTCCTTGAGAAACCGCGAGGGAGGGGTGACTATATAGCATCCCAAACTATAAAATATAAAGGTAGGGGGGTGGGGGGGATGTCAAGCTTAACGTGAGCTGACACTCACGAGGTGCCTATATGACCATTTGACATTTATATCACTGGTGGGTTTGGTAGCTGGCACCAACATATCTTTGCCTGAGATTCGACAACTGGACTACACTGACTAGTCCATATCTACCCACTCCTCTTAGCGTGTTCACATTATGGACTGCTTGTATATACTCTATTATGTGTGTTAGTCACTTTATCTTCCTTGTAGACCTCTTTTATTGTCTGAAGAAGAAGAAGAGTTTTCAGCCTCTCACCTTGTGTGTTCTCTTCCAGGGTTTGTGTGAGTGTGTGTGTGCTTGCAAGAGCTCAAGCTCTCTTCTCCCCTACATCTTTTCATGGTATCAGAGACTAGTTCATGCTAAGGACTGAGAGCGGCAAGCAATAGAAAGCAGAGGAAGTGGTAAGAGGGTAAGAGCTTCATCTACTCTTCCCCCTTTGTGTTGGCTACTACACCCTTATCAGGAGCTCTTCATCAGGAGGCATCGACAAACGAACTTTAATTGAGGAGCTTTCTTCACAGAAGAGAAGAGCTACAGGGGTCTATATATTATTTGTTGGATGAAATTTTTCAGGCTAAAAATGCATTTAAGGTGCATTTGGACCTTCGTTTTCAGTTCGCAGGTGTTCACACGCACTACGGGTAAGTTTCGATTCTCTACAGAACTCTGTTTTTGGAGTTGCAGGAAGGGATATTGGTTGTGAAGACATTATGTGTACTAAAAATAGGTCTCAAAGTTGCCATTGGGTGTATGTATGCAAATTGAGGTCTTTGGTTGTGACAATTTGGGTGCAGTATAGTACCACTATAGAGAATACAATAGTTTGTATACAAGTTAAGCAAGACTGCTGTTATTGGTAAATTTGTGTTGTAGAAAAGATATCAAATGATGGAATAAACCAGATTATTGCAGAGAAGCTTGACAAGAAGAACTTCTATGCTTGGAAGTTTAGATTGACAAATTTCTTGATAAGAAAAGGTTACTAGGATTACATTGAAGGTGAACATAAGGAGGCACTAGAGATATCGAAGATTAATCCAACTGTTGCAGATATAAAAGAGTTCAAGGATTGGAATCAAGGAGAAAGGAAAGTCATGTATTGGCTTTCTATTAGCATAAAGGATACTATGATTGGGCATACACATGATGCCAAGTCACCTAAGGAGGCACGAGACACCTTGGTGAAGTTGTATGAAACCAACACCAAGGCACAAAAGATTCAATTGAAGAATGAGCTTCACACTGTGGAGAAGAAGAATATGTCTGTGAATGATTATTCTTTGAAGATCAAGGGCATTGTGGAATCCCTTGCATCAATTGGTGTTTCTATTGATGATGATAAGGTGGAAGTGTGTGTGTGGTCTTGGGCCACAATACAAGGCATTCAAAACTTCTATTCAGACTTGGGGGAGAGCATTCCCAACTTCAGACTTGGGGGAGAACATTCCCAACTTCACGGATTTGGTATCAATGCTAATCATTGAAGAGAAGAACTTGGATGAAGATCAATAGTCTTCACAAAATAAAAATAGTTCAAAGCAATAGGCCTTCTACTTACACAAGTTTAGGTAGAGGATGAGGTAGAGGTTGTGGACGTGGCCAAGGTGGTGGCCGAACAGGTAATCAGAATTATGGTCAGTAGCAGCAGCAACAATCCCAAGATTTGCAACAATAACACAAGTGAATGAGGCTAGTTTAGAGGCAAGGGGAGTCAAAGAGGTTGTGGAAATTGGCAGAGGTAGCATAATGATACATGAGAGTGTTTTTATTATGGTACTTCTAGACATGTGTAGGTAGATTGCTAAAGTAACAGAGTGACATGCGAAATGGAAAAGTAAAACAAAACAACTATGCATCCTCTAGCAGAAATAATGAGGATAATGAAAGGTTGTTTGTTATGCAACATGTGGTTAATGATGTGTCTAGAAATGATGTAGCAACATGTAAGGATGACATATGGTATGTTGATTTAGGTGTTTCAAACCACATGACAAGTCATGGTGAGTGGTTCAAGGAAATGAAGAGTCTTGAAAGACCAGGTTTTGTTGAAACAGGGGATGACACTGCTCATCCGATTGCCCATGTTGGAGATGTGCCATTGTCTATGCAGGATAGTAAAGTGAAGTATCTTGTAGATATACTTCATGTTCCAAACATTACAAAGAATCTGGTTTCTATTGGCCAGATGCTTGAGTAGGGTTTGCAAGTTTGGTTTAACCCTGATGGGTTGTATGTAGAAGACTTCCAAGATAAGTGCAGGTTGGTTGCAAAAGGCAACAGAGTGGGCATAATTTTTACATTGAATGTGAATATGCTTGAAGTGAGTGCTGTAATGTTTTGCAAATGGTTCAGGAGTTGTTGCAGATACAGACATTTGGCATAAGAGAATTGGGCATGTAAATGTGCAAAGAATGAAGTCTATGCTAACTAAACAAATTGTGACAAGGCTACCTAAGTTTAAAGTTGAAGGTATGCAGAACGTTTGTGAAGCATGTCAATTTGAAAAGCAAACAAAACATGTATTTCCACATGTCAGAAATGTGAGTAGGAATGTACTAGATATTGTGCATTCAGATGTATGGGGTCCTGCGAAGACTATGTCTATGGGTGGCTGCAAGTACTACGTACATTGTTGACCACATGACAAAAGTGTGGGTGTACTTCATGAAGGAGAAGAGTGAAGTGTTCACTCATTTTCAGAATTTTAGAGTTATGGTGGCTGAAAAATAGAGAGAAAGGCATGTGCAGTGCCTAAGGTAAGAGGGAGGGGGAGAATACTTCTCCAATGAGTTCTCTGAATTCTTGTGAAATAATGACATTCAGAGATAATTTGCACGCAGATACACTTCGCAACAAAATGGAGTTGCTGAAACAAGCACATTATAGAGATAACACGCGCATTGATGACAGAGAAGAATATGCCACGTAGCTATTGAGAGTGTGTCTATAATAGTTTATATCATCAACAGGACTCCTACTGTAGCCATACATGATATAATGCCACAGGAGAAGTTTACTGACAACAAACCTAATTTTTCTCACTTAAAAGTTTTTGCATGTATTGCGTATGTGCATGTGCCACATGAGTTGCGTACTAAGCTAGATCCAAAGGCAGAAAAATATGTTTTTATTGGGTATTCCCTTGAGAAAAAGGGATATAGATGCTATAATCCTACTACACGTGAATTGAGGGTAAGCAGGGATATTGTATTTGATGAGATGAGTAGCTGGTATGCTGCTAAAAAAGATGTTGTTGGGGCTGATGTAAGTGGAAATGTGGTTGCACACAATGCAAGTCAGCAATCACAGTCATTGAGTGGACTAGGAGAGTCCTCATCCAGCGGTTCTATTGATAGAACATGGAGTGGTAGCTGAGTGGTAGGCTACGACATAATACCTGAAAATGTAGTTGGTACATCACATAAAGGCAAAGAGAAAGTGGTTGAGCCCCTTGGTATGCCTAATATTTCTGCAAGGCATTCTCTTGCTAATGGAGATTCTAGTGGCTCGGAGATGAGCCTTGATGAGGATCTTGGGATTCCAACAATGAGGATATCTGGTGTGAAGAACGCTATGGAAGCCATGAATGCAAAGTTACGAAGATCTGGAAGAGTCAAAAACCCTGTGCAGAGGTTGACTTATGATGGTTATGTAGCATATCACTATGCTTATATGGCAAAAGTTGTGCAGGTTGTAGAACCCACATGTTTTGATCATGCTATTGGAAATGTGTGTTGGGAGAAAGCTATGGATGAGGAGATGGATGCATTGTATGGAAATGAGACTTGGCAAGAAAGCTATTGGTTGTAAGTGGGTGTATAAGGTAAAACATAACAGTGATGGTAGCATAAGCAATTACAAGGCTAGATTGGTAGCCAAAGGATATGCACAGCAGACACATGGCATTGATTATGAGGAGACATTTGCCCCAGTTGCAAAGATAGAAACTGTGAGAGTTGTGATTGCGGTGGCTACAGCTAAAGGTCGGTTTCTACATCAGATGGATGTAAAAAATGCATTCTTGCATGGTGACTTGCAAGAAGAGGTGTATATGGATCAACCACTAGGTTTTGAGGATACACGTTGGCGGGCTAAAGAAAGCTCCATGAGCATGGCATGACAAGATTGCTGAGTATCTTGTGTGTAAGATTCCTCCCTCCAGCTTTTGAGATGTAAAGGTGTAAGGACCATCCCTTCAGTCTCTCTAATCATCCCCTAATTCTGAATCACTACAAGGGATTGGGCTCACACCCGCGCTCCTAGCCGCTAAAAATGACTTGTGAAAAAAAGTAGCAGGCCTGTGTATCAGCGCGTGTATAATCGCGGTGACCAGAGACATGCGTGTAAAAGCGCGTGTATAGGACTGTTCGAACGCGCTGATACACGGGCGTATACACGTGTTCTGTCAATTCAGCTGCACTTAGACGCGCTGATAGATGCATCTATACACGCGTTTTATCAGTTTAGCTGCGCTTATACACGCGTATTTCATAGATTTGATGCGTCTATACACGCGTGTTTTATAGATTATCCGCGTATATACACATGACTTTTTGCAGAGTTGACGCGTTTATACACGTGAACAGAGAGCAAAAAAAAAAATCCAGAGAGTGCTATTTGGTACCTGAATGCTGTTCCAGCATTCCAGCACCCAATAACACTCTAGATTTTTTTTTTGGGTGCATTGGACCATCCACGAGGAAGATTAAGACAAGAACGACATGAATGCATACATTGTCAATACACGATTCAAGACAGACATGAATGTAATACTATCGATTCACGATTCAATATTACTATCAAAATTTTATGTGTACACATATATACAAGGGAGTCCATATATTGAAGTAGCCCATGGCTTCAGTTACAAAAATATATATACAACCACATCCTCAATATGGAATGTGATACTATAAGTCTGAGTACTATTCAGACCTAGATGATGACTCGGTGCTCCCTCCATGCTCAGATGAGCTCACATCGGTCGGAATGTCCGATGAGTAGTGCTCACGTCCACCCTCTGTAATGGCGGCAGGTGGATCAACAGCAGCTTGTGCCTGTTCAAGTAATATATAGTATATAAGTATATATATATGTAATTCAATAAACCAAAATCATTTGTTTAGAGTTTTCAAGTACCTGTCGACCATATGGTCTCATGGCCATCTCAAACTGCACGTCCGTAATACGTCCTTCGGCTCTTAGGATGGCCCACGTGTCACATCTGCTATGCCGGCGAGCATACCTAGTATCGTGGGTTGTGGGCTTCCTCCCGTAACCCATCTCGCTGTATCATAATCAACATAATTTGTAAGATTAAAACAATCATAGAATCAATAAATTAAGTAAACAATCAAATAAAGTGGCAAGATACGAACTCTGCCTCCCATGACTCGATGCCGCCAGATCCGAAATGCGAAGATCCAATGGTCTCCATCTGGATCCGTCGTGCCTCCATATGCTGCCTGCTCTTCACGCCACCCTTTGCTCGTTTCTTTGCTCCTTCCACTCGCGTTTGTGCGCAGTGGCAGTTTTCTCGGCAGGATAGCCACCCGCAGCTACATTTAGCCCATCATCGTACGTGAATTTTTTAAGGTGAGATATTTTATTACTTAAGATCTCCCTTATTCGCGTCCTTCCCCATACATCCAAGAATGTAGCATGTGGGGGATTGGGGTACCGACTATGTACAGCCGACTATGTACAGCCTCTATCACCTCCCCAACTAATCGGCTATTTTGATCTTTAAATTTAATAAAACAATTTCTATACAAGTTTGATACTACCCCACGCATGTACTCCATTATCTCTTTCCCCCTCGCATCCATCACTATCTTGCCCCTATCCGTCACATCATAGCAGATCAGTCCCTCCACCTCTCTCATCTCCTCCTCATCCGAACTGTCTCCTCTAACTCTTCTCCCTCTATCTCCTCTCTGACCGCGTGCCCTACTACCTCCCCCACCAAAGCACCCACCGCATCCTCAACTCCCACTCTTCCTACTGCTGGCGGGTGGAGTCACGACTGGGGGATTGTCTACGTGATGGTGGCTGTGAGCCCTGACGTGACAGTGGCTCTGAGGAAGTACGTGATGGTGGCTGTGAGCCCTGACGTGACGGTGCTTGGGAGGGTGTGCGTGAGTGTGTTTGGGACGAGGTATGTCTCCTCGGTGGACGTGGAAGAGGAGAAGCTGCATGCCGTCTCGTCAGACTCGTAGGCATAGACGACAGTCGAGTGCCCTGGATACTCGCGGTAGGGGTATAGACACCAAGCATGGAAGGAGGGGGATGGGCATACATGTACTCTGTAAGCTCAACTGGACCAGGATGGCGCCCAAAATGATTTAGCATCTCCATCAGCCAATTGCTGTACGCAAATGGATCGGATGAAGAACCTAGAATATCCATAAAGAATCTGCAAAAATAAAAGTATATACATGATTGCATCAAAGCACAAATGCAAGCTAGACGCACATATGATTTTCCACCATCAAACTGACATCACTATCTAGAGAATTCACATCTTTAACAACACTCAGAACTATAGAGTTATCCTCCTACAACTCTTCAAAAACTACATCACTATCACCACAACATCCATCTTGTGTGGTTATCTTCAAAGGTTGCACACACATTATTGAATGCATGACTATCACCATACATCATGAGTTGTCTCTTGACTCACACAAATACCATCATCCAAGCCACCTATCAGCTCTAAGACCATAGAATGGGGAAACACAATCGCGTGTATACACCCGTCCAGAAACGCGTGTATACACCCATCCAGAAATGCGTGTATACACCCGTCCAAAAACGCGTGTATATGCGCATGAACCGTCTGTGCAGACAGGATACACGCAGACATACACGCGTTCCTACACGCGGCCTGTAAATTTTTTTTTTGAAAGCGACCGACCTCCGACAAATCGTCCTTATAAAAGGCCCACTGTCGTCCCCTGTCACAATCGTTCACCAGATGGCAACCAGAGAAGGAGAAGGACGGAGACAAACCCATAAAGGAAAGAGACAATAGCATAAACAAATCTGAGGAAAGAGACAGGGCAAAGGACAAACTGACTCACCTCTGAAAAAGTGAGTCTTCTTTTTGGTCGGTTTCCTTCACCCGTGTGTGCTCCTTGTCGGCTCATTGCACTTAGGTTTAGTGCTCTGTTGGAAGAGGCGATGACGAAGGAGAGCAGATCTATTTTTTGAAAATGTTTATTTGGGGAAGGCGGGTTATTTTTAGGTTGAACACGTCGTCGTCGCGTGTAAAAACACGTGTATTTTTACATTTATAATAAATCAGTCGCATTTATACACGCGATTTTTAGGATGTAGCCGCGTTCTTACACGCGATTTTCAGGATATAGCTGCGTTTATACACGCGATTTTCAAGATGTAGCTGCGTTTATACACACGATTTTTAAATATAGCCGCGTTAATACACGCAATTTTTAGGATGTAGCCGTGTTAATACACGTGATTTTTAAGATCTAGCCGCGTCAATACACGCGATTTTATGGATCTAGCCACGTTAATACACGTGATTTTTATACTTTCATTAAAAACTGATTATGATTTTGTGTTTTCTGGTTTGTGTTAGGATGTCATTAACCTCCTCAAGCAGTTCTGGTGAGGATGAGACAATGCATCATGGTAATCGTCGCGATGTGTGGTTGGGACAAAGGATCAAGTGTATGTGTAATCGATGTTAAGGATGCATTGTACGAGTACGTCGAATTACCTTGAATCACATCTCCATGTATGGAGAATGGAATCAAACAGGTTTAGAGGTGAGTAGATATAAATTGATAGTATTCAAATGACTCATGGTATCCAAATTAAATTAATGGAGTTGTAATATTTATACTCTAATTGAAGTAGGATGCAGTACCACACCCTAACATGGTGCCCTACGCGCGACGAGAGCACGCAAAGCGTCGACGAGATAATGCTGGAGCTTCGGGATCTATTGTCAGAGATGAGTGGGAAAGGGATGACAATAGCCCTGCACCCCACGAAGTTGTGGAAGAGGAAGTGTTTGATGATATGGTGTGGTATCTTTTTAAGGATGATCCCAAAGGTATGGACGACGATGATATGGAACAAGAGCATCTTTACAAGGCTTCATCGACACCGGTTTTTGAAGGGTGCACATTCTCTATTTTACGTGCTTCACTTGAACTACTCAATATACAAACAGTTTATGGATGAAGCAATGCAAGTCTTGACGCATTATTGAAGTAAGCATTCTAACTTGCAAATTTGAATTAGTGTTTTAGGGTATAAGGTTTAGGACTAATTGATGATATTGGATGCAGGCTATTATCAAACATGCTTCCAAAGGAAAATAGACTACCCACCTCAAGAGACATAGCGAGGCGCTATGTGACATATCTTGGAGGATTGGATTATGATCGCATACATGCATGCGTCAATGATTGCATTCTCTTTCGTGGGATGCATAATGAGGCTCGACATTGTCCCACATGGTGAAGCAAGGTATAGAACAGATGTGAAGAGTTTTGATGTACCTCATAAAGTCTTGCAACACTTTCCTATAATTCCATCAAACACATGTTCAAGTGCAAATCCATAGCAGAGCTCATGTCATGGCATTCCTCACATTGATCGGATGATGGCATGTGGAGAATTCCCGCAGACACTCCTGCTTGGAAGCATATTGAAGATGAGTGGCCCAGCTTTAAAACAGAGCCCAGAAACTTGAGACTTGGCCTAGGTATGGATTGAGTGAATCCATTTGGTTTCAAAAGCACTGCATACAGCGTGTGGCCAGTTGTGTTGGTGAATTACAACCTTCCACCATCAATGGCGATCAAGAAGGGACATCTTATGTTATCCCTTCTAATTCCAGGGACATCTTATGTTATCCCTTCTAATTCCAGGGAAACATAAAGTCAAGCATATGGATGTTTATCTCGAACCGTTGATTGATGAGTTGGAGGAACTATGGAGAGGTTGCGGCGGTGGTGGACATTAGTAGGCATCCCTCCTCTCGACACTTCGACTTAAAAGCAGTGTTGATGTGGACAATGCATGACTTTCCAGGATGCAGGGATTGTTCTGGTAAGAATTCTAATTACCTCCCTACTCTAATACTATTAGCTATATTAATTATAAATATTGACTTTATTATTCTAAGTTTTATTTATATTTTAACAGGTTTGAAAACATCGGGTAAACATGCATGTCTTGTTTGTGGTTCTTCGTTAGTACATGAGTATGCTAACGGTTCGTGTAAGACCATATTCGATAATCATCGATTTCTCCCGTCAGATCATCCTAAATATGTTGCTAGTAAGAGTAACATTCCTCCACAAACACTTCGTGCAAAAGATTGGAAGCGTATTTGGGAGTCTACAAATATTCTTCCTCCAAATGGCATGAACAGGTATAGTAATGTTTTTCAATCTTGTTTTGTATAGTCTCTAATTGGATTAAAGGTCACATAGAGCAATCCCTTGTGTACTCCATTTTTTTTCGGCTACCATATTGGACCCATCTTAAGATCAACCATCTTCTTGATCCCATGCACATCTTCAAGAATGTGGGATCTGGTATTTGGGAACATGTTATTGGTAAATGAGACAATGGACGTATGCATCAAGCTTGGCCACGAGAGGAGGGTGGGCACATTCGTCTTCCGCCTACACCATGGATTATATCAAAGAAAGAGGAGAAGCAAGTAAAGCAGGCCATCACCACTTTGCGTACTCCCACTGGATGCATGAGATCATTGAAGGGAGCCTTTACAACCACTAAGAAAAGAGGCGTTGAGCAACTATATGGGTTGAAGTCCCATGATTGGCACAAGATGCTCCAAGTAAGTGTTTTCCAAGTCTTGTACGTTGAAATTAAATTTTGTAATGCCATAAACCATACATACATGTGCTCTTATGTGCGCAGTTCATACTACCTACTAGCATCGACCATTGTGCAAATAAGAGTTTGAAAAAATGTATTTATAAGATGGGCGAGCTTGTGAGGAATGTAAAACCCATGTCAGATCACCCTTCATTATACCTTGCAAAATGAACATGCATGAGGTATAACGTACTATTTATTTATTTTTCAGATATGTTAGTTCCAAAGCAATTGATCCAGCCACGTTGGATGATGCGCGTGTTATGGCAGTGGAGGTGGTTTGTTTGGTATAGGAGACTTTTCCGCGAACCATTCTCACAAGTCAACTATATCTCATTGTGCATTTAGTGGACGAAATTGCTTTATGTGGCATTGTGCATGCACGTTGGATGTTCTTCCTAGAGTGCTTCATGAAGACCTTAAAAGACTTTGTGAGGCAAAGTGCAAGGCCCGAAGGAAGCATGGCCGAGGGTTAGTTGATACAAGAGTCTCTTGTATATATTTTAGAATTTCTTAGTCAGGTGGATAGCTCTTTGCCACAACTATTTTGCCACGACTATGGAGCAATGAAGAGGACTTGAGGATGACCTCTATTATGCCTCAAGGAAAAGGACAGAGTAAAGTAATTGACAGAACATTGATTAATGATCTCAATTTCACTTACATCCTTAATAATGATGTGATGAGCAGATGGGTTACAAGATATGAGGATACAAAGACAAAAAGGCAAGCAGAAAGAGCTCTCTTTCGGAGGCAACATGACTCTCGTAAGACGTACCCTAAGCATCTAGCAACACTTCCGAGTGATATCCATGTTGATTGGTTGCATGAGGAAATGGAGAGAGCAGAGAGCGACGAGGGGCTGCATATCACGGCGGAAGAATGGGAGTATGCACGAGGATGCATGTTAAAGGTACATAGAACTAATGTTTTGCATTAGTTGTAAGTGATTTGCTTTTAATATTTATTCACATTGCTTACACAAATATTGCTTCTATTTTGGTCCAGTGCACTATGTTCAATGCTATATGGTGTGAAGGCAAGCATTTTCGAACACAAAGAATTGATGAAAAGAGGAATACACAAGATTGTGGTGTCATTAGTAGCTTTGAGGGAGCTAATGGAAAAATGGATGATTATTGTGGCACAATCCAAGACATATTTAGGCTTGACTTTCGTCGCTTCTTTGTGTATGTTTTGGATGTCAAATGGCAAATGAACGTGATGGAAAAAGGGCCTAATGCAATGATAAAACGCCATGCAAGTGGCTATGTAACTATTGACTCTACAAAGTTTTGGCAAACAAAGAAAGATAGGCTCGTATTACCACAACAATGTGAGCAGGTATGCATTTTTTTACTAATGTGTTTTATGTACATATATATCTAAGCTCGCGTACCCCTTGACTTTTGATATGCTAATTAATTACTGCAGTATGTGTATTTGAGTAGGTTATCTATCTGCGAATGGTGCATGACATTAAATGGTGGTACGTCATCCCTATTGCACCACGTTCCAAAGTGATGTATAATACATTCACTGATATGGAGCATATGGAGGATGTAACAAGCCGCAATGAAGATGATGTCGAACATGCCAATGAAGATGTTGTGATCGATGATCAAGAAATAAGAGATGCTCATAGCGTGCCATTTCTCATGATCATGAGAATGACCCTACCATTGAGGATGATGGTGATGTTGATGAGGATGATCAGAACATCGATACCATTTCACATCAGCACCTATTTTGGTATGTCCAGACTTCAGCAAACCTTTCACAATAAGGGCGGATGCAAGTGGAAGAGGGATTGGTGCGGTACTTTACCAAGACCATGGAGTCATTGCTTATGAAAGTAGAAAGCTGAATGACAAAGAAAGAGAACTCCATGTGTATGAGCAAGAGATGATTGCTATACTCCATGCTATCAAGAAATGGCACCATTACTTATATGGGAGTCATTTTTATGTGAGAAGTGATCATAGGGTGCTGAAGTATTTCCTTACACAACCCAATTTGTCTCCTAAGCAAAGAAGGTGGGTAGCAACACTACAAAACTATGATTTTGAAATCACATACACAAAGGGCAAAGAAAATGTGGTTGCCGATTCCTTGTCTTGTATGTGGGCCTGCTCATTGTATGCTATTTCTGAGGTGCATAAAGATTGGATCATGGAGATACAAGAAGAGTACTTGTTTGATGAAGAAACCTCACAAATAGTGCAGAAGTTACAGCAAGGTGTATGTGAAGAGTTACCCCATTATGAGCTGAAAAATGGTCTCCTCTACTACAAAGGAAAAGTCTACTTGGTTCCTACTTCATCATTTATCAAGAAGATCATGGAAGAGATGCATTGTACTCCTATGGCTGGTCATTTGGGTGTCTACAAAACCTTTGATGCAATAAGGAAAAGTTTCTTTTGGAAGGGGATGTGGAAGAGCATTCATGCTTATGTAAGTGGGTGCCGGTCATGTCAATTGAACAAGGATCCTACACATAAACCGGGAGGTTTGCTTCAGCCATTGCCCATTCCCGAAGGCAAATGGAGTCATATATCAATGGATTCCATTACTAACCTTCCGCGCACAAAGAAAGGGTGGGACAGCTTATATGTTGTGGTGGATAGATTGACCAAAGTGGCCCATTTCATTCCTTCCAAGGTCACATATTCAGCCCAAAATGTTGCCAAGCAATTTGTTGATGGGGTTTTCAAGTTGCATGGTATGCCGTCACAAATTGTGAGTGATCGTGATGTCAAATTCATGAGCACTTTTTGGAGAACATTGTTTGAATATATGGGAACCAAGCTTACTCCAAGCACCGCCTATCACCGAAACCGATGGTCAAACAGAAAGAGTAAACAAATGGGTGGAAACATATCTACGCCACTATTGTCATGATACTCAAAGCACATGGGATGATTGGTTACCTTTGGCTGAGTTTGCTTACAACTCAACATATCATGTGAGCATTGGCATGTCACCCTTTGAGGCTTTATATGGTTACAAGGTCAATTTGCCTATGTTGGTGGGTACTTATGAGACTTCTAACCATAATGCCAAGGAGGAAGCTGAAAGGATGCAAGCTTTGTTGCAACAATGCAAAAGTAATTTGAAGGTTGCACAAGAGAAAATGAGACAATATGCCAATGTTTATCGAAGACCATTGGAATTCAAAGTGGGAGATTGGGTTCTTTTGAGAATACCAAAGTCAAGATATGCATCTTTGAAGGGAAGCACCAACACCAAGCTAGCTCATCGCTATTATGGTCCTTATCAAGTGATACGAAGAGTTGGGGAGGTTGCATATCAACTCTTAATTCCATCTACAACAAAGATTCATGATGTGTTTCATGGCTCTCACTTGAAAGGATATGTGGGTATGATCGATCAAATGGTTGATGAGTTACCTCCAATGAATGAAGAGGGAATGATTGAATGGCATTCCAGAAGCTATCTTGGGTACAAGGAAAAAGGTACTTCGCACTCGTACCTTGGTGGAGTATCTTGTTCAATGGAAAGGTTTACCTAAGGAAGAAGCTTCATGGCAACCTATTTCAGCATTGGAGGGATATGAAGCATTGATAGAGTAATATGGGTTGGTGTAAATTCAGCCACATGGAACATTCTTCTCCGAATTTGGGGTATTCATTTGAGGTTTCGAGGACGAAACCATTGGGGAAGGGATGGTTTGTAAGAAAGCATTATGGGCCCAAGGCCATGGACAACTAGTAAGTAGGTGTGAACTCTTGGGTGGAGTATAAATACCAATGTAAATGGGATTATGGCTCATTCATGATAATGTTATCTGTTCCAAGAATCAATGGTGAGCTTCTCCCGTGAGATGCTAAGTGGTGAATCCTTCATGAGCCACTCTCTTGGTGAGGGACTAACCCACCCCCCCTGTTACTTTCTTTCAAGCATTTTTGACATAAAATAGTCATTTAAAAATAGGTTTCATAAATACAGTTTCTAACGAACTCTCATCTTTCCACATTGTTCCACATCATTTCTCGTTATTCCACATTCTTCTATATCAATTCACATTGCTTATTCCACATCCAATCATATGTATTCCCATCGTCCTTCATCCATTCTTATCCAATCACATCATATTTTATCTCATCACATCTATCCACATCTATCCTCATCACATCACATCACAACATATCCACATTACATCTCATCCATTCATATCACATCACATCACGTTCACATCCATTTACATCACTTCACATCCATTCACGTCTACCCAAGTCTACATCACATCACATCTCATCTATCCACATCATATCTCATCCATTCATATCTAATCGGATCCACATCACATCACATCCATTCACATCTCATTACATCACATTCACATCTCACCACATCCACTCACATCTCATCACATCCATCACACCCATTCACATCCCACATTTATTCACATCTCGTCACATCCATCCTTATCTTATCACATCTCGTTCACATCCATCCACATCACATCACATTCATTCCATCCACATTACATCACATCCATATCTATCCATATCACATCTCATTCATTCCATCCACATTACATCACATCCACATCTATCCATATCACACCACATCCATTCATAGCTCATCACATTCATCCACATCCATTCATTCATTCACATTCACATCTATCCACATCCATCTCATTCACATCCACATCTATTTACATCACATCACATCTAATCCACATCTCATCACATTCACATCAACATCCATTTACATCACATCACATCTCATTACATCCACTCACATCACATCACATCTCATTACATCCACTCACATCTCATTACATCCACTCTCATCTCATCACATCACATTCACATCTTATCACATCACATTTACATCTTCTCTCATCACATTCACATCTCATCTAATCACATCGCATCCATTTACATCCCATCACATTCATTTATATTCATTCAGATCCACATCACATCTTATCACATAACACTGTTGCAAGCAAAATAGGTAACTGACGAGGGTTACCTAAAAGGATTCTCTCCCAAAATGTGTGAAATCTCAAAAATGGCTTAAAAACATAGTTTTTTGAAAACACATTTGCTATTTTTCAAGATTGAAAACATGTGTGACCTTGGTAGATTTATAAATTGCTGTTGTTTGTGATATAAAAATAAACTTGACTTACAAAATGACATATGAATCTACATGGCTTAAAGAAATATCAATCTTTGTCAAATAAAATTTTATTTTATAAATTTCATGAATGTAAGACACTTTTTTTAATGGACTTTCTTGGGGAAAATTCTACCACTATGCATAAGTATGCACATTATTTGATAAGCACTCAAAAAATATTAGAATACATAACAATATAAGCTGCATAATTTATGAAAAAATCTACAAATATCCTTAAGTCTGTTTCTAGACCCAAATAGTAAAGCCTTTAGTATATACTTAACTTGACAATTTGCATGACATAATTATTTGCTCTATTATTTAAAAGCAGATAGTGGGCATGATATACAACCAATTCTAAGAGTTTAAAGAGGTCAACTTATAGGTGTGCAAAGGTAGACTTGTATTCATATATATATGTAGAAGATAGTAACTATGGAGGCTCTGAGAAAACCTAAGCATGTTAAAAGAGTAGAAAATTTTTTATTTTTTATTTTTTGGCGGGACAATCTTAGAGCCAGGTGTTAGCCCGTGTGCGTGCACTACATGTGAACCACCGTCTAGCCACCATAAACCTTCACCTACCCCTGACGTCCTTCACCCTTCACCTACCTTGGGTCATCATCTACCTTGGGACTTTTGTATGGGCATTCACACATCATTGGGAATCATGGACTTTGGCTGATAGCACCAAAAAGTGATTTTCTATATTCTCTTTTCTTTTTTGTTGTTCTTTTTGTATAACTTAAATTTAGTATCTAACAATGCTCTAGAATTTTATGTAGTGCAATTAGTGTAGCAATGAAATATCGCTACTATAGGCATTGCTTATAGTAGAAAAAATCCGCTTTGCTAAGCGCTGCTGAAGAGCAAAATTTTGCTACTAGGTATACCACTATTTTGCTGTAGGGAAGTGACTGGAATCCCCGACATCGCAACAAAATAAGCACTAGTGAAATGCTGCTAGGAAACGTTGTTATGCCCTTGGCATGTTTTAGTGTTTTACTATAGGAAAAGAGTCTATCATGTGTCCGTGTCATAATACAAGTAAAAAGTGATGGAAGAAATGCATTCATCTCCTATGCACGGAATTTGGGTCTTTTTAAGACCTATGACAAGATATGGAAGAATGTTTAATTAGAAAGGGATGTGGAAGGACATACATGCATATGTCTCAAAGTGCATGCCTTGTCAACTCAACAACGATCGAACACATAAGCTCGGGGATTTTCTTCAGCCCTTACCTACTCCCGAGGGGAAGTGGACACAAATTGCTATGGACTTTATCATGGGACTTCCTCACAAGAAGAAGGGATGGGATAACTTGTATGTAATTGTGGTGGATAGATTGACAAAGGTGGCACATTTCATCCCTACAAAGGATTAAGTACATGGCAACTATGGTGGTAAAGCGATTTGTGGAGTATGTGTTCAAATTACATGGTATGTCAGAGCAAATTGTTAGTGAGTGTGATGTCAAGTTCATGGGTTCATTTTGGATAACTCTATTTGAGACCATGGAGACCAGGTAGGCAAACATCATATAGCCAATGGGTGTAAATTTCGTCCCACATGTGCATTTGTTTTCGTGAATGAAATTTTTGTTATGTAATATGGGTAAGGGTGGCGGGAAGAAATTGTAGCCTATATCATGTACATATGTGGTGGTGGCAAAAATTCATAGTATGTATATGTTGATGTTTGATCCAGATAGCCATTATTATGAACGTAGGTGATGGTATATCTAAGAGTAGTGTAGGAATGAGCTGTAGTTATAATTATTTAGACTACATGTGAAGGATGTTGAGAGATGGTGTGTCTAAGGGTAGTGTAGAACACTATATTCGTGAGTTTGGGAATTTTCCAACTCCCATTTTTTGAATACTAAAAAGGTGGGACCTAGATAACATGCCTATAAGTTTCTTAAAACCATATCATGTGACCTATTGTTGGAAAGCGCTTGGAAAATGAAATCTAGTGAGCTATAGAGCGCTCAATTTGGAGTAACGGTGTTCAAGTTATGATTAATCCAAAGATTTGACCACGTGTCCCAAACTACTGGGAAATTCCCATATGCCCCAATATGGTGTTGTAGAATGAACTCTGGTTATAATTATTTGGAGGACATGCAAAGGATGCTGAGAGATGCAATCTTCACTCGCGACATTATCTTTGAGTACAAAGAGAAAAGAGAGGAGTTTAGGGCTTCTAGAATGGTGGTAGAAAAGAGCGTGGAGCATTCATGATGACGGTAGATTCAAGGTCCCCTATGCTGGAGAGCATACTACTACACATAGGCATGGCAGTAGAGTCTAGGCCCACATGCACCCCCCTCCTCGTCGACATAGATGGTCACACCACGTGTATTTGCTTATAGTGCTTCAGCTTAAAAATTGAATTGTAGAACAAAAATCAGGATTGGTGAATCAATCAACTCGTGGTATTCCAAATCAATGAAGCCTTGCATATTTGGATTAAAACCAATGGATTATCTCATCTAGCTCTTTTGTTATCATGATTTTTTGGCATCTACTATGTAGCGATAATGATACAAAGGTTACATGGTTACATAGACAAGCATTTTTTTTAATGACCTCCTCTCAAATTTGTATTCAAAGGTTGCGACCATATGTGTTTTTTAGGTCCTTGGCCGTAAACCTATGTTCTACCTATATCACCTTATCCTAGGTATGTTTTTTTTAATTCTATGATTTATAAGTTTTTTTTTAAAAAATTAAGATTTTATTAGCTACTATCCACTATTTGGAATGAGCTTGTACAAAATAAAAACAATTCTCATAAAAAATGTAAAAATATTTCAAAGTTAAGAAAAATAGCCCCCAAAAAGTTGACGTTTTACATTAAAGTTGATGCAAACATCAACTTTTCCACACAACTTGATGTTTTGCATCAAAGTTGATGCAAAAAGTTAACTCTACAACAAAACTTGATGTTTTGCATCAAGTTTCAGATGCTCTGGAGGAGAAGAAAGTTGGAGGATCGGAGGTCGATTTTCACAAACGCCATGTGCTAGCAATTTCGTCTGCGATGTAATGCTCAGACTACCTATTCCATAAATTTTGAGTACCAATACGACTATGTTTCGATGATGCAATGTGCAGATGTCACAAAGCAATTTGCTGCTACATCAGCAAATCGCTTTGTGACATCTACACATCACATCAAAACATAGTTGTGTTGATACTCAAAATGTGTGGAATAAGTTGTCTGAGCATGTCATCATGAACCGAATCACTAAAACAGGTCGTTTGTGAAAATCGACCTCAGATCCTCCAACTTTCTTCTCCAGAGCATTTTGAAACTTGATGCAAAACATCAAGTTTTGTGGCAGAGTTAATGTTTTGCATCAACTTTGATGCAAAACATCGAGTTGTGTGGAAAAGTTGATATTTTGCATCAACTCGATGCAAAACATCGACTTGTGTGGAAAAATTGATGTTTTGCATCAACTCGATGCAAAACATCAAATTTTCACCTAAAAGTTGATGTTTTGCATCGAGTTGATGCAAAACATCAACTTTTTCATAAAACTCGATGTTCTGCATCAAAGTTGATACAAAACATGAAGTTTTATGAAAAAGTTGATGTTTTACACATCGATTTGATGCAAAACATTAACTTTTTCACAAAACTTGATGTTTTGCATCAAAGTTGATGCAAAATATCAAGTTTTGTGGGAAGTTGATATTTTAAATAACGTTAATACAAAACATCAAGTATTGTAAAAAAGTTGATCTTTTCCATAGAAAGTTAATGTTTTGAATATAAAGTTAATGTTTTATATCAACTTGATGCAAAATATCAAATTTTTGTACAAGTTGATGCTTTCTATCAAGTTGATGGAAAACATCAACTCTTGGCTGAGAAGTTCTTACTCAACATTAAGTTGGTCGGCAAATGTTGTAGCTAAAACATCCTTACTATGTGTAGTAACTAGTAGGATTCCAACCTAAATCCTTGCATGATATTTTACAAAAAAGTATTTTGGAAAGTATAACTTTTGTTTCTTAAAGCAAGCTTTTTCATACTTTCTAAACTCATTTAATAACTAAAATTGCCATTTAACCCTTTTTTGTCACATTAAGGACACATCTTCCTAAAAAATGAGTGTGTGATTATTTTTTAAAATTAGACAACTTTTAAATTGCTTATTCATGATATTTAAAAATTCATCTATAAGTAACAAACTCTTTTTTAAAAAGTATATATTATCAATTAAGAAATTGTGATACTCAAGAGCTTCAAAATGGATTTTAATACTACTCTCATCAACAAGAGCCAAAATAGGGTTTTATAATTAAGATAATAATTGTATCAAGATTATGTTTTTTTAATATAATTATATAAATAGTTTTTTATACTTTGTAGCACATCCTCAATCATGCTAACATGGCAGATGAGCCAAGGAGTCTAAGCTTCAAGTGTACACATAGAAAATATATATATATATATATATATATATATGGATAGTGAAGAAGAGGATGCCTCGTCTACCTTCTCAGGGAAAGGCACATCAACTAGTAATGGTGTAGTAATGATTATGAGAAACCATAACTATGCCATAAGCTATATGTTTAGAAATTAGCTTCTTTTTACCAGTTGTATCATTTTTTTAATGGCTTGAAGATGGAAATAATAAACATTGTCTCTATTTTGGCATGTTTTTTGAAAACTTATTGTTAGATTTTCAATTATAATCTCAAAAGTAAGCAAAACGAAGTCTTTTTTTTCATGTCAATTTTTGTAAGAAACATGTAAAAGTGCCCAAAATATTATCGTTTTTTGGTAGTGTTGTACGCATGCATAGACCACTTTTTAAAAACTGTTTTTTTTATGGAATCTTTGAAAGATGCCAAATGTTTCTCATTTTTAGAAAATATTACCTATTTTGTCTGCAACAGTGTTACATCCACTTTTAGTACTGTTTTCTACTTTCGATACTGATATGACTTTTTTAAGTTTCTACCAATTGCTTGGCCTAGTTAAAGGTACTTTTTCTCGATCCCATTGAATCTACGTATCAGAGTGTTGTTGAAGGTTTAAAAAGAGAAAATAAACCTTATTAGAATTGAATAGTAAAAACTCAGAAAGAGAATTTAAGTATTGTATTTTCATTTCCTAAGCTTCATTAATGAGAATTAATTCTAAACTTTCGTTTACTCATTGGATCCTTGATCCTCCTAGGGATTCCAGATTCTCTTTTCGAAATAAGAATTATCCAAGTTTTCTCGATAAATATTTTCATATTCTTTCTCCAATTTCTCAAGTAAAATACATTCAATATTCTTCTTTTCGAGTAAAAGATTCATGGGATTTACAAAAATCAATTCTACCCATATTTTTCAATAAAATTAATAAAATTTCACTTTTGATAAATACTCATAATTTAAATTATGCCAAAAAAGTTTCATTTACCATTTAATTACTTGGACCTCAAATATCATGGGAATTCCTCTTTTTGCATAAAAATAAATTTACCAAAAATTCCTCTTTTACCATTTAATCACTTGGATCTCAAATAGCATGGGAATTTCCTCAAAAGCTATCATCCAAAAGGAGCACAGTCCACCCTACTTGTCTAAGCAGTATTATTTGGATCTCAAATATCATGGGAATTCCTCTTTTTGCATAAAAATAAATTTACCAAAATTTACTCTTTTCTCATAATCAATTAATTATGCATAATTACAAAAAAAGTATTTCTCATGAATATGATGAAAATCATTCTTTTTGCATAGGATGTCCAATCCTAGAATATGGTAGGAAGTCCTCTTTTAGCATTATGCATAAAAATAAGATATGTGTTATTTTTGAAAATTTTATCATAGCTTCGCTGCTATTACTGATAATTCTTAATTTTTTTCTAAAGAATAAAAGCTTGAATGGAAATATGATAGTAGTTCCTCTTTTATGCTTAAAATCAAACTATGAATTTAAATCATAATTTTAACCATAAAATTAAACATAACTATGATTATCCCACTAGATTAAGCTAATTTCAACATTCCTTTTTTTCTAAATTATTAGAATAATCCATTTCTCATTTAGAATGAATTAGAGTAGTTTTCAACTACTCATAAACAATCTAAAAGAATTTACCATTATTTTAATAGTATAAAATCATGAAAATATCATTTTCTTAATCTCTAGCTTATCAAGCCTAGAGTTTAGCTTTGAATTAAGAGACTATCATTGAGAAGCATACTTTTTCAAGGAATTTAGCCATAAAGATGGCTATTCTTTTAGAGAGAGAGAGAGAGAGAGAGATTTACTTAAAGAAAGCATTATAAATAAGCATAAAGATTAACTTAATGCTAATTAAACATTCAAAAACTTAGCAAAAGCTTGATTTTAATTAAAACAATCATTTTGAAAGCTTCTTAAGCTCGAGAGGGGTTGAGAAGAACAAAGTTATTGAGAAAATTAAAAAAAACCATAAAAAATAAATTTACCTCCAAGTTTGGCTTGATTCTCTAATTGCAGTGAAGCCCCCGACCAATCAATTGGTCCACCAAGAGGAGAAGAGCAACTCCAAGAGTTGTTGTAGAGAGAGAGAGAGGTCCAAGGTCCCAAGAGAGATGAAAATTTAAGGGATAATAGAAAATATGATTATTTAAATATAATACTGGCATGGTATAGCTCTAATATTTTATTCAAAATGACTGACGATCTATTTATAGGTGAGGGAGGCTACTAACCAAGTCAAACTAGGTTCTAGAATTTTCCAGGTTCAGTTTGACTCAATTTGGACAAGATTTAGACCAGTTTGGCTCCCTTTTTGATTTGGTTTGATCCAGGAGAGAGGAGAGATAAAAATATCACAATTTCTTTGAATTAAAAACCCTTCCACACATGTGAAAGAGGTGCCTACCTCAAGAGTCTCCCTTTCCTTATTAGTAAGGTGTCAAAAATGCATTATTATTCTAAAATATCTCATTTTTTTAGTAATATCTCATAATTTTTAACTAATAAACCTTGTACTTAGTCAACTCTTCATCGTATGTGAGCATTTAGTCATTTTTGGGTATTTTATTTTATTCTTTTGGATTTATCTCATCCCAACTCTTGGATTTATCCAATTGGCCCATTGGAACCTTAATTGGACCATAATCCAAAAATTTCTAAAAATGTAGACCCTTGGCTAAGGTCCCTTATATCATTTTCAATTAATTCCTAATGCACATTGGAAAGTTCATTTTGAACTTCTGTTTCAGGGGAATCCATTTTAGATAGTAGGAGCATTTTTATATCCAAAGATATCTCAATTTTGGATTATCTCTCTCTAGGCCAAAACAGGGTAAAACAAGATCTTTCTTCTATTTCAGAGAGGGGAATAATTATAAGAATAGAAGGGGAGGTTCTTACACCTTTACACCTCAAAAGCTTGAGGGAGGAATCTTACAATATAGAGCATGCATAATGCATGCTCAGAAAAATAGAAATTTGCACAAAAGTTTTTTTGAGACAGAAAGAGAACAATTATGTATATAATCAAGAAATCTAACAATAATCTGATATGACGCACTCTTGGAGGAAAGATCTCGAACCACCCAACCAAGATGAAGTGCTTTCCTAAGATGAACTTCATGATCTTTTCCATTCTTTGAATACACAAAAATAATATCTAAGAATACAAGAATGAAATCATCCAAATATTCACAAAACACATTATTCATCAAACACATAAAAATAGCAGGTGCATTAGTCAATCCGAAAGGAAGAATAGTGAACTCATAATGCACATACCAAGTCCTAAATGTTGTTTTAGGAATGTTCGCTTCTCTGATGCGAATTTGGTGGTATCGAGATCGCAAGTCAATCTTGGTAAAGACACAAGACCCACTTAGCTGCCTCAACAACTCATCTCTGTGAGGTAAAGGGTACTTATTCTTAATGGGTTGCCTATCCAATCCTCTATAGTCAATGATGCAAAGCCTATATGTCCCATCCTTTTTCCTTTGAAACAAAACTGGACTACCCCAAGGAGAAACACTAGGTCTAATGAAACCCTTTTGTGTCAAGTCATCCAACTGAAGCTGCAGCTCTCTCAAATCATCCACATTAAACTTATAGAGTGCCCTAGAGTAAGGTTGGGTTCCTAGTTCTACCTCTATCGCATGATCAAAGTCTCTAGGAGGAGGCATCCTAGGTAGTTCATCCGAAAAAACATCACGATATTCATCAAGGAGTTTCTTCACATATTTGGGATGATCTTCATTCTCCGTCTCTTCCTTAAGCTCATCGACAAAGATTCAGATTGTTTCACACCCTTGCCTAATCCCTCTAAAAAGTTTCATGGTTGAAATTAGAAAGGCCTCACTATTCCTCTCTTCCCTCTGAATTACTTGGGTTTCTCCTCCTCTCACTAGTAAAACTTACATTCCTATCCACATAGTTAATTAGGGCTTTGTTGGAGACTAACTAATCCATCCTAATTATTGCATCACACTTACCCATTTCAATGGCATAGAAGTATCCCTTACACTTCCTTCCCACCACTAAGATGAAAGATAAGTTTTCCAAGAACCCTTGGGTGTAGTGAGTTTTCCCATTGGCAAGTTGGATGGGCAGGCCTCTTTACTTGATTTCCTAATCTGAGGTGTTGTGATTTCATAAGTTTTGGAGAAATAAAGCAATGAGAGCTACCCGAGTAAACTAGAAATTGAACATCCCGATTTCTAATCTTTCCTTTTATTCTTATCACTGAAGAAAATTTATCAAAATTTTTGTTATAGATAGAAATTTTTGTTATAGACAATATGTAGAATGTTTTGTTAGGACATCTAACTTGTTTTGACAAAATTTTGTGTTGTAGGAAATTTTTGGTTTTGGTCATTTTCAGGAAGTTGCCATTTTTGGTGATTTTTGATTAGGTTAGAAGTGGAATTTGGCAAAGTTTTGTATGAGAGAGTTTTTCTATTTTGTACATAGAACAACTTTAGAATGATGTTTGCTTTGAAGCAACAAGAAAAGGTTTTCATGTAGTATACTATTTTCTTATTAAGAAGTAAATTGTCATCGTGAAGTAAATAAGTGTAGGTTGGAAAATCTATATCTATTTTGGAGGTTACAGGTCCATTAATAGAAAGATTATGTAACCATATTTTTTCGTAAAGTTTGAAAGTGTTTCACTTTCTAAGATCCTTAATTTAAGAAAGAATAGAGGATTACTCTATTGAGAAAGAAATTTGACTAAGTTTAAAGCTGCAAGCACAGTGGAAATAAGAGTTTCCAAATTATTTGATTACCTTGAAGTTTAAGATAATGCGACAATAATATTTTTCATGAGATTTATTATTGTTTATTAAGTTATGATTCCAAGAAGGTTTATTTATGACATTGATAGTGACTGATTTACAAGATCAAGTTACTTTGTGTAATGCCTCAAGATCTATCTAGTTTCTTACTTGGAGTTAAGTTTTATAGAATTAAGACTAGTAAGCTTTTATGCTAGAGTTTAGTAGAGCACAATACTGAGAGAAAAGAATGCTATATTATTGAGAGTCTAATAGATGCAGTGATTACCGAGTATGTTGATTCTATCCAAGGGATAGGTAAGAAATGAAGAATCAAGTTAAGAGCTTATTATATCAAGTTAAGATCTTAGACAAGCAAGTCATCAAGTCGTTCTTTCCAAGGCTACTTGAAGAAATCTCAAGACAAAGATATATGGATATTTATAATTTTCTTGAAAGTTAAAAGCATACGACTTCTCAAGTATGATATCAAGTATAATAGTTGAATAAGAAAAACTATTTCTCAAGGTCTAATGATTGAGGATAAGATGTTTTTATCGTTGAGGATGACGATTTCTTAACGGGGAGAGAATGTAACATACCTCCTAGTTTGACCAAGGTATATGATTAAAGATAATCTTAAGTTTTGGATGCTGTAGATTTCAGTAATAGGTTTTCAGCATAAAAAATTCTAAATGTTAAAATTAAGTAAAAATTTAGGATTTAGTTTTCAATTAGTTAGTATGCTCAAAGGAAGCCTTTAAGTGTGTACATGGACATGCAAATCGAAATTTGATATAAAAAAACTAAAACATTACCTATTTTTGAAGTCAACTTTCACATATGGCTGATTTTGGTGATTTGGCTTCGCTAAGGGTTATAGAATGCACATGTTGATATGAGAGGCTTGCCAAATCTACAAGCAACTTTTCCATAACTTGTGGAGAGTAGACATGGATTCCCAATCAATCGCTATCAGTAAATATATCGAGAAACTACAAAATCACTCTTTTTAATATTTTCTTTAAACTCTTTTGAGATTAAATAAATAAATCGATAAGCATGTATATGAGAGAATCTGAGTTGAGATATGGCACGCTTAATAGTTGAATTTATTAAATATAAATGGTCGCCTTAGTCTAAAGACTCATAGAATAAACACTTTTGGAGATAAAGAATTAGAAAATAGAATATTTGACTAGTTTATGACCAGATTCTAGATAAAACCTTTATTAGGGGCTATTTTGCGAAGAGTTTATCTTCCCACATGTTTAGAATCAGATGTTGAGGTAAACATGAAATTTGTAGAGGACAAAAAACTCCACAAGAGTGTATGAGACTCTAGAAAGCCAAATCCCTTTTGTTTTTGAGTTATTTAAGTGCAAAGTGGGGCACTTGGCTGATTTTGATAGTTTTAAGCTGAAAACAAAACTTTGGTCAATTTAAATGCTCTCAAAGAGACCTTAGAAGTCATTTCTAGAGAACCATCATTGAGATATGTTTTATAGATCATTAGAAGTCCTAAAACTTTTTAGTTTTGACTTTTCTCTAATTTCAAATAGATTGAAAGATACTACTCTCCCAAAGAAACCAGTTGTCTGGCTTTTCCTTAGAAATTGCTATGAAGATTGATTATCTTTTCTATATAGACCGGATGGACTAACACATAAGCATAGTTAAGACTTAGCTATTGTGACTAAAGATGATCTCGCTGGTTAGAACATGATAATGATTATGTTAAAAACAAAGATTCCCATGTGACTCAAAAGACTAAGAGACGTTAAGGACTGTTTGAATTAAAAGTTATTTTATACTTGAAGTTGATTTTGCTTGACTTGAATATGCTTTTCTTGAAAGATTGTGGATTAGATATCAGTGTAAGATGATAAGCATAACTTGTGATTGCTTTGTTTTGAAATGAATGATTCATATACATGTGTATGAATGATTGATATGCATGTGTATGATGAGACTCAACATGAGTTTTTGAGATATGGGCCGGTCGTCCTTAGATAGGGAATGCCGGATAGAGAACGAGATTTATGACCTCTAGGAGCTATGTGGTAGAGCCGAGAGAGGATGAGATTTTGAAAGAGGCATACCTGGGATAGCCGTGATGTCCACTGTGGAGGTTGGGTGGATGGTTATGACTAACCCATTAGGAATTTTTTGGACCCAAAGAGGGCCTCTTGGATTAACTTTTGATTAGGAATGGACCAATAGGAACAGGGCTGGGTGCACATTTTTGACTTCTTTGACCCTAGGGGCCCTAGGATTTGGTTTGCTAATGGGTCCTAATTACTACCTCCTAGGCCCAAACTTAGAGGTCCCCCCACCTAGAATCGCGTAGATTGAAAATCCTAAAAATTAAAAATTTTTATTTTTTTTCCCAAAAGTGTGTTTTCCCTCTCAAACTTTCCCCCAACGTACTCTAGGTTTGGAAACCTCGTTTTGAACCTCTTTCTTCCTCTTCTAAGCTCTCCATTGCTGCAGAAAATCCATACCTCTCAAGCTCTCCCTCTTTCTCAAGCTCCCTCAGTTTGAAGCTCCCTGTCCCTCTTTCTTCCTTTTCTAAGCTCTTCATTGCTGCAGAAACTCCATCCCTCTCAAGCTCCCTCTCCTTCTCAAGCTCCCTCCCTCCCTCCCTCTCAATCTTCCTCTCTGCCTCTCTCAATCTCCCTCCCTCTCCATTGTTGCAGAACTCTATCCCTCTTTAGTCTACTCTAGGTTCAGGAAGCCTATTCTCAAACTCTAACCCTCTTTTAAGCTTTCCACTGCTGCACTGAAAACCCTGAACTTTCTCTCCACTCCTCTGTTGTAAAACAAGCTTTTCTTTTCCCTTCTTCTCTTTTCTACCACCATGGCCTCTTCCAGTAATGTGAGAAGACCTAGGGAGAAGGTGGAAGAGCTTGTGCTGCATAACACAAGAGATGAGAATGGAGTTTGGGCTCCAACAAGATTCAGGGTTGGGGATTGGGTCTACATGCATCCAAGCTCTACGGGACCACATCGAGTGCGTCAACTGGGGAATATGCTACATCATTGGAAGGGGCGGCTACAAGGCTTCAAGAATACTAAGAAGGAAGGACTGGTTGCCATAGTGTAACATGTGTATACCCTTGGAGATCTGTACATTTAAGGCCCAACGACCAAGGTTTCCTTCAAATTGTCAGTGTAATATAAACACACCTTTAACAACATGCTAATATTGGATTTTTTGTTTCAGATTTTCTTATGATTCTCCATTTTCTTGTCTCTATCTGTAGATATTTTTCCCTCTAATTATGTTGAGGAACAACCACTCCAAAGCCTTATTGGAGTTTTCTATGCTATGCATGCATCCATTGGAGAGGCAATGTTTGTATCTCAAAGCCCAAGTGATCTTGTACAGAACAATATCTTTTTCTTTTCTCACTCATATTTTGTAGATAAAAAACCAGGTTTATTTGGCAAGCTAGAAGAGATCCCCAACCCCCCTCTTAACAATCCCGAATGGCCCAAACTTGATCCTCGGACCATCTTATGCTTAAAATTTAAGATGGTTAGTGATATCAAGACATCACTCAAGTTTTCAAAGGCATCTAGGTCAGTAGGGCTAAATTGGTTTCATCCTTTACATGTTTTTGTGCACATGTTCAATTCCATGCCAATGCACCAAACAAAAACAATGTATATTTGTAAGAAGGTATGGTCTAACCTCATTCAAGGATTACTAGGAGAGGGTTGGGGAGCTTAATGAGGGGTCACATCAAGGTGATGTGTACAAGTGCAATGTAGTAGATTCTAGAGTGTCTTTCGGGTTCTTGAAGGCACGCTCTATTTTGTACATGCATCTACACTACCAAAGATGGATACAAAATCATGGGACATGGATCCCACTTCAAGCCTCAGAAGAAGAAATTATGCCTATTGAGGTAGCTCTGATGATGCAAAATAAATGGATTGAGCGAGTGGCAGCAAGCAAGCATTGGAGCCTAGCAGACCTGCGTCAACACTTTAGCATCATGGACTTTGACAATGTGGAAGAGTCAAGTTTCAAGTTGATGAGAAGAAAGGTATGTCTGATTCCACTACATGTCTAGAATTAGCCCTTACACTTTCTGGTTATTGTGCCACTTTCTATATTTTTACAAATTGGGAAGCATAAGGAGGGGACAACCATGGTCTCAGAATCATGGCAAATGGGGGACCTTGAATTTTCAGCAGCAAGGTGCATAGCCCTACCAATACATAGTAGGCATGTGGAAGAGCTTGAAGATGAACTCGGTATCTGGGAAAATAGCCTCTGTTCTGATACACGTGAGGGTTAAGAGTTTTAGGATCGAGGTGAAGGCAATGATGAGCTTTCAAGTCAACAAGGAGATGTAGATCATCATGAAGTAAATGTCACAAGAGAGGCAGAAAATGAAGACATTATAACAATTTTAGATTAAATGACATGCTTGTAATTTTGTAGCAGCTCTTTTTTAACCAATCTTTATTTAATTGAAATCTTAATATTTTTATAAACTGTGATTTTTTGTCTAGTGGTCTACTGTGAAAAGACCAAACTTTAAATTTTAACTATAAATAGCCAAAGGTGCCTGCTTTCTTATTTTCACGCGATAGAAACCAAGCACGAGCTCACACTATCTCTTTGCATTCACATGGCTACCCACTTTGACAACTTCTGTGAGTTTCTCTCCATCACCCTGTGGGTGGGAAAGAGTGAGCTATTTGTCATGTTCGCTCGTAAAGTCAACTTTGAAAAGTCGCTCGCACTCACATCCCAACATTATGAGACGCAGATTGTATAATTGGAGCAATACTTGGCTCCCCACTCCATCTCCTTTCCCCATTTCCCCAATGATCGATGGGTGCCTATTGAGCTGCTTAAGTACATTCAACAATATGCCTGTCCCTACATCCAGCGGCGCCTTGAACACTTCATCGACATCTGCATCCTCGCAAGAGCGTACTGTAGCTTCAATAAGCAGGAGGTGAAGAGGTTGGGGAAGGGCAATTTAGGAACTAGGTTCCTCTCATGGCTTGCCACTTTTGCGTTCCTCATCAGTGATGAGGATTTGGATGAGGAGGTAGAGATGCCTGCATTGTAGTTGGCAGGGTATTTGAGGGATGACAAGGAAGTGAAGGCACTAGGTACGAGTGCTGGTGTGGAAGAGTAGCTTGCATCAGAGCACTTTCCAGAGGGTGCACAATCTGCAGCCGAACAGCCCACTGTAGTAGAAGATGCGGGGCCATCTTCCCCACATGAGGAGAGCAAGGTGTTGCCAGAGCTTGAGATCAATCTCTTGAGCACCATTGTGGTGGAAGGTGAAGAATACTTATTTCTTCATGACCTTGAAAAGGCAGTTGGCTTGAGAATGGATGAATGCTTGGGCGTTATATGCACACGATGTGAGGTATATGAACACGATGTGAGGCGGACCTTGATACGTCCTAACCTCAGTCCTCACCTGGATAGTGTTATACTACCCCTTGGAGAATCTATCGCAAAGACAGTTGCTTTGGTCAAGGAAACTGTGGTTGAGACCACGGAGCAAGCCCTAGTTCCAGATGAGGAATTCACAACCTTACAAGACAAGCTAGAGGCTGAAAAGGATACCCTTGCTGTTGGAGTGATGGAGGAGACCAAAGCACCTAAAAAGGATGAGGCTAAGTCCTCGATTGGCCTCTCCGCCCCCACTAGCACTTTGGCAAAAGAAGACATTGAGCAAGAGGTAATAATCGACCTTTTACAACTTAGAAACATTTGTAATTATGTATAGGAAAATATTTTGATTTTTCCTTTGATTGCGGAGGGTGGTTGAAATTGACGCATTTGCTATAGGAGAGGCGGCGGCAGCAGAGACCAGGCCAAGGTCCATGGACATGATGCTGCGTTGGCACACTATCTTGGTCGGCTTCCTGTGGATGGCATCGCCATTATCCATAGGGACTACACCCCTCAATCTGCCTTTAATCTCTGCTTTTTGAAAGCCCTGTCTAAGGTGCTCTGTGTAGCCTGGCGGAGAGCACCAAATGCATAGTTCTTATTAAAAAATCCCTTGCCTTCAATTTTTTGGTTTTGGTTTTAGTATAGGTATAGCCAAAAGCATAGGCATAGAGGATCCTCAAGAAATAGCCCAATCACTCCTTGAGCTCACTCTGCCTAATAACAAGAGAAGGAAGCTCAATATTGTATAAAGCTTTTGTAAAGATGATGTATCACTTCTTATACAGTTTTTGGAAACTTATTTTCATCAAGTATATCATTGTTTTTTCTAGTTTGTACCATCAAATTTTTTGTAAATGCATCAAAAATGACCCTGGGAGCCTAAAGGTGTTTTTATATTGTAAATTACTATTTTTCATAATCCTGAGTGGCTGGGGGAGCAGTGCTAGAACAGTGCAAATTTTGAGCCTGCACTGTCGTTGTAGAGCCTAAATTTGCACTGTTCTAGCATAGCTTCCCCAGTCCTCCAGGAGCAATTCTTATGCATTGGATGACAAATAATGTATTTTTACACATGATTAAGGTATTTTTATCTTGTAAACTACTGTTTCTCACAATTAGTGTACTCAACTTCATTATAAATGCATCACAAATGATCCTGAGTGGCTAGGAAAGAAGTGCCAAAACAGTGCAAATTTTGAGCCTGCATCGCGCCGCTACAGAGCCTAAATTTGCAGTGTTCTGGCATAGCTTCCCCAGTCCTCTAGAAGCAATTCTGATGCATTGGATGACAAACACTGTATTTTTACACATGATTAAAGGTGTTTTTATCTTGTAAACTACTGTTTCTCATAATTAGTGTACTCAACTTCATTATAAATGCATCACAAATGATCGTGAGTGGCTAGGGGAGAGGTGCCAGAATAGTGTGAATTTTGAGCTTGCAGCGCTGCTGTAGAGTCTAAATTCGCATTGTTCTGGCATAGCTTTCCCAGTACTTAAGGAGCAATTCTAATGCATTGGATGACAAACAATGTATCTTTACACATGATTAAAGGTGTTTTTATCTTGTAAATTACTATTTCTCACAATTAGTGTACTCAACTTCATTAAAAATGCATAAGAAATGATCCTGAGTGGCTAGGGGAGAAGTGCCAGAACAGTGCAAATTTTTAGCCTACATCGCCATTGCAGAGGCCAAATTCGCACTGTTCTGGCACAACTTTCTCAGTCCTCCAGGAGCATTTTTGATGCCTTGGGTGACAAAGTGGCACATGATAGACACTTCATGTTAAACAAACATGATGACACCGAGACATTGTAAGAGAAACTTAAAACTTTAATTATCAAAAGGTTATAAATGAAAGCCAGATAGGCTTGTTACAAAGGGGGATTTGAAACAAAAGAGTTGCTTCAAAAAGAAGGTTAACATCTAAGATCTCTAGATCGTGTCTCGCCTCGAATACGCCGAGCTAGTTGCATGTCCTTGGCAGAAATGGTAATCCTCTTTGCATGTATTGCAAGGAGGTTGGTGTCTTCAAAAGCCCAACAAGGTAAGCCTTGGAGGCTTCTTGAAATGTTTCAAGGGCGATGCCCTGCACACGGAACTCTGTTCTATATCATTGGAGAATCTCCTTCACTGTGCAAGCAAAAAGGGCTCTTCTTATCAGCAACTCAGTGTTCCTCTGATAAAACTTAATTTCTTGTAGAGCCCTATGCCCTTGGTGCATCCTTCTCCTTGGAGCTCTCTATTTTGTGTTGGTGCATTGGCGAGGTTGGGACTTCCTTGGCTTGAAGAGCTTGACCTTTCTACGCTTGCACACACTTGGAGGAACATCCTCTTGGTCTCTCTCATAGTCTGAATCCTCCTCTTGCTGTGCTGCTGTGGTACCTGTCAAGTTCCTCCTAGGTAGGTAGGGGACCCTGTCCTTGTAGTAGGGTCTTGCCACCTGTGGTGCTGCGCAATGTAGGAATGTTTTCACCAACCCAATCGAACTGCTCAACATCGGCCTCTCTGTCTTGATCTCTAGGGTGGCTCAATTGTGGGGTCTTCTTCATGCGCTTGCTCCCACTAGAAAGGCCTGCATGTGTGCGCGTTGGTGTTGCTGTGGGAGGAGGGTTACTCTGGTGATCCCATTGGGCGTGTCCTAGAATCCAAGGGGTCACTCTCTTCCGTGGTGTTGCCGGTGCCTTGCACTGTGTTTTGTGAAGGCACGGTAACAGGTGCGGTGTTCTTGGTGCGTGCCATATCCATGTACGACTATGCCTATTGTGCTAACGTGGTGATGTGCTCGTGTCCTTACGTAGGTGCCTACGTAGATCTTGAGCTCAAGCTCTCTAAAAAAGTGAAATGAAAATGAAGTGAGAGAAGAAACTATTAATAGTTTTTTTTAAAGGGAAAAAAAAACCTAACTAAACTTATTTTCTTAGCCTTATTACATCTAGATTTGTGCTGGTGCGTGCACAACCCAATGCCTCCCTTGTCTCCTCATTTGTGTGCACGCCAAGCACCATGCTTATGGGGAGCATTGGTCTGCAACCATTCAAGCGCCGAGCATGACTTTTTGTAGCCTTGCGTGTCTCTTGCAGCACAAGCTTTTATTGTTGGGCCTGCTCCCTAACCAATACCCTTTCAAAGGTTGTGTGATAAAACCAAATGAACCTCTCTTAGAGATAGTTTGTACGTGTTCCTCCTGTAGAAGCTCCACCTGCATGATGTCTTGTATTTTTGAAATAAATCTTTTATAATGTGATTTCTCCATCCCTTGGGTACTCCACATGTCGAGCGATCCATATTTGTTCATGAAATATGCACCATGTGCATAAACTATGTGTTGTACACATGACAATAGAATTTAATTAGAAAAATCCAGGTTAAAACACCAGTTGATGTTTTTATTGTACAACTTACCATATAGCGTGTTACTTTACTCTCTCTCCAAGCACCTAGCACACTTTTGGTGAAATCTATGATATGTTGTTGGAATGATGCTCGTTCTTGGGCAGTTGTGCTACTTTGATTCATAATGCGAACCATGTTATTGAGATTTATCCAAAGCTGTTTGCACATATTTATAAGAACTGGCATTGGACAGTCTACATTTATGGTGCTTGAGGTCTCTCCAGAGTCCCCAAGTCTTCTTTGAATTCTTTATGTTTGCTGGCTTCTCCAAAAATCTCATTGCCTTTGCTCCAGTCATGGAGACCTTTTGAGCAACCTCATATAACATACCAGAGGCCTGCTTATTTACTTCAATTTTCACGTTTCTGCCATGGTAGCCCAGAGAATTCAAAAGATGCTCTAATTTACCAAGGGCTGCAACTTTCCTCTCTTGTGTAGGCATTGTGAATGCATAATCGATATGGCACTTAAGCAATCAATCGAAGATTCTCATGAATGCATGAAGTGTGCAAAAGTGAATATTCTTTAGTGGAAAATTAATGATGGGGCTCCAATTTGAATTCCTATTTGGTTCTCCTAGCATATCAGGAGACATGACACCTTCCACCCATCTTGCTTGGTTGTTCCTCATGTTCATCAGTTGACTCGGTTGAATCTACTGCATCCTCCCGTTGCTTCTTCCCTTTCTTCGGACCTTTTGAGGCATCCTTTCCAACAGAACCAACCTTCTGCATACCTTTTTCATTTGTCTTTTTTTGCCTGGGAAATATGAATCTGAGCATTGCAGTATGGACAAGGCCATCTTGATGTCGCGCCTTGAGCACAACCCATCATGCATTTATTTGTCCTTCAAGTCTCCCGCAAGATGCCAATCCACCTTGAACTTTCCTATGTTTTCTACATCTAAAAGTTGACCATCAATTTTCTTTTCGATTACATTTGTTATCCAGGGAGTCCTTTCAAACATCCATGTCAATACCTCATGTGTCTCCTTTGGTACCTCGAATGCACCAAGCCACCAAACCTCTTTCTCAGATTGCACACTAAAACTTGGTTTGGTAGTCTTTTCCCATGCACATATCATGGCCTCATTCATGAGCGTAATGCTCATACGTTCCAGCTTCCGACCTTTCACAATTTGGCAGTCATCTAGCTTAAGCACAAATGAAAGTGTGCTCCCCAAAACTGCAAATAAACGGTAATTTATAATATTCAAAACAAAATAATCGTCTTCATTTTCTACTGAAAAACAGGAATAGTAGCAATTGCAAGTTCTCACCTTCTTCTGGGTGAAAGACCATAGAGCTTCACCTAGAGCATGCATATTGATATTTTCATGCATACAGCTTAGGACATACATAATGTATACATAGAGCTTGCATACTCTACATACATGATCTATGCATACATGTAGAGCATAGAGCAAGGCTTTATGTATACATCATAAATAGGGAGCATACTCTTTATGCATGCATAGTGTATATATACTATTTATATATACATAGTATATACATAGTCTTTATGCATGCTCAAAGTATCATGCATAGAGTATGCAAGACAATAATCTCTATGCATGCTCAGAGTATCATGCATAGAGTATGCAAGATCAGAATAGAGCATGCATAATGTATGCTCTATACATGCATAGATCTTGCATACTTTATGCATGCATAGAGCATGTTTAGTCTTTATATGCATGCATAGAGAATAGAGCATAGAGCTTGCATAATGCATGCATAGAGCATAATGCACACATAGAACATAATGCAGGCATAGAGCTTGCATATTCTATACATGCATAGACCATAGAGCATGTATGTATAATGCATGTATAAAGCTTGCATACTCTATGCATGTATAGAGCATAAAGTATGTTTTATACATACCTAGAGCGCATAGTCTTTATGCATGCATAGAGTATGCATACTTTTTATGCATTTATATAGTTAAGAGCATGCATAATGCATGCATAGAGCTTGCATACTCTTTATATGTTGGATGAGGGTGTAGATGCTCTGCACACACACAGAGACACACACATACACATAGTGAAATCGCGCTTAGAGAGCGACAAGGATACCAAAAACGATAGCTAGAAGTACTCTTTGATATGATAATGATATTCAATGAGTGGAGTACAAGTGTACTAGGCAACCCTAGCACTAGCCCTAGCCCTAGGGCTGATATGGTTAACACACAAGAGTGTGTTCACAAGGGGAAAAAATCCCTCCCAAGAGAGGGTAAAAAGTCCGTGTGTGTATGGTTGTTTACACCAGAGCTTCCAAGGCTAACAAACCCCCCCTGTGAAGTGAATGGTGTGAACATGTATAGGGTGTAGCAGACTACCTTGGTAGAGGTAATAAATTCAAAAATTTGTGGAAAGCCTCAAACCTTTCCTTGGAAAGGGACTCGGTAACACATCTGCCACATTGGTTTGTGTAGGCACATAAGTCAAGGCAATCATTGCTACATGGAGACTCTTCCTGACATAATGAAATTCACCTCAATGTGCTGTGTCCATGCATAAATGAACAACATCAATGCAAAGGTTGTCAAGGTCCCACTGAATGCCAATACATCATCAAAGAAACCTTAGTCAATGGTGAAGCTGACAACGTGGAATCAAGAGATTGGATTGGGTTGATTTAGTAAACCCGGCCAAGAAAGCTCTAATATAACAATCTGTCAAGTTGGGGCAGCAAGGCATACATCCAGCCACACCATGAGAGTACAAGGAAACCTCTCATCAGTATGATAATAAACAAGAGATGTTTAATCCCGCACACATTGATATAAATAAACCCTAAATTATGCATATGAGGACAATGTAACAGTCTAAAATTAGCAACTGCAAAGATGTGGCACCTTGAATAAGGAGATCGGAAAAAAGGTAATGCATTTCAACAAGTAAACATTGTTGCAAACATGCATGTGTCTAAGAGATATCACAACTCAGAGGTCAAATACATAAGTGACCATAGATATCACTAACAACAATACACAACATATGTCCCTCGTCAAATATGCAACAGCCATAGAGACAACTCAGGTGTGACAAGTGCTATAAAGCATAATCAGCTGAGGATGGATCATCACTAGGATGAATGCTAGACATAGTAACATTATGCAATGAATATATAGTGACTAAGGCATAATCATCATCAGCTAATTTAGCCTCTTGTTCTGCATCATATGAACCAACACCAACTCACAATCCTAAAAATGGGGCTATATAGAGGTGGGTCAATCATCACCAAGTTGAGGGTTAGCCATGGTTGTAACTATATTGGGGTAGGGTGGGCTCGAGATGTTTCCTTAAGTTATATGTGCACCACCCTTCTTCTTCTCCTCCACCCAACCCACAACTAGCTCAATAGTGATGATTAAAACCATTCACCACCCAATGGGCCACAACTAGTTCAACAGACAATCATTAAAACCATTAACTTGCAAAAGTAGACAAGTAAATACATAAATTTGATTATTTGTACATGTTGTACCTGGATAGCCAAGATTTGGGGTTGATGGAGATGCTAATTTGGATGATGTTTTTTCTCCATTCTCCTTAAAAAAATAGGCCTATGCTTGACTTTTAATTCTACAACAACAATCCCCAAGGCACATAAATTGATGTGGTTTGAAGCACTATGTAGGTACCCTATACAATAGGCTTGTACAAAGCCTATTCTCAACATTGAAATTGATGCAAAATGTATGGGATCATTTTATACTTGAAAATGTCAGGAATGGGGACTATTAATACAGTACTTGAGCACAAGACTAATGCATGCAGCCCACCAAAAACTATGCAAGTAGATCTTAATATTCATGCACACACATTTTTAATGCAATCAGCCACTTCTACATGCATCCAGAGCTTACACCAAGTTAACCCCTCTCTTGTGCATGGTTTGAGTTTTCTTTTAGTTCCAAATCTTGTCTCATTGTTTTGTGTTTCTTTTCCCCCTCTCTTATGCATGGTTTGAGTTTTCTTTTAGTTCCAAATCTTGTCTCATTCTTTTGTGTTTCTTTTTCACCTAAAATCAAACCTTGTGCTGTATATCTTACTCATTCAACCTTAGTTCAATTAATGTGCACAAACACGTGACTTATTTTTATTTACATGGGGATTAGTTTTATTTTTATTTTTTTTGAATTAACACAACCTGGTTTTGTTATCAGAACATGCAGGTGTGGACCTTAAATTAGAATGTCGTGTGATGTAACACATGCCCATTTCGGAAAGAGTATATGCGAGGTGATACCTACAACACCCTCTCGGTGGTGCGCCTCTCCAGGGAGGAGATTGTAATTAATATATACAGCATGTGAATAACGAGTTCACCATATGAAAACATTGTATCACATGCATTCAAAAAATATGTGGTTAGAGATTTGAGAACGCCCTTGTGGTACTCGGGTGTGTGTGTGTTGTTAGTATGGTGTGTGTGTGTAGCCAGGTGAAATTCTCGTGTGTGCGACCAGGAAGGGAATAAGATCTCATGAAAAAAGAAATTTCTACTTTTTGAATTAAGGCTCCTTGAGAAAACTTTGAAATAGATCAAGTTTTTAGGATAAGAGGGAGATATCTTTGGAGGATCTTACCATATGGTTAAACCTTAACAGTTGGGATTAAATTTACGTTGGGAAGAAAAGACTATGGACTTCGTGGTGGATCTCATCCTAAGAGATGGATTATCTTGTCCCAACCGCAGTGGTTCACTTGCCAAGATCATTGATATTTTGCTTGATGTATTCTAAGAATGATTCACCTTTTGATCCTGATGATAATGCATATAATACATTTGAGAAGGTGGCACTCACTATTGCACCTATTTCGAGTTCACCTAACTGGGAGAGAGAGTTTTCAGTGTACAGCGATGCTTCTTTGCAAGTTTTTGAAAAAGGATTAACCTTTTGGTTCTAATGATGATGCATATGATACATTTGAGAAGGTGACACTCACCATTGTACTTGTTTTAGGTTCACCTAATCAAGAGAGAGTTTTTGTGTACATAATTGTACCTGTTTATAGTTCACCAAATACATTTGAGAAGGTGACACTCACCATTGTACCTGTTTTGAGTTCACCATTGTACAAGTATTGAGTTCACCTAATCGGGACAGAGTTTTTTTTGTACACATATGCTTCTTTGCAAGCTATTAGGAGTACTTTGAGCCAAAAGTATGAACAAGAAGATGATCATCCTATTTATTTTGCATTTGTTTCTATGGAAACAATTCCTAAAAAGAACTTTTACATGCCATCTTATTAGGTTATCAAAAGATTTATTTGTGGCAATTGGGTTTAGGAGATAATTTATAGAGCAAAAAATAACTAGTAAAATAGGTTCTTACCTATGAAACTTATGATCCTTCATAACATCAATTGCTTGAGGTGGTTGCTATGTGGGTTTATTGTTAAAATCAAACTACAATTTTTAGTTTCTCATGTCTGCATTTTGGATTTTCTTTATTGAACGCAATATATAAATAATTACATGTAAGTTCCTTTGAAGAGATTTTTGAAAGAGTCTCTTAGAAAAAAAAATACATAAAATTTTTCTTTTATCATTGTGTCCTAGTCTTTTTAATGTGCACTATATTGAGCTATTACTTAGGGTTTAGTTTATTGGTTTAAAACTTGGTTTTAGGAGCTAAAGGGTAACTTTGGGACATGAGACCCAATGCACATGTTTAGTTTTAGGAGCCAAAGGTTAAGTTTGGGACTTGAGACCCAGAGCTAGTGGATAGGTTAATTGAAATTTGTTTATGCCTAAATCAAATAGCCAAAGGACAAGCCTTCTTAGACTCAAGATACTAGGATAAGGAAAAGATTTAGAAACTTTTAAGCTTAGAAATCAAAGCATTCGTTTATGAAATCACTCAAAGAGCATAGATTTTACTTAAAGATGCAAATACGTGCTTTAAGACTAGAATTAAAGAGCCATATGAAGATAAATCATAAAACTAGTGTGACACGAAGTTGGGGTTTGGACTTCGGTCACTTCTCAGAATCAAAAACACATTTGAATGAAACCTCACAGCCTCCTCACCTCCCTTTCTCTCCCTAGGTTAAGATAAAGATATACACATCAAAGGTGAGATCATAATTCATGGAAGGAAAGATGAAAGGCTCCGGAGAAGTAAGAATTTCTGCCAGTCTTGTAGCTCCAAACAAGAGGGCGTTTCTTTGTTGGAAGAAAATCTTCCGACTCAGGATTATGTGAACGGAAACATACGGGGAATATTGGTAAGGTTCATCCGTTCGAATTGGGCGATTTGGACGGAACATATTAAAGAAAATAAATATAGCAATCACTTACAAGAGGATAAGACACATGGGGTTTGCCTTTTGATGAGAGATTAGGAGGAATTAATCATGATTAAGAAGAAATAATGGCCAAAAGTCTATAGAAACAGAGATACACAGAGAATTGCAGTTTTAAATCCATATAGGCTGTGCAAGAGAAGATTATGTAGATACTTAGAGCTTGAAGAGAGCTTCGCGCCTATATAAAAACTTTCAAAATCGAGCAACCGAGCGAAAAGTTATGAGCATTTTACTACAAGACTATAAAACTGTCAAAATTCTATAAAAACAGAGATACACAGAGAATTGCAGTTTTAAATCCATATAGGCTGTGCAAGAGAGGATTAGATAGATGCGTAGAGCTTGAAGAGAGCTTTGCTCCCATATAAAAACTTTCAAAATCGGGCAACCGAGCGAAAAGTTATGAGCATTTTACTACAAGACTATAAAACTGCCAAAATTCTCCTTAAAATTAGCAAATTTGGGAGAAATTCTAATCATCAATGAAGTAAGGGATTAAGAAATTAGTTACATGAGTGGAAAGAGCATAGAAAGAGCTTCCTAGCCATATGATCAATTTTAAAAAACAATACCCGAGTGATGAGTAATTACCGGTTGAAATTTGGGTATTGGACCACAAAAACTGCACTTCTCTCTCTTTGCATGAAACCTCAATTTTCACATAGCCTCTTGCCTTTCATCTCCTTCATGATTCAAGCTAGAGAGTAAGGGTTAACATTGCTCAGCAGACAATCGTAAAGATTTACCTATGGTCCCCAAAAAGTCTTTCCACATGCTCATTACCGCTAAAACCATTGGTACCTCCAAAGGAGGGCGGCAATAAGGCAAGGGCTACCTTGAGAAGTCACAGGCCCGCCAAGATAATAACTCCTTATCCCACTTATCATGAATCATCAAAGAGGTCCAAAATTGGGTTAAGCATGAGGAGCTAATGCTAAATGAGACATTAACATGTAAAGAGAGTGTTTGAATAAGGGTTTGAAAGATGAGAGAATGGCAATGACACAAAATGCTAAATTGAGGAGGCTCATTCCTTGATTTGAAAGGGAGAGGAGGGCTCCTTTTATAGGTGGAGAATCACCCTCTCTTCCATTGTTACAACTAAGTACAACATAAAAATCTTCAACCCTTCAGTGACATAAGGGTAGATGTCACCATCAATTGTCCTCTTAGGCTAAGTCTTCTGTTGATTATTAAATTGAAGACTTTTTGACTTTGAGAGTGTGATGAGATAATAGCCAAGCCTAAGTGGCATGTAGGTGGAGATCCCACTTACACATGGCGGAATTCTCCTCTTCCATGTAGGTATTCTAGAAGAATCTTTCCCAATTATGCACCTACACACACTCCTCCACATGCCTTCCACACTCCCCAACTTGTAGCCTTATGGTGAATACCATATTAATAATACAATAAAAATCCATGTGAGCATGAAAAGTCAATATTAGGTAATTTGGGAAAAATCTCACATTTTGGGAATCAATTACTCCATATAGTTTTGGACATATCTTAAACATACTAACTCCAAATTTGTCGGAGATCATGGATTTAGATTCTACTCTTCAAGATCTTTCCGATGATATGTCACATGAGGGGGTTTTGACAAACTTTTGGACAAGTTCACCATGCTCCCATTTTTCAAATGGGAATGGGATTTTTCCCAAATTATCTAATATGGTGTTTGAAGGCCCACTTTTATTTTCCACATCACTAGCCTATCTACCATACCAAAGTATTTATCAAGCATACTTGTGGCATTTACAATGTGTGCACCCTAAATCAAGTAAAACCATTATATTTGGAGATAGAATGCTGTTATCGGGGTAGCCGCCAAGCCGTCGCATCACCACGCCGTTATTCCATTGTGGGTGCCACAATCTTCTTGGACAAGCTTCCACCTTATTACCATTGAGAAACCATCAAAATATGCACAAAATTGACAATGAAAGATATCAATTTTTCACGTCACATCTTTCCCCCCCAGCAGATCCTCCATGCTTGTCTGGGGGGGTCTGCTGGCCATGGTGCTCGAGGGTAGAATTTCTTCAGCCGGTACTCTTTGGCATGTCTGGGAACCTCCTGGCTTGTTGCATCCTCTAGAAGATAGGTGTTATTTTTGAACTTTTGCTTTATCCTGAAGGGGCCTTCCCAGCGTCGAAGAAGCTTCTTGTCTAGCCGTTTCTCCACATGGCCATCATACCTCAAGCTTCCTTGCTTGAGTTCTGGCTTCTTCTTCTTCCTCATGAGAGTGTCATGCCTTGCCTTGCGCCGTTGTTGTGCAGCCTCCAAATTTTGAAGTGCCTGAAGTCGCCTCTCATCCAAGATCTCCAGTTGTGCTAGGCGTTGGGCATGTGTTTCTTCTTCATTATTCAAGCGTGCAAAAGATGTGCGAAGGCTTGTGATTTCCAATTCTATTGGCAAAATAGCCTCCATTCCATAAACTAACTGCTGAAAAGGTGTTAAACCAAGAGAGAGTTTGTGAGTTGTCCTATAGGCCCATAGGACCTCTGGCAAATGCACATCCCACTTTCTCTTCATAGTATCCACTAGCTTAGACAAAGATCCACAAAGCAGTCCATTAGTTTTTTCTACTAAACCATTACATTGGGGATAATAGGGAGTTGACATGGCATGCTTTATTTTTAATTTCTGCACCAAAGATTCAATCGTCATTCCTGAAAGACCTCCCCCCATCCGTAAGGATTTCTAATGGACACTCAAATCGGGCACATATGTATTCCCTGAGAAAAGATGCCACAGCCATTGCTTTATTATTGACCATTGCCTTTACTTCTGCCCACCTTGTTGCATAATCTGTGGCCACCAATATGTAATACTTCCCATGTGAGGAACGAGGAAGTGGGCCCACAAAATCTAATCCCCACCTTTCAAATGGACCATATGCTGGGATAGGGTTTAAGGGTTCGGGAACCAATTGCTTATGCTCATATGCCTGGCATACTTCACAGCTTCTGCACCACTCATGGACATCTTTGTTGCTGAGTCGAGCCCAATAATACCCTGTGTTAAGGATCCTCCGAGTTGTGCTGGCTGAGGCAAAGTGACCTGAACATTCATGACATAATTCCATAATCCTTTTAGACTCCTCTAGGCTCACCACCCTCCTAAGAATCTTATCCTTACCTTGCTTGTAAAGAACATCCCCTAGAATTGTGTAAGGATGAGCTTTCCTGGTAAGCCTTTGCTTCTGTTGAGGATTCAATCCAGGAGGGAAGTATCCTGTATCTAAATAGTGTTGAACATCTTGGAGCTCAGGCCAACCTGTATCCATTAATGCAAGAGTAGCTACGTTGAAAGAAGCCAAGGTTTTAGTAGCCAATTCATCAGCCTTTTGATTATCCTTCCTGTTAACATGCACAAATTTACAAAACCCAAAAGCTTCTTTTAACTCCATTGCCCTTTTATACAATTCTTGGAGATTAGGACTCCTTGCCTTATATTCTCCTTTCATTTGTAGGATGACCAATTGTGAATCCCCTTTAACCTCTACCTCTTCAATTCCATCTTTTATGCAATCTTCTAATCCCCAAATTAATGCATTGTACTCAGCCACATTATTTGATATAGCCTTTGGAAATTCCCTACCCTTGGCACATACCTCTTTTCCTTCTGGATCAAATAAAACTATCCCCCCAGTCCCACATTGCCTAGAAGGGCTAAAGGCTCCATCAAAATGCATAGTGAAAGCAGTTGGTGGTGTCTCCAAATCTTCATATACTTCTTCCTTTGCTCCTGTTCCTTCTTCCTCTTCCTTCCTGGTAAGCAAATCTGCAAGAGAGGCCCTAGTGGTGTTTTCTATGATAAAAGTGAAAGAGAATTCTTGAAGCTCACAAATCCACTTTGCAAACTTCCCTCCTGTAGGATTGGGCTTGCGGACCAAGAATTGTAAATAAGGTTGAGATGTGAGGAAGAAAAAAGGGCGAGGTAACAAGTATGACCTGAACTTCTTTACTGCAAAAACAAGAGACAAACCATCTTTCTCCATTTCACCATACCTCTCCTCGGCATCAGTGAGTTGTCAGCTTGCATAATACACTAGTTGCATATGCCCTTGCTCTCCCTTTTGCAAGAGAATAGCACCCACTGAATGTGATGAGACACTTGGGTTCACATAAAAGTCCTTCCCCCACCTAGGAGGCTGCACAATTGGACTTTGACTCATGCATTCCTTGAGCAAACAAAAAGATTGAATCTAATCGGGCCCCCATTGGAAAGAAACATTCTTCTTTGTTAACAGATTTATAGGATACATCTTTTCAGAGAACATGTCAACAAAGCGTTGGTGATACTTTGTTTTACCCAAAATCCTCCTTACCTCTCGTACATTGGTAGGTGGTGGGAGGGCCAGAATTGCCTGCACCTTCTCAGGATCCATCTCTATGCCTTCTTCTGAGATAACATGTCCCAAGAGAACCACCTTCCTTCGTGCCAAGCGGCATTTTCTAGGATTAAGACACCCTTTTGCATCATCAATACTTTGCAAGGCCAACCTCAACTTTTCCAAGTGATCCACGCGGCTTGAATAAATGCAAAAATCATCCAGAAAGACCCTTATAAACTTCCCCAAGTAAGGTGCAAATACCTGACTCATGAAGTGTTGAAAAGTTGTTGGTGCATTGGTCAAACCAAATGGCATCACCCTATAGGCATACACTCCCCAAGGGGTGATAAATGAGGTTTTCCTTTGATCTTCTTCACAAATCCGGATTTGAAAGTATCCAGAGTATCCATCACACACTGAATACAATTCATGACCTGCAACTTGATCCAAAATCTCATCCTGAAAGGGTAGAGGATAATAATCCCTCTTTGTGTATGCATTCAGAGGGCGAAAGTCCACACACACACACACGCCATTTTCCACCCTTTTTGGGAGTGACTACAACTGGGGAAATCCACTCTGAATTCTCTACTGGAAAAATAAATCCAGCTTCAAGCAAATTAGTTACCTCCTTCTTAAAAGCACCTCTGCTTGCACTACTCCCAAACGCCTTAGCCGCTATACCACTGGCTTACTTTGGGACTTGAGATCAATCTTGTGCTCTACTAAGGTAACTTGGCGTACTTGTGAGTAGCTGTTTGCAAACAGGTTAGGAAATCCATCCAACATTTTTAAGTAATTCTCCCTTTCAGTACCTGCTATGGACTCATCAAGAAGAAGTTCATTTTGTTGGTGAAGACTAGTGAGATCCACATCTCCTTTCTTGCACATGGTTGAAGAAGCTTCCCCTTCCAAGGCTCCATTGTCTTCAGCATCCCCTCGATCCCTTCCCAGGGAAAGACCAAATGCAACTCCCTCCACCTCTCCTTCTGAGATGGAATCCTCGGAGCTACCACTTGTCTCTTCTTCATCGGATGACTCTGACTCTGAACTTTCGGAAGTTGAAGGTTCACCTCTTACCACTTTCTTGCGACGACTCTTGATGTTGTAGTGGACCTTCTTATTCTCACCTTGTAGAATAAGATCACCTGTCTCCCACTTTTAAATTGCCTTCACTTGGCGAAGCCATGGCCTACCCAATATCAATGGGTAAGCCCTAGCATTAGGCTTTGTAGGGATGACCTGAAAAGTCGTAGGCACAGAAATACCACATACATCCACTCCCAAATTCCTGACAATTCCTAAGGTTTTCACCCTAGTATTATCAGCAAGTTTGATGCGATATGGAGAGCTGGTAGAAGACAACTTTAAATCAGCATCTTTCATTGTTTTTTCACTCATGACATTGATTGACGCACCTCCATCAATGTATGCATTAGAAATTGTTTGCCCCTCAATGATGACATCAATCACAGGCACATCATCTCCTACATCAATATCCACTTTTTGAACCATAGGAGTCCCATTATCCCTCTTCTTCTTTTTCTTAGATTCCCTTGTGCTAGCCAGCTTATCCCATTCCTTTCTAAGCTTTGGAGAGAGTGCCAAAAGCTGCCCAAATGTGATTTGTGCTGTTTTCTCCCTAAGATCTGTCAAGAGGTCATAACTAAGAGATCCTTGTCCAAGAGGAAAATCAGATTGTCCGATTTTTCTCCTAGATGACTTCTTCTTCTTCTTATTTTTCTCCTCTTCTTCAGATTTATCTTCTTGTTCTTCTTCCTGATTCCTAGTTTTACGACCCCTTTTGCCATTAATGGCATCAATGTTTCCTCTTCTTCTTCTGAGCATGTTTCCTCTAAAAGTGCTAAACTTTTATCCTCACTTTTCCTCAACTTTGGACACTCAGTGCGATAGTGCCCCTTCTCTTGACATTCATAGCATGTGACACTACTTCTATCCCTAGGTTTATCCTCAGCTCGTGGAACCCTAGGTGGCCTTGGATTGACTAAGTGTAACTTCAAGTCAGCAAATTCTGCCATAAGTTGTGCAATGTTATGATCCAAGGATGGAGCTTGTACCTGAGATGTTGAGGCTATCTCTACTCGTGGTGGGGTTGGCACACTCGGAGAAGATTGGAATGTGGACTCAATATGAAGAGTGGCCTCCTTCTTCAAAGCAATACGAAGAGCCTCTTTAAAACTAGTGGAATCTTTGCTAAGAACTTTTCTATGCAAGCGGGGATCCAAAGCCCTGATAAACTTGCTCATCTTAAGGTGCTCCATTGCTAAAGAACTCTTTGAATCTTCCATAGAAGGTGAAGAAGAAGAAGTAACAACATGTAAAGCAGCTTGTTGATATTTGATGAATAAGGCTTCATACCTCACTGAAAAGGCAGAAACTGACTCTCCTTCCTTCTGGAAAATTTGATCCAATTGCAATAGTAAAGCATTTGGCGACTCCACTGTCCCAAATCTCTCCTTCATTGCTTTGGTCAACCTTTCCCAATCATTATTGGACTCCTCTGCTGGCAAAGCCTCATGCCAAGTTAAGGCCACACCCTCCAAGAAATCTGGAAGTATTTCTGCCCTCTCCTTCATAGACCAACCCGTTGTTTGGGACATCATAGCATAGCGGAGGCTACACTCCAACCCACACACTTGTCAATCCGTGAATGCAACCCGGTTAGCGCATAGAGGCTATCCCGAATGGGAGAAGAAGAGTTAACCACACACTAATGACTTCTAGTCCTACTCAATCCTTCTCAACACTCAAGCAATCAATCTTACATAATCAAAGCATTAAGGTTAGGCTACACTTAAGCACACAAATGCAACTTATGCAAGGAACCTAATATGCAAAGAGCTATCACACAAGCCTCAACTACACATTATTTCAAGCACAAGCTTCATTACAAGCTCTCTACAACTCACAAATCAAAACATCATTAAGAAATCTAGATTAGCAAGAGTGTAGACCAAAACCTCATATCATTGAAAATGTAAAGAATAGAGAGTACAAGATTGAAGCATGAATGGAAATGGAGAGCCTTGGGAGAGCACTTGAGAAGGAGCTATGGAGCAAGCTCTCTCTATGAGCCTCTCAACCAAATGACCAAAGAGTTCCCTCTAGCTCTCAAATGGGCCACCTTTTATACAAAAATTCTAGAACTCCCAAAAGTTCCCACTGTGGGATTATTGTCAAGCCCTCTCCCACATTCATCTACAACTTTGAACTCTTTTCAAGAGCCCTAAGTGTCTTTTTTGTTGCATCCTTGTATTGATCTTCATTCGTCATGCAACACTCCCCCCTTCCTATTTTGCGCACGTCCTCGAGCGCGGTAGTAGCAAGAGCTACAACAAAAAAACAATGGATACAAGTAAAGTCTTTTATTGAAGAAAAGAAAAGAAAAGAAAAAACCAGCAATGATAATTTCACACGTGAGCATACAAGTGCAAGGCTGATTAAAGTTTTAATGAGTACTAAAATAGGTGAGTAAAGACTAGTCAAAGTGAGACTTAAGTGGTAGATAGTGCTATGCAAAGGCAAGTGTGCTTTGTACACCGCCAGTTATGACCGCAGTCTCAATGTCCTACAAGTATGTAAGTTATTCCTAAGTGGCAAACCTACTCCTAAATATGAGCAAAGGTGATTGGAACTCATTTTTTTTTTCTTTTTTTTTTGATGTGTGTGTAGAAGGTGATAAAGATTAAGGTTCCATCCCAAAGAGACCCAAGCAATGGCCAAGAGACCTCCGCCAAGAGAATCTAAAGACCGCTAAGTATCTCAAGGGCGACAGACCCTTTTTCTTTCTTTTATGACCTAAGGAGTACCCCATGAAGATGAGGGCATCGGTCTCGAGGGCCCATAGTGTACCCCAGAGTCCTACCAACATCCATCAAGGCGATAGATTCCTCAAAGGTCTTTTTCTGAAGCTTTTCGACATCATTGTTTACCCCATGGAAACCAAGGCATCGGCCCCAAGGTGCTAAGACAACCCCAGGTCCTACCAAGCATTTCTCATGGCTGTAGACACGTCATGTCTCAATTTACTTTGGATATATATTTTCTTAGGGTATAATTTTTTTTATAAATTATTATTACTCCTAGCACCTAGCTCATATCTAAGAGGTAGCCACCACTAGGGATAACTAATATACCTTGAAAGCATAAGAACTTGGCATATTCCCTTGGTATATATCCTACACTGTCTTTAGATAGAAATATCTTTTACTAAGTCTTCTAAGACTCTAGAATTCACTCACCATATTTTAACAACTAATCAAAAACTTAAACCAGCCAACATTGTGTGAACATGCAAACCATATATTCGAAAGATAAGAGCACATAAAGAAATAAAAATTAAGATTTGAATACACCTGTTGTAGTGCCCTGTTGATGTTGTTTGTTTGCATTGATGCATTGCTGATTTTGTGCAGATTGCTCCTCCTTGATCTTTGTAGGCGTAGCATGTCTCCCCCCTTCCTAATTTGTTTGCACGATAGGTGGTCTATTGGGGCGTGTTTGATGCTCTTGTTTTAGCGAAGATCTCTGCAAAAATTTTTATTAACAAACAAGAAAAGAAAAGAAAAAAATAAAATTTGCCATTGGTGCCAAACACCGAATATAGCCGAGGGAAAAAACCCAGTGGGATAAAAGTGCCCTGGCTTGTCGATCTTATTGTGGAGTCGATGTGCTTACCCTTGCGCTGGTAGTGGAGATCATCTCAAAAAGAACATAATCCTTTAAAGGCATAAGGAACCACACTATGCAAACATTGATCTACCAAAGAGCTTCAATTGTAGTTTTAATGCCTTATCTGTGGTTTTAGGTATGTCCTTCTTGAGTGAAAATTTTATCAATTGTCTTGGAATTTGAGCAAGATAAGAGGAATTAGGCTTTGAAATGCTAGAATCTATGCTCAAATGAGACTCCTTTGGAGTTGGATGTTTCTTAGGTACACCATTGGAGGGTGGAATTGTGTAACAAGGAGAATTTGTGACAACCGGTGTTTCATTACATGTTTTAGGAAGATCAACACAAGTAGTTTTGTAGGTGCTATCACAGCCACCTTTCCTTTCTTGAAGAGTTTGTGTTGAGTTCTTTTGCACCCACTCATATGGAAAATCAAGGGTTGCTTTTGGAATCTTTTTGAAACACTCTTTTACCCCTAGCAAAGCATGGCATTTTGGAAGCCAAATTGCTGTTGTCCCCTCATAATAGCCTTGTGCTTTGAGCACATGTTTTGGGACCCATCGAGTAACAATCCGAGGTTTAGGCTTGGAAATGATGTGCTTTTTAGGAGGCTTAGCAATTGGACTAGATGGTACAAGTTTGTACGCATCTTTGGGTAGCCACATTGATAATTCCTTCTTGCCTGGCCGTCTTTGAGCGGCAACTAGAGTAGTTGGAACATGCCAGCCATGACCCTCACTTGAGTACTCATCAATTATCCACATCATTTGTTTTGGAGCTTCAAGAGCAGATTTTGAAAGTGGGTTGTGTAAGGTAGAAACACCGCCCTTTTGACATGATAAAGCTTGTTGAGTAGCAGAGACTTTCTCTACATACAGTGCTGTTGTGGATGCATTCCTATAGTACAAATCATCTAGAAGATCACGTGGTTGTACCATTCGTATAGGAATAATATCATATCCATCTGAGTCACAAAATTGAATTGGTTTCGGTAAAGCACATGTCGATAATGTTGCAAGGACTTGACTCCATTCTAGTGGATCAATTAAATGCTCAGGGAAGGGTTGTGGAATGTATGCCTCGTCTGATACACTTCGATTACCCTTAAGTCTCTCAATGTTGAAATCCCTACATGAGGCTCCACACATCCACAGATCTTCTCGTCCATCGGACAATGTAGCTCTTGAGCCCTCAGATGAGGCAGAATCAAACTCATCTATTGGAGACCTTGTTACATCACGATATGAGTGATTCCTTAGGTTGACCCTTGTGATGACAGAATCATGTCGGAGGTACAAATAATTGTATCCACCTCAGAGAATGGAGGCAAACTAATAGAAGACATGTTCTCATTAACTTTCTCGTGAACTGCGGCCCACATCTCATTTGCCATGTCCTCATTAGCATCAATAACTTCATCATTGCATGGGAAGACAAGGCTAGGTGGTGGCAGATTACCTCCTTTCAATTGCGTGTCAATTGGTGCAGACCTTTCGCTATGAGCTTGTGAAATGAGTTCACTTTTCATTTCCCGACTTGATGACACTTCTGGTATGGTTTCTAATGTTGGCTTAAGAGAGGTTGGGCCCCGAGGAATAGGTGGTGGTGGTCCCTCAAGTATTGACTGAGCTTCCCTAATGAGTTGCTGATGTACAGCTAAATTGATCTTCTCCTCACGAGGGTTTGGGTATTCTTGAAGCTTCTTGGGTAGCTCAGATAAAGCTGCAATGCGACTTCTATGAGCATCAATGATGGCATCTAGAGTCTCATTCACTTTATCCACAAAAACAGAACCCCCAGAACTAACCTCAGTCGTACTAGCCTCATCTTGTTTAGCACTAGGCTCAGGTTGAGGTTGATGTTCCTCATGCACTTCCTGGGATGTAAAAGTTTTATCCCTCATGTTTTGTTTAGAGGCTTCTTGAGAACTAGTGGATACACTTTTAGTTTGCTTGTTTCGGTTCTTCTTCCTCCGAGTGGTTTTTTTTCTATTGGACTGTAGGGTCTTGTCCACTAGATTTGTCTTTGCATCCCTAGTTCGAGGTGTCTCATCAGTCTGTATTTCGGCATTTCGTGTCTGTGATCTAGTCATGACTCTAAGTGGCACGACATCATCATTCTCAGATGAAGGTGGCGATGGAACTGTGCCTACAAGGTTGAGTGAAACCTTTGGTTGAGAGGTGCCTTCCTCATGTGGTTTCAGCAGACAGTCTTTTGGGAAGTGTTCTACACAACACCCTAGACAATATCTTTCAATTGGTGGAAACTGTTGTATTGTTGTATTTGACCGAGATGCTTGCCTTGAGCGATGTGGACAATCACGAGCCCAATGGGGTTCTCCGCACTCATAACAGGGGCCCATTGGTTTGGCCTCTACTTTCCTTGGCTGCCATTGACCTGAGGGGCCTGGAGTCCTAGGTTGGTAGCCGCCTAGCAACATTAAAGAGTTTTGTTCCCCTGGTTGAGCGTCTAGTGCTGGGCTTGGGTATGCGGGACTTTCAAAGATATTTTCTTTGGATGAATATGATACATATTCTTCCTCCACATAGCCTGGGTTTACCAAGTCTCTACACATATTTGAATTGTCGTAGTCGACAACCCTCACAGGAGCAGTCCCTGGAGCAGGAGGTTGAGCACCAAGAACAGGTCGTGCTTGCTCTTGTGCCATCAGTGGCTTACGTTCAAAATTAGTATACTGTTGATACATTTGTGGAGCCACTCCACCCCTTGGCTGCTCACGTTCCTGTCTCATTCTCGCAATGCGAGTGCATTCCTGTGTGGTATGGGTAAAGTTCCAAGCACAGGCTTGGCACCACTTTTTTGTGGGTTGGTTTGTGACTAGAGGAGAAAAGGTATTACAATCCTCTGTTTTATGGTTACCGCCACATGCTCCACAAAGATGAGGACCTGTAGGAAGTACACTCCTCATTCTCTGCTGCTGTTGTTGTGGCTGCATGGGTGGACGATAGGTCTGTCCCAATCTCCTTAGTACTAGGTTAGCTATCTTGTAAGATCCCTGTTCCCACCAAGCAACGGATTCGGGGTACTAGCAGCGGAAGTAGCACTTCTCGCGCGGGACAGGGGTCCCACACTCAGGGCCTCACCCATGGATATCCGGATAAGAGACTAATCCGTCGGTTGTTCCAAAGCCGAATCCGGAAAAACTCCTTTTATCGGAAAGCATGGGCGATTCCTCCAGGATAACTTTTTACTCTAACGTAGCCAAGATCATTTCTGATCAAACTGATCCAATTGCATCTATAAGATATTTGGTCGGATCAAGGAAGAAACTTGCACTTGGATCATTGGGATCAACGCTTTTTTCCCCATTCAAGAGGCACAGCCGTTGATTCCTATCCATAGAACAATTACTGTCCGGGATTTACTTTATCTATTGTAATAACAAAAGTTGAGTCTCGATTTATGGATCCATCAGTCCAGCCTAACCCCATCCGATCCCATGGGTTAGCCAACCGCCCAACCACTGTAGTGATGGGATCCAATTTGGAATTTGGTTAGGTTTGTCCCGGGTACCAAGGAAAAGAGTTCCAAGGCCCCCTAGCCGGAAGTTCATGCAAACATAAAACTAGCCACACCACTTACACACCCAATATGAAATTGCTTTTTTCTTAGCATCAGCTAACTTTAAAACAATCCTTTAATGAAACTATATTACCACTGATCACAATCTTCCAATTTATCCGGTTGATTCATAATTTCCCATCATTCCTTCATCAGAGTATCTATGGCATCATTGGCAACTAGAATGCTCACCACCTGTCCACTCAGGGGCCTTTTCAATAGTTCCTAGCCCATAATACTCGGCAATATAATCACTTATAAAAATTAAGATGGACTCTCGTTGAAGATCAGCAAGATCAACCAACAGATCCATAAAAAGAGCCATGGACTCATCCATTGAAGACCAGCAAGGTCAATCAACCAGATCCATGCCCGGTTTCAGAAAACAACTCTTACTCCTTGTTCCAATATCTTCCTCGACGCACGCGTGGGTATCCTAGGCGACCCAGAGCCCGAGCACCGTATGGTCAGCACCCTCTAGGATCCTTCGCAGGTGACCTAGTGCTTCACTCATAGGCCGCTTCCTTGGTCCCTCATCCACCGTACCGGAAGCTCACCATTTTAATCGAACCGAGGCTGGTCAAGACCTCGGCCGACCTTGCTACGCGAGACGTCCTCCATTGACTCTCCGTCAGCAGTTGCAACTTTAATAGTTAGGTCTCCACGACCTTAATCACAAGACGGTCAAAATGCTTTCCCAGCATTCTTGACATAAAACAGCCATTTACAAACAGCATTTACAACAGTTTACAAATACAGTTTCTATATTAACTCTCATTTTTCCACATTATCCCTCATTAATCCACATTACTTATTCCACATTCCATTTATATATGTACTCATCTAATCACAACATTTTCCATCTCTTCACTTCAGATTCCTTCACATCACATATCATATATTCACATCTATATCCACATCCATACATCCACATCCACATCCACATCCACATTCACATCCATACATCCACATTTACATGCTTACCTCCATTTTCACATCCTCATTTATACATCCACATCTCGTATCCACATTCATACATATACATCCATATCCACATCCATACATCCACACCCACATGCATACATCCACTATCACGTCCTCATTCATACATCCACATCCACATACCTACATACATCCACATCCACATTCCCATTCACATCTATACATCCACATCTATATCCACATACATACATCCATCCACATCCACATTCCACATTCACATCTATACATTCACATCTACATCCACATTCACATACATCCACATCCACATTCCCATTCACATCTATACATCCACATTCACATCTATGCATATACATCCTCATGCATACATCCACATTCACATTCACATCTATACATCCACATCTATATCCACATTCACATCTATGCATATACATCTTCATGCATACATCCACTTTCACATTCACACATACGCATCTACATGCATACATCCACATCTACATTCATACATCCATACCTCCATTTTCACATCCACACATCCACATTCATATTCATACATCCACATTCACATGCATACATCCATTTTCACATCCTCATTCATACATCCACATTCACATACATACATCCACATCCGTATCTACATCCATACATCCACATCCACCTCTTCATTCACATTCACATCCATACTTCCACATCTACATACATACATCCACATCTACATACATACATCCATACATCCACATCTACATACATACATCCATTTTCACATCCTCATTCATACATACACATCCGTATCTACATCCATACATCCACATCCACATCAACATTCACATTCATACATATACATCTACATGTATACATCCACATCACATTCATACAACCATATTACATCCATTCTCGTCCTAACACATCCCATATACATATTAACACATCCTAACTCATCTTAACACATTCTATCACATCTCATACACATCTTATCACATCTTCTTACATCTCATACACCTCTTATCACATCCTATCACTTTCCATACGCATCTTATCAAATCTTATCACATCTCATACACATCTTATCACATCTTTTTACATCTCATACACCTCTTATCACATCCTATCACTTTCCATACGCATCTTATCAATTCTTATCACATCTCATACACCTCTTATCACATCTTATCACATTTCATATCTTTTTTTTTTAAAGAGAATTCTTATATTTGATATAAGATTTCTCTACACATTTATTTATACATAAATTCCATTTAAGGAGACTAACACTTTCGAATTTAAAATCAATCTTTTATGCATCTTCTTATGCATAAATTCAATTTGGTAAGAAATTACACTTTTAGAATAAAAGAATTTCTCTTATGCATCTAAGTTATGCATAAAATCCATTTATGAGGAAAATCACACTTTTAGTATAAAAAGGAATATCTTTTATGCATACCTATATGCATGAAATCCAATATGATAAAAGTAACACTCTTACAATAAAATAATCAACTTTTATGCATACCTCTATGCATGAAATTCAATTATGATAAAAGTCACACTTTTATAATAAAATAATCAACTTTTATGCATACCTCTATGCATGCAATCCAATATGATAAAAGTAACACTTTTGATATAAAAATTTTCCTTTATGCATACTTCTATGCATGAAAATTAAAAATGATAAAAGTAACACTTTTGATATAAAAACTTTTCCTTTATGCATACTTCTATGCATGAAAATTAAAAATGATAAAAGTAACACTTTTAATATAAAAAATTATCCTTTATGCATACTTCTATGCATGAAAATTAAAAATGATAAAAGTAACACTTTTGATATAAGAAATTTTCCTTTATGCATACTTCTATGCATGAAAATTAAAAATGATAAAAGTAACACTTTTGATATAAATTTTTTTTCCCTTTATGCATACTTCTATGCATGAAAATTAAAAATGCATAATATAAAAATCAATTTCTCTATGATTACAATGAATATCTTTCAATTAATCTAGGATGATAATTCCTAGAATATGGTAGGAAGTCCTCTTTTTATACTTTGAATGAAATTATTTTATGCATAATTTTTATAAAAATTTTGCCATAGCTCCGCTGCTATGACTGATAAATCTCAATTTTTCTAGGGGATAAAGCTTACCATTAAGGAAATAATTAAAATGATCTCTAATTGGATCATTAATCTATAATGGATTGAATCATCAATATACATAAACTAAAAGCATAGAAAAAAGTCATTAATTTGGCCTCAAGCATAGCTTAATCTTGGGTTAAGGAAAAGCTTTATGAAAAGCTTGATTTGGATTGAGAATGGGTCATGAGTATGACCATTTCTTGAGTGAGAGAGAGAAATTACATAAAAACCATTAGAATTTAAACATAAATGGAAATTAACTTCAATAGCATTTATTAAATTATGTAACTCTTCACTACTATTCACCAATTAACTTCAATAGCATTTAAAAAACCATACCAATTAAGCTTCTCAAGCTTGAGAGGGGTTGAGAAGAGAGAAACTTTGAGATATTATAGAAAAGATCAATATTCACTAATTACCTTATAAATTGCTTGATTCTTTGTTCACGGTAGAGGCCCCCAACCAATCAATTGGTTAAGTATGTTGATGGAGCCACCAATGGGGATTGAAGAAAGAGGGAAGCTCCAAAAACTAGTGAATTATTAATGAATTCATAGTTCTTGGCTTAGGTGGAGTAGAGTAACGATGCATAAACACTATATATTTTTCAACAAGAGGGAGGCTTCTATTTAGAGGAAAAATTGAGCTCCTAACCAAACAAACTGATTCTAGAATTTTCTAAATCAGTTTGGTCAATATTTGACCATTTTTAGGTCAGTTAAGCTAACTTTTTGGAACTAGACTTGAATGAGGAGAGAGGAGAGATGAAATATCTCAATTTTTATGAGTATAAAACTCATTCAAGCATGTGAAATATGCACCTCCTTTAAAGAACTCCCCTTCCTTACATATGTGTCATAATGAAATCATTTTAATATTGCTCATAGTTTTTTACTAATAAACCTTGTACATTTTCAACTCTTCATCTTATGTGAAATATGCACCTCCTTTAAAGAACTCCCCTTCCTTACATATGTGTCATAATGAAATCATTTTAATATTGCTCATAGTTTTTTACTAATAAACCTTGTACATTTTCAACTCTTCATCTTATGTGAAATATGCACCTCCTTTAAAGAACTCCCCTTGCTTACATATGTGTCATAATGGAATCATTTTAATATTGCTCATAATTTTTTAACTAATAAACCTTGTACATTTTCAACTCTTCATCTTATGTGAGCATTTACTCATTTTTGGATACCCAAAATATCTCATATTTTTAATATTGCTCATAGTTTTTTACTAATAAATCTTGTACATTTTCAACTCTTCATCTTATGTGAGCATTTACTCATTTTTGGGTGTCTTCTTTTACAAATTGGATTTATCTCCTCCCTACACATGGATTGATGCTATTGGCCCATAGGAACCTTAATTGGACCATAATCCAAAAATTTCTGAAAATCTAGACCCTTAGACTAAGGTCCTTTATACCCATTTCCAATAAATTCTAATTGCACATTGGAAAGTTCTTTTTGAATTTCTGTTTCAGGGGAACTTATTTTAATAAGATGGGATAATTTTTTATCCAAAAATATTAAAAATCTGAATATTCTCTCTCTAGAATATTTTCTCTCTCTAGGTTAAAACAGTTAGAAACAAGGTCTTTATATTTCTGAAGAGGGATTGATTACAGGGGAAGATACTAGACATCAAAAGGGGGGTTGGGGGAGGAATCTTACATTCTACCCCACTTAAAAAACGCGAGATGTCCTCATCTCGCAAACTGGGATAATTTCGCAAGATGCACGAATTATGAGACTTAGAGAAAAATTTAAATCAGGATTAACCACCAAGAAAAAGTCTCAAAGAGAGCAAGATTCAAGATAAGAACAAGATTTAAACTTTATTCATTCTCGGAACTTATACAGTAAAGATAGAAGAACTCTTTACACTTCCATAAGCCCGTCCATCATATGATCACAAAAGGAGCACTCACAAGCTGCGCATGTATAAGGTAACTCATCTATGGGAATAATTCTGTTGGTTATTGCCGCACCTATCTCAGTGGTATGAGGTGTTCTAACAAAAGGACCTCTGAGAGGTAAGCCAAAAACAGGGTAAAGGCATATCTTCTCATGAGGAAGAAAACACGCTAGTAAGAAGACTCGCTCAGAAAACCCAAGATGTCTTGATCTCATGACGCAGTAGTATCGCGGACCCAAACCCAAGGCTTCAATAACCATGGCCAAGCGGACATTGTTACGAAAGTGCTGCTGACCCCAAGGTGTTACCCTAGTTATGTCTTGATAGGTCCGCCATTTGGTCTGAGCTACAGAAGTTCCTAGGTGAGGAAAAAGTGAGCGCTCATACTGTTCAATAAAATCTTTCTTCACAGACTCACTTGCGTCTTGAAGGTGAGAAATCATCATGGATAAAACTAATTCCTGTTGCCAAGCCATGAAGGAGATTAAGAAGAAGGGAGATCGATGGAAGTAAGATTACTGTGAGCGACAGGTAAAAGTTACGACTTATATAAAGGAAGGAGCTAGCGTAACTTAGAAGCCAACGTATCTTGTCACTGAAGTTTTACCGTCTTTCCATGATTTGGGTTTGGCACATATTTCTATGAAATACATTAAGAACTTTGAGATGAGGAGGTAAAAGAAGCTTGTAGGCTAAGTCACCTACTTTCATTGAATTCAGATATAAGGCTCACAATATCTGGGGGATAAGTTCTTATACTCCCCAAGAGATAAAGAACTTCTTTTGGGCCGTACTCGAATGAAAACCAAAACCTTGGTATCCAAAACACCGATTTTCACTTCTGAACTCATTGTTCTGAATCCTTAAAACAGCGTGACTCCTGAGAAGTATTCTAGGAAAAGGGTCTTCCTTTTTTTAAACAGAATCTTTCTTTTATTTTTGAGAGGGAATAATTATAAGATCAAAAAGGGAGATTCTTACTCCTGTATACCTCGAAGGTTGGGGAGGAATCTTACATTCTACCCCACTTAAAAAAGTGCGAGATGTCCTCATCTCGCAAGGTAGAGGGTAACTCTTTTTCTTAAGATCCAATTTTATTCTGGGGTTCCTTATATTCTGGTCAACCCAACAGAATACTGGGATAAATATCCCTTAGAACTCATCAACAATTTATTCAGATCATATTCTTCATATCTTTAACATGATAATGGTCCATTAGACCGAAAAATTTCCTTCTGAACATTCCTCCACGGGAATTTCATTCAAGTTCTCAATTTGTCATCCCTTAACTTGATCTAACTGTCAAGTATTAATAGTAGCAATCTGACAGCATAATCCACTAATCTCCTAGTGATTTGCTGAAATCATTATCATCATTCCAGTTATGAATATTATCACAGGGACTCGTCCCATTCATCCTCATTGAGGTTTCGCTCAGCTTATTACATTTCAACCAAATTTCAGGGATCATCATTTTTCAATCAGAATCCAATTCAATTCATCAATTCTCAAACAAAATTAAAAATCATATCAACCACATTCGAAATCATCCTCTGGATAGCATTAACGCTTATAATTTCAAGTCTTAGATTTACTCGTATATACTGTCAGTAAAGAGCTGCAGTATACTCTCGGTATATACGGGTAGTCACGGCCCTTGGAATTATAAGGTAAATACCATCATGTCTAGGCCTCAAGCAAGTCAGGGATTCTATATAATTACGGTACTTCCATCTGAAGACCCAATTACCAAATTACGAATTTCAGTTTGAATATCAAATTGTATGAATTATATCACACAATTACAACCTTTTTGTGCTTCTTGATAAATTTTTGACATATTTGGTTTCTCAGTTGATCTTTATTAGCCAAATGCTCTGATACCAACTGTAAGATCCCTGTTCCCACCAAGCAACGGATTCGGGGTACTAGCAGCGGAAGTAGCACTTCTCGCGCGGGACAGGGGTCCCACACTCGGGGCCTCACCCATGGATATCCGGATAAGAGACTAATCCGTCGGTTGTTCCAAAACCGAATCCGGAAAAACTCCTTTTATCGGAAAGCACGGGCGATTCCTCCAGGATAACTTTTTACTCTAACGTAGCCAAGATCATTTCTGATCAAACTGATCCAATTGCATCTATAAGATATTTGGTCGGATCAAGGAAGAAACTTGCACTTGGATCATTGGGATCAACGCTTTTTTCCCCATTCAAGAGGCACAGCCGTTGATTCCTATCCATAGAACAATTACTGTCCGGGATTTACTTTATCTATCGTAATAACAAAAGTTGAGTCTCGATTTATGGATCCATCAGTCCAGCCTAACCCCATCCGCGATCCCATGGGTTAGCCAACCGCCCAACCACTGTAGTGATGGGATCCAATTTGGAATTTGGTTAGGTTTGTCCCGGGTACCAAGGAAAAGAGTTCCAAGGCCCCCTAGCCGGAAGTTCATGCAAACATAAAACTAGCCACACCACTTACACACCCAATATGAAATTGCTTTTTTCTTAGCATCAGCTAACTTTAAAACAATCCTTTAATGAAACCATATTACCACTGATCACAATCTTCCAATTTATCCGGTTGATTCATAATTTCCCATCATTCCTTCATCAGAGTATCTATGGCATCATTGGCAACTAGAACGCTCACCACCTGTCCACTCAGGGGCCTTTTCAATAGTTCCTAGCCCATAATACTCGGCAATATAATCACTTATAAAAATTAAGATGGACTCTCGTTGAAGATCAGCAAGATCAACCAACAGATCCATAAAAAGAGCCATGGACTCATCCATTGAAGACCAGCAAGGTCAATCAACCAGATCCATGCCCGGTTTCAGAAAACAACTCTTACTCCTTGTTCCAATATCTTCCTCGACGCACGCTTGGGTATCCTAGGCGACCTAGAGCCCGAGCACCGTATGGTCAGCACCCTCTAGGATCCTTCGCAGGTGACCTAGCGCTTCACTCATAGGCCGCTTCCTTGGTCCCTCATCCACCGTACCGGAAGCTCACCATTTTAATCGAACCGAGGCTGGTCAAGACCTCGGCCGACCTTGCTACGCGAGACGTCCTCCATTGACTCTCCGTCAGCAGTTGCAACTTTAATAGTTAGGTCTCCACGACCTTAATCACAAGACGGTCAAAATGCTTTCCCAGCATTCTTGACATAAAATAGCCATTTACAAACAGCATTTACAACAGTTTACAAATACAGTTTCTATATTAACTCTCATTTTTCCACATTATCCCTCATTAATCCACATTACTTATTCCACATTCCATTTATATATGTACTCATCCAATCACATCATTTTCCATCTCTTCACTTTAGATTCCTTCACATCACATATCATATATTCACATCTATATCCACATCCATACATCCACATCCACATCCACATTCACATCCATACATCCACATTTACATGCTTACCTCCATTTTCACATCCTCATTTATACATCCACATCTCGTATCCACATTCATACATATACATCCATATCCACATCCATACATCCACACCCACATGCATACATCCACTATCACGTCCTCATTCATACATCCACATCCACATACCTACATACATCCTTTAAAGAACTCCCCTTCCTTACATATGTGTCATAATGAAATCATTTTAATATTGCTCATAGTTTTTTACTAATAAATCTTGTACATTTTCAACTCTTCATCTTATGTGAAATATGCACCTCCTTTAAAGAACTCCCCTTCCTTACATATGTGTCATAATGAAATCATTTTAATATTTCTCATAGTTTTTTACTAATAAACCTTGTACATTTTCAACTCTTCATCTTATGTAAAATATGCACCTCCTTTAAAGAACTCCCCTTCCTTACATATGTGTCATAATGGAATCATTTTAATATTGCTCATAATTTTTTAACTAATAAACCTTGTACATTTTCAACTCTTCATCTTATGTGAGCATTTACTCATTTTTGGATACCCAAAATATCTCATATTTTTAATATTGCTCATAGTTTTTTACTAATAAATCTTGTACATTTTCAACTCTTCATCTTATGTGAGCATTTACTCATTTTTGGGTGTCTTCTTTTACAAATTGGATTTATCTCCTCCCTACACATGGATTGATGCTATTGGCCCATAGGAACCTTAATTGGACCATAATCCAAAAATTTCTGAAAATCTAGACTCTTAGACTAAGGTCCTTTATACCCATTTTCAATAAATTCTAATTGCACATTGGAAAGTTCTTTTTGAATTTCTGTTTCAGGGGAACTTATTTTAATAAGATGGGATAATTTTTTATCCAAAAATATTAAAAATCTGAATATTCTCTCTCTAGAATATTTTCTCTCTCTAGGTTAAAACAGTTAGAAACAAGGTCTTTATATTTCTGAAGAGGGATTGATTACAAGGGAAGATACTAGACATCAAAAGGGGGGTTGGGGTTGGAAGCTTACATTCTATCCCACTTAAAAAACGTGAGATGTCCTTATCTCGCAAACTGGGATAATTTCGCAAGATGCACGAATTATGAGACTTAGAGAAAAATTTAAATCAGGATTAACCACCAAGAAAAAGTCTCAAAGAGAGCAAGATTCAAGATAAGACCAAGATTTAAACTTTATTCATTCTCGGAACTTATACAGTAAAGATAGAAGAACTCTTTACACTTCCATAAGCCCGTCCATCATATGATCACAAAAGGAGCACTCACAAGCTGCGCATGTATAAGGTAACTCATATATATATATATATATATGTATATATATATATATATATATATACATACATATGCACGCACACACACACATACATTCTTTTAATTCTGTTGGTTATTGCCGCACCTATCTCAGTGGTATGAGGTGTTCTAACAAAAGGACCTCTGAGAGGTAAGCCAAAAACGGGGTAAAGGCATATCTTCTCATGAGGAAGAAAACACGCTAGTAAGAAGACTCGCTCAGAAAACCCAAGATGTCTTGATCTCATGACGCAGTAGTATCGCGGACCCAAACCCAAGGCTTCAATAACCATGGCCAAGCGGACATTGTTACGAAAGTGCTGCTGACCCCAAGGTGTTACCCTAGTTATGTCTTGATAGGTCCGCCATTTGGTCTGAGCTACAGAAGTTCCTAGGTGAGGAAAAAGTGAGCGCTCATACTGTTCAATAAAATCTTTCTTCACAGACTCACTTGCGTCTTGAAGGTGAGAAATCATCATGGATAAAACTAATTCCTGTTGCCAAGCCATGAAGGAGATTAAGAAGAAGGGAGATCGATGGAAGTAAGATTACTGTGAGCGACAGGTAAAAGTTACGACTTATATAAAGGAAGGAGCTAGCGTAACTTAGAAGCCAACGTATCTTGTCACTGAAGTTTTACCGTCTTTCCATGATTTGGGTTTGGCACATATTTCTATGAAATACATTAAGAACTTTGAGATGAGGAGGTAAAAGAAGCTTGTAGGCTAAGTCACCTACTTTCATTGAATTCAGATATAAGGCTCACAATATCTGGGGGATAAGTTCTTATACTCCCCAAGAGATAAAGAACTTCTTTTGGGCCGTACTCGAATGAAAACCAAAACCTTGGTATCCAAAACACCGATTTTCACTTCTGAACTCATTGTTCTGAATCCTTAAAACAGCGTGACTCCTGAGAAGTATTCTAGAAAAAGGGTCTTCCTTTTTTTAAACAGAATCTTTCTTTTATTTTTGAGAGAGAATAATTATAAGATCAAAAAGGGAGATTCTTACTCCTGTATACCTCGAAGGTTGGGGAGGAATCTTACATATCTGGTCTGGATTTACTAGCGCGCTAGACCCTGAACTTTGGTCGTCACCCCACTGATCTCGAGGTTTCACCTCTGGGCCAGAACCATCTTGGAACTTGAAGTTATCGGTGAAATCCATAGCATCATGGCAACACTCATTGAAATTTGTATGCTTCTTCGCATAGAGATGTGTATGCAGTGTTGAATTTTTGAGTCCTTTTAAGAAGAGAGAAATTAATCGACTTTGGGCGGGCTTCTCATCTTCAGGGCAATGATTAATGTACTGCTTCATTCTATTTACACAGTCTCTAACACTCTCATTCTCGCCTTGTTTGAAAGAGTAGATGTGTGCTACCGTGTCATGTTGAATTCCCATCAAGGAAAAAGCAGCAATGAATCTCTCTTCCAAAACTCGTAAAGAAGATTTGTCTGAAGCCTCTAATGCCTGAAACCAAGCCAGGGCTTTTCCCTCAAGAGTGAGTCCAAATCCTTCAATTTGAGTATGCTTATCAGCCACTTGCTCAGCTCGAACTGCTTGCCTAAATGCTGCTACATGGTCGTATGGATCTCCCGACCCTTCATACTTCTTTACCAGTTTCTGAAGAGTTGATGGCCTTACTTGTCTTGAATACTCATCATAGAGCCTACGGCCTCTTACTCTCAGTGGGAATTGTTCCTCTCTTTGGAAAGATGGTCCACATGTTTCCAAAATTGGTGTGGGTACCCTATTACCAGCCTCACCAAACCCCTCCAAGGATCTTGTCACCCGCATTTCAGGAGGTGCATTAATGGGAGGCCGAGTTGGCTCCCCTACCCTCCGATTGTTATAGTGAGAAAGATGTTGGTGTGGTGTGACCTGTGGTCGCACATTTGGTGTAGGACGATATCTTGGTGCTAGAGTTGGGCTACTAGCAGTAGTCCACTTGGATGTTGAAGGTCCCTCTCTAGTGAACTCTCGTAGGGGAGGAGCAACAGTTTCTCCAAGAAAGGCTGTTTCTCCTGGTTTAGCTGTATTTGTTGAGAACACTTCCATGAATAATGGTTGTCCTTTCCACGTGAGTTCCCGAATCTCTTTCCAATCTAAGGTTCGGTATTCATTGGCCCATTTATCAATTATTCTGTTCATGTGTCCTGCAAGCTTCTCAACTACCACCACATGAGCTAGAGGAAGATCTAGCTGTGGCAATCTAGTTGTGGCATAATATCCCTCTAACGAGTCCTTATAGACCTCTTGAAGTGGGTCATCCTGTAAGACCTTTGTCACAGGAATTTGTCGTACAAACTCCCATTGGCTTTCAGCCCCTTGATCCATTTTACTCTTGCCTTTCCTATCCCTTTCCAAATTTAGATCTACAAGAAGTAAATCATCTATGGTGGATGGCTTTGAGGACTGGGCATTGGATGGTCCAGGCATGTCCGGCTCAATGAGCCAGTCATCTCTAGACTCCCTTACTCTGGAAAGTTCTGATAAGTCTTTTTTGGATGGTAGGTGACTTCGTAGCGAACACCATCTCCACCCATGTACATGTTACCCTGGTCATTGACTAGAGGTGCTCTATCAAGTTCTGAGAAAATGTCTGCGATCTTAATAAGATACCGTTGTTGTGGATCCCTAAAGATCTCAGCTCCTTGAGCATTTGTGTAGACATATTGGAGTCTCACATTGAGTGTTAACCCCATGGTGTCAGCTTCAAATGGATTAAAGGATCTTGAGGGTGTCCTATTTGGGGCTACGGGATGACTATTTGTCGGCCCTAGATTGTCCATGGACAATGAACTAGTTGTTCTGGAGGAAAGGGTATCGGATTGGGGTTCGAAAAGGGTTTTAGCAATATCTGCCAAATTTCCTACCGATTGGGTCCCACTTTCCTGCGTAGGTACTCTAGAAGGTGCCCTAGGCCCTATGGCAGAATCTACAAGACGTCCTGACCGCAAGTGCATAAGGTCAATTTTTTTTTGGTTTTTTTATGTGTTTTTGTTTTGTTTTGTTTTGTTTTTTTTAAAATAATATATATATATATATATATGTGTGTGTGTGTGTATATATATATATATATATATATATATATATTTTAACCTACCTAATCACTAAATGCAACTAAAAGGAGTATGTGTGTGGCATAACTATCTATCCTTTTTTTTTCTTTTTTATTATATATTTTTTAAATGATTTTTTTAATGATTTTATGATTTTATGTTTTTTTTATTTTTTTAAATTTACACAAAAATTATGAATCACACTAAAAAAATACTAATTATGCACAAAGTTACAAAAATTAAAAAATGCAGAAAAATACTAATTATGCAAAAATTAAAAAAATGAAGAATTACAAATTATACAAAAAAATAGACTCCTAAAAAACACTTAAAAATTTATTTTTTTATTTTTTTTAAACTTTTCTTTTGTTTTCTTTTTTTTTTCTCCTTTTTGTTTTTGTTTTGTTTGTTTGTTTGTTTTTTTTAACTAATAAATTTCGTGCCAAAAATAAAAAATACGAATTTACTAATTATGCATCATTTACAAAATTCTAAAAAAAATAAAAATAAAAAATGCAAGCTACTTTAATTATGCAAAAATTTAAATAAGGAACAATGGATTCAAAAAAATAAAAATTGTTTTTTTTAAATTTAATTTTTTTTTCTCTTTTTTTTTTAATTTTTTACTATTCTTTTTTTTTCTTTCTTTTTTTTTTAAATTTCTTTTTCTAAATTTAATTGTTTTTCTTTCTTTTTTTCTTTTTCTTTTTCTTTTTTTTAAAAAAATATTATTATTTTTTTTGTTTTTTTTAAATTTAAAAATACAAAAAAACATGAAAGATTAATAAAAATAAAAAAAATAAAAAAATGAAAATTCCACCTACCTTATCCACCGCTCGTCGCTCGCCGGACTTCGCGCTGCCGCACCCACGCGCTCTCTTCGATGCACCAGCTCACCACCGCTTGCTCGCCTTTGCTTCCCACTGTAGGCTCCACTTCGCTTCCGCCGTTCTGTCCACTGCTCTGCTCTACGCCCGGCCTCTGCTGTCGTCTATGCCAACGCCGCCGGCCACCTTCGCCTCTGCAGGCACACAATGCAGATGTATCGATCTCCTTTCAACCGGCTGCCCTTCTCTTTCTCCTTCGGCCAGCGCTTCTACCAGCGCTTCACACTTCCAGCCGCCCTGTCCTCTCAATGCCGACGCTCCTTGCTGCCTTCCACTCCGATTTTTCACAACTCGACGTCGCCGACTGCTGCTGTTTTTTTAAAAAAATATATATATATTTTCTTTTTAATATACTTCTTTGACTCGGCCGGCTTCTGTCGCCTACAGCCTCACACACTGCTGCGCCTCCACCTCTTGCAGCTACCTTCGCTTCCATGTCCAGCAGTGCCTTCGCCGCCCCACTGCAGCGCTCGATACAGCCCCCCTCAATGCAGCGCTCAAGGCAGACGACCCCCTCCAGCTGCCACGTCAGACGTAAAAAAGAAAAAATATATATATATATATATATATTCTTTTTTTTAAAAGCCGCCTCTGCTCTGGCTGCGCCTGCTGCTTCAACGCATATATAAATATATATATAAATATATCCTTGCTATGCTTCCAACAGTGTGTATATATATATATATATATATATATATATATATATATATATATATATATATATATATATATATATATATTAAAAAGTCACCTCCAATGTTCTACCTCCCACAAGCCTTCGCTATATATATGTATATATATATATATATATCTATTTTTCTTTGCTGCGCCTCCAACGACACACCTCTTACAGTCCTTACGTCGAAAAATACAAAAAACAGAAATCACTTGAACCTACTCAATGGCGGGATTACTCTACCGCAATGGGGTTTTAATTTTTTTTTGCTTCTAATAAAAAAAACAGAAAACACACAAGGCGCTCTTGAGATCACACACTCAATGCCCTTGCAAACTCTACTCTAATCTACCCTAATCCACGATTTTGCAATCAATGGAGCACTTAGTAAGAAGTAATGGTTAACACCCTTCACTAACTTAGGTGTGCATTCCCCGGCAGCGGCGCCATTGTTTGGGACATCATAGCATAGCGGAGGCTACACTCCAACCCACACACTTGTCAATCCGTGAATGCAACCCGGTTAGCGCATAGAGGCTATCCCGAATGGGAGAAGAAGAGTTAACCACACACTAATGACTTCTAGTCCTACTCAATCCTTCTCAATACTCAAGCAATCAATCTTACATAATCAAAGCATCAAGATTAGGCTACACTTAAGCACACAAATGCAACTTATGCAAGGAACCTAATATGCAAAGAGCTATCACACAAGCCTCAACTACACATTATTTCAAGCACAAGCTTCATTACAAGCTCTCTACAACTCACAAATCAAAACATCATTAAGAAATCTAGATTAGCAAGAGTGTAGACCAAAACCTCATATCATTGAAAATGTAAAGAATAGAGAGTACAAGATTGAAGCATGAATGGAAATGGAGAGCCTTGGGAGAGCACTTGAGAAGGAGCTATGGAGCAAGCTCTCTCTATGAGCCTCTCAACCAAATGACCAAAGAGTTCCCTCTAGCTCTCAAATGGGCCACCTTTTATACAAAAATTCTAGAACTCCCAAAAGTTCCCATGTGGGATTATTGTCAAGCCCTCTCCCACATTCATCTACAACTTTGAACTCTTTTCAAGAGCCCTAAGTGTCTTTTTTGTTGCATCCTTGTATTGATCTTCATTCGTCATGCAACACCCGTCAAGCGGCATGCTCGGTTAAACTCTCGGAGATAACTCCCCGGGTCTTCTCCTTCCGATCCACAGAACACCAGAATGTTGAACATCTTGCCCCAAAAGATGAGTAGCAACAAGGGAAATTTACTTGTTTCAAAACAACTTTCCTTTAATCATGCGGGACCTTGAGGTTAAAATAGAATAATTCTAAGTAAAACCTGCCCGCCGTCTCCACCAAAAGATGTGACACGAAGTTGGGGTTTGGACTTCGGTCACTTCTCAGAATCAAAAACACATTTGAATGAAACCTCACAGCCTCCTCGCCTCCCTTTCTCTCCCTAGGTTAAGATAAAGATATACACATCAAAGGTGAGATCATAATTCATGGAAGGAAAGATAAAAGGCTCTGGAGAAGTAAGAATTTCTGCCAGTCTTGCAGCTCCAAACAAGAGGGCGATTCTTTGTTGGAAGAAAATCTTCCGACTTAGGATTATGTGAACGGAAACATACGGGGAATATTGGTAAGGTTCATCCGTTCAAATTGGGCGATTTGGAAGGAACATGTTAAAGAAAATAAATATAGCAATCACTTACAAGAGGATAAGACACATGGGGTTTGTCTTTTGCTGAGAGATTAGGAGGAATTAATCATGATTAAGAAGAAATAATGGCCAAAAGTCTATAGAAACAGAGATACATAGAGAATTACAGTTTTAAATCCATATAGGCTGTGCAAGAGAAGATTATGTAGATACCTAGAGCTTGAAGAGAGCTTCGCGCCTATATAAAAACTTTCAAAATCGAGCAACCGAGCGAAAAGTTATGAGCATTTTACTACAAGACTATAAAACTGTCAAAATTCTATAAAAACAGAGATACACAGAGAATTGTAGTTCTAAATCTATATAGGCTGTGTAAGAGAGGATTAGATAGATGCGTAGAGCTTGAAGAGAGCTTCGCGCCCATATAAAAACTTTCAAAATCGGGCAACCGAGCGAAAAGTTATGAGCATTTTACTACAAGACTATAAAACTGCCAAAATTCTCCTAAAAATTAGCAAATTTGGGAGAAATTCTAATCATCAATGAAGTAAGGGATTAAGAAATTAGTTACATGAGTGGAAAGAGCATAGAAAGAGCTTCCTAGCCATATGATCAATTTTAGAAAACAATACCCGAGTGATGAGTAATTACCGGTTGAAATTTGGGTATTGGACCACAAAAACTGCACTTCTCTCTCTTTGCATGAAACCTCAATTTTCACATAGCCTCTTGCCTTTCATCTCCTTCATGATTCAAGCTAGAGGGTAAGGGTTAACATTGCTCAGCAGACAATTGTAAAGATTTACCTATGGTCCCCAAAGTCTGACCACATGCTCATTACCGCTAAAACCATTGGTACCTCCAAAGGAGGGCGGCAATAAGGCAAGGGCTACCTTGAGAAGTCATAGGCCTGCCAAGATAATAATTCCTTATCCCACTTATCATGAATCATCAAAGAGGTCCAAAATTGGGTTAAGCATGAGGAGCTATTGCTAAATGAGACATTCACATGTAAAGAGAGTGTTTGAATAAGGGTTTGAAAGATGAGAGAATGGCAATGACACAAAATGCTAAATTGAGGAGGCTCATTCCTTGATTTGAAAGGGAGAGGAGGGCTCCTTTTATAGATGGAGAATCACCCTCTCTTCCATTGTTACAAATTACAACATAAAAATCTTCAACCCTTTAGTGACATAAGGGTAGATGTCACCATCAATTGTCCTCGTAGGCTAAGTCTTCTGTTGATTATTAAATTGAAGACTTTTTGACTTTGAGAGTGTGATGAGATAATAGCCAAGCCTAAGTGGCATGTAGGTGGAGATCCCACTTACACATGGCGGAATTCTCCTCTTCCATGTAGGCATTTTAGAAGAATCTTTCCCAATTATGCACCTACACACACTCCTCCACATGTCTTCCACACTCTCTAACTTGTAGCCTTATGGTGAATACCATATTAATAATACAATAAAAATCCATGTGAGCATGAAGGCCCACTTTTATTTTCCACATCACTAGCCTATCTACCATACCAAAGTATTTATCAAGCATACTTGTGGCATTTACAATGTGTACACCGTAAATCAAGTAAAACCATTATATTTGGAGATAGAATGCTGTTATCGGGGTAGCCGCCAAGCCATCGCATCACCACGCCGTTATTCCATTGTGGGTGCCACAATCTTCTTGGACAAGCTTTCACCTTATTACCATTGAGAAACCATCAAAATATGCACAAAATTTACAATGAAAGATATCAATTTTTCACGTCACACTAGCAAAATCAATGTTTAGCTTTTAATATGCTCTATATTTAAAGCTTTACAGTAATGTTTGAAACTAAAGTTTGTGATGTATAATCAAAGAGCTAGCGCTTTTTCTAACTAGATCTCAATATTAAAACTCACTTTAAACCAAAAAATAGGAAAACTACTATATGCAACAAAAAAGGCAAGAGGAATATGTTAATAATATTGGTGGACCTCAACGGTGTTATATTATATTGGTCAAACATGGCATCTGACAAATCTACAAGTCTAAGAAGTGGACAATACTGTATTTTTAAAAAATAGTATGGAGTTTGTAGATACATTATTCTAAAATAGTATAGAGTTTGTAGATACATTATTCTAAAATCTTCACATGATAATCTAATTCAGTGTAACATTGCATAGAAACATTAAATCATGATGCCTGGTGCATTACAAGAGTATGGAGGAAGAAAATTTCTATTCTCCATGATTTTGTGGAGTGCAATGTTTAATGATTTTGAAAATAGACAGTCTAGACAAAAAGAGTCCTGTATTTAATGATTTTGAAAATAGATAGTCTAGATAAGAAGCTCTGATTTTATATTCACGTGATCACAAAACTTTTTTTGTTAATAACATGTGTTAACATGTTATTAACATGTTCACATGTTAACATGTTCTCAAAAAAGCCGGTGGCAAGCGAGCGACCTGGTAACCGGGAAAAATCCCGCCGGGCTTTTGCTATACCCGGCGGGCCCGCCGGGATAAAGCAAAACACAACGGGTCCCTGCGGGGTCGTCATATAGCCCGGCGGGGTACAATTTCCTATATATATGGGCCCGGGGGGCCCTTTGGGATTTCATTGCTGACAGCATACACAGGTAATGAAACTTGTGTGTGTGTGTGTGTGTATGTGGGTGTGTTCGTGCGGGCAGCCGCCCACCACTGTCGCAATGCGCGGCAGGATGTGGGTGGTCCGCCACACGAGGGATGTGTGTGTGGGTGAGTTCGTGCGGCAGCCGCCCATTGTCGCAATGCGCGGCAGGATTTGGGTGGCCCGCCACACGACTGGTGTGTGTGTAAGGCCATTCTTCGGAATGGTGCTTACCCTGGGGCACTTAGTCGGTAACGCGGCTAGTCTATGTCCTATGGTAAGTATGGCACGCCGTAGCGGTACTAGTCGGTAACGTGGCAAGCATAGTATCGTTATGGCGATGTCACCTTCCCTTCCCTTCCCTTTGTCAAATGCGGACATATGGTCGGTAACGCGGCCAGTGTATGTTCGTATCCTATTGGTATTCCCATAGAATCGGGCGGCATTTTATCGTTAACGCGGCAAGTTGGTGTCGTCCGCTAGTGCATAAAATGTTTTTTGCATATTGCGGCATTTGATCGTTAACGCGGTCGAAAAAGTGTCGTAAATTTACTTGCGTATTTCGGCATATGATCGTTAACGCGGTCGAATAAATGTCGTAAATTTGTTTGATTTGACTTGTATTGTTTTTATTGTGTTTGATCCATGCGATACTTGGTTGCTAACGCGGCATGAGTATTTCATGGATCAAAGTTTACATCATATTGTCTAAACGTTTTATTTTATAATATCGTGATTCGTAACTCGAAAAATATGAATCTCTCTCTTCTTACCCCCCTCTCTCTTTCATGATACACTTCACAACTCTTTCTCTATCTCTCTCATGATTCACTTCACAACACGATAGATGTGTAGATAATGATTTTTTTTTATTTCTCTTAAAATATACATAATTCTTAATAATTTCTTTTTTCTCCCTCTATTTACTTAAAAATTAAAACAATACATTATTTTCCTCTTTAGGAACTCACAAAAACATTAAAAATGTCATCTAATGTTTCTTCTCTCTATCTGTCACAACTCTCTCTTCCTCTCCTCTCTCTCTCTCTCTCTCATGATACACTTTACAATTCTCTCTCTCTCTCTCTCGCAATGATACACTTCACAACTCTCTCTCTCTCTCTCTCATGATACACTTCACATCTCTCTCTCTATCACGATAGGTATGTAGATGAGGAGTGCTTTAGGATTACAAAACATTATTTTTCTCTCTTTAGGAACTCACAAAACTATAAAAAATGTCATTTAATTTTTCCTCTCTCTATCTGTCACACCTCTCTCTCTTCCTCCCCCTCTCTCTCTCTCTCTCATTCGATAATGTATACACTTCGTAAGTAATAATGCGCTTGTTGCGGTTGTCTCACGTTCGATAATGTATTGCATGATGTTGAGTTCAGTAATATTGTTTGATATATTCTGTTTTTGTTTGATCATTGATAAGTAATGATACACTTGTTGCTGTTCTCTTACGTTTGATGATGTATTGGATGATGTTGAGTTCATTAAAATTATTTGATATTCCGTTTTTGTATGAACATTGACGATATTGATATACTTGTTGCTGTTCTCTCACGTTTGCTTGATGTTGATTTCAGTAATGTTTGATATTCTATTTTTTTGTGTTTAGTGATATTTGCTAGATTTACGAAGACGATCAACATGCTTTCCCCCGAAGAGCGTAAAATCGTTCTGCGAGCAATTCGCATTGAAGCGGTCATCACAGTGTCACAATGTACTGATGATGTCGTCAAAAAGATCAATGAGTCTGAGATACTCATGCGAGATCTAATAGACCAAATATGGGAAAATGCACAGCGTCGACTTCGAAGCGGAGGCAACGCTGAGTTGCTTGATAGATAGAAGATAGCAGATTTTAACCATCAACACATAACACGAACCATTTTGGGGAGCATGCGTGTAGCATGCAGTGATCTTAGAGATGCTGCCCCGCCTGAAGCCAATATGCAATGTCTACAGTTATGGGACGTTGTATGGAGCGAGCAAAGAGCCAAGAGCAAGTGCATGAAGGCGTTGGATGCAGAGTCCCTCCCCAAAAGAGTGCGCATTGCCCAGGACGTCGCTGCAACGTCCAGCCAGGCAGATGCAAGTGGTACAGGTGTCATTAATCGTACCATCTACAATTCTATGTGCACACATCTTATTGGCATCCCGCACGAGGCTCTGTTCGAAGGGCGAACAATAGGCTCCGGTGTTTTTGGAACAGTAAAAGAGTATACAATTAAAGGTATATCATTTTTACCGGAGCACAGCACTTTTTGCGGAAAGCACTACAAAGGAGAAGGCAGCGCGAAGTTCGAGAGCTTCCAGGCAGAGCAGGGTATGCAAGTGCTACATCCATCGATTGTCCGGTGCATTGCCTTTACAAAAGAGGCTCCTTGGATCACTATTTTTCCGTACTATAATGGCGGCGCTCTTGGTGATACTCTTCTCAAGGTTCCCTTCAGATTCAGTGAGTTCACTAGAGCAATTTTTCGTTTGGATCGAGGATGGAGACAACCCCCGCCTGATAATATCCCTTTAAGTCATCTAGAACTTTCGAAAATAAAACAAATAGTAATAAGCATGCCACATATTATGCATGCCCTGGTGGAAGGCCTAGCGCATATGGCAGGAATTGTACATACCGACCTACATCCATTCAATGTAGTGTTGGATTATACAAAAGAGCTAAAGCCACGCATAGGTATTATCGATTGGGGGTTGCTGCTGAGAGCGCCCAAAAAACGGGTGTCTCTCAATTTTGTATTTGAAGCAGACAAGAACCCTGAGAAGGTGGCACAGGCAGTCTCCTACGCAGACAGAGAGCGAAATAAAGGGCCGTGGATAGCCCCAAAGCTTTATGATCCATTTTTGGCAGATGCATACACTCCTGCATCTGATGTTTTTGCCTTGGGATATTTATTACAAACTTTATATGACTTTTGGCAGAAAGTGCAAGAGTTGTGTATGGATAATAGTTCCCATGACAAAGTTACCATGGATACTATTATTCATAGAGTCAAAAATTGGATGTTTCTGCCTAATCGCGATGAGCAAAAATCAATTTTGCAAGTAGTTGAATTTTTTAGATCACTAAATACTGACCCAACGAGGGCACAACGTCCTCTTGTAGAGCTATCGGTGTCATTCACCCCAACTTTGTAATGATACAGTATCAAGAGATTAAGTTTCAGGAATGGCATTTTGTTTCTCTCTTCAAAATTTGATGTGTCCAATGTTTCAAAATTTTGTTTCTCTCTTCATTGAGTCTTTGCAATATCTCTCTCCTCTTGTGGTGTTTAAGTTTATGTTTTCTCTTCAAAATTTGATGTTGTTTGAAGTGTTTTTGGAGTCAAGTGGATATTTCTCATCGAGTCTTTGAAATACATATCTCCTCTCGTGGTGTTTGACTTCAAGATTTTGAGAGTAATGGTCAATTTATCTTACGTTGATCTTTACAGTTCATTAAAATCCTAAAGTCATTTACGTTCATGCAGATATGGAGCAGGCGCAAGCAAACGAGTATCAGGAGTTAGCCAAGAAGACATACGAGCGAATGAAGGCCCTTGCACATGGCCTGACAGCCCGCGAAGCTACAAGAACAGCATGTAGGTTGTCGAAATGGACAAATCCAACTTATGCCCAATGGAAAGACATAAACAAACGCGTAACCACAGAGATGATAAAGGAAATATGGCCATGTCCAGATGGCGAGATTAAGAAGGGAAGATGGAAGATTTCACGTTGCACTCACAATGATATCAAAACTAATGCCGAGCGTATTTTCTTGGAGGTGTACGGTCGTCCTCTCCATAATGCCGACGCTCCACTCTATTTTGCTAAAATGCTATATGCTTAATTTATCCTAGAAACTCCAGTGGACTTCGCCTCCAGAGAGGCCACTGTCAACACCCACGACATACGTGAAGAGACAGTGACATTCACAAGAGAAGAACTTGCTCTCATGGTGGAGGGCGCTGGACTGGAGTTAAACCAGGTCAAAGAAAGCTTAGGGGCACAGCTAGCAGAGAAGGAGAAAGAAGCTGACCGATTAACTCAAGCGTCAACTCCTCCCCCGGCCAATAGAGGGATTCAAGAGCAGCTAACAAAGATCAGCCAAGATGTGCAGAGCATCTCTTCACGTATTGCTCCTGTGCGCCAAGGAAACCACATCTCTCATTTTTTGATACATCCTGATCTTGTGGGAGTTTCTGCTGAGGCTACAAGTTCCTCCACCCCCCAATGTCCTGTATGTTACAAAGTATTCGATGGGTGGAGCGGCCAGTATATACTACCATGTGGACACTACTACCACTTAATATGTTTAGTGAGACAAATGCAAAATACTTCCACATGTGCATTGTGCAATGTCCCAATAAATCAAGGTATTTATACAGTGTTCGGCATGGCTAGCGAATATAAACCACCAGGACCTTTAGATGCAACTCCTAGTGCAATTCGTAATTTATTTCAAGATGAGAGCTAAGAAAAACAAATCCTACTTTTGTATTGATAATTTCTCCAAATATGATCATTTGTACAAGTAATTTTTATTAAATTAATGAAGTGACTTCTTCCTCTATGTCAGTATCTTGCTCCAAAATTCTTTCACCGTTTCTCTCGTCTGCTAAATTAAGCTCATCTAAGTCAATGTCTAAATTGTCTTCTATCTCAAGGGTGGTGCACAACGTGCGTCCAACATCAAAGTTCTCGTCTACTACATCATCACAATTGTACATCCATCTGGGCATATCTTCTTCATACTCTTCGCTTTCAATGTCTCGCAAGATCTTTTCATTGCAGTACATGTAAACAAGTTTATCTGCTCGATCTGCAAGAAGTCGATTGGCGAATAGTACTATGAATATATTTATACATGCTCCAGTTTCTTTCTGAGTCTGAGTTTGAAGAGCACTGACTTAGAACCTTCATCGCAAGGTTGCGCAATAAAGCATAATGCTCACCACCATTCATCATCCACCACTTCCATGCAGGTTGCTCTTTAGCCATTTGTTGAACAAGGGAGTTCGAAAATAAACCCTCTTTCAACCGAAATGAGGTCATCTCCTTTATGCACTGTACACGATCATCATCATTATTATAGAAAGTGTTTACCACTCTATAAAAATCTTGCACCACCTCAACGTTGGACATCAAATCCATATTCCAATATTCAGGATCTAACATGTAAGCAGCACTGTGCAGTGGTGAATGCACTCCAATCCATCTAGCATGAAAGTACTTCAACAGAACTTTTCTTTGTCTACTGGAGAATGGTACACGCCATTGCTTTTCCACCACTGAATGCTCTAATTTCTCAGGACACTCCAAACTCCGCTGGACAGTCCACCATTGCATCCATGCTTTTTCGAGATTAGGCGCTCTTTGATCAAGACTTTGTACAGCATACATAACAGGCATCATTACATGGTATGCATCCATCACACTGTTCCACCAACTTCTTCTCGTAAGCGCTCCCTTCAAGACTTTGATTTTCTCTTTCACTTTTTCAAGTTGAGTGTTCTCCCAGTCATGAAATGCCATGCATGTAAATGTTTCACAAACTGCATCTTTATTTCTAAGAAGAGACTCAAAAGTGTAAAAGTGAGTGCAAAACCTAGTCTCCGCTGGAAGCTTTAACATAACTGACATGCGAGGTCGAAACATATCTAAAACTCTCTGTCTCTTGAGCATGAATTTCACAAGCTGGCGAGCAGTGTCGACGATTGAGGCAAACCATTTGGTATCATCAGATTTATACCAATCTTTTAATACAAGATTCAAACTATGAGTATTACAGCCTACCGGAAAAATATGTGGATATTGCTGTAGGATTCTGGATGCATTTTTACAATTTTTTGCATTGTCCATGACGACTTGGACTACATTTTTGGCACCCACTTCCTCTATCACAGAGCTAATGACTTGAGCAATGTAAGCCCCAGTTTTGATTGAACCAGCTGAATCCACGGCACGGATGAAAGTCTCACCTCTAGGTGAAATAACCATTACATTAATTAATGGTTTTCTTTGCACATTAGACCATCCATCACTTACTATACTACATCCAGAAAGCTCTATATTGCTAAGAATTATTCTTTGTACACGTTCTTTTACTTGCGCATAACATTTCTCTAATAGATCATTTCGCATAGCATGGTACGTAGGCGGTGAAAACCCTGGTCCAAACTCACCAATTTTCTTCCATGCTCTCTTCCAATGCTCACTGTCCACCATCATCATAGCACTCCCAGAAAAGTAAATCGCTTCAGCAAGGACGAGTTGTGTATCATCGAGTCGACCTTGACGTAGGCTTTCTTGCAATGAAGTTTGACGCATGGGTATATTTCCTACGTCAAAGTTTCGCTTGCAAGAAGATGCACTGGGTAGATTACTTTCTGGTTGCACATTGCCGTTCGGGGTACAAGTAGGCGATGTAGCGGGAGTTTGATGATTAGAACAACAGTGTTCTTGCTGCCTTGATACATTAACGGTAGGAGTGTCATGTTTTCTTGAATCTTTCTTTTGAATTTCTTCTCTTATGCGTTTGGCCACTATAGGTGCAGAGGGGTGGGTACATGTCTTTTTCTTCGGTCCGCCTAAAAAGTGTTCTCTTAGTCGAGGCGCCCAGTATATACATGACTAGCTTAACATATATAATCGTTTATCCAAGGTAAGATCTATCGAAGATATAAATGAAAGAGAGCACAATACTGAGAGAAAAGAATGCTATATTATTGAGAGTCTAATAGATGCAGTGATTACCGAGTATGTTGATTTTATCCAAGGGATAGGTAAGAAATGAAGAATCAAGTTAAGAGCTTATTATATCAAGTTAAGATTTTAGACAAGCGAGTCATCAAGTCGTTCTTTTTAAGGCTACTTGAAGAAATCTCAAGACAAAGATATATGGATATTTATAGTTTTCTTGAAAGTTAAAAGCATACGACTTCTCAAGTATTATATCAAGTATAATAGTTGAATAAGAAAAACTATTTCTCATGGTCTACTGATTGAGGATAAGATGTTTTTATCATTGAGGATGACAATTTCTTAACGAGGAGAGAATGTAACATACCTCCGAGTTTGACCAAGGTATGATTAAAGATAATCTTAAGTTTTGGATGCTACAGATTTCAGTAATGAATGCGAATAGGTTTTCAGCATCAAAAATTCTAAATTTTAAAATTAAGTAAAAATTTAGGATTTAGTTTTCAATTAGTTAGTATGCTCAAAGGAAGCCTTTAAGTGTGTACATGGACATGCAAATCGAAATTTGATATAAAAGAAAGTAAAACATTACCTATTTTTGAAGTGGACTTTCACATACGGCTGATTTTGGTGATTTCGCTTCGTTAAGGGTTATAGACTGCACATGTTCTGGTAATTTTAAGTACCGAGATGACTAGTTTCTGATAACTGTACATGAAGTTATACCTATTGCAAGTTGCAACCCTAACAATAGATATGAGAGGCTTGCCAAATATACAAACAACTTTTCCACAACTTCTGTAGAGTAGACATGGAATCCCAATCAATCAAGACATCAGCAAATATATCGGGAAACTACAAAATCACTCTTTTTAATATTTTCTCTAAATTCTTTTGAGATTAAATAAATAAATCGATAAGCATGTATATGAGAGAATCTAAGTTGAGATATTGCATGCTTAACCGTTGAATTTATTAAATATAAATGGTCGCCTTAGTCTAAAGACTCATACAATAAACACTTTTGGCGGAGATAAAGAATTAGAAAATAGAATATTTGACTAGTTTATGACTAGATTCTAGATAAAACCTTCATTAGGGGCTATTTTGCGAAGAGTTTATCTTCCCACGTGTTTAGAATCAGATGTTGAGGTAAACATGAAATTTTTAGAGGACAAGAAACTCTACAAGAGTGTATGAGACTCTAGAAAGCCAAATCCCTTTTGTTTTTGAGTTATTTAGGTGCAAAGTGGGGCACTTGGTTGATTTTGACAGTTTTAAGCTGAAAACAAAACTTTGGTCAATTTAAATGCTCTCAAAGAGACCTTAGAAGTCATTTTTAGAGAACCATCATTGAGATATGTTTTATAGATCATTAGAAGTCAAACTTTTTAGTTTTGACTTTTCTCTAATTTCAAATAGATTGAAAGATACTACTCTCCCAAAGAAACCAAGTGTCAGGCTTTTCCTTACAAATTGCTATGAAGATTGATTATCTTTTCTATATAGACCGGATGGACTAACGCATAAGCATAGTTAAGACTTAGCTATTGTGACTAAAGATGATCTCGTAGGTTAGAACATGATAATGATTATGTTAAAACAAAGATTCCCATGTGACTCAAAAGACTAAGAGACGTTAAGGACTGTTTGAATTAAAAGCTTGTTTTATACTTGAAGTTGATTTTGCTTGATTTGAATATGCTTTTCTGAAAGATTGTGGATTAGATATCAGTGTAAGATGATAAGCATAACTTGTGATTGCTTTGTTTTGAAATTAATGATTCATATATATGTGTATGAATGATTGATATGCATGTGTATGATGAGACTCAACATGAGTTTTTGAGATTTGGGCCGGCCGTCCTTAGATAGGAAACACCGGATAGAGAATGAGATTTATGACCTCTGGGAGCTATGTGGTAGAACCGAGAGAGGATGAGATTTTGAAAAAGGCATACCTGGGATAGCCGTGATGTCCAGTGTGGAGGTTGGGTGGATGGTTATGACTAACCCATTAGGAGTTTTTTGGACCCAAAGAGGGCCTCTTGGATTAACTTTTGATTAGGAATAGACCAATAGGAAGAGGGCTGGGTGCACATTTTTTATTTCTTTGACCCTAGGGGCCCTAGGATTTGGTTTGCTAATGGGGCCTAATTACTACCTCCTGGGCCCAAACTTAGAGGTCCCCCCACCTAGAATCGCGTAGATTAAAAACCCTAAAAATTGATATATATTTTTTTTCCAAAAGTGTGTTTTCCCTCTCAAACTTCCCCCCAACATACTCTAGGTTTGGAAACCTCATTTTGAACCTCTTTCTTCCTCTTCTAAGCTCTCCATTGCTGCAAAAAGTCCATACCTCTCAAGCTCTCCCTCCTTCTCAAGCTCCCTGTCCCTCTTTCTTCCTTTTCTAAGCTCTCCATTGCTGCAGAAACTCCATCCCTCTCAAGCTCTCTCTCCTTCTCAAGCTCCCTCCCTCTCAATTTCCCTCCCTCTAAATATCCCTCTCTCTCTCTCTCTCAATCTCCCTCCCTCTCCATTGTTGCTGAACTCTATCCCTCTTTAGTCTACTCTAGGTTCAAGAAGCCTATTCTTAAACTCTAACCCTCTTTTAAGCTTTCCATTGCTGCACTGAAAACCTTGAACTTTCTCTCCTCTCCACTCCTCTGTTGTAAAACAAGCTTTTCTTTTCCCTTCTTCTCTTTTCTTACCACCATGGCCTCTTCCAGTAATGTGAGAAGACCTAGGGAGAAGGTGGAAGAGCTTGTGCTGCATAACACAAGAGATGAGAATGGACAACAAGATTCAGGGTTGGGGCTTGGGTCTACATGCAGCCAAGCTCTACGGGACCACATCGAGTGCATCAACTGGGGAATATGCTACATCATTGGAAGGGGCGGCTACAAGGCTTCAAGCATACTAAGAAGGAAGGACTGGTTGCCATAGTGCAACATGTGTATACCCTTGGAGATCTGTACATTCAAGGCCCAACGACGAAGGTTTCCTTCAAATTGTCAGTGTAATATAAACACACTTTTAACAACATGCCAATATTGGTTTTTTTGTTTAAGATTTTCTTATGATTCTCCATTTTCTTATGTCTCTATCTGCAGATATTTTCCCCTATAATTATGTTGAGGAACAACCACTCCAAAGCCTTACTGGAGTTTTCTATGCTATGCATGCATCCAATTGGAGAGGCAATGTTTGTATCTCAAAGCCCAAGTGATCTTGTACAGAACAATATCTTTTTCTTTTCTCACTCATATTTTGTAGATAAAAAACCAAGTTTATTTGGCAAGCTAGAAGAGATTCCCAACCCCCCTCTTAACAATCCCGAATGGCCCAAATGTGGAAGGGTCAAGTTTCAAGTTGATGAGAAGAAAGGTATATCTAATTCCACTACATGTCTAGAATTAACCCTTACACTTTCTGGTTATTGTGCCACTTTCTATATTTTTACAGATTGGGAAGCGTAAGGAGGGGACAACCATGGTCTCAGAATCATGGCAAATGGGGGACCTTGAATTTTCAGCAGCAAGGTGCATAGCCCTACCAATACATAGTAGGCATGTGGAAGAGCTTGAAGATGAACTGGGTATATGGGAAAATAGCCTCTGTTCTGATGCAATTGAGGGGCATGAGTTTTAGGATTGAGGTGAAGGCAATGACGAGCTTTCAAGTCAACAAAGAGATGATCATCATGAAGTAAATGTCACAAGAGAGGCAGAAAATGAAGACATTATAACAATTTTAGATTAAATGACATGCTTGTAATTTTGTAGCAGGCTCTTTTTTAACCAATCTTTATTTAATTGAAATCTTAATATTTTTACAAACTGTGATTTTTTTTTCTTGTGGTCTAGTGTGAAAAGGCCAAACTTTAAATTTTAACTATAAATAGCCAAAGGTGCCTTCTTTCTTATTTTCACGCGATAGAAACCAAGCACGAGCTCACACTATCTCTTTGCATTCACATGGCTACCCACTTTGACAACTTTTGTGAGTTTCTCTCCACCACCCTGTGGGTGGGAAAGAGTGAGCTATTTGTCATGTTCGCTTGTGAAGTCAACTTTGAAAAGTCGCTCGCACTCACATCCCAACATTATGAGATGCAGATTGTATAATTGGAGCAATACTTGGCTCCCCACTCCATCTCCTTTCCCCATTTCCCCAATGATCGATGGGTGCCTGTTGAGCTGCTTAAGTACATTCAACAATATGCCCGCCCCTACATCCAGTGCCTTGAACGCTTCATCGACATCTGCATCCCCACAGGAGCTTACTGTACCTTCAATAAGCAGGAGGTGAAGAGGTTGGGAAGGGCGATTTAGGATCTAGGTTCCTCTCGTGGCTTGCCACTTTTACTTTCCTCATCAGCGATGAGGATTCGGATGAGGAGGTAGAGATGCCTGCATTGCAGTTGGCAGGGTATGGGATGACAAGGAAGTGAAGGCACTAGGTACGAGTGCTGGTGTGGAAGAGCAGCTTGCATCAGAGCATTTTCCAAAGGGTGCACAATCTGCAGCTGAGCAGCCCACTATAGTAGAAGATGCGGGGCCATCTTCCCCACACGAGGAGAGCAAGGTGCTGCCAGAGCTTGAGATCAATCTCTTGAGCACCATTGTGGTGGAAGATAAAGAATACTTATTTCTTCATGACCTTGAAAAGGCAGCTGGCTTGAGAATGGATGAATGCTTGGGCATTATATGTACACGATGTGAGGTGGACCTTGATACGTCCTTACCTTGGTCCTCACCTAGATAGTGTTATACTACCCCTTGGAGAATCTATCATCGCAAAGACAGTTGCTTTGGTCAAGGAAACTGTGGTTGAGACCATGGAGCAAGCCCTAGTTCCAAAGGAGGAATTCACAACCTTACAAGACAAGCTAGAGGCTGAAAAGGATACCCTTGCTGTTGGAGTGATGGAGGAGACCAAAGCACCTAAAAAGGATGAGGCTAAGTCCTCGATTGACCTCTCCGCCCCCACTAGCACTTTGGCAAAAGAAGACATTAAGCAAGAGGTAATAATCGACCTTTTACAACTTAGAAACATTTGTAATTATGTATAGGAAAATATTTTGATTTTTTCTTTGATTGCAGAGGGTGGTTGAAATTGACGCATTTGCTAAGAGAGACGACGGCACAGCAGAGACCATGCCAAGGTCCATGGACATGATGCTGCATTGGCGCACTATCTTGGCCAGCTTCCTGTGGTGGATGGCATCACCATTATCCACAGGGACTACACCCCTCAATCCACCTTCACTCTCTTCTTTTTGAAAGCCCTCTCTAAGGTGCTCTGTGTAGCCTGGCGGAGAGCACCAAATATATAGTTCTGATTAAAAAATCCTTTGTCTTCGATTTTTTGGTTCTGGTTTTCGTATAGGTATAGCCAAAAGCATAGGCATAGAGGATCCTAAAGAAATAGCCCAATCACTCCTTGAGCACACTCTGCAAAATAACAAGAGAAGGAAGCTCAATATTGTATAAAGCTTTTGTAAAGATGATGTATCACTTCTTATTATAAATACAATGCAGTTTTTGCACTTATTTTCATCAAGTATATCATTGTTTTTTCTATTTTGTACCATTAACTTTTTTGTAAATGCATCAGAAATGACCCTGGGAGCTTGGGGGAGCAATGCCAGAACAATGCGAATTTTGAGTGTGCACTACTGCTTAGAGCCCAAATTCGCATTGTTTTGGCACAGGTTCCCCATCCCTTCAGGAGCAATTCTGATGCATTGGATGACAAATAATGTATTTTCACACATGATTAAAGGTGTTTTTATCTTGTAAATTACTATTTTTCATAATCAATGTACTCAACTTCATTGTAAATGCATCAAAAATAATCCTGAAGTGGCTGGGGGAGCAGTGCCAGAATAGTGCAAATTTTGAGCTTGCACTACTGCTCTGCAGGGCCTAAATTTGCACTGTTTTGGCATAGCTTCCCCAGTCCTCCAGGAGCAATTCTGATGCATTGGATGAAAAACAATGTATTTTTACACACATGATTAAAGGTGTTTTTATCTTGTAAACTACTGTTTCTCACAATTAGTGTACTCAACTTCATTATAAATGCATCACAAATGATCCTGAGTGGCTAGGGAAGAAGTGCCAGAACAGTGCGAATTTTGAGCCTTCAGCGCCGCTACAGAGCCTAAGTTTGCACTGTTCTGGCATAGCTTCCCCAGTCCTCCAGAAGCAATTCTGATGCATTAGATGACAAACACTGTATTTTTACACATGATTAAAGGTGTTTTTATCTTGTAAACTACTGTTTCTCACAATTAGTGTACTAAACTTCATTATAAATGCATCAGAAATGATCGTGAGTGGCTAGGGGAGAGGTGCCAGAATAGTGCAAATTTTGAGCCTGCACCACCGCCGCCGCTGCAGAGTCTAAATTCGCATTGTTCTGGCATAGCTTCCGCAGTCCTCCAGGAGAAATTCTGATGCATTGGATGACAAACAATGTATTTTTACACATGATTAAAGGTGTTTTTATCTTGTAAACTACTGTTTCTCACAATTAGTGTACTCAACTCCATTAAAAATGCATCAAAAATGATCTTGAGTGTGGCTAGGGGGGGAGAAGTGTCAGAACAGTGCAAATTTTTAGCCTACATCGCCGTTGGAGAGGCCAAATTTGCACTGTTCTGGCATAGCTTCCTCAGTCCTCTAGGAGCATTTCTGATGTCTTGGGTGACAAACTGGCACATGATAGACACTCCATGTTAAACAAACATGATGACACTGAGACATTGTAAGAGAAACTTAAAATTTTGATTATCAGAAGGTTACAAATGAAAGCCAAATAGGCTTGTTACAAAGGGGGATTTGAAACAAAAGAGTTGCTTCAAAAAGAAGGTTAACATCTAAGATCTCTAGATCGTATCTCGCTCACCTCGAATACACCGAGCTAGTTGCATGTCCTTGGTAGAAGTGGTAATCCTCTTTGCATGTATTGCAAGGAGGTTGGTGTCTTCAAAAGCCCAACAAGGTAAGCCTCAGAGGCTTCTTGCAATGCTTCAAGGGCAATCCCCTGCACACGGAAGTCTGTTCTATATCATTGGAGAATCTCCTTCACTGTGCAAGCAAAAGGGGCTCTTCTTCAGCAACTAGTGTTCCTCCTCTGATAAAACTTGATTTTTTGTAGAGCCCTATGCCCTTGGCGCATCCTTTTCGTTGGAGCTCTCTATTTTGTGTTGGTGCGTTGGCGAGGTTGGGACTTCCTTGGCTTGGAGAGCTTGACCTTTCTACGCTTGCACACACTTGGAGGAACATCCTCTTGGTCTCTCTCATAGTCTAAATCCTCCTGCTGTGCTGGTACCTGTGTATCAAGTTCCTCCCAGGTAGGTAGGGGACCCTGTCCTTGTAGTAGGGTCTTGCCACCTATGGTGCTGCGCAATGTAGGAATGTTTTCACCAACCCTGTCGAACTGCTCATCATCGGCCTCTCTGTCTTGATCTCTAGGGTGGCTGCATTGTGGGGTCTTCTTCACGCGCTTGCTCCCACTAGAAAGGCCTGCATGTGTGTGCGTTGGTGTTGCTGTGGGAGGGGGGTTACTCTGGTGATCCCATTGGGCGTGTCCTAGAATCCAAGGGGTCACTCTCTTCCGTGGTGTTGCCAGTATATGGTCGTTGGGTGCCTTGCAGTGTGTTTTGTGAAGGCATGGTAAACAGGTGCGGTGTTCTTGGTGCGTGCCATATCCATGTACGACTATGCCTATTGTGCTAACGTGGTGATGTGCTCGTGTCCTTACGTGGGTGCCTACGTAGATCTTGAGCTCAAGCTCTCTAAAAAAGTGAAATGAAAATGAAGTGAGAGAAGGAACTATTAATAGTTTAAGGGAAAAAAAACCTAACGAAACTTATTTTCTTAGCCTTATTACATCTAGATTTGTGCTGGTACGTGCACAACCCAATGCCTCCCTTGTCTCCTCATTTGTGCACGCCAAGCACTATGCTTATGGGGAGCATTGGTCTGCAACCATTCAAGCCGAGCATGACTTTTTGCAGCCTTGCGTGCCTCTTGCACAAACTTTTATTGTTGGGCCTGCTCCCTAACCAATACCCTTTCAAAGGTTATGCAATAAAACCAAATGAACCTCTCTTGTAGATAGTTTGTACGTGTTCCTCCTGTAGAAGCTCCACCTACATGATGTCTTGTATTTTTGAAATAAACCCCTCTTGCCTTATAATGTGATTTCTCCATCCCTTGGATACTCCACATGTCGAGCGATCCATATTTGTTCATGAAATATGCACCATGTGCATAAACTATGTGCTGTACACATGAAATTTAATTAGAAAAATCCAGGTTAAAACACCAGTTTATGTTTTTATTGTACAACTTACTATATAGTGTGTTACTTTACTCTCTCCCCAAGCACCTAGCACACTTTTGGTGAATTCTATGATATGTTGTTGGAATGATGCTCGTTCTTGGGAAGTTGTGCTACTTTGATTCATAATGCGAACCATGTTATTGAGATTTATCCAAAGCTATTTGCACATATTTACAAGAACTGGCATTGGACAGTCTACATTTGTGGTGATTGAGGTCTCTCCAGAGTCCCCAAGTCTTCTTTGAATTCTCTATGTTTGCTGGCTTCTCCAAAAATCTCCTTGCCTTTGCTCCAGTCATGGAGACCTTTTGAGCAACCTCGTATGACATACCAGAGGCCTGCATATTTACTTCAATTTTCACGTTTCTGCCATGGCAGCCCAGAGAATTTAAAAGATCTCTAATTTACCAAGGGCTGTAACTTTCCTCTCTTGTGTAGGCATTGTGAATGCATAATCGATATGGCACTTAAGCAATCAATTGAAGATTCTCATGAATGCATGAATGTGCAAAAGTGAATATTCTTTAGTGAAAAATTAATGATGGGGCTCCAATTTGAATTCCTGTTTGGTTCTCCTAGCATATCAGGAGACATGACACCTTCCACCCATCTTGCATTTGGTTGTTTCTCATCTTCATCAGTTGACTCGGTTGAATCTACTGCATCCTCCTATTGCTTCTTCCCTTTCTTCGGACCTTTCGAGGCATCCTTCCCAACAGAACTAACCTTTTGCATACCTTTTTCATTTGTCTTTTTCTGCCTAGGAATATCAATCTGAGCATTACAGTATGGACAAGGCCATCTTGATGTCGCGCCTTGAGCACAACCCATCATGCATTTAATTGTCTTCAAATCTCCCGCAAGATGCCAATCCACCTTGAGCTTTCCTATGTTTTCTATATCTAAAAGTTAACCATCAATTTTCTTTTCGATTACATCTGTTATCCAGGGAGTCACATCCATGTCAATACCTCATGTGTCTCCTTCGGTACGTCGAATGCACCAAGCCACCAGACCTCTTTCTCCTCAGATTGCACACTAAAACTTGGTTTGGTAGTCTTTTCCCATGCACATATCATGGTGGCCTCATTCATGAGCGTAATGCTCATACGTTCCAGCTTCCGACCTTTCACAATTTGGCACTCATCTAGCTTGAGCACAAATGAAAGTGTGCTCCCCAAGACTACAAATAAACGGCAATTTATAATATTCAAAACAAAATAATCGTCTTCATTTTCTACTGAAAAACACGAATAGTAGCAATTGCAAGTTCTCACCTTCTGGGTGAAAGACCATAGAACTTCACCTAGAGCATGCATATTGATATTTGCATGCATACAGCTTAGGACATACATAATGTATACATAGAGCTTGCATACTCTACATACATAATCTATGCATACATGTAGAGCATAGAGCAAGGCTTTATGTATACATCATAAATAGAGAGCATACTCTTTATGCATGCATAGTGTATATATGCTATTTATGTATACATAGTATATGCATAGTCTTTATGCATGCTCAAAGTATCAAGCATAGAGTATGCAAAACAATACTCTCTATGCATGCTCAGAGTATCATGCATAGAGTATGCAAGAGAATAGAGCATGCATAATGTATTCTCTATACATGCATAGATCTTGCATACTTTATGCATGCATAGAGCATGTTTAGTCTTTATGCGTGCATAGAGAATAGAGCATAGAGCTTGCGTAATGCATGCATAGAGCATAATGCACACATAGAGCATAATGCAGGCATAGAGCTTGCATACTCTATACATGCATAGACCATAGAGCATGTATGTATAATGCATGTATAAAGCTTGCATACTCTATGCATGTATAGAGCATAAAGTATGTTTTATACATACCTAGAGAGCATAGTCTTTATGCATGCATAGAGTATGCATACTTTTTATGCATTTATATAGTTAAGAGCATACATAATGCATGCATAGAGCTTGCATACTCTTTATATGTTGGATGAGGGAGTAGATGCTCTGCACACACACAGAGACACACACGTACACATAGTGGAATCGAGCTTAGAGAGCGACAAGGATACCAAAAATGATAGCTAGAAGTACTCTTTGATATGTTAATGATATTAAATGAGTGGAATACAAGTGTACTAGGCAACCCTAGCCCTATCCCTAGCCCTAGGGCTGATATGGTTAACACACAAGAGTGTGTTCACAAGGGGAAAAATCCCTCCCAAGAGAGGGTAAAAAGTGCATGTGTGTATGGTTGTTTACACCAGAGCTTCCAAGGCTAACAAACCCCCCTGTGAAATGAATGGTGTGAACATGTATAGGGTGTAGTAGACTACCCTGGTAGAGGTAATAAATTCAAAACTTTGTGGAAAGCCTCAAACCTTTCCTTGGAAAGGGACTGGGTAAACGCATCTGCCACAATGGCCTGTGTAGGCACATAAGTCAAGGCAATCATTGCTACATGGAGACTCTTCCTGACATAATGAAATTCACCTCAACGTGTGTGTCCATGCATAAAAGATAGATTTCGCGCAATGTCATATGCACTCTAACTGCTGTCAGTGAAAATGGTGGTAGAAGACAGCCGTCTAATACCAAGAGCTGCCAATAGTAGAGACAGTGGAGCCATACACACACCATAAAAGATACGAATGCTACTCTGTACTCGGCTTCACAACCTGAAGTGGCTACTGTCGAAAACACTTACCAGTATTTGACACCTTAGTGTTATATCATCATGCCCAGTGTTCAGTGATAGTGTATATAGACAAGCACAAAGAAGACAATTACATTTGAACAATGCTTGCCAATGCCGACTACTAGAGTAATGCTGAAATCTGCTCAACTTTGACACTCCATACTAAACATAAGATGGGTAGTGCATAGAGAATCAGGCATTCGATAGTTTGCTAATAAGGGGCATCATCAAAAGCTGTATGAGAAAGGAGGATGCCCCCCTCAATTGGCATAAATTGGATACCCAAATAGTGGAGAAATCCCAATGTCTGTATAACAACAAATGCATGCTGAAATTCAATGATGAAAGCTAAATAGTCTCACGAGAAAATTTGCAACCAATTCGTTATTCAATAGGCCAACTTCCAATGCATGGCTATAACCCAATTATCATCCTATAATGCATCAAAAGGAGAAAGTGGCTCCTCATGTAATGTGGAAGCAATAAGGGCTCATGTATCAAGAAAATGAGATGCATGTCCAGAGGCAGCACATGTCCTACTGGTGTGAGCAGGAATGCACAATGGCTGTATTTTCTTCAATTAATGCATGACCCATGGCATTAGCGTAATATGAGAAAGTTGGGTTACTGAATGGACTAATTGTCGGTAGTTGCAGAAGGCTGATTCAGAGCCAAACAAGGCTAAGCTGAGAGTCAGCAATAAGCAGAAGATGTAAGCATTGTGAACAACATCAATGCAAAGGCTATCAAGAACCCACTGAATGCCCATACATCATCAAAGAAACCTTAGTCAATGGTGAAGCTGACAACGTGGAATCAAGAGATTGGATTGGGTTGATTTAGTAAACCCGGCCAAGAAAGCGCTGATATAACAATCTGTCAAGTGGGGGCAGCAAGGCATACATCCAGCCACACCATGAGAGTACAAGGAAACCTCTCATCAGTATGATAATAAACAAGAGATGTTTAATCCTGCACACATTGATATAAAGAATCCTTAAATTATGCATCTGAGGACAGTGTAACAGTCTCTGAAATTAGCAACTGCAAAGATGTGGCAACTTGAATAAGGAGCTCGAAAAAAAGGTAATGCATTTTAACAAGTAAACATTGTTGCAAACATGCATGTGTCTAAGAGATATCACAACTCACAGAGGTCAAATACATAGGTGACCATAGATATCACCAACAACAATACACAACATATGTCCCTCGTCAAATATGCAATAGCCATAGAGACAACTCAGGTGACAAGTGCTCTAAAGCATAATCAGCTGAGGATGGATCATCACCAGGATGAATGCTAGACATAGTAACATTATGCAACGAAGATATAGTGACTAAGGCATAATCATCATCAGCTAATTTAGCCTCTTGTTCTGCATCATATGAACCAACACCAACTCACAATCCTAAAAATGGAGATATATAGAGGTGGGTCAATCATCACCAAGTTGAGGGTTAGCCATGGTTCTATATTGGGATAGGGTGGGCTCGAGATGTTTCCTTAAGTTATATGTGCACCACCCTTCTTCTTCTCCTCCACCCAACCCACAACTAGCTCAATAGAGATGATTAAAACCACCACCCAATCCACAATTAGTTCAATAGACAATCATTAAAACCATTCACTTGCAAAAGTAGAAAAGTAAATACAAAAATTTGATTATTTGTACATGTTGTACCTGGATAGCCGAGATTTGGGGTCGATGGAGATGCTAATTTGGATGATGTTATTTCTCCCTTCTCCTTAAAAAAATAGACCTATAACTACTAGTCCATGGGCTCGTAGCGACGCAAAAGCGTCGCTTATGCGACGCTTCGAGCCCTCGCTACTACAGGTGTCACTATTGTTTGTCGCTTAAGCGATGACAATAGCGACTCCTGTCGCGATGCATATGCATCGCATACGCGACGTAATTTTCATAAGTTATTTAACATCGCTTAAGTGACGATTCCGACGATAAAGTCACTTAAGCGATGACGCGCAACGGAAAAAAACGGACAAATACACAATTTCTATACCGGTTGATTCATTTTTATTAAACATAATGTTATCTATATTTTTCTCATGATCTACCTACTATTGCTCTCTTTGTCACTTGCTATCTTGCAATTGTGATTGCACTCCGTGCTATCGTTGTTTTTGCGGAGATTGGTCAGACACCGGTGCATAAACGAACATGAATTCTGGTAAACAGCGCTATCTAGCTCTCTTTTATTGTTAATTTTTGAAATTGAAACTTTTCTAACTTTAACTATTTTCAAGCCTTACTTTATCTTTATAATACATATACATATACATACACATACACATATACAATGTGCATGCACATACATAGTACATACACACATAGTAGTACATATATATGTTTAATGTTATGCATACATAATGCAAGCATGCATGCATTATATATGTATGTATGTAAGACATTATGTATGTATGTATGTATATCACATGTATATATGTATCTACATTGTATGAATCCATGCATGTGTGTAGTATGTATATACATGCATCTATGTATGTATGTACATTGTATGTATGCACGCATGCATGCATGTATGTATGTATGTAAGCATTCCTGACGAATGGGACTGGGGAAGGGGATAGGGCCATCCCGAGGATGGTGGGACAAAGATTGACAGTTCCAAAAACTTTATTGAACTTCAACTATTTTCAAGCTTTACTTTATCTATATAATACATGTACATAAACATATACATATATAATACATATACATATACATATACATATACATACACATATACAATGTGCATGTACATACATAGTACATACACATATAATAGTACATACGTATGTTCTGCATACATAATGCATGCATGCATGCATTATATATGTATATATATATGCACGGATGTATGTCATATGTAGTACATATGTCATATTATATATATATCTATATAATACATATACATATACATATAAATATACATATACATACACATATACAATGTGCATGTGCATACATAGTACATACACACATAATAGTACATACATATATACATGCATACATGCATTGCATATGTATACATAATGTATGTACATACATAGTACATACACACATAGTAGTACATACATATGTTATGCATACATAATGCATGCATGCATGCATTGTATATGTATACATATATGTATGTATGTAAGACATTATGTATGTATGTATCTCATTCGGCATCTGCTCTCATCCGGTATCCCGTACTCTCTTATTTCCCTACGGAATTTGACTGGTTTTCCGTACGGCTTGCGGAAGGTTCCTGTCCCGCATTCTTCCGTACTGTATGCGGAAGGTTCCCCTCCCGCACTCTTCCGGATCTCCTCTGTACCTGTCTCTCTGCCTTCCAGAACTCCATTCCGGTCTGCATTCCGGTTCATATAGATATTCCGACTCCTTCTGGATCCACATTCCGGACCGTATTTTCCTTCATAATGAAGACTAGAAGCAAATGGTGGCGTACTTCTATTACGCCCAAGACATGTTAGTAATTGACTCAAAATATATTATTTTACTAAGAGGCAAAATATACACAACCAAAAATTAAGTCTTTATGCCAAAATTTTGTATATACATGTCTATATCAAAAAGGGTCCTTACAGTATGTATGTCATATGTATGTATGTATATACATGCATGTATGTATGCATGCACATTGTATGCATGCATGCATGCATGTATGTATGTATGTATGTATGTATGTATGTAAGCAATCCCGAGACGAACGAAAACGGGGATGGACAAAAAACGGTAATTAAAAAACTTTTTTAATAATAACTATTTTCAAGCTACTTGGTACACATGGTACTTGGTGCACTGTACTTGGTACATGGTAATTGGTACATGGTACTTGGTATATGATAATTGGTACATGGTCCATAGTAATTGGTACATGGTACATGATAATTGGTACATGGTCCATAGTAATTGGTACATGATAATTGGTACATGGTCCATAGTAATTAGTACATGATACATGATAATTGGTACATAGTCCATAGTAATTGGTACATGGTACTTGATAATTGGTACATGGTCCATAGTAATTGGTACATGGTACATGATACTTGGTACTTGATACTTGGTACATGGTACTTGGTATTAGATTCGGTGCTTGGTACTTGATTTAGTATCAAGCTCCATAATGAAACTTCGAACTCGCAAATTTATACATGATATATGGTATCAATTGGTCGGTCTAACTTTGGGGTACCTTAAGCAATAAACAATCTCTACGGAACAAAGAGAGTTTATGATCGGGTGTGAAAAACAGGTAACTTTTTTGGTTTTGAAAACTTTGAACTAAACAAATGAATCTCAAAATTTTTTTAATAATTTATGTTTTGGTGTAGGCTCGAATGTATACCAACATGTGGGCTTATGGACAACATCTTCGGATAAAATCTATTGGCGACTTACGTCTAACTCAGGATTCTTACGTTGTTGCCTCTTTTAAGCAATTATCACGTGCAAGTTCAAGAGACACAAATCTTATCAACAGTGAACTTGGTTACATGGGAACCATAGTCGGCATTTATGAAGTATCATATCGTATCTTCAAGCAGGTAAATGAGATCTCTCTTCATGCAACAATAACATGTAGATTTCTTAAAGCTATACATAATTCTAAAGTTTTGATTCGTGTATTTTGACAGGTGGTTTTGAAGGTGGATTGGTTGCGTGCCAGGTATAAAGGCAATAATGCCACAATGAAAAGAGAACCGTCCGGATTTTGGTCCGTCGACTCCTCGAAGTTATTGCGTGCATCAAAAGAGCCTTACATTCTGCCAACTCATGTTGAACAAGCATTCTTTTACAAGAATACAGATGCTCATCCATGGTGGCAAGTTGTGCATGTCCAACCTAGAGGTTGACACTTGTTTGATAGTGTTGACTCTGAGACAGCAGATCAGGATGATTTGATTACATCCTCGAATCTAGACACATCGACGTCAGAGAGGTGTAGAATTCTTCTATCCGTCAATCATGATGACATTGTAGGTGATGAGAACGACAATGATCCAGACTTTGACACTATAGACACCGAAGAGGAGGAAACAATGGATGTCGAGCCTACGGAGGAAATGAACGTGAACACAAATTTAACGATCGAGGAGTTTGAAGAAGTCAACAAGGATAATGAAGATGAAATTTTATTGACGGTTTATCTCAGAGATGATGCTGAGGACCATTAGTCTTACGTATCAACTCACGGATTAGCCTATGTTCGGTAGGATTTAATCTCAAAATCATTCATTGTGAAGTCTTTTTTTTTTTATAAACTTACTAACAAGGGTGGGTGGTGGGGAGTCTCATGGTGATAGCCTCATATGGCTAGTGTCGGGGTTCGATTCCCCTTAGACTCGTTTTTCTTGCTCTAGCTGTGTACAGGGTAATTTTAGCTCCAAGTTCAATGAAAGAAAGTTCGTATCGGGATTTGATTCCCCTCCTCTACCAAGGCTTCTATCTCGTGTTTCAGCCCCAGTATCAGCATCTCAACCTTCAGTACCCACATCAAGCAAGGTTCCCTGGATCGACTTGGCCTAGCAGTAGACCATCGTAGCCAACAATCTTCTAGCATTTCGTGGTGGCAGTAGTTCCAGCAGCACCCTCAGTGACTACCTGCAGTACCCTTAACCGCAACACACCCCATGCTGCCCATTGTTGGTATCAGAGCTCTCTAGTGGTAACTTTTTGGTCTCATAGGTCATTTTGTCCTTTTGAAGACGTAAATATAGCATTTCATTTTGTTTCATTTCTCTCTCTCTACTTACCGTGCATTGTCGCATCGATGACTCAGGAGTTTACACAATTGTTTCAGCAGCCACTTCCGACTCCATCCTGCCCCAAACTCCGTCTCCAATGTGTTGATGACATATTTCTTGTCATCCTCGAGTTGATCGCTGCATTGCAAAATAAAGTCAGTTAGTAATTCAAATAAAAAATTGTAATTCATATTCTTTATGTTAAATAATACTTACTGCCATGGTATAGGAACTCGCTGTAGATATGACATGCAAAGATCTCTCATCCATCGTCTGAAGGCGATGCCGGCTCCGACCTGAAGGATACCCCCGTCAGGTGTGATGTCGCATGTGACACCCAAAGTCCCAGTGCACGTGCGCATCGGCACTGGTGGGGGCACTGGTGGTGTGGTACTCTACCGTCGCTGATGCCTACGCGCAATACGAACATACGATATATTGAGATGTGAGTTTGTAAAAAATACTTGATATTTAATCCGTAATCGCCATAAAAGATATACCTGTGGGAGGAACGGCCACTACCCTATGAATCAGGTGTCACCTGAGTACTAGGAGGTACATCAGGAGTAAGCCGCTGACTCTCGTGACGTGATGTAACTGGGATAGGAGTCCTAAGCAAACAAAGAAATCAAAAAGATATATATATTAAGAACTCTATATGTAAAAAATGGATGACATTACCATTTTATCAATTAAGAAGCTTACTGATGCGGCATATTGAATCTTCCAAGAATCTCAATCGTGCCGTCTAAACCCGCATCATCCATCTCCACATAATCTGTCATGGCCTCTGACAGTGTATCTCCAAAAAGTCCAGTGCCTCGTAGCAAAGACTTGATGATTGCCAACTTTACTTTACGGTCGTGGTCACTCATCATCGTATCTATATATTTAAAACAACTATATGTCAAACTAGAGTTACATTGTTAGAGAAGACCACACGCAGGAGTCGCACAACCAGCAAGAGGACTTCATCGTTTTGATGGGGAGTGTGCTGCAGGAGAAACCGCATGCAGGAGAAAATATGGAGGAGAAATTGGCTGCCAGGAACCACACTCATGAGAGTGAACTACTCCGGAAGAGGACAAGATCGAACAAGAGGTCAAGGGAATACCTGGGCCGCCTCAATACGGGGCACACAGGGGGGCACAACCTGGGGACACAGAGGGAACTTCCCTGCAGAAAACAAATGCCCTCAGATAAAGGAGAACCGGGACGACCAGACAATGGAGTTCCCATGGACAGATTGTGGGTGTAGAATAGATCCTGGCTGGAAAGAAACTTGAAACCCGAGCCAGGAGATACATGATAACCTGCCCAGGAGACGACTCTCATGAAAGATGAGATACAAAACCTCCATCCTCCATTCCTTTGGTGGTTGCATCCTCACTGTCCGTATTTTTTCCTTATTTTTTTCATTTTTCTATGGCTTGGGAGGCAACCCTGAGGCTGGTGGTGAAACCGGGCTATGGACACATAACGTAGTAATTCTTTCAATTAAAGACCTGGACTTTATGACACACACACAAACAGAATCCTCACTCCCTCGCTCAACACCAGATTGGCCCCGAAGTCTGACGCCCCTTGCGGTATTTATTTATTGATTAAGAGATTGAAAATAGAAAGCGGGAGTGCAATTGGACACTCTACCTGTTCCTGCTGAAGTTTACAAGTTCTGGAAGAATTTTGCCAGCATAATAGCACTAAAACTGTCCCAAAACAACTCAGAATGAATCCCAACTGACTGAGTTCACTTCCACAGGTCTCAATCTACCCATTAGAGTCCAAAATAGTGAATTTCAGCTTGCTGTATTTTCTGTACAGACCTGTTTTCAACTCTGTACAACCACCACATGTCCTGGTAGACCCTAGAAAGGTCCCTCTGTAATCTGGAATCAACTGGGCCTTGGAACATCCCCTGAACAGTCCAAAAATAGCACTGATTTAGTGCTGAATTGGACACCTGCGTGGTGAGGTAACTACCCTCAGCTGTTCCTGCTTTGGAGCAGTAGTTAGCTACTCCTGTTTCCTGTCAAGGAGGCTCTTGCCTCAGCCAAAAAGCATATTTCCCACACAGCTATACATAATTCATGAGATAAGCCCACTAGAGGGGCATTACCATAGCTGAATATAGGTTAAGAGAGGCTATGGGGAGCAAGCTCAATCCTCAGTGCATAGAGAACAGGGAAGGGGAAGCTCCAATAGCTCTTAACCTGTAACAATCCACCTGAAAAACCACAAAAATGAGCCCGGGGGGAAGATAATCGAGCGCCCAACCTCCTGTACTTAGAAACTGGCCTAAAAGCTACCACATGTGGCAGTCAATGCAGCTCATATCCCATTCCAGCCTTCCGGTCTAAAAATCTCCCAATCTGCTAACATTTTGACATCAGTCCTTTGGTGATTATTGATTCTTGCAACATTCCGGAGAGATTGACGTGAAGAGATTTCAAATCTGATCACTGTCCAAAAATAGCAGTTTTCCTAAATTTTAGGGATGACATCATCTGCATTCCTTATGGTCTCCTGACCATCTTTGACCTCTATGGTCACTTCAAAATCTGCTTAGAAATCAAGATACAGTGACCTTTCAGGCGGCGGCCACTAACTGGTGTGAACCGTCGCTTCTAGCCACCAAATCCACTGGCCTATCCTTTCATCCAGTGACCGTCCTCTTCACTGGTAGTCACATTTCAGTGCATATCTTAGGCTTGGCCATCCATTGGTCCAATGTCCCACTGGGTGACCCAGTTGTTGACAATGCAATGGCCCTAGCTCTTCCAAGAGATCCGAGGGAAAGCAACAGCAGCCAAAGAAAGAAAAAGAAAAATATATTTATATAAAGAAATAAATAGGGAAAACAATTGCAGCAAAGTACACCACCTGGTGATGGAGGACCCAAAGTAGCTGGCCGACTGCTCAGACATCAGTCGTGGAGTGTCTCACTGCTAGCCGACTGGATGTATGCAGTCGTGGGCCTCATGTGCTACTGGCCGACTGCTGTTGCTACAGTTGTGGAGGGCCTTTTCAGCAAGCCGACTGCCCATCTGGGAGCATATAAATAGGCCCCCAGTCCCATACCACTCAGTGTATCATATCGGGATCTTCTTGTGTATATCAGAGCAGAGTTACATGCCTACATCTCTCTCTCTCTCTCTTGTGCTATTTTTCTGCATGCATTTTTTGCTCTTGTGTTCCCACATCTGGTCATCATCTCCGCTGCGTATTCTGACAACAACCTGGGGACACAGAGGAAACTTCCCTGTAGAAAACAAACGCCCACAGATAAAGGAGAATGGGGACGGCCAGACAATGGAGTTCTCATGGACGGGTCATGGGTGTAGAATAGATCTTGGCTGGAAAGGAACTCGAAACCCGAGCCAGGAGATACATGATAACCTACCAGGAGACGACCCTCATAAACAGATGAGATACAAAACCTCTGAAAACAAGAGGATGCAACCACCAGAGGAATGGAGGATGGAGAAGGATGCATGGAAGAGTTTGTTCGTGCATACAGTTTTGCATGAACATGTCTATGAAGCGGATAAAGAGAACAATGTGAAGGGTGCAAGGTGGTATGTTGAACCAGATGGGGATTGGGATGGAGAAAGAAAGCCAATTCAAAACGGCCTAACAGGGCAGCAACACCCTGCATGACAGGGAGATCATTGGACGGGATAAAGGATAAGTCTCGTAAACTAGTGATAATGGAGTACAGAGAGGCTAGATTCACCATAAATCGACATCAACATTCATATAGTGCTTTTGTGGAGTATTGGAGCATGCAAGTCATGCAATGGAACATGGGAATCATAGGTGAAGCAAGGGGAGCTTGTCACAGGCACCTAAACATCACACACAAGGATATGATACACAAGCCATCAATGACAAATAGGCGATCAAATTTTCAGGTATGTTACGCGGCATATAGCATTGAAACACACGAATATGCCACCCACAATGAAACCGGACGGGCGGTGAAACAAACACTCGCACATAAAACACTTCAACGCCATTGAGGACCTAGAAAAGGAAAACAAACAGGGGGAGCTAGAGTGCTCCTGCAAACAGTACACGGACACCGATTGGCCCCAAAATGCAGTGGCGCCCCTTGTGGTATTTCTTTAATTGATTAAAAGAGCTTTGATTACAATAAGTCTGGGAACTCAGCCGTCATCACAGTAGAACCCCTGAAGCCTGCAAAGAAATTGCATCATGGCTTCTTGTCCACTCGGCATCCACAAACAAGTCCAGCCATTGTTCACTTCGAAAGACTCTCTCACATTGAGTTCTGCATACAGAAGTCTTCTCCCATGATCAGGGCTGCCACAACCATCCATATCCTCTGACCCTATGAACAGCATCACACCCTGACACATCCAATGCTTCTGCATCACAACAGAGACTCCCAAACTGTCTCTCAAAAGAGAACTCGTATCACAGCATAGCATACCATACAGTCGACACACCTGTACCAGCCCTCTCTACCTTCCAAGGGTCCTATCCATCTCTGTCATGGATTCCCTGTCCAATCAGTAGCAAGGCTATGCCAAACATGTGTCCATTCCTATACCTTCTGCCTGCATGTGACCTATCTCCTAGAGAAACCCAAAAACATGTTTCCTCAAGAAACCTACGACCTGTTTCCACATGAAACCTTTAGGCCTGTTTTCCTTTGAGACTTCTGTCCTGTTTCCATACAGAACCATTCATGGCACCATTCAACAATAGTGCCAACAACAGCATACATCTAGTTACCTGTTCCCTCATGAAACATCTGGCAACATAGAGATGCCCATAACTGTAGGTCCCTCTGTTCCTTTCTAGCAGGAAGAAAAACAATCTGCTCCATGAGCACGCAGCCATGCGAGCTTGCATCACTCCCATGCCAAGAAACATAACCAGGTGACCTTATACTTGTAGCCAATAACCCATGTACATAGCTGAATTTGTAGCCAAACAAAGATAGCCCATAAACTCTCCTCGAACTGATCTCAAAACAGTCCCGAACCAAAGCAAAGAGAAGCTGAAAGTTCCATCAATTGAACGCCATCGACATGATGTCTATGTTCATTAAAAACCAGCCCCTGTCCGCCTTTATGTCCAGAGAAACCAACCCTCTGGCCACCTAGGAGAAGAGCATGCAACCCTGAGCGCCTGCAGTCCAGCCCTCCTGTGTACCAAGCAAGAGAGAGAGAAAAGAGCATGTGCCGCAGCTTCAGCCCTCCTTCTACTATTCAGCCCTCAACTTTTGCGCACACAGAAAAACACCCAAAAACAAGCCGTCAGCCCCTCCATAAGCATGTGTACCCCTTTAGTACTCAGCCCAACTAGTAGCAGGTAGGGGAGAACCCCCACGTGCAGTTCAGCTTCTGTGCGCCACCTGCAAACAGCCCGACAACCTGATATTCGACTCTCTGTTCTGTCCATGTGTAGTCCAGCCACATGCAATCCAAGCTGACAGTCGCCACAGAGAGAGAGAGAGGTTCAGTCGGCCTTGTATGTACTGCAGCGCTGCCTCTTTCCAGAGAGACATGCAATTTCATATTGGGTGTGTAAGTGGTTTGACTATCTTGAAGTTTACTTGAAGCACCAGCTAGGGGGCCTCGGAACTCTTTTCGCTGGTACCCAAGACAAAACATAAACAAATTCCTAAATAGATCCTATCACTACAGTGGTTGGGCGGTTGGCTAACCCATGGGATGGGGCTAGGCTAGACTGATGGATCCCTAAAATGAGACTCAATTCTGTTAAGTTACGATAGTTGAAGTAAATCCCGGATAACCCTTGTTCTATGGAAAAGAATCAACGGATGTGCCTCTTGATGAGGAAAAAAGCATTGGTCTCTATGATCCAAGTGCAAGTCTCTTCCTTGATCTGACCATGTGACTTCCTTACGGGCTTGATCGGATCAGTTTGGTTAGTTAAGACCTTGACTAGGTTAGAATAAAATATCCTGGAGAAATCACCTATGTCTACTGGGGGCGAGGGAAGTTTTTTCGAGTTCAGTTTTGGAAGAACCGAGGGATTAGTCTCTTGTCCGGATATCTGTGGTTGGGCGAGGCCCCGAGTGAGAGGCTCTGTCGTCCTACGCAAGAAGTGCTACTTCCACTGCTAGTACCCCAAAATTCATTGCGCGGAGAGGGCAGGGATCTTTCATATACTCTATGCATGCATAGGGCATTCAAGCCCTATGCATGCATAGAGAGTATGCATGCATGCTCTATGCATGTAGAATAGAGAATATGCATGCAACATAGGGTATGCAACACTACAACAGAATGAGGGTATAGCAACAAAAACAATAATTTTTTTATAACTATAAGTCTTGAAAAATGTGAGGGCTATTTTGTTGTTACTGACATTGCAAATGAGATCACTACTAAACATTTATTATACTAAAAAAATCATTGAGTAGAGTAGCGAAAAATAAATCTGTCAAAAAATGCTGGTGCGCAGACTGGTCACTCAGTCTACCCCATCTTTTTTTAAGAATACAGAAGAGATAGTAACATAGTAAAACTTGAAAACATAAAAGAAACAAGTGAATACAAAATGGTTTTTACTTTTTGGTAAATTGAAAGACTTATACACAAGGCTAATAATGGTAACACCTTTGGCCATATGGCCATATACAAAATAAAGCATAATGACAATATATGGAGTTAGGGGCTATATCGAGGTCCTCATCTCACACATTCTGATTATTATTGCGACTTGTAGCTTCACTCTCTTCTCTCACATTTCCATTACTTTATGCTTGCATGCATAAAACGGCTATAAGAATCTATTAATTAAGCCTTATGCATAAACAACTATTGAATAGCTATTAAGAATCTATTAAGCACCTATTTTCATGAGCCTCTATGCATAAAGGCTAAGCATGAGGCTCATGCATAATGCATAAGGCTTATGCATTAGACTCATGAGTTAATCTAATGCATGTGGCTTAGCCTAATGCATGAAGCTTAAGCTTATGTGGCTTAGGCTTATGCATTATATGCATGAGGCAAATGCATAGGTCTCATGCATGAGGCTTATTCTTAGGCTTAGATCAAACCAAAATAAAAATAAGTGAGTGCTTAAGCCCCAAAACATAAATAAATGCATGAGCCTCATGCATGAAGCTAAGCGTCATGCCATATAAAAATCATCAAAGTAAAAAAAAACATAAAATAAAAGAGAGAGAACTCTTACCTTATGAGACTTGTAAGTCTTCACTTGAAGATGTAGAGAATGAGATCCTAAAAAATCAAAGTAAGATTAAAAAAAGTGAGTACAACATTAAGAGAAGAAGGCTCTCTAATAGAAACTCTAATAGAGAGATTTTATGGAGAGCTTTCCATTAAGTTTTCTATTAGATATTTCATGCATAGAAGCTCTATATGCATAGAGCTACTATGTAAAAAGAGCTCCATGCATTGAAGCTCTTTACATACAAAATATACTAAAATCAAAGGCATACCAAAACCCTAAAAGTATAAGAGAAAGGCATGAGTTCTTACCTCAAGAGGCTTTTGAGTGTTGACTTAAAGATGTAGAAGAAGATCCTACAAAATCAAACGTCAAACGAAAATAAAATAAATTAGTAATTAAAATTTTAGTAATAGTCAAATAAAAAACCTAAAAAGTATACTATGCATTTTATTATGTAAGAAAGAAAGAGGGGAATAGGAGAAGTGGAAGAGGATAAGAGAAGAAGATCAAGAGGAGAAAAGAAAAATGAGTCTCCCTAACCCTAACACTAATAGAAATCTTATGGTTTATTTAACCCTAACCCTAGCTTCTAAATAAAAAGCTTTGATGGAGAGCTCTCCTCCATAAAAGCTCTATATTGGTATTTCTATGTAGAAGCTACGGTAAGGGTACCACATGAGTTCACAGGAGGGGTTTTTTAATTAGATACATTGTGAACAATTAACACGATTACATTAAAAGGAGGGGTTTTTTAATTCAACTTTAGAAAAAAAATCATTTAGTTCATAAGTAAAGAGGGGTTGTTTTATTGGGGGAAAATTTTTAGTTAAGGGGTTTTTTAATACCTCTTGAACGCACGTGATACCTAGGGTTTTCTAGTAGTGCACCCCCCGAGGGGTAAGGCTTCAAGAGAGGGGAAAGAAGGAAAACTCACAATAGACCTTAAAGCTTTTATGGAAAGCTTGAGAGCATAGAAGATAAATAAAAGAGGGGAAAAATGATCTAGAAGAGGGAAAAGAAAAGAAAAACTCATAATAGAACTTAGATGAAGCTTGAGACCATAGGAGAGGGAGATGAAGCTTTCATGGAAAGATTGAGAGCATAGAAGATAAAGAAAAGAGGGTAAGATGATAACTTAGAAGAGAGGAAAGAAGATAACTTAGAAGAGGGGAAGAATAGAGGAAAGAAGATAACTTAGAAGAAAGGAAAGAAGGGAAAGAAGATAAACAGAGGGCTAAGATGAGAAAAACTCATAATAGAGCTAACCCTCAACTTGTTGATGATTGACCCACCTCTATAATTCTCCATTACCTCTACTCATATTGGGCTCCCTAATTGATTGGAGTTAAACCCCGATCCTGATGTGCTATTTACCCATTCTAGTTCCCCTCCAATCTATTGTTTCTATTTTCTATAATGATACCCCATTTGTATCACCAAATTTTTTATGTGGTTTTCATATTCCTAAGCTTAATGGAGGGTTTATGCAAGTAATTCCTTGTGGCCCTACAGTAGTACCCCCTTTGATCCCCACACCTTATCCTCCATCTTTGTCACACATAGAGGCCACCATTCTTCATAATGGTTGTCTGCTTTTATTTACTCTTCTTTTGCATATGCCTTGAGAAGAAGGTATGAAGGCCACCATTTCCCTTAATGGTTGCTCATTGTTGGGCTCTAACTTCTTGCTTCTCTCCTAGTTTTCCATCATGTGTATAGTCTCACGGATTATTAGACATGGATAATTCAAAATAAAATGTACATTAGGGCTTAAAATAAAGCATACTTATACATAGAAAATCATAAATTTGATTCTTGATTTAAACCATCACCTGTATGTATTATTTAGTCCTCCTCTCCACTTACTTGCTTTGGCACTACACTTGGTGAGCATGTGTAGCAAAGTTAAAAATGGACTTAATTCAATTTGGGCCCAAGGCTAAGGGATTAAGGGTATGCAAAAGGGGCCAAGGGTTAAGACTAGGATTGGGCATGCCCTAGACACTTTTAAAACTAGTGTGAAAGGTGCAGCCATGTATATAAGTCACTTTTCTAATAAAAAAGGTGCAGCCATGTATATAAGTCACTTAAGCCTAATTGGACACTAATCACTTTTCTAATAAAAAATTATCATTTCTCTTTTTAATCCTAGGCTAATATCTCAAAGCTAGGCTAATCCATGCTAGCTAGGCTAATCTAGACGTAGCTTTCTTTCAATAGTATCAGAGCTTTGCTTTGATCTTGGCAAGATCTTGGTTTTGATCCTAGAAAGTTTGAGCACTTTTCTTGATATCATGCAAAGTTTCTTGATTTTTTCTCAAATCTTCTTGAAAAATATTGATTCAAGCATTGAAATATTTCAAGCCGGGATGCTAGGTACTATAGAAACTCTAATTTATGTAGCATTCATGGCCATAGGGATCTTGAAAACAAACCAAGCATCAAACGGGTGGACTTTGAGCCAAAATTGAGCAAACATTTGTCTATTTCTATCATTTTAACACCTTGGCATGGAGAAAATGGGTGTGGAGTCATTTTTCGCTAAACGCATGTGTAAGAAGTTCAAAAAACATGGTGAAGAAGCATGAAATTGGTCATCTACACCCTATGAGATTACTAAGGTTTTGATGGCTCCTTTCCAAGCATTGAGAATATGGAAAGCTGAAGAAAGGGGTGGGAGGCATAGGCAATGCAATTTGCATGAAAGGAGCAAAAAAAAAATGGCACCATCTCAAACCTAGCGTGCGTCTACTATGACGGCCGCCATCACTACAATACATTGGGAGCATAGTAGATTTTTTAGCAGCATTTCAGAAGAGGAAGTGTCGAGGCTTTTTCACTGCATATAGCAGTTCTTTTTTCGATGCTCAATTGCGTTTTTAGCTGCGAAAAACACCGCTACGCTATAAAAAAATAAAAAGCTGCTCAGCATGGCCTGGAAAAAGTAATCCGGCTTCTTTTGCAGTCGTGCGATTTTATCATTTGAATGTCCTAACGTTGATACCTTGGGTTTTTTTGTAGGTTCATATCTAATCTATCTCTTCTACCTCTCCTACCCTACCCTCCTCAAACTTAAGTAAGGTATGTCTTCTCTTTTTCTTTATCTCTAATGCAAACAAACTTTCCATTGAAAGCTTTCTTGTGTGTATTTTCCTTCTCTTTCCTCTCTTTTAAGTTTTTCTTTTCTTCTTTTTCCCTTCTCATTGAAGCTTAACCCTAACCCTAGCTTCTACATAGAAATCAAATAAAACTATCCCCCCAGCCCCACATTGCCTAGAAGGGCTAAACGCTCCATCAAAATGCATAGTGAAAGCAGTTGGTGGTGTCTCCAAATCTTCATATACTTCTTCCTTTGTTTCTGCTCCTTCTTCCTCTTCCTTCCTTGTAAGCAAATCTGCAAGAGAGGCCCTAGTGGTGTTTTTGGTAATAAAAGTGAAAGAGAATTCTTGAATTTCACAAATCCACTTTGCAAACTTCCCTTCTGCAGGATTGGGTTTGCGGACCAAGAATTGTAAAGAAGGTTGAGATGTGATGAAGAAAAAAGGGCGAGGTAACAAGTATAACCTAAACTTCTTTACTGCAAAAACAAGAGACAAACCACCTTTCTCCATTTCACCATACCTCTCCTCGGCATCAGTGAGTTGTCGGCTTGCATAATACACTGGTTGCATACGCCCTTGCTCTCCCTTTTGCAAGAGTATAGCACCCACTGAATGTGATGAGACACTTGGGTTCACATAAAAGTCCTTCCCCCACCTAGGAGGCTGCATAATTGGACTTTGACTCATGCATTCCTTGAGCAAACAAAAAGATTGAATTTGATCAGGCCTCCATTGGAAAGAAACATTCTTCTTTGTCAACAAATTCATAGGATACATCTTCTCAGAGAACATGTCAACAAAGCGTTGGTAATACTTTGTTTTACCCAAAATCCTCCTTACCTCCCTTACATTGGTGGTAGGTGGTGGGAGGGCCACAATTGCCTGCACCTTCTCAGGATCCATCTCTATGCCTTCTTTTGAGATAACATGTCCCAAGAGAACCACCTTCCTTCGTGCCAAGTGGTATTTTCTAGGATTAAGACACCCTTTTGCATCATCAATACTTTGCAAGGACAACCTCAACTTTTCCAAGGGATCCATGCGGCTTGAATAAATGCAAAAATCATCCAAAAATACCCTTATAAACTTTCCCAAGTAAGGTGCAAATACCTGACTCATGAAGCGCATCACCCTATAGGCATACACTCCCTAAGGGGTGATAAATAAGGTTTTCCTTTGATCTTCTTCACAAATCCGATTTGAAAGTATCCAGAGTATCCATCACACACTGAATACAACTCATGACCTGCAACTTGATCCAAAATCTTATCCTGAAAGGGTAGAGGATAATAATCCCTCTTTGTGCATGCATTTAGAGGGAGAAAGTCCACACACACATGCCATTTTCCACCCTTTTTGGGAGTGACTACAACTGGGGAAATCCACTCTAAATTCTCTACTGAAAAAATAAATCCAGCTTCAAGCAAATTAGCTACCTTATTCTTAAGCACCTCCACTCTTGCCCTACTCCCAAACGCCTTAGCCGCTGTACCACTGGCTTACTTTGGGGCTTAAGATCAATCTTATGCTCTACTAGGGTAACTTGGCGTACTTGTGAGTAGCTATTTGCAAAAAGGTTAGGAAATCCATCCAACATTTTAAAGTAATTCTCCCTTTTAGTACTTGCTATGGACTCATCAAGAAGAAGCTCATTCTGTTCGTAAAGACTAGTGAGGTCCACATCTCCTTTCTTGAACATGGTTGAAGAAGCTTCCCCTTCCAAGGCTCCATTGTCTTCAGCATCCCCTCGATCCCTTCCCAGGGAAAGACCAAATGCAACTCCCTCCACCTCCCCTTCTGAGATGGAATCCTCGGAGCTACCACTTGTCTTGCGGGGGCGACTCTTGATGTTGTAGTGGACCTTCTTATTCTCACCTTATAGAATAAGATCACCTATCTCCCACTTTTGAATTTCCTTCACTTGGCGAAGCCATGGCCTACCCAATATCAATGGGTAGACCCTAGCATCAGGCTTTGTAGGAATGACCTGAAAAGTTATAGGCACAGAAATACCACATACATCCACTCCCTAATTCGTGACAATTCCTAAGGTTTTCACCCTAGTATTACTAGCAAGTTTGATGCGATAGGGAGAGTTAGTAGAAGATAACTTTAAATCGGCATCTTTCATTGTTTTTTCACTCATGACATTGATTGACGCACCTCCATCAATGTATGCATTAGAAATTGTTTACCCCTCAATGATGACATCAATCACAGGCACATCATCTCTTACATTAATATCCACCTTTTGAGCCATAGGAGTCCCATTATCCCTCTTCTTCTTTTTCTTAGATTCCCTTGTGCTAGCCAGCTTACCCCATTCCTTTCTGAGCTTTGGAGAGAGTGCCAAAAGCTGCCCAAATGTGATTTGTGCCGTTTTCTCCCTAAGATCTATTAAGAGGTCATAACTAAGAGATCCTTGTCCAAGAGGAAAGTCAGATTGTCCAATTTTTCTCCTAGACGACTTCTTCTTCTTCTTGTTTTTCTCCTCTTCTTCAGATTTATCTTCTTGTTCTTCTTCTTCTTGGCTCCTAGTTTTACGACCCCTTTTTGCCATTAATGGCATCAATGTTTCCTCTTCTTCTTCTCAGCATGTTTCCTCTAAAAGTGCTAAATTTTTATCCTCAATTTTGGACACTCAGTGCGATAGTGCCCCTTCTCTTGACATTCATAGTATGTGACACTACTTCTATCCCTAGGTTTATCCTCAACTCGTGGAACCCTAGGTGGCTTTGCGTTGACTAAGTGCAACTTCAAATCAGCAAATTCTGCCATGAGTTGTGCAATGTTATGATCCAAGGATGGAGCTTGTACTTGAGATCTTCAGGCTATCTCTACTCTCGTGTGGTGGGGTCGGCACACTTGGAGAAGATTGGAATGTGGACTCAATATGCAGAGTGGCCTCCTTCTTCAAAAAGCAATATGAAGAGCCTCTTTAAAATTAGTGGGATTTTTGCTAAGAACTTTTCTATGCAAGGAGGGATCCAAAGCCATGATAAACTTGCTCATCTTAAGGTGCTCCATTGCTAAAGAACTCTTTGAATCTCCCATAGAAGGTGAAAAAGAAGAAGCAACAACATGTAAAGTAGCTTGTTGATATTTGATGAACAAGGCTTCATACCTCACTGAAAAGGAAGAAACTGACTCTCCTTCCTTTTGGAAAATCTGATCCAATTGCAATAGTAAAGCATTTAGTGACTCCACTGTCCCAAATCTCTCCTTCATTGCTTTGGTTAACCTTTCCCAATCATTCTTGGATTCCTCTGGCAAAGCCTCATGCCAAGCTAAGGCCACACCCCCCCTCCAAGAAATCTGGAAGTATTTTTGCCCTCTCCTTCATAGACCAACCTGTCAAGCGGCATGCTCGGTTAACTCTCGAAGATAACTCCCCGGGTCTTCTCTTTCCGATCCTTGAAACACCAGAATGTTGAACATCTTACACCAAAAGATGAGTAGCAACAAGGAAAATTTACTTATTTCAAAATAACTTTTCTTTAATCATACAAGACCTTGAGGTTAAAATAGAATAATTCTAAGTAAAACCTGCCCGCTGTCTCCACCAATAGATGTGACACAAAGTTGGGGTTTTGACTTCGGTCACTTCTTAGAATCAAAACACACTTGTATGAAACCTCACAGCCTCCTCACCTCCCTTTCTCTCCCTAGGTTAAGATAAAGATAAACACATCAAAGGTGAGATCATAATTCATGAAAGGAAAGATGAAAGGCTCAGGAGAAGCAAGAATTTCTGCTAGTCTCGCAACTCCAAACAAGAGGGCAATTCTTTGTTGGAAGAAAATCTTCCGACTCAGGATTATGTGAACGGAAACATACGGGGAGTGTTGGTAAGGTTCTTTGTTCGAATTGGGCAATTTGGACGGAACATATTAAAGTAAAAGAATATAGCAATCACTTACAAGAGAATAAGACACATGGGATTTGCCTTTTAATAAGAGATTAGGAGGAATTAATCATTATTAAGAAGAAATAATGGCCAAAAGTATATAAAAATAGAGATACATAGAGAATTGCAGTTTTAAATCCATATAGATTTTATAAAAGAGGATTACATAGGTGGGTAGATCTTGAAGAGAGCTTTGTGTCCATATCGAAACTTTCAAAAACGAGCAACCGAGCGAAAAGTTATGAGCATTTTACTACAAGACTATACAAAATTCACCTAAAAGTTAGCAACTTTGGGAGAAATTCTGATCATCAACGAAGTAAAGGATTAAGAAAGTAGTTACATGAGTGGAAAGAGCATATAAAGAGCTTCCTAGCCATATGATCAATTTTAGAAACCAATACTCGAGTGATGACGGTTGAAATTTGGGTATTAGACCACAAACACTGCACTTCCCTCTCTTTTCATGATTCAAGCTAGAGGGTAAGGGTTAACATTGCTTAGCGGACAATCGTAAAGATTTACCTATGGTCCCCAAAGTCTTTCCACATGCCCATTATATCGCTAAAACCATTGGTACCTCTAAAGGAGGGTGGCAATAAGGCAAGGGCTACTTTGAGAAGTCACAGGCCCACCAAGATAATAACTCCTTATCCACCTTATCATGAATCATCAAAGAGGTCCAAAATTGGGTTAAGCATGAGGAGCTAATGCTAAATGAGACATTCACATGTAAATAGAGTGTTTGAATAAGGGTTTGCAGATAAGAGAATGGCAATGACACAAAATGCTCAATTGAGGAGGCTTCATTCATTGATTTGAAAGGGAGAGGAGGGCTCCTTTTATAGGTGGAGAATCACCCTCTCTTCCATTGTTACAAATTACAACATAAAAATCTTCAACCCTTTAGTAACATAAGGGTAGATGTCACCATCAATTGTCCTCTTAGGCTAAGTCTTCTATTGATTATTAAATTGAAGACTTTTTGACTTTGAAAGTGTGATGAGATAATAGCCAAGTCTAAGTGGCATGTAGGTGGAGATCCCACTTACACATGGCGGAATTCTCCTCTTCCATGTAGGCATTCTAGAAGAATCTTTCCCAATTATACACCTACACACACTCCTCCACATGCCTTCCACACTCCCCAACTTGTAGCCTTATGGTGAATACTATATTAATAATACAATTAAAATCCATGTGAGCATGAAGGCCCACTTTTATTTTTCACATCACTAGCCTACCTACCATACCAAAGTATTTATCAAGCATACTTGTGGCATTTACAATGTGTGCACCCTAAATCAAGTAAAACCATTATATTTGAAGATAGAATCTTGTTATCAGGGTAGCCGCCAAGCCACCATATCACCATGCCGTTATTCCATTGTGGGCGCCGCAATCTTCTTGGACGATCTTCCACCTTATTACCATTGAGAAACCATCAAAATATGCACAAAATTGAAAATGAAAGATATCAATTTTTCATGTCACAGTATAAAGGATCAACCCGCTATGTTGGTGGCACACCCATATAGACTTGGCTATATTCCAGAATTGTCAAGTACTCCTTCCACTACTACGGAAGCATCATGAAGGTAACGACCCTTATTTCCAGCAGGTCAGCTAACTGGGGGTTTGCAAACTTTATGTGTTTTGCCACATTTTCCCATAATGTGCCCTCTCCAGCCAAAGGAATTAATTCTTTTAAATCAGGACATGGAGCTCGTAGAGGGTATGGCACATTGTGTTGTTTTGTTGGAGTGATCTCAGAGTAGCCTTCTGGCATGATTTGTCGAGTTGGCTCAAATGGAATGATCTTCAAGAGGACCTTGAACATTAACTTTGGCTTTAAAAGAGGGTTGCCAGCACGAATCAAACCCTTGTACTCTGCACCTGACAAAGATTCCAAAATGGTTTCATCAATGAATGCCTCAATATTATCCTATGGAATAGGATTTCGTAACTCTTGAGAGTGCCGTTGTGGAGACAGGTGAGGTGCCAGTATCTCCTCGTCTCGGCAGTGAGAGAGTTAGTGGGAAAATCTATCTGTGGAGGAATGAAGGTTGAGAAAATGCAGTCAGCTTGAGATGTAGTATGTTATTTATACTTGTTAGCACATTCCAAAAGCTTCTTTAACTAGCATAGAAAATAGAAGTTGAGAAAATGCAGTCAGCTTGAGATGTAGTATGTTATTTATACTTGTTAGCACATTTAACTAGCTTCTTTAAATAGAAGTTATGTGGGGTGATATTATAATAGCCTAAAATGTGTGATAAATCTTAATAGATGTGTGAAATGTCACATCAAGTTTTCTACCACTATTCTCAATGATGACAAGGAGTTAGGGAATTGAAATGTGAATCATAGGTCCTACTCGTGTAAAAGTAACGTTTTGAAATTTTTGTGTGCACCACTCGTGGGGCTTACTTTCTATATGTGAAAGGATGAAGCAACCAAAGGAAAAGAGCAGGCGCTCCAACTGAGCAAAGAACACCAAAGCGAGCAAAGAAAATTGAAGCAGCAGGCTCTCCAGCAGAGTAAAGAATGCCAAAGCAAGAGAAGAAATTTAAAACAGCAAGATCTCCAGCAGAGCAAAGAACAGCAAGATCTCCAGCAGAGCAAAGAACACACCAAAGCGAGCCCGAGCAGCCCCTCCAATCCAGGTGGAGTTAGACAAAGCAGAGCAGAAGATGTTGAAGAAAGACAAGTTGTCCTTAGGAAGTAGGTTTCTAACTCATAAAATAAACTTACTCTAGCCAAAAATCGTGACAGAATATAAGTGGCGTAACTACGAATCTCACTAAAATAGTCTTGACATAGCCAAGAATCTTGCTAAAACTGCCAAAGCTCACCCACCTAAGCTCACCACCTTTCCTGGGAAAAGGAAGAGGAAAAAATGCAAGGAAAGAAAGAAACTAATTTTGAGAGGAAAAGGATCCTCGCTAGTAGAATTCTATCCTCTAAGGCATGGCCCCTCTGGCCCACTCAATGCATTACTCCTCTCTTTTTCTTCTGATATTGAATATAATTTTTCTATCAAATGTGTTCTCTCAATGCATTAGTCCTCTCTCTTTCTTCTTCTCATTTATATAGTGTGATATTGATGTTTCTTGCATGTCATTTCTACATCAAGATGGAAGGCTGCAAAAGTTCATAAATTGAGTGAGGAGAAATTTGCCAAATCTCTCAAGCTATTAAAAGAACAAATGGAGACAACACAATCCAAGTTGGCTTCCTCGCTTGATGAAGACTCCGTCAAGGACCACACTTAGTGAGTAGCTAGCAACACAGGAGTCGATGTTGCAAGTTCTTGGAGGAGGATCAATAGATTTTGTGGACCTATCTATGATTGAGGTGAATTTATTAGTTTTTTTATTTTTTATATTGATTGTATGTGTGTTTATTTTGATTGACTTCCTTATGTGTGTTTATTTTGATTGACTTCCTTATGTGTGTTTTCTATATGGATATTGATTGACTACTGTAGGTTGATATGGAGCTTCAGGAGGATGATGTAATCAAGGAGCTAGAAATGTAGCATGCTGTGCTTGTAGAGATGCTTAGCAGAGTCGAAGCGGGCCAGCAAGTGTGCCTCTTCCCATCTCCACCTTTTGTGGTCTCCCACACCATAGACAACCTTACTGTAGCAGGAAAGTGTGTTGGGTGTGGGTAGGGTTTCAACGTCGACGAAACCTCGATGTTGGTGGTATTGTGCCATGTGTCAGGCTAAAATCTGAGAGGGTTTTTTGGTCAGTGTACATATGGTGCGTGTGGTGTGTGAATAAACTTTGCCCTGAATGCCCTGGGGCAAGTGTACAGGCCGAGTGGTTTTGTCGTGAGCTGGAATAAGTACGTGTTTTTCCGGAGCAGATGCTGGTGATCTAGGAGTTTTATGGCAACGGTATGGTGTGCAGAAGGATACTAAATGGAGGGCACCGACTGGAAATTGATGGGCTTGATAGTAATGATGTTGATGAAGACGGCGGGCAACTCTTGCATTTATTTGGAAATTATGGGCGCCGTATCTTCTGGAAAAAGTATAAGGGGAAGGAGAGTTTTTAAACATTAGTGGGTGGCCATTACTTGTGGCTTTGAGGCTTTTTGGAAAAAAAATAAAAAAATAATATAACATGGCCAATTTAAAAAAAACCACGTGAAGGCATGGTGGGCTGCCAACTCATCAATGTCTAGAAGGTGTGCATGGATGGCTGCTTCGAGAAGGTGATGAGGGTCGAAGTGAAGGGGCGCTGCAGAAAAAGAGACGCCAGTGAGAGGAAAAAGACCAGTGGGGTCGTCGCCTTGCTGAAACGGGGACGCCTGTGGAGAGGCGAGTGGCTGCCTTGTGTGTGTGAAGGCCGGCGTAGGTGTTGGTGCGTGAGGCGCTGCAGGTGGACGCCAAGGAAGCCGAGCTGCTGGCGACGGGTTCTGGAGTGGAGAGCAAAGTGGCTGGTACAATCGCAAGTGCAAGAGGAGTCGGGCGCAGCAGCAAGTTAAGAGAAGGCACCAGTCGTGTGCATGAGAAGGGAGCCGCCTGGGAGCAGCTGGCGAAGGGTGCTGGCAGGAGAGAGGGCAGCTGTTGGTATGTGGCTGGCGGGTATCATTGTTACAGAGAGGTGAGGAGAGAAGAGAAGGCCGCCTAGGAGCTGCAGAGGTGGCAAGGTGAACAGCTAAAGGGCTGGAGTACAGCCGGGTGAACAAGAGAAAGAGGCTGCAGGTCTCTTGGGTGATGGTCTAGTATGGGCTGGTGATTGAAGCAGCAGAGAGGGCTGCTGTTAGAAAAGGATTGAGTGATGTGGCTTGGGCTAGATATCTGAGGATGCTGCAGTGAGCAGTGGTTCGTGGTGAAGAGGTTTTGCAAGGCTCTGGTGGTTGGTGAAACTGCTGGTCTCGACATACAAAGAGTGGGAGCTGCTGAGTGAAGGTTAGCTGGTGTGGGCGCCTTCTGGTGAGAGTAGCTGGTCTTGTGTGGGCGATGATTGCAGGCAGGGAGCCTTGGGTTTTTGTGTGTGTTGAATGTAGAAGAAGTGCTGATGTGTGGGCTGGAGACAGTGGGGCTCGCCTACGACAATCAGGTAGCAGCTGGAGACAGAGAGTAGCCAGGCTACAGAGGAAGTGAAGAAGGGTTGCTGGTGTGGGCGCCCTCTGGAGATTACAGGTACCGAGAAACAGAGGCTTGGTCGTCAGACGCAAGGGTGTGATTCCCTTGGCAGTAAATCCTGGCCAGAGTCCTGGTCTTTGTATTTGCTGAGTTTGTACAGTGTGTATGGTGCTGTGTATCTTTTTACTGAATGATCAATTGTCTGTTCATTGTGATTCTGAGCTGTCTTATGGTGTGGGTGGGTGGCAAATGTTGAGAGAGTGTTCCAGCCGGTGGCTGGTGGTGCCCCGTTCGTGGTAGTGTTTCCAAGTTTGGGAGGTGGAAGAGCTATAGAGGCAGGTTCTTTCTTCTTTTTTTCACCTCACATCCTTCTGGTGCCCCCCCTGAGGATAACTCTGGCGTGGTTTGACTGAGGAGTTGCTCTGGCATTGCCTAGAAGGGCGTGTGTTCCACTGAGGAGAGCTCAGGGATTGTTACAGGTTTTCAGGATGTGGTCTTATCCAGAGTTTCATGGCAGGAAAGGTGAAGATGTGGTTGACTTCTTGGAGCAGATGGAGTTGGCATGCATTAGCAATCATGTCACGGAGGAAGAGCAGGTTTTGAGGCTAATAAAGATTTTCTTGAAGGGAGATGCTCGAAAAAGCTGGCTCAAGGATTTTGAAGCACAGGATGCTGGTGTTTTGACCTTAGACAGATTGAAAGAAGGTCTTTTGGAGCGTTTTCAGCAAGTGGAGGATCCTAGTGTGCTTTGGCAGGAGCTGAGCATCTTGAAGCAGGTACATGGGCAATCACTGGATGATTTTGTGAAGGTATTTATGTGTTTGTGGAGTAAGTGGTGTATGACATTAAAGCAGGAAGTTCCTCCAATGTTTCTGAAAAAGAGCTTCTTTATTGATGGTTTGCTACCCCATTTGAGGGTCAGGGTTGAGTTGAAGAATCCCAGGTCATTTGATGATGCTGTTAGGATTGCTAGGGAAAAGGAAGGCAAGGTTTTGAAGCAGATGGAGATGGGTATTTGTCCGTATGAAGGTGTTGTGTCTGCAAGGGATATGCAGGTAAATTTGGTTGAGGTGGGTAAGAGTCCTATGCAAAGTTTGATTGAACAGGAGCCTCAAAGGCCGATACAGGTACAAAGGGGTATGTTTTATATGCCTTTTGATTTTTTTCCAAAGTTTGAAAAGCATGTGCAGATGGATGAGAAGCAGGTGAAGGAGCAAAGTACAGATGAGAAGTTGCCAGTGGATTCTTCTTTGGATTTGGTCGTGGCTGTACAGGACAGTGATTTGGAAGGTCCTACTGAAGATCATTTGGATCTGGATGACATGCATGCACATGGAAGCAAAGAGGATGATGCCTCGAGATTGGCTGATGAGAAGAAGGAAAAGGAGCTGGATACAGGACGCTTTGAAGAAGAATTTTTGCAAGATTTTGTAAGGGAGGAGGATGGGGTAGAGACTTCTGATGAAGTGAAGATGGTTTGTGATGCGGATGTGGAGAGCGTGGAGGAAGATCCTATCATTATGGATTTTTTGGGACAGCTGGATGATGGTCTGGTACCTGCGATGGATGATGTGGATGTTTGTCCATTGGATGCATTATGTGCTGGGGAGTCTTTGGACGATGAAACCAGGGGGGTTGGCAGCACTCAAGAAGGTATGCATGTAGATTTGGCTGATGAAGAGCATTGTGAGGAGAGTAGTATGCCTGAGGATGATATTTGGGAAGTTGCTAGCCTTGATGAACAGGAGCAAGAGGTGGAGATGGATGCTGATATGGTTGAGGCTACCTTACATGTTGCTGAAATGCTGAAGGCAAAGTCCATGGATGACAAGGATTCCGAACCAGCTGAGCTGTATGGTTGTGAAGAGATGCCTGAACCAGTGGAGCTGGAAGTGCTGGTGGATACTGCTGTTGGAAAGGATCTGGATTTTAGTGTGCAGAAAGGTCAAGATGCTGGAAGCTGGCCTTCACAGGTGTTGATGGATTGGATGCTAGATGCTGGAATGCCACAGGTTTTGAAGACAGGGAGGTTGGTTGTGGGTGAAGAGCAAAGGCTTGAAGATGATGCTGTATGGTCAGAGTCGGTGAATGCTGATCAGATAGTGGACGTGAATGTTTTTGTGGCTATGATTGATGTTTGGTGTGCAGTGATACAGCCATGGTGTTTGAGGGATGCTGGGGAATGGGATGGTGAGTTGCTGTTCCCTTTTGATCCTGGTGGATGACTACTGGAATTGTCTAATGCTGCTGAGCATGAATGCTCTAGCAGATGGGGGGGTGGCAAAGTATGTCAGGCGTTTTTCTGAGTGGTCTTTTTGGTCAGTGTACATATAAATGCGTGGCATGTGTGAAGGCTTTGCCTGTGAATGCATTGGCAGAGTGATTTTGTGGATGGTTTTGTTTTGAGGCCGGTCTGGAACATGGTCAGCTTGAGTTGATATTCAGCACTCGGTCGTCTGAAAGTGTGTGGGCGTCCCAAAGAAAAAGTGGGCACTAGAAGCTGTGTTTGAAGATAGGAAGCATGGGTAATTTAGAGATTATGGGCCAAGGTTGTCTTGGGCATGAGTGTGAAAGGAACATGATGGTCATCTTCAAAATAAATAAATAAAATAAGAAAAACATAGCCAGCTTGGTATGCGTGGAGCTTGGAGTGACTGCCAACTCAAAGGTCTGGAACCTCCAGAAGCTGGCGAGTCGGCGGAGTCTGCTGGAGAGAAAAGGAAATCGCCGTGTTGTTTTTGAATGGGGGCTCGGGGGTGCAACTGCAGGTGTTGGAGAGGTGCGCAGATGGGGTGTGTAGCCGTTGTGCAGAGAAGTTGGGGCCCCCCTTGTGAAGAGCAGCGAAGGCAGTAGGTTTGCAGAGCGTGGTTGCTGTTGATTGAGCAGGCAAAGGCGATGTGAGAGCCGCCTTGGTTGGGCATGCAAGGCGAGCTGCTGGTGGGGCTGAGTAGTGGAGCGCAGCTGTTCGAATTGGCTGACGGGCTGCAGATACACAAAGCGGGGCATCCAGTGTGAAGAGAAGAGCCGACGTGTGGCTGGTGAGCGTGGAGGGCACGCGTAAGCAAAGAGCCTTGGGTTTTTTACGTGTGTGGGAGCTGGCGAAGCTGCAAGTTAAAGCTGGTGAGATGCAGCGTGTGCAGCCGGACTGGTGAAGAAGCCGACTGTGACCTGGTGAAGAAGCCTACCGTGAACTGGTGTAGAGGCCGCCTATGTGAGTAAGGCTGGCGCAGCTGGATGTAAGAGAAGAGAGACTAGCGAAAGCTGGGGAGTCGCCTAGGCGAAGCAAAGGCAAGAGGGCTGACAACTGTTGGCTGGCAACAGTGTATGAGTGAAAGAAGCTGCCTGGGTCGACTGGGCTTTCAGGTGTGTGTAGCCACGAGCTGGGGAGCTGCAAGGATTCGAGAGACGGAAGCTGGCAAAGTGTGAAGGCGCCAAAGAGATGCTGGCGCAGCTGGTGTTAAAGCGTGGGTTGGTGAAGTGAGAGTGCCGACACTGGCTGGCATGGTTGAAGCGCAAGAAGAGAAGCGCAGCTGTTTGTGAAGTGGCAGCTCTGCAGGCAAAAGCAGAGAGGGCCGCCTTGTATGAAGGTGGAGAGCTGGGTCAGACTTTGGAAAGAGAGCCGATGTTAGAAGTGAGGGCCATCGTGTAGTCGTGGGGGGGCCTCCCTTGTGGAGAGCGCAAACGTGAAGGCCACCTGGTGGGAGGCCTGCTCTGCAGGTAATCGCCCGGGCAGAGTGAAGAGAGGCTAGCAGAGGCACTGTGGTTCCAGAAGGAGTTGAGGCCTCGTTGATGAGGGTGATCGCCTCGTCATGGACAAAGGGGAGCAGATAAGCTGCAGGTGAAAGGCTGGCTGGTGTGGGCCGCCTAGGAGATAGGACAGTGTGGACAGAGTGGGTGCCGAGTGAAGCACAGAGGGGACAGTGTTGCTGCTTGGTGGTGGGCCGGTAGCAAGGCAGATAAGCTGCCTGGGTTTGTTGTGAAGCTGGCAGAGGATCAGCACAGAGAGTGAAAGAGATGACGGTCGAGCTGCTGCTGACGACACATGCAGAGTAGATGGGCTGCAGAGGACTCGAGGGCTAGCTGGTGTGGGCGCCTTCTGGAGTGAGAGTGGCCGGGTTCATTCTGGTGTGTACTGGTACAGCAGACAGGCAAGTTATGTGGTGACTGGGATGTGGTGTATCCTCGGCTGACAGGCCTGAGTGTTTTGTTTGTAAGTTGTGTAAGTAAGGCTTCTGTGTCGGGAGAAGCTTGTATGAAGTGTTGTAACTGGAAATATATTGCTGGGCGTTTGCTTTGTCTATGGTGCCCCTGTTTTTTGCTGTCTGTCTGGCGTGGGTTGGGTGGTGAAGTGTGAGAGAGGGTTCCAGCCGGTGGCTGGTGGTGCCCCCGTTCGTGTGTGTTATTCCAAGTTTGCGAGGTGGAAGGGTTGTAGAGGCAGGTTCTTTCTTCTTTTTTTCACCTCACACCATGCAAGCAAACATATCACTCAAATGTGCTTTGCATCATCATGCACTCTTAGGGATCGATGTATATTTCCCTATTGTACTATGGTGATTCCACGTAGTTCTCGTTTGAGTGTGGTTTGGAGAGCAGGTTAAGACCTTTGTTTCATTTTTACTTACCTATAATTTCTCACCAATATGCTAGTTAACACTCACATGTGTGCTAGTTGATAAGATCCAGTATGCTAGTTAACACTAACATGCTAGTCAACAGTCACCTATATTAGTTAACACTCAATGTTTTCTAGTTAGCAGTCACCTGTTCAATAGTATGCTAGTCAACAGTCACCTATATGCTAGTCTATAGTCCCCAGTATACTAGTTAACACTTACCAGTATGCTAGTTAATAGTGCCCAAGTATGCTTGTTAACAGTCACCTGTTAACAAGCATGATAGTTAACAATGCCCAATACGCTTGTTAATAGTCACCTTTTAACAATCATAATAGTTAACATTGCCTAATATGCTAGTTTATAGTCTCCACTGTGCTATTTTATAGTCCCCAATATGCTAGTTAACACTTATCAGTATGCTAGTTAACAATGACCACTATGCCCACTATGCTTGTTAACAGCCACCTGTTTTAACAAGCATAATAGTTAACAGTGCCCAGTATGCTAGTTAACACTCCCTAGTATGCTTGTTAACAGTTTCCAACATATTAGTTAACAATCACCTGTTCACTAGCATGCTAGCCAATAGCCACCCATGTTAGCTTTTAGCACTTAAATATGTTTAGTTAACAGTCACCTGTTCACTAGCATGCTAGTCAACAGATAGCTATGTTAGTTAGCACTCAAGTATATTTTGTTAACAATCACATGTTCACTAGTATGCTATTTAACATTACCAATCTGCTAGTTAACAGTCCCCAGTATGCAAGTTAATGTTAGCTCTCAGCTAAGCTGGTTAGCAATGACCAAACATGCTAGTTAGCACTTCTTACCTACGTTAGGTTTCAACAATGTTAGTTAGTAGTGACCAGATATGACAAATAGCACTATGTTTGCACTTTTCAACCATGTTAGTTATCAACTATGTTAGTAAGCAATGACCAAGTATGATAGTTAGGAATTCTCAACAATGTTAGTTAGCACTTCTCAAACATGTTAGTTCTCACATGTTTGTTGTGGCAATGACCAAGTATACTATGTAGCACTTGTGAACATTGCTAGGTCTCAACTATGCTAATTAGCTTTGACTAGGTCTGTTAGTTAGCACCCATACGCTAGTGCTGCATACTCCTTAGACTCATATGTTAGATATCAAATGCTTTCCAGTTTCTACTTATGTTTTCCAGTTCGTTTGTCTATTTTTGCAGCTCCGTTCACATGCAGCTCATCAAGACGAACAAATGCCCAAAATATGTTTTCATTTGGGAAAATGGAGAGAAGCGTAACAGCAGGTCATATCCACATGCATGATAAGGGTGGTGAAGACAACGGCTCTTCTATGGATTTGGCCAATTTGAAGAATGCTATCGATAGTGTCGGTGTTGACATACACCCTATTTACGACATGTCAAATTTGGAACAGAAAGGTGACATACAGGACCTGAATTATAGTGAGACACAAGAGTTAGAGAAGGTACATGATGAATCAGACCACCTACAAGAGGATGCACTACCATCTGCCCCATATGAAGAAATTGTTGATGTCCTGAAGGATTTGGAAAGTCAAGGGAATGATCCAAAGATTGTGAATGCAGGAGATAACTCTCCCTTGGACCACCTTCAAGGTCAGATTGCAAGGAAGAAGGGTCGCGCACATGGTGAGCCGAGCATCTCCTACAAATAAATGGAAGGTCACTACAGGTACAAAAAAATCCCATAAACTAAAATCACCTAAAAGTTGGCAACACTTGTGCATGCAAGAAACTGTGAGGTCACAAGGCTAGTTCTTTCTTTTGTCCATCCTAGTAGCTGCACACCTCATGGAGGTGGTGTATTTTGTAGTTCTCAATTATATTGGAACTATGTTTTGTAAACCGTTGATTTAATAAAAAATGACATTTTTTTATCCATGAGTTCCAATTTTGTGTATGAGTGCCTAAGTACTACAACTTTGTTTGCAAGATACTTTGTTCTAGTGATGTGGGTGTCCCCATGTTTATGTATGGCAATTGATTGGTCAGTAGGGGGTTTAATACATGTTCTTTGGGTGCCTTTTATCCATGAGCTTCAATTTTGTGTGTGAGTGCCTAAGTACTATAACTTTGTTTGCAAGGTACCACCATGTTTATGTACTGCAGTTGATTGGTCAGTAGGGGGTTTAAGCATGTTCTTTGGGTGCCTCAAGTTTTGTGTTTGGATACAAGTTTTCAAGCCTGCAATCAGTTTAGTGAGGTGTTTACACATCTAAACATACCCATCATAGTTGATGATGAACACTTAAAGCCATTGTTGTTCCCTGGGCCACAACCAGTAAAGAAAAGAAAACAAGTAGCCAGGCAAGTGGAAGAAATAGTAATTGATCGAGTGCTACCTACGGTAACATGTGAAGAGTTAGATTTGAACCAGAAACTAGCTTCAGATGAGAATGATCATAGAGCATTTGTAGAGCGGTTCTCTCTACCGTGCAATATAGTGCTCATAGAGCGGTTCTCTCTACCGTGCAATATAGTGCTCATAGAGTACTACCGATCAACAAATGTGTTAAGAAACACAATGTCAATCCGAGGACTCGATCCGATTAGTGCATGAAGGATTATCCCTTGAGGGAGACCTCACATACACGAACCACCACTTGATGATTCAACCATTCAACACCTCAATCAATCTCTCAATCCCTTAAACCCACTACACTAATCAAGAGAACAAGCAATGCATGGCAATCTCTTAATCCCATTGAAACATCGATTAAATCTTAGCTTTCCTTAATGCAACTTGATGATTCAACCATTCAACACCTCAATCAATCTCTCAATCCCTTAAACCCACTACACTAATCAAGAGAACAAGCAATGCATGGCAATCTCTTAATCCCATTGAAACATCGATTAAATCTTAGTTTTCGTTTTAATACCAGCAAATCCATAAGCATGCATCTACTAATCCACAAGCTTAAGCAAGCATAGAATGTAGCATTCACAAACCCACAAGCTCATAGAGAGAGTCTATCCATGAATAACTCATTGCCCAATGAAGTGGGTAAGAGCTTGCATCTGTTGAGATATCGAGCTCATCTAGTGAGGCGGTGGACACTGATGACCCGCCTGGGGGATAGGCCCCACACTTACACCACTGGCATAATTGGTGAGATCTTGGGTGATATGCGGCCAGTGGGATGACAGGCTGTGTGACAGCCATTCTAGAGACTGGCATAGTTATAGCGCCAGCTCATTTAGTCGGGTTCACACTATAGAGAACCCGTGTATGTATTTGGTTGAGTACCTTTCATATTATTGTGTACTCTTATTCTTGTATATGGTGTGTTGAGTGTTGAGTAGAGAAGAAGAAGATTTCAGCCTCTCACCTTGTGTGTTCTCTATTAGGGTTTTGTGAGTGTGTGTGTGTGCTTGCAAGAGCTCAAGCTCTCTTCCCCCTGCATCTTTTCATGGTATCAGAGCCTGGTTTGTGCTAAGGGCTGAGCTACAAGCAAGAGAACCACAGGAAGCAGTACGAGGGTAAGAGCTTCAACTACTCTTTCCTATTGTGTTGGTGACTACACCCTTGTCGGGAGCTCTACGAGAGGCACCGGCAAATGGTCTCTGATTGAGGAGCTTTCTTCGCGGGGGTAAAGCTATAGGGCAACTATACAATCCTTCGAACTACAATTTCCGGGCCGAAAACGCGTTTCGGGCGTGTCTGGACCTCCGTTTTTCAGAAAGCAGGCGATTTCGAGCACTGCGGGTAAGTCATCGATTCTCTGCAGAACTCCGTTTTAAGAATTGCAGGAAGATAGATTGACTGTGCAGACACTGTGGGTGCTGCAAAGAGGTCTACAGTTGCCATTGGGTGTATGTATGCACATTGAAGTCACTGTTGGTGACATTTGAGAGTACTACAGTACCGCTGTGCAGAAAATACAGCAGTTTGTGCAGAAAAACCAGAGTGCAGTTTCTGGTAAAATTGTGTGTTTAGCAAGATGTCAAATGATGGGATAACTCAGATTGTGGCTGAGAAGCTTGACAAGAATAACTTCCATGCTTGGAGGTTCAGGTTGACGAATTTCCTGATGGGAAAAGGCTATTGGGACTACATAGAAGGTGAGCATGAAGAGGCACCGGAGATACCGGCTGCTGCTGCAGATGTAAAAGAGTTTAAAGTCTGGAACCAAGGAGCCAGGAAGGTTATGTATTGGCTATCCATTAGTATACAGGACACCATGATTGGGCAAATTCAGGATGCCAAGTCCCCCAAGGAGGCATGGGACACCTTGGTAAAGCTTTATGAAACAAATACCAAGGCACGTAAGATACAGTTGAAGAATGAACTTCATACTGTGGAGAAAAAGAGCACGTCTGTGAATGACTATGCGTTGAAGATAAAGGGTATTGTGGAATCCCTTGCATCTATTGGTGTGTCAGTAGATGATGATGATAAGGTGGAGGTCTGTCTACGTGGTCTCGGGCCACAATACAAGGCGTTCAAGACATCTATTCAGACTCGGGAAAACATTCCCAACTTTACAGATTTGGTGTCTATGCTGATTATCGAAGAGAAGAACTTGGGTGAAGACCAACAGTCTTCACAAAGCAAAAACAGTTCAGAGCAACAGGCCTTCTACACAAGTTCAGGAAGAGGACGAGGTAGAGGAGGCCGTGGACGCGGTCAAGGAGGTGGCCGAACATGTAATCAGAATTATGGCCAGCAGCAGCAGCAACAACAGTCCCAGAATCAACAACAACAACAACAACACGAAGGTGGAAGAGGCAAATTCAGAGGCAGGGGGAGTCAAAGAGGCCGTGGAAATTGGCAAAGGCAATATAATGATGCACGTGAATGCTATTATTGTGGTAAGCCTGGACATGTGCAGTCAGAATGTTATAAGAAGTAGGCTGACATGCAAAATGGGAAAGTGCAGCAAAACAACTATGCATCTCAAGCAGAAATAATGAGGATAATGAAAGGTTGTTTGTTATGCAGCATGTCGTGAATGCCATGTCTGAAAATGTTGATGCAGCACAAAAAGATAATGTATGGTATGTGGATTCAGGCGCTTCGAACCACATGACTTCATGGGGAGTGGTTCAAGGAGATCAAAAACCCGGAAAGACCAGGTTTTGTGGAAACAGGGGATGACACTGCTCATCCAATTGCCCACGTTGGAGATGTGCCATTGTCTATGCATGATGGCAAAGTGAAGTATCTTGCAGATGTACTTCATGTACCGAACATAACAAAGAATTTGGTTTCAGTTGGCCAGATGATTGAGCAGGGTTTGCAGGTTCGGTTTAACCCTGATGGGTGTTATGTTGAAGATTTCAAAGACAAGTGCAGGTTGGTTGCAAAAGGCAACAGAGTGGGCAGAATGTTTACGTTTAATGTAGACATGCCTGAAATGAGTGCTGCGATGTTTGCAAATGGTTCAGGAATAGTTGCAGACACAGACATTTGGCATAAAAGAATTGGACATGTAAATGTGCAGAGATTAAAGTCTATGCAGACAAAAGGAATTGTGACAGGGCTGCCAAAATTTAAAGTGGAAGGTATGCAGAAAATATGTGAAGCATGCCAATTTGGGAAGCAAACAAAGCATGTGTTTCCACGTAACAGATATGTGAGCAGAAATGCACTAGATGTTGTGCATTCAGATGTATGGGGTTCTACGAAGACCATATCTATGGGAGGCTGCAGGTATTATGTGACTTTCATTGATGACCACACAAGGAAAGTGTGGGTATATTTCATGAAGGAGAAGAGTGAGGTGTTCACTCACTTTCAGAATTTCAGAGTTTTAGTTGAAAAGCAAACAGGGAAATATGTCAAGTGCCTAAGGTCAGATGGAGGGGGAGAGTACTTCTCCAATGAGTTCTCTGAATTTTTGAAGAAGAATGGTATTCGGAGATAGTTTACATGCAGATACACTCCACAACAAAATGGAGTTGCTGAGCGGAAAAACAGGCACATTGCTGAGATTGCGTGAGCATTGATGGAAGAGAAGAATATGCCGCATTGCTATTGGGCGGAGGCTGTTTCTACAGCAGTATACATCATGAACAGGACTCCAACTGCAGCCATACATGATGTAACTCCAGAGGAGAGGTTTACTGGCAGAAAACCAGATTTGTCTCATCTGAAAGTCTTTGGATGCATTGCATATGTGCATGTGCCAGATGAGCTGAGAACTAAGCTCGATCCGAAAGCTAAAAAATGTGTGTTTATTGGATATTCCCTTGAGCAAAAGGGATACAGGTGTTATAGCCCTGCTACACGTGAGTTGAGGGTAAGCAGGGATGTTGTCTTTGATGAGATGAGCAGCTGGTATGCTGCTGAAAAAGAAGCTATTGGGGCTGATGTGAGTGGAAGTGTGGTTGCACAGAATGCAGGTTAGCAATCACAGTCTTTGAGTGGACCAGGAGAGTCCTCATCTAGTGGGTCTATTGATAGACCATGGAGTGGCAGCCTGCGTCATAATACCAGCCCTGCAAATGTGATTACTACATCACGTAAAGGAAAAGAGAAAGTGGTTGAGCCCCTTCGTATGCCTGACATTTCTGCAGGGCATTCTCATGTTGATGGAGAGTCTAGTGGCTCAGATATGAGCCTTGATGAGGAGCTTGGGATCCCAGCTATGAGAACACCTGGTGTAAAGAAGGCTATGGAAGCCATGAATGAGAAGCTCTGAAGATCTGGGAGAGTGAGAAATCCTGTGCAGAGATTTACCTATGATGGTTATGTGGCACATCACTATGCATATATGGCAAAGGTTGTGCAGTTTGTTGAGCCCACATGCATTGATGAGGCTATTGGAAATGTGTGTTGGGAGAAAGCTATGGATGAGGAGATGGATGCACTATATGGAAATGAAACTTGGGATTTGGTGCAATTGCCTGAAGGCAAGAAAGCCATTGGATGCAAGTGGGTGTACAAAGTTAAACATAACAGTGATAGAAGCATAAATAGGTACAAGGCTAGATTGGTAGCCAAAGGATATGCACAGACATATGGGATTGATTATGAGGAAACTTTCAGCCCAGTTGCCAAGATGGCAACGGTGAGAGTTGTGATAGCAGTGGCTGCGTCAAAGCAATGGTCTTTACATCAGATGGATGTAAAGAATGCATTCTTGCATGGGGATTTGCAAGAAGAGGTGTATATGTTGCAGCCACCTGGTTATGTGTAAGATTCCTCCCCAGCCTTCGAGGTATATAGGAGTAAGAATCTCCCTTTCGGATCTTATAATTATTCCCTCTCTAAAATAAAAGAAAGTTTCTGTTTAAAAAAGGAATACCCTTTTCCTAAAATACTTCTCAGGAGTCACGCCTATTTTAAGGATTTAGAACAATGAGTTTAGAAGTGAGAATCGGTGTTTTGGATACCAAGGTTTTGGTTTTCATTCGAGTATGGCCCAAAAGGAAGTTCTTTATCTCTTGGGGAGTATAAGAAGTTATCCCCCAGATATTGTGATCATTATATCTGAATTCAATGAAAGTAGGTGACTTAGCCTACAAGTTTCTTTTATCTCCTCATCTCAAAATTCTTGATGCCTTCTATAGAAAAATGTGTCAAACACAAATCATGGAAAGACGGTAAAACTTCAGTGGCAAGTTACCGTTGGCTTCTAGGTTACGCTAACTCCTTCCTTTATATAAGTCGTAACTTTTACTTGTCGCTCACAGTAATCTTACTCCCATCAATCTCCTTTCTTTCTTAATCTCCTTCATGGCTTGGCAACAGGAATTAGTTTTATCCCTGATGATTTCTCACCTTCAAGACGCAAGAGAGTCTGTGAAGAAAGACTTTATAGAACAGTATGAGCGCTCACTTTTTCCTCACCTAGGAACTTCTGTAGCGCAGACCAAATGGCGGACCTATCAAAACATAACTAGGGTAACACCCTGGGGTCAGCAGCACTTTCGTAACAATGTCCGCTTGGCCATGGTTATTGAAGCTTTGGGTTTGGGTCCTCGATACTACTGCGTCATGAGATCAAGGCATCTTGGGTTTTCTGAGCGGGTCTTCTTACTGGCGTGTTTTCTTCCTCATGAGAAGATATGCCTTTATCCCGTTTTTGGCTTGCCTCTCAGAGGTCCTTTTGTTAGATCACCTCATACCACTGAGATAGGTGCGGCAATAACCAGCAGAATCATTCCCATAGATGAGTTACCCTATACTTGTGCAGCTTGTGAGGACTGCTTTTGTGACCATATGATGGACGGGCTTGTGGAAGTGTAAAGAGTTTCTCTATCTTTACTGTATAAGTTCCGAGAATGAATAAAGTTTAAATCTTGTTCTTATTTTGAATCTTGCTCTCTTTAAGACTTTTCTTGGTGGTTAATCGTGATTAAAATTTTTCTCTAAGTCTCATATTCGTGCATCTTGCAAAATTATTCCAAGTTGCGAGATGAGGACATCTCGCGTTTTTTAAGTGGGGTAGAATGTAAGATTCCTCCCCCAACCCCTTTTTGATGTCTAGTATATTCCCCTGTAATCAATTCCTTTTCTGAAATATAAGAGATCTTGTTTGTGGCTGTTTTAACCTAGAGAGAGAAAATATTCTAGAGAGAGAATATTCAGATTTTGAATATTTTTGGATAGAAAAATATTCAAAATCTAAATATTCTCTCTCTAGAATATTTTCTCTCTCTAGGTTAAAACAGCCACAAACAAGATCTCTTATATTTCAGAAAAGGAATTGATTACAGGGGAATATACTAGACATCAAAAAGGGGTTGGGGGAGGAATCTTACATTCTACCCCACTTAAAAAACGCGAGATGTCCTCATCTCGCAACTTGGAATAATTTTGCAAGATGCACGAATATGAGACTCAGAGAAAAATTTTAATCACGATTAACCACCAAGAAAAGTCTTAAAGAGAGCAAGATTCAAAATAAGAACAAGATTTAAACTTTATTCATTCTCGGAACTTATACAGTAAAGATAGAGAAACTCTTTACACTTCCATAAGCCCGTCCATCATATGGTCACAAAAGCAGTCCTCACAAGCTGCACAAGTATAGGGTAACTCATCTATGGGAATGATTCTGCTGGTTATTGCCGCACCTATCTCAGTGGTATGAGGTGATCTAACAAAAGGACCTCTGAGAGGCAAGCCAAAAACTGGATAAAGGCATATCTTCTCATGAGGAAGAAAACACGCCAGTAAGAAGACCCGCTTAGAAAACCCAAGATGCCTTGATCTCATGACGCAGTAGTATCGAGGACCCAAACCCAAAGCTTCAATAACCATGGCCAAGCGGACATTGTTACGAAAGTGCTGCTGACCCCAGGGTGTTACCCTAGTTATGTTTTGATAGGTCCGCCATTTGGTCTGCGCTACAGAAGTTCCTAGGTGAGGAAAAAGTGAGCGCTCATACTGTTCTATAAAGTCTTTCTTCACAGACTCTCTTGCGTCTTGAAGGTGAGAAATCATCAGGGATAAAACTAATTCCTGTTGCCAAGCCATGAAGGAGATTAAGAAAGAAAGGAGATTGATGGGAGTAAGATTACTGTGAGCGACAAGTAAAAGTTACGACTTATATAAAGGAAGGAGTTAGCATAACCTAGAAGCCAACGGTAACTTGCCACTGAAGTTTTACCGTCTTTCCATGATTTGTGTTTGACACATTTTTCTATAGAAGGCATCAAGAATTTTGAGATGAGGAGATAAAAGAAACTTGTAGGCTAAGTCACCTACTTTCATTGAATTCAGATATAATGATCACAATATCTGGGGGATAACTTCTTATACTCCCCAAGAGATAAAGAACTTCCTTTTGGGCCATACTCGAATGAAAACCAAAACCTTGGTATCCAAAACACCGATTCTCACTTCTAAACTCATTGTTCTAAATCCTTAAAATAGGCGTGACTCCTGAGAAGTATTTTAGGAAAAGGGTATTCCTTTTTTAAACAGAAACTTTCTTTTATTTTAGAGAGGGAATAATTATAAGATCCGAAAGGGAGATTCTTACTCCTATATACCTCGAAGGCTGGGGAGGAATCTTACATCCTACCCCACTTAAAAAGTGCGAGATGTCCTCATCTCGCAAGGTAGAGGACAGCTCTTATTCTTAAGATCCAATTTTATTCTGGGGTTCCTTATATTCTGGGTGGTCAACCCAACAGAACACTGGGATAAATATCCCTTATATAGAACTCATCATTAAATAATAATTCATTCAGATTATATCATTCATATCTTTAACATGATACTAGTCCATTAGACCGAAAAGTTTCCTTCGGAACATTCCTCCACACGGAAATTTCAGTCAAGCAAGTTCTCAATTTGACATCCCTTAACTTGATCTACCGGTCAAGTATTAACAGTAGCAATCTGACCGCACAACCCACTAATCTCATAGTGATTTGTTGAATTCGTTATCATCATTCTAGTTATGAATATCATCACAGGGACTCGTCCCATTCCCCCTCATTGAGGTTTTATTATATTTCAACTAATTTTTAAAAATCAACATTTTTTTTTCAATCAGCATTTTCAATCAGAATCCCAATCAATTCATCAATCCTCAAACAGAATTAAAAATCATATCAATCACATTCGAAATCATCATCTGGATAGCATTAATGCTTATAATTTCAAGTCTTAGATTTACTCGTATATACTGTCAGTAAAGAGCTGCAGTATACTCTCGGTATATACGGGTAGTCACGGCCCTTGGAATTATAAGGTAAATACTATCATGTCTAGGCCTCAAGCAAGTCAGGGATTCTATATAATTGCGGTACTTCCATCTGAAGACCCAATTACCAAATTACGAGTTTCAGTTTGAATATCAAATTGTATGAATTATCTCACACAATTATAACCTTTTTATGTTTCTTGATAAATTTTTGATATAGTTGTCTTCTAAGTTGATGTTTATTAACCAAATGCTCTGATACCAACTGTAAGATCCCTGTTCCCACCGAGCAACGGATTCGGGGTACTGGCAGCGGAAGTAGCGCTTCTCGCGCGGGACAGGGGTCCCACACTCGGGGCCTCGCCCACGGATATCCGGATAAGAGACTAATCCGTCGGTTGTTCCAAAACCGAACCCGGAAAAACTTTCTTAACCGGAAGCACGGGCGATTCCACCAGGATAACTTTTTACTCTAACGTAGTCAAGATCATTTCTGATCGAGATGATCCAATTACATCTATAAGATACTTAGTCAGTTCAAGGGAGAAACTTGCACTTGGATCATTGGGATCAACGCTTTTTTCCCCATTCAAGAGGCACAGCCGTTGATTACTATCCATAGAACAGTTACTGTCCGGGATTTTTTTTTTTTCTATCGTAAAAACAAAAGTTTGAGTCTCGATTTACGGATCCATCAGTCCAGCCTAACCCCATCCAGTCCCATGGGTTAGCCAACCGCCCAACCACTGTAGTGATGGGATCCAATTAAAAATTTGGTTAGGTTTTGTCCCGCGTACCAAGGAAAAGAGTTCCAAGGCCCCCTAGCCGGATGTTCATGCAAAATAAAACTAGTCACACCACTCACACACCCAATATGAAATTGCCTTTTTCAACCAGATTCAACCAGTTTAAAACAATCCTTTAATAAAACCCTAGTATCATTGATCACCATCTTCCAATTTATCCAATTGATTCTTAATTTTCCATCATTCCTTCATCAGAGTATCTATGGCATCATTGGCAACTAGAACGCTCAGGAGCCGTTTCGATAGTTCCTAGCCCATAATACTTGGCAATATAATCACTTAACAAGATGGACTCTCGTTGAAGATCAGCAAGATCAACCAACAGATCCATATAAGGAGCCATGGACTCATCCATTGAAGACCAGCAAGGTCAATCAACCAGATCCATGCTCGATTTCAGAAAACAACTCCAACTCTGTTCCAATATCTTCCTCGACGCACGCGTGGGTATCCTAGGCAACCCAGAGCCCGAGCACCGTATGGTCAGCACCCTCTAGGATCCTTCGCAGGTAACCTAGCGCTTCACGCATAGGCCGCTTCCTTGGCCCCTCATCCACCGTACCGGAAGCTCACCATTTTAATCGCACCGAGGCTGGTCAAGACCTCGGCCGACCTTGCTACGCGAGACGTCCTTCATTGACTCCCCGTCAGCAGTTGCAACTTTACCATCACGACTTTAATCACAAGACGGTCAAAATGCTCCCCCCAGCATTCTTGACATAAAACAATCATTTACAAACAGCATTTACAAACAGTATTTACAAACAGTTTACAACACAATTTCTATTTTAACTTTCATTTTTCCACATTATCCTTCATCAATCTACATTACTTATTCCATATTCCATTTATATGTATACTCATCCCATCACATCATTTCTATCTCATCACTTCAGATTCCCTCACATCGCATATCGTATATTCACATCCATACATCCACATCTATATGCGTACATTCACATCTACATGCATACATCTACATCTCTATGCATACACCCACATCCACATTCACCTTCACCTCCATACATCTACATCTACATGCATACATCCACATCTCCATTCACATCTACATCTATACATCTACATCTACATGCATCCATCCACCTCCACATCCACATCTACATCTATACATCTACATCTACATGCATACATCCATATCTCCATTCCCATCTACATCTATACATCTACATCTACATGCATCCATCTACCTCCACATCCACATCTACATCTATACATCTACATCTACATGTATACATCCACCTCCACATCCACATCCGTATCTATACATCTACATCTACATGTATACATCCACATCCACATCTATACATCTACATCTACATGCATACATCCACATCTCCATTCACATCTACATCTATACATCTACATCTACATGCATCCATCCACCTCCACATCCACATCTACATCTATACATCTACATCTACATGCAAACATCCACATCTCCATGCATAATAAAATTCTTTTAATTAATCTAGGATGATAGTTCCTAGAATATGGTAGGAAGTCCTCTTTTTATGCTTTGAATGAATTTATTTTATGCGTAATTTCTATAAAAATTTTGCCATAGCTCCGCTACTATGACTGATAAATCTCAATTTTTTTCTAAGGGATAAAGCTCATTATTAAAGAAATAATTAGAATGGTCTCTAATTGGATCATCAATCCATAATGGTCTCTAATTGGATCATTAAGAAAACAATTAGAATGGTCTCTAATTGGGTCATCAATCCATAATGGATTGAATCATCAATGTGCGTAAACTAAAAGCATAGCAAAAAGCCATTAATTTGGCCTCAAGCATAGCTTAATCTTGGATTAAGGAAAAGCTTTATGAAAAGCTTCATTTGGATTGAGAATGGGTCATGAGTATGACCATTTCTTGAGTGAGAGAGAGAAATTACATAAAAACCATTAGAATTTAAACATAAATGAAAATTAACTTCAATAGCATTTATTAAATTATGTAACTCTTCACTACTATTCACCAATTAACTTCAATAGCATTTAAAAAACCATACCAATTAAACTTCTCAAGCTTGAGAGGGGTTGAGAAGAGAGAATCATTGAGAAATTATAGAAAAGATCAAAATTCAATATACTTACCTTATAATTTGCTTGATTCTTTATTCACGGTAGAGGCCCCCAACCAATCAATTGGTTTAGTATGTTGATGGAGCCACCAATGGGAATTGAAGAAAGAGAGAAGTATCAAAAACTAGTGAATTATTAAAGAATTCACAGTTCTTGGCTTAGGTAGAGTAGAGTAACAATGCATAAGACACTCTATATTTTGGCTTAGGTGGAGTAGAGTAACAAAGCATAAGACACTATGTATTTTGGCTTAGGTGGAGTAGAGTAACAATGCATAAGACACTCTATATTTTGGCTTAGGTGGAGTAGAGTAACAAAGCATAAGACACTATGTATTTTGGCTTAGGTGGAGTAGAGTAACAAAGCATAAGACACTATGTATTTTGGCTTAGGTGGAGTAGAGTAACAAAGCATAAGACACTATGTATTTTGGCTTAGGTGGAGTAGAGTAACAAAGCATAAGACACTATATTTTTTTCAATAAGGGGAGGCTTCTATTTATAGGAAAATTTGAGCTCCTAACCAAACAAACTGATTCTAGAAGTTTCCAAGTCAGTTTGGTCACTTTTTGACCATTTTTAGGTCAGTTAAGCTAACTTTTTGGAACTAGACTTGAATGAGGAGAGAGGAGAGATGGAATATCTCAATTTTTATGAGTTTAAAACTCATTCAAGCATGTGAAATATGCACCTCCTTTAAAGAACTCTCCTTCCTTACATATGTGTCATAGTTTTTTTATTAATAAACCTTGTACATTTTCAACTCTTCATCTTATGTATTGAGAAATTATAGAAAGATCAAAATTCAATATACTTACCTTATAATTTGCTTGATTCTTTATTCACGGTAGAGGCCCCCAACCAATCAATTGGTTTAGTATGTTGATGGAGCCACCAATGGGAATTGAAGAAAGAGAGAAGTATCAAAAACTAGTGAATTATTAAAGAATTCACAGTTCTTGGCTTAGGTAGAGTAGAGTAACAATGCATAAGACACTCTATATTTTGGCTTAGGTGGAGTAGAGTAACAAAGCATAAGACACTATGTATTTTGGCTTAGGTGGAGTAGAGTAACAAAGCATAAGACACTATGTATTTTGGCTTAGGTGGAGTAGAGTAACAAAGCATAAGACACTATATTTTTTTCAATAAGGGGAGGCTTCTATTTATAGGAAAATTTGAGCTCCTAACCAAACAAACTGATTCTAGAAGTTTCCAAGTCAGTTTGGTCACTTTTTGACCATTTTTAGGTCAGTTAAGCTAACTTTTTGGAACTAGACTTGAATGAGGAGAGAGGAGAGATGGAATATCTCAATTTTTATGAGTTTAAAACTCATTCAAGCATGTGAAATATGCACCTCCTTTAAAGAACTCTCCTTCCTTACATATGTGTCATAGTTTTTTTATTAATAAACCTTGTACATTTTCAACTCTTCATCTTATGTGAAATATGCACCTCCTTTAAAGAACTCCCCTTCCTTACATATGTGTCATAATGGAATCATTTTAATATTGCTCATAGTTTTTTACTAATAAGCCTTGTACATTTTCAACTCTTCATCTTATGTGAGCATTTAAGGGACTCCCCTTCCTTACATATGTGTCATAATAAAATCATTATTCCCAAAATACCTCATATTTTTAATATTGCTCATAGTTTTTTATTAATAAACCTTGTACATTTTCAACTCTTCATCTTATGTGAGCATTTAAGGGACTCCCCTTCCTTACATATGTGTCATAATAAAATCATTATTCCCAAAATATCTCATATTTTTAATATTGCTCATAGTTTTTTACTAATAAACCTTGTACATTTTCAACTCTTCACCTCATGTGAGCATTTACTCATTTTTGGGTATTTTCTTTTTACAATTTGGATTTATCTCCTCCCTACACATGGATTGATGCTATTGGCCCATAGAAACCTTAATTGGACCATAGTCTAAAGATTTCTGAAAATCTAGACCCTTAGGCTAAGGTTCTTTATACCTATTTCCAATTAATTCCAATTGCACATTGGAAAATTCTTTTTGAATTTCTATTTCAGGGGAACTCATCTGAATTATAAGAGATATTTTTCTATCCAAAAATATTCAAAATCTGAATATTCTCTCTCTAGAATATTTTCTCTCTCTAGGTTAAAACAGCCACAAACAAGATGTCTTATATTTCAGAAAAGGAATTGATTACAGGGGAATATACTAGACATCAAAAAGGGGTTGGGGGAGGAATCTTACATTATGAGGATGAGAGTCACCCCGAGCATGTTTGCAGGTTGAAGAAAGCCTTGTATGGCTTAAAGCAAGCACCAAGAGCATGGTCTGACAAGATTTCTGAATATCTTGTCACTATTGGCTTTCATGTAGCCAATGCAAATTTCTCATTGTATGTGAGACATGGTGATAGAGGAGTTGTGCTTGTTGTCATCTATGTAGATGACTTGATCATTACGGGGGACCATGATGCAGAGATCTTTGATGTAAAGATCTTGCTTAGACAGAAGTTCGAGATGAAGGATCTGGGGGAGCTCAGATATTTCTTGGGCATTGAGGTGATTAGGTCACCACATGGTATTGGATTATATTGCAGAGACAGTATGGCTTGGACATGTTGTCCAAGTATGGTATGACAGGCTGTAAGCCTATTTCTGTGCCATTGGATCAGAATGGCAAGTTGAGTGCAGATTCAAGAGAGATCTTGGAGGATCCTACTATGTATAGGCGCATAGTAGGAAGTTTGATTTACATGACAATCACCAGACCAGATTTGAGCTATGCTATTGGGTTGGTGAGTCAGTTTATGCAGGTTCCATGGAAACCGCATTTGGATGCAGTGAGACGCATACTGAGGTATGTGAAGTCTACTTTGCATTGTGGACTATTCTATGAGACTGGGACAGAGATATGTGTACATGGGTACACAGATGCTGATTGGGCTGGTAGTATCTCAGATAGAAGATCTACCAGTGGATTCATGTTCTCTTTGGGGAGTGCTGCTGTGACTTGGAGCAGCAAGAAGCAGCCTACGGTTGCTCTATCCAGTACAGAGGCCGAGTACAGAGGAGCTGCTATGGCAGCATGTGAGGTAGCTTGGTTGAGAAAGCTACTTACAGATTTGGGTCTATCAGTGGATAGACAAGTTGTCATTTTCTGTGACAACATTAGCAGTATACAGTTGGCCAGGAACCCAGTCTTTCATGCTCGTACGAAGCACATAGAGGTCCACTACCACTTCGTCAGAGAGAAGGTCTTGGCAGGAGACCTTGACCTTGTTTATGTCAGCACAGAGGATCAGGTAGCTGACATCTTCACCAAAGCATTGGGTACAGAGAAGCTCCGCAGATTCAGGGCTTCGCTTGGTGTACATGAGATGGAGTTGAGCTCGAGAGGGAGTGTTGAGATATCGAGCTCAACTAGTGAGGCGGTGGACACTGATGACCCGCCTGGGGGATAGGCCCCACACTTACACCACTAGCATAATTGGTGAGATCTTGGGTGATATGCGGCCAGTGGGATGACAGGCTGTGTGACAGCCATTCTAGAGAGACTGGCATAGTTATAGCGCCAGCTCATTTAGTCGGGTTCACACTATAGAGAACCCGTGTATGTATTTGGTTGAGTACCTTTCATATTATTGTGTACTCTTATTCTTGTATATGGTGTGTTGAGTGTTGAGTAGAGAAGAAGAAGATTTCAGCCTCTCACCGTGTGTGTTCTCTATTGGGGTTTTGTGAGTGTGTGTGTGTGCTTGCAAGAGCTCAAGCTCTCTTCCCTCCTGCATCTTTTCAGCATCAATGGAGACTACACACACACACACTACAAGCATGCAGCATACACAAGAGAAAGAAAGAAGCATTCAACTAATCATAGATTAATCTACTTCAATGATGCTAAAACAGATTAAGAGAAAGAAGTGGAGCTATACTCATTGGAGCTTGATGCTCATTAGAGTACAATAGAGAGAGAGTTAGAGAGTTGCCATAGCTTGAGAGCTCAAGAGCTTTACTCAATAGCTTATGAGAATGGCCAAAAAACATCCTCTTTCTTTAGCTAACATCTCTTTTATAGAGATGTCACTAACCCTAATCCTAGGCCTCTTTCACACATGGGCGGACAACCCCATAAGTGAGCCTTGCTTATTAATACACTTAGAACTCTCATTTAGAACCCACATTAGCCTAAAATGATTTACATTGCACTTCGGCACAAAAAATATGAAAAAATTATGTGCGTCTTTATGTTCCCATGGCTACAATCCCACTCTCTCGCATTAATTGCTTCCGGCCTCCTTCCATAATCCGTGTTCCCGTGGAACATTCCCCCCTTCCTAAATCGCGCACGTCCTCGGGCGCGGTAGAAATAAAAGCTGTTGTAGTGCTCGTTGATGTGGCGCATTTGTCTTGATACATTGCTGATGTGCAGATTGCTTCTCTTTGCTCTTTGTAGGCATTGCATGTCTCCCCCCTTCCTAATTTGTGTGCACGGTAGGTGGACTGCTGGAGCGTGTTTCTACAAAATGTCTTATTAACAAACAAGAAAAGAAAACTTGAATAAAATTTGTTATTGGTACTAATCACCGAATATAGGCGAGGGAAAAAACCCAGTGGGAGAAAAGTGCCCTGGCTTGTTGATCTTATTGTGGAGTTGATGAGATTATCCTTGCACTGGCGGTGGATCCGTGTCCACTTCTACTGGAAAGATTATATCAATCACTTCAGGATGCAAGGACAACCCTGTACAAAAGCCGGCCTCTGGAGAAGGTGGTAGAGGAAGGAGTGCTTCCTGCTAAAATATGGCATTGGTTCTATGGGAAGGTTAAGCAAACAATGCCAATTTTGGAATTGCTCAATATAGGTGCTCATAGTGATCCAAAATTGACATGTTGAGGCTGGGGGAAGAAGGGCTTGCAAGATAGGTGGTTGCAAGTCATTTATGCATGTATCCCTCCATTGTTGTGCTTGAACCTCCTCAGGTAATCTACGTTGATTTGGTCCTCGGTCTGGTACTCTCATATCAAGAAGGTTATGGCATTGGGCTGTAATTCCCACAATTTGTTTCATTAAGCCCATGCCATATCGTCGAAAGAAGAGCAGCATAGCCAACAAATGTGTGAAGCTTCCCCTAATACGAGTCGTGCACACTCTTGTGACAATGTAGAAATGGATGATGCTGTTGATAGAATAAAGTGACAAAGTGATGCCCACAGCAAATTTCACCTAAGGGAGCATAAAAGTACCTAGAATGAGTTTGAAAAGGAGGAGCACTAGAACCCCCACGATGTTCAGGTTGAGTACTATCAGGGTCAATGCATGGTGGACATGTATCTCGCCAAGTATCCATCAAGAGGTATCTAGGCGTAGAACAATGAAATTTAGAAACTTCAAACTTTATACACTCATATCCATCATTACAATCCTTATAAAAAACAATGTAGATAAGATCATCTCAAAAAGAACACAATCCTTTGGTTTTGGGTATGTCCTTCTTAAGAGGTGGGAAGGATAGCAATTGTCGAGGAATTTGAGCAAGATAAGAGGATTTAGGCAGTGAAGTGCTAGAATATATGCTCAAAGGAGACTCATGTAAAGTTGAATTTGTCTTAGTAGGTACACAAGTTGATGGTGGAAGTGTGTAACAAGGAGAAGTTGGGACAACTGGGCATTCAATACATGTTTGGGGAAGGTCACCACAAGGAGATTTGTAGGTGCTATCACAACCACCTATCCTATCTTGAAGAGGTTGTGTTGATTTCCTTTGCACCCACTGATATGAAAAACCAAGAGCGGCTTTTGGAATCTTATTGATACACTCTTCTGGCTCTAGCAAACCATGGCATTTGGGAAGCCAAAGTGATGTTGCTCCCTCATAATAGCCTTGTGCTTTGAGAACATGCTTTGGGACCCAATGAGTAACAATTTGAGACTTAGGCTTGGAAAAGATATGCTTTTTAGGAGGTTTAGCGCAACTAGGCTAGATGGTACAAGTTTGTATGCATCTTTGGGTAGCCAAATTGACAATTCCTTCTTGCCTGGCCTTCTTTGAGCAGTGACTAGAGTAGTTGGAACATGCCAGCCATGACCCTCACTTGAGGACTCATCGATTATCCACATCATTTGTCTTGGAGCTTGAAGAGTAGTTGTTGAAAGTGGGTTGTGTAAGGTAGAACTACCACCCTTTTGACATGATAAAACTCGTGGAGCAGCAGATCCCAAGATGCAATCAGAATCAATTTGCAATTTGTATTGTCTATTCTTCCAATCTAATGAACAATTGGTAGTACTTAACCATGATCGACCAAGAACAACCTCTACCACTGCCTTGGACTTACTAGCCACATAAAAGGGAACTGACATCTAGTGATCCTGAATGGACATCATAATGACACATTTTCCCTCTATAGGGTTATCTTCACCTAAGAAGCTTCATAAGTCAATAGGAGTGTGCACAAGTGTTGGTTGTCCCAAGGCTACCCATGTGTCAAATGAGAGAACATTATAATCTACACCAGAGTCAATTAAGGCAGAGACAAAGTAGGTAGTCTCATGAAGATGAAGACACATGTGAATATTGAAAGGATCGACATATTGTTCATCAGTAGCCAACTGTAAGGTCAACACAGAAGCCTTGCGACGCTCCTTGGCTTTTGCAACTCTAGCTTTAGCTTCTTCTTAAGCCTGATGTTTAAGTAGGTCATGTGCTTCTTTCCGCGTGTGGGTAGCATGCATTTGTTAAAGCATGGCTTCAGTTAATGGTTCATTGTATTTCTTGAGACGACTTCCATTAATGAAGTTAGGCATTTGCTCACCTTCTAGTGTCTCTAAACGCACTGCACCACTAGGAGTAAGCTCATTAATCACAAACGGTCCTAGGCCATGTTTCTTGAGCTTTCGCTTATGCTTCTTAAGTGTTTACAAGAGCACAAGGTCCCCTTTTTTGAATCGGCCAGTTGTTACATTTCGATCATACCATTTCTTTTGTCTCCTCTTCTCGGCATACATCCCCATTACAGCCAATAAGCGGGTCTCATCAAGCTTTTCCAATTCATCAATGCATTGAGAAAGCTCATGACTAGTGCAGTCCAATTGTTTAGCAACTCGTAGAGTAGGTACAAGAAATTCAATGGGAAGAATTGCATCTAGCCTAAAAGCAAGCTCAAATGGGGTTGTGCCCACAGATGTTTTATAGGCTGTTCTATATGCCTAAAGAACTGAGTGTAACTTTTGCTCCCAATCAGTCCTATGTCCCTCAACAATCTTTGTGAGTGCTGTGCAGAGAACTTGTTAGTACTCTCAGCTTGACCATTGGTCTGGGGATGATAGGGTGCAGAACGCTTGTGAATTACCATAAATTCTTGAAGTAAAAACTCTATGACCTCATTCACAAAGTACACACCTTGATCACTAATGATTTCAATAGGTAAGCCACAACGTGTAAACACGTACTCATACAAGAACTTGGTTGTGGTTCTGGCATCATTTTTGACTGTAGCCTTTGCCTCTACCCATTTGGTCAAATAGTCAGTTTGCGACTATAATATATTCGGCATGCGTGTGACAAGCTGGAGGTTTAATGGGATCGACAAAATCAATACCCCATTTGGCAAAAGCACGTGTGCTTAACATAGGCCGCAATGGCATATTGTCCTTTGTGATGGGAGGTTTGGCCCTTTGACAATCGTCACAACGTTTTACATATTCTTCGGCATCCATTTGTAAGGTTGGCCACCAAAGCCCAGACCACCTAATCAACTTAGCTGTGGTATTGCCCGAAAAGTGTCCACCCCCAACACTTGCATGTGCATGAGTTAGCTTCACATACACACATGCGTAAGTTGCCATCCTTTCCCCTCTTGTAGAGTTGGCCCTCTATCAGCACATAGTTGGCTGCTTCAACTTCAATAGCATGCTTTCGATATTTAGGAATTGTTCGATCAGTATGACCATGCTGAAGATAGTCCACAATATACTTACTTGAACTTGGTGTAGTTGAAATTTGGAATAATGTGACATTATGAATTGGTTGTTGAATTTGACATGAAGCATAGTTACGAACAAATTTTTTAGCATCCGCATGCATGGTAGGCCACCATTGCCCATCCTCAGTTATACGTCACACACAAGTAGTAGCTGATGCATGGATTCCACCAATACTCTCATGTACCCATTCCAAGATCTCCTCATATTGGTCAGGGTTAGGTATAAGCTGCAACACTCCATCATTACCCGGACTATATAATCTCCCTGAGATTAACTTGAATGGTCGCCATAGGTCCACATTAAGACCCGCTAGTTGTATCTGCCCACTTGTCAAAATTTCTAAGATGGGTTCAGACCATTTAGGAGCTGTCTCTCTACAAGGAAAAGTGTTGAATCTAACAGATCATCATCCACACCCACAAGATCTTCTCCAAAGGTGATTCACGACAAATGATCTGCCCTAAGATGAGTTGTTCCTTTTCGGACTGCCACTTCAAAATCAAACTCAAGAAGGAAGACAAACCACCTCACAATCCTTCCAGTTGCACAAGGCTTATTCACCAAATATAGCAGTGCTTGATGGTCCACAAAAAATATAAATTTATTTACCAAAAGGTAATGGCGAAACTTTTTCACTGCATATATCATGGACAAACCTTCTCTTTTTCTATTGTGGTATAATTCTTCTCAGCATTGTTGAACTGTCGACTAGCATATGAGATTGGGGAATCCTTATTATGTTCTCCCGATTGAGCCAAAATACATCCAATTGCAAAGTTTGAAGCATCAATATGGACATGAAAGATTTGGTTCCAATCTGGTGCCCGTAAGATGGGTGCAGACACTAATGCTTGCTTCAAATTTTCAAAGGATTCCTCACACTCGTTAGTCCAATTAAACTTTAGAAGAAGAGCATATAATGGTCTGGCTAGGAGAGCGTACATATAGATGAATCGACGATAATAGCCACAATGTCCCATGAATATTTTTACCCCTTTAGGGTTGATAGGCGAGGTAATGAGACAATGGCATCAATTTTATCCATATCTTTTGAAATACCATTGCAAGAAACAATATGGCCCAAAATCTTCCCTTGTCTTACCATGAATTTGCACTTGTCAGGATTCAAGCATATACGATAAACTTGACACTTTTGAAACACAAGTCTGAGGTGTTCTATATGATCATCACGCTCTTGTGAGTGAACACATAAATCATCCATGAAGATCTCAAGAAACAGCCTAAGGTACTCCTTGAATACATGACTCATTAACCGCTGAAAGGTTGCAGGTGCATTTGTTAGACTAAATGGCATAACACGATAGGCAAAGATGCCATCTTCAGTAGTAAAGGCTGTCTTGTGTTGATCCTTCGGATCAATTGACACTTGATTGTAACCGGAGAATCCATCCAAGAAACTATATGTCTTTTTCCCTGCAACACGTTCCAAAACATGATCCGTGATAGAAAGTGGGTAATGATCACGTACAGTAGCTGCATTTACCTTCTTGAGGTCTACACATACTCGAAGTTTTTCATTTTTCTTGGGCACCACTACAATAGGGGAGACCCATTCAGTGTGTTCAATCTCATAGATAAATTCTACCTCTAAGAGCTTGTCTATTTCTTCTTTTATCTTTCGTGTAAAATTCTCATTGTAAGTATAAGGACGTTGCTTGGAAGGCTTTGCATCCTCTCGGAATGGAATTGTATGCTGTAAGATCCCTGTTCCCACCGAGCAACGGATTCAGGGTACTGGCAGCGGAAGTAGCGCTTCTCGCGCGGGACAGGGGTCCCACACTCGGGGCCTCGCCCACGGATATCCGGATAAGAGACTAATCCGTCGGTTGTTCCAAAACCGAACCCGGAAAAACTTCCTCTACCGGAAAGCACGGGCGATTCCACCAGGATAACTTTGTACTCTAACGTAGTCAAGATCATTTCTGATCGAGATGATCCGATTACATCTATAAGATACTTAGTCAGTTCAAGGAAGAAACTTGCACTTGGATCATTGGGATCAACGCTTTTTTTCCCATTCAAGAGGCACAGCCGTTGATTCCTATCCATAGAACAGTTTCTGTCCGGGATTTATTTTTTTTTTCTATCGTAAAAACAAAAGTTTGAGTCTCGATTTACGGATCCATCAGTCCAGCCTAACCCCATCCAATCCCATGGGTTAGCCAACCGCCCAACCACTGTAGTGATGGGATCCAATTAAAAATTTGGTTAGGTTTTGTCCCAGGTACCAAGGAAAAGAGTTCCAAGGCCCCCTAGCCGGATGTTCATGCAAAATAAAACTAGTCACACCACTCACACACCCAATATGAAATTGCCTTTTTCAACCAGATTCAACCAGTTTAAAACAATCCTTTAATAAAACCATAGTATCATTGATCACCATCTTCCAATTTATCCAATTGATTCTTAATTTTCCATCATTCCTTCATCAGAGTATCTATGGCATCATTGGCAACTAGAACGCTCAGGAGCCGTTTCGATAGTTCCTAGCCCATAATACTTGGCAATATAATCACTTAACATGATGGACTCTCGTTGAAGATCAGCAAGATCAACCAACAGATCCATATAAGGAGCCATGGACTCATCCATTGAAGACCAGCAAGGTCAATCAACCAGATCCATGCTCGATTTCAGAAAACAACTCCAACTCTGTTCCAATATCTTCCTCGACGCACGCGTGGGTATCCTAGGCGACCCAGAGCCCGAGCACCGTATGGTCAGCACCCTCTAGGATCCTTCGCAGGTGACCTAGCGCTTCACGCATAGGCCGCTTCCTTGGCCCCTCATCCACCGTATCGGAAGCTCACCATTTTAATCGCACCGAGGCTGGTCAAGACCTCGGCCGACCTTGCTACGCGAGACGTCCTTCATTGACTCCCCGTCAGCAGTTGCAACTTTACCATCACGACCTTAATCACAAGACGGTCAAAATGCTCCCCCCAGCATTCTTGACATAAAACAATCTTTTACAAACAGCATTTACAAACAGCATTTACAAACAGTTTACAATACAATTTCTATTTTAACTTTCATTTTTCCACATTATCCCTCATCAGTCTACATTACTTATTCCATATTCCATTTATATGTATACTCATCCCATCACATCATTTCCATCTCATCACTCAGATTCCCTCACATCACATATCGTATATTCACATCCATACATCCACATCTATATGCGTACATTCACATCTACATCTCTATGCATACATCCACATCCACATTCACATTCACCTCCATACATCTACATCTATATGCATACATCCACCTCCACATTCACATCCACATCTATACATCTACATCTACATGCATACATCCACTTCTACATCCACATCTATATCTATACACCTACATCTACATGCATACATCCACATCTCCATTCACATCTACATCTATACATCTACATCTACATGCTTCCATCCACCTCCACATCCACATCTACATCTCTACATCTACATCTACATGCATCCATCCATATCTCCATTCACATCTACATCTATACATCTACATCTACATGCATCCATCCACCTCCACATCCACATCTACATCTATACATCTACATTTACATGCATACATCCATATCTCCATTCCCATCTACATCTATACATCTACATCTACATGCATCCATCCACCTCCACATCCACATCTACATCTATACATCTACATCTACATGTATACATCCACATTTCCATTCACATCTACATCTATACATCTACATCTACATGCATCCATCCACATCTCCATTTACATCCTCATCTACACATCTATTTCTACATGTATACATCCACATCTCCATGCATACATCCACCTCCACATTCACACTCACATCCATACCTCTACATCTACATGCAAACATCCATATCTCCATGCATAATAATATTCTTTTAATTAATCTAGGATGATGGTTCCTAGAATATGGTAGGAAGTCCTCTTTTTATGCTTTGAATGAAATTATTTTATGCGTAATTTCTATAAAAATTTTACCATAGCTCCGCTACTATGACTGATAAATCTCAATTTTTTCTAAGGGATAAGGCTCATTATTAAAGAAATAATTACAATGGTCTCTAATTGGATCATCAATCCATAATGGTCTCTAATTGGATCATTAAGAAAATAATTAGAATGGTCTCTAATTGGATCATCAATCCATAATGGATTGAATCATCAATATACATAAACTAAAAGCATAGAAAAAAGCCATTAATTTGGCCTCAAGCATAGCTTAATCTTGGATTAAGGAAAAGCTTTATGAAAAGCTTCATTTGGATTAAGAATGGGTCATGAGTATGACCATTTCTTGAGTGAGAGAGAGAAATTACATAAAAACCATTAGAATTTAAACATAAATGGAAATTAACTTCTATAGCATTTATTAAATTATGTAACTCTTCACTACTATTCACCAATTAACTTCAATAGCACTTAAAAAACCATACCAATTAAACTTCTCAAGCTTGAGAGGGGTTGAGAAGAGAGCATCATTGAGTAATTATAGAAAAGATCAAAATTCAATATACTTACCTTATAATTTGCTTGATTCTTTATTCACGGTAGAGGCCCCCAACCAGTCAATTGGTTTAGTATGTTGATGGAGCCACCAATGGGGATTGAAGAAAGAGAGAAGTATCAAAAACTAGTGAATTATTAAAGAATTCACAGTTCTTGGCTTAGGTAGAGTAGAGTAACAATGCATAAGACACTCTATATTTTGGCTTAGGTGGAGTAGAGTAACAAAGCATAAGACACTATCTATTTTGGCTTAGGTGGAGTAGAGTAACAAAGCATAAGACACTATCTATTTTGGCTTAGGTGGAGTAGAGTAACAAAGCATAAGACACTATATTTTTTTCAACAAGGGAAGGCTTCTATTTATAGGAAAATTTAAGCTCCTAACCAAACAAACTGATTCTAGAATTTTCCAAGTCAGTTTGGTCACTTTTTGACCATTTTTAGGTCAGTTAAGCTAACTTTTTGGAACTAGACTTGAATGAGGAGAGAGGAGAGATAAAATATCTCAATTTTTATGAGTTTAAAATTTATTCAAGCATGTGAAATATGCACCTCCTTTAAAGAATTCCCCTTCCTTACATATGTGTCATAATGGAATCATTTTAATATTGCTCATAGTTTTTTACTAATAAGCCTTGTACATTTTCAACTCTTCATCTTATGTGAGCATTTAAGGGACTCCCCTTCCTTACATATGTGTCATAATAAAATCATTATTCCCAAAATATCTCATATTTTTAATATAGTTTTTTACTAATAAACCTTGTACATTTTCAACTCTTCACCTCATGTGAGCATTTACTCATTTTTGGGTATTTTCTTTTTACAATTTGGATTTATCTCCTCCCTACACATGGATTGATGCTATTGGCCCATAGGAACCTTAATTGGACCATAGTCTAAAGATTTATGAAAATCTAGACCCTTAGGCTAAGGTTCTTTATACCTATTTCCAATTAATTCCAATTGCACATTGGAAAATTCTTTTTAAATTTCTGTTTCAGGGGAACTCATCTGAATTATAAGAGATATTTTTCTATCCAAAAATATTCAAAATCTGAATATTCTCTCTCTAGAATATTTTCTCTCTCTAGGTTAAAACAGTCACAAACAAGATCTCTTATATTTCAGAAAAGGAATTGATTACAGGGGAATACACTAGACATCAAAAAGGGGGTTGGGAGAGGAATCTTACATTCTACCCCACTTAAAAAAACGCGAGATGTCCTCATCTCGCAGGTGGAGTATGCTCTCTTTCATCATCTTTTTCTTCTTCAATCACATTCAACGTTACGCCTTGGAAGTGGACGGTCGATTTTTCCCTGGTATTCTGCTGGATTATGGATGACTTGAGAACTGTCGGTTAAGCCCTTGGTTTTTGAATTGCAGTAAGGATCTGCCCTTCTTTCTTCTTCTACTTCTTCTGAAATTGTGACTGCTCTGGCTGCTGCAGTCTGAGGTGGAATTCTTTCTCTTTGGTTACCCCTATTCTGGAAAGGAGTTCTGAGGTTACTTTGGGTAGAGGCAGATGGTTGATTTGGAGTTCTTCTGGGGTTATCCTGGCTTGGGCAAGACGGACCCTGATTAGACTGGTATGAAGGAATTGGTCTCTGAATTCGGGGTCCTAGACTTCCCTGTCCCCTTGACATGGCAGGAGTTGGGCAGTCTTTTAACTGATGACCAAAACCTTGGCATCCAAAACACCGGTTCTCACTTCTGAGTTCATCGTTCTGAATCCTTAAAATAGGTGGTCCTCTTGAGAAAGTATTCTGGGGGAAGGGTCTTTCTTCACTTTGGAATCTTTCTGCATCTTGATTCTGAACCGGTCCTTGCTGCCTCTTTGGGGGTGGAAAGTTTGAAGTACCTTCCTGGGCTTGGAATCTTTTAAAGTTAGAGGGTGCAGGCTTTGGCGGGACCTTTACTACAAAGGCTTTGGCAAAATCCTTTGCCATTTTTACTGCTTCAGCCATGGACACTGGTTTGGCATTTTTGACTAGTGTGTCTAAGGGTTCGTTCATTCCCCGAATGAACCTGGCCATGAGCTGTTCTTCATCTAGAGGTGGTGAGTATTTGAGTAGAAGAGCAAAGGCCTGATGATATTCTTCAATGGTTTTGTTCTCCTGCTTTAGTTCTAAAAATTCGTTCATTTTGGTTTCCAAAAATCCAGGGGGACAAAATCTCTTTCTCAAATAGGTTTTTAGGTCATTCCAAGATTGAGTATTTCTATTCAAACGGTTGGTGTCACAGTGGTTCCTCCATGCTACCCTGGCTGTTTCCACTATTTTCAACCGGCCAAGAGCCATTTTGCTCAGCTCATTATAACCTGTGACGTCAAAATACTCTTCCATGGCTTCCACCCATTTCTCCACAGTCTCACCCAGGTTCTCCCCTTCTCCTTTGAAGGGTCCTGGCTGAGTCCTATGAAGAGCCTTGCGAACATCAGGGTCAAGCTCGTTATCTTCAGGGATAGGGTCTGGCTGCTGATGGCTACGGTTTCCTCGTCTCATGATTCTGTCAAAATTTATATATTAGAGAGAGAATAGTTATAAGATCAGAAGGGAGATTCTTATTTTTGAATACTTCAATAACTGGGGAGAAATTTTACATTCTACCCCACTTAAAAAAGTGCGAGATGTCCTCATCTCGCAAGGTAGAGGATAACTCTTTTTCTTAAGATCCAATTTTATTCTGGGGTTCCTTATATTCTAGTCAACCCAACAGAACACTGGGATAAATATCCCTTATATAGAACTCATCATTAAATAACAATTCATTCAGATTATATCATTCATATCTTTAACATGATAATGGTCCATTAGACCGAAAAGTTTCCTTCGGAACATTCCTCCACGGAAATTTCAGTCAAGTAAGTTCTCAATTTGACATCCCTTAACTCGATCTACCGGTCGAGTATTAACAGTAGCAATCTGACAGCACAACCCACTAATCTCATAGTGATTTGCTGAATTCGTTATCATCTTTCTAGTTATGAATATCATCACAGGGACTCGTCCCATTCCCCCTCATTGTGGTTTCATTATATTTCAACTAATTTTTAAAAATCAACATTTTTTTTTCAATCAGAATCCAAATCAATTCATCAATTCTCAAACAGAATTAAAAATCATATCAATCACATTCGAAATCATCATCTGGATAGCATTAACGCTTATAATTTCAAGTCTTAGATTTACTCGTATATACTGTCAGTAAAGAGCTGCAGTATACTCTCGGTATATACGGGTAGTCACGGCCCTTGGAATTATAAGGTAAATACTATCATGTCTAGGCCTCAAGCAAGTCAGGGTTTCTATATAATTGCGGTACTTCCATCTGAAGAACCAATTACCAAATTATGAATTTCAGTTTGAATATCAAATTGTATGAGTTATATCACACAATTATAACCTTTTTGTGTTTCTTGATAAATTTTCGACATATTTGTCTTCTCAGTTGATCTTTATTAACCAAATGCTCTGATACCAACTGTAAAATCCCTGTTCCCACCGAGCAACGGATTCAGGGTACTGGCAGCGGAAGTAGCGCTTCTCGCGCGGGACAGGGGTCCCACACTCGGGGCCTCGCCCACGGATATCCGGATAAGAGACTAATCCGTCGGTTGTTCCAAAACCGAACCCGGAAAAACTTCCTCTACCGGAAAGCACGGGTGATTCCACCAGGATAACTTTGTACTCTAACGTAGTCAAGATCATTTCTGATCGAGATGATCCGATTACATCTATAAGATACTTAGTCAGTTCAAGGAAGAAACTTGCACTTGGATCATTGGGATCAACGCTTTTTTTCCCATTCAAGAGGCACAGCCGTTGATTCCTATCCATAGAACAGTTTCTGTCCGGGATTTATTTATTTTTTTTTCTATCGTAAAAACAAAAGTTTGAGTCTCGATTTACGGATCCATCAGTCCAGCCTAACCCCATCCAATCCCATGGGTTAGCCAACCGCCCAACCACTGTAGTGATGGGATCCAATTAAAAATTTGGTTAGGTTTTGTCCCAGGTACCAAGGAAAAGAGTTCCAAGGCCCCCTAGCCGGATGTTCATGCAAAATAAAACTAGTCACACCACTCACACACCCAATATGAAATTACCTTTTTCAACCAGATTCAACCAGTTTAAAACAATCCTTTAATAAAACCATAGTATCATTGATCACCATCTTCCAATTTATCCAATTGATTCTTAATTTCCCATCATTCCTTCATCAGAGTATCTATGGCATCATTGGCAACTAGAACGCTCAGGAGCCGTTTCGATAGTTCCTAGCCCATAATACTTGGCAATATAATCACTTAACATGATGGACTCTCGTTGAAGATCAGCAAGATCAACCAACAGATCCATATAAGGAGCCATGGACTCATCCATTGAAGACCAGCAAGGTCAATCAACCAGATCCATGCTCGATTTCAGAAAACAACTCCAACTCTGTTCCAATATCTTCCTCGACGCACGCGTGGGTATCCTAGGCGACCCAGAGCCCGAGCACCGTATGGTCAGCACCCTCTAGGATCCTTCGCAGGTGACCTAGCGCTTCACGCATAGGCCGCTTCCTTGGCCCCTCATCCACCGTACCGGAAGCTCACCATTTTAATCGCACCGAGGCTGGTCAAGACCTCGGCCGACCTTGCTACGCGAGACGTCCTTCATTGACTCCCCGTCAGCAGTTGCAACTTTACCATCACGACCTTAATCACAAGACGGTCAAAATGCTCCCCCCAGCATTCTTGACATAAAACAATCTTTTACAAACAGCATTTACAGACAGCATTTACAAACAGTTTACAATACAATTTCTATTTTAACTTTCATTTTTCCACATTATCCCTCATCAGTCTACATTACTTATTCCATATTCCATTTATATGTATACTCATCCCATCACATCATTTCCATCTCATCACTCAGATTCCCTCACATCACATATCGTATATTCACATCCATACATCCACATCTATATGCGTACATTCACATCTACATCTCTATGCATACATCCACATCCACATTCACATTCACCTCCATACATCTACATCTATATGCATACATCCACCTCCACATTCACATCCACATCTATACATCTACATCTACATGCATACATCCACTTCTACATCCACATCTACATCTATACACCTACATCTACATGCATACATCCACATCTCCATTCACATCTACATCTATACATCTACATCTACATGCTTCCATCCACCTCCACATCCACATCTACATCTCTACATCTACATCTACATGCATCCATCCATATCTCCATTCACATCTACATCTATACATCTACATCTACATGCATCCATCCACCTCCACATCCACATCTACATCTATACATCTACATTTACATGCATACATCCATATCTCCATTCCCATCTACATCTATACATCTACATCTACATGCATCCATCCACCTCCACATCCACATCTACATCTATACATCTACATCTACATGTATACATCCACATTTCCATTCACATCTACATCTATACATCTACATCTACATGCATCCATCCACATCTCCATTTACATCCTCATCTACACATCTATTTCTACATGTATACATCCACATCTCCATGCATACATCCACCCTCACATTCACACTCACATCCATACCTCTACATCTACATGCAAACATCCATATCTCCATGCATAATAATATTCTTTTAATTAATCTAGGATGATGGTTCCTAGAATATGGTAGGAAGTCCTCTTTTTATGCTTTGAATGAAATTATTTTATGCGTAATTTCTATAAAAATTTTGCCATAGCTCCGCTACTATGACTGATAAATCTCAATTTTTTCTAAGGGATAAGGCTCATTATTAAAGAAATAATTACAATGGTCTCTAATTGGATCATCAATCCATAATGGTCTCTAATTGGATCATTAAGAAAATAATTAGAATGGTCTCTAATTGGATCATCAATCCATAATGGATTGAATCATCAATATACATAAACTAAAAGCATAGAAAAAAGCCATTAATTTGGCCTCAAGCATAGCTTAATCTTGGATTAAGGAAAAGCTTTATGAAAAGCTTCATTTGGATTAAGAATGGGTCATGAGTATGACCATTTCTTGAGTGAGAGAGAGAAATTACATAAAAACCATTAGAATTTAAACATAAATGGAAATTAACTTCTATAGCATTTATTAAATTATGTAACTCTTCACTACTATTCACCAATTAACTTCAATAGCACTTAAAAAACCATACCAATTAAACTTCTCAAGCTTGAGAGGGGTTGAGAAGAGAGCATCATTGAGTAATTATAGAAAAGATCAAAATTCAATATACTTACCTTATAATTTGCTTGATTCTTTATTCACGGTAGAGGCCCCCAACCAATCAATTGGTTTAGTATGTTGATGGAGCCACCAATGGGGATTGAAGAAAGAGAGAAGTATCAAAAACTAGTGAATTATTAAAGAATTCACAGTTCTTGGCTTAGGTAGAGTAGAGTAACAATGCATAAGACACTCTATATTTTGGCTTAGGTGGAGTAGAGTAACAAAGCATAAGACACTATCTATTTTGGCTTAGGTGGAGTAGAGTAACAAAGCATAAGACACTATCTATTTTGGCTTAGGTGGAGTAGAGTAACAAAGCATAAGACACTATATTTTTTTCAACAAGAGAAGGCTTCTATTTATAGGAAAATTTGAGCTCCTAACCAAACAAACTGATTCTAGAATTTTCCAAGTCAGTTTGGTCACTTTTTGACCATTTTTAGGTCAGTTAAGCTAACTTTTTGGAACTAGACTTGAATGAGGAGAGAGGAGAGATAAAATATCTCAATTTTTATGAGTTTAAAATTTATTCAAGCATGTGAAATATGCACCTCCTTTAAAGAATTCCCCTTCCTTACATATGTGTCATAATGGAATCATTTTAATATTGCTCATAGTTTTTTACTAATAAGCCTTGTACATTTTCAACTCTTCATCTTATGTGAGCATTTAAGGGACTCCCCTTCCTTACATATGTGTCATAATAAAATCATTATTCCCAAAATATCTCATATTTTTAATATAGTTTTTTACTAATAAACCTTGTACATTTTCAACTCTTCACCTCATGTGAGCATTTACTCATTTTTGGGTATTTTCTTTTTACAATTTGGATTTATCTCCTCCCTACACATGGATTGATGCTATTGGCCCATAGGAACCTTCATTGGACCATAGTCTAAAGATTTATGAAAATCTAGACCCTTAGGCTAAGGTTCTTTATACCTATTTCCAATTAATTCCAATTGCACATTGGAAAATTCTTTTTAAATTTCTGTTTCAGGGGAACTCATCTGAATTATAAGAGATATTTTTCTATCCAAAAATATTCAAAATCTGAATATTCTCTCTCTAGAATATTTTCTCTCTCTAGGTTAAAACAGTCACAAACAAGATCTCTTATATTTCAGAAAAGGAATTGATTACAGGGGAATATACTAGACATCAAAAAGGGGGTTGGGAGAGGAATCTTACATTCTACCCCACTTAAAAAAACGCGAGATGTCCTCATCGCAGGTGGAGTATGCTCTCTTTCATCATCTTTTTCTTCTTCAATCACATTCAACGTTACGCCTTGGAAGTGGACGGTCGATTTTTCCCTGGTATTCTGCTGGATTATGGATGACTTGAGAACTGTCGGTTAAGCCCTTGGTTTTTGAATTGCAGTAAGGATCTGCCCTTCTTTCTTCTTCTACTTCTTCTGAAATTGTGACTGCTCTGGCTGCTGCAGTCTGAGGTGGAATTCTTTCTCTTTGGTTACCCCTATTCTGGAAAGGAGTTCTGAGGTTACTTTGGGTAGAGGCAGATGGTTGATTTGGAGTTCTTCTGGGGTTATCCAGGCTTGGGCGAGACGGACCCTGATTAGACTGGTATGAAGGAATTGGTCTCTGAATTCGGGGTCCTAGACTTCCCTGTCCCCTTGACATGGCAGGAGTTGGGCAGTCTTTTAACTGATGACCAAAACCTTGGCATCCAAAACACCGGTTCTCACTTCTGAGTTCATCGTTCTGAATCCTTAAAATAGGTGGTCCTCTTGAGAAAGTATTCTGGGGGAAGGGTCTTCCTTCACTTTGGAATCTTTCTGCATCTTGATTCTGAACCGGTCCTTGCTGCCTCTTTGGGGGTGGAAAGTTTGAAGTACCTTCCTGGGCTTGGAATCTTTTAAAGTTAGAGGGTGCAGGCTTTGGCGGGACCTTTACTACAAAGGCTTTGGCAAAATCCTTTGCCATTTTTACTGCTTCAGCCATGGACACTGGTTTGGCATTTTTGACTAGTGTGTCTAAGGGTTCGTTCATTCCCCGAATGAACCTGGCCATGAGCTGTTCTTCATCTAGAGGTGGTGAGTATTTGAGTAGAAGAGCAAAGGCCTGATGATATTCTTCAATGGTTTTGTTCTCCTGCTTTAGTTCTAAAAATTCGTTCATTTTGGTTTCCAAAAATCCAGGGGGACAAAATCTCTTTCTCAAATAGGTTTTTAGGTCATTCCAAGATTGAGTATTTCTATTCAGACGGTTGGTGTCACAGTGGTTCCTCCATGCTACCCTGGCTGTTTCCACTATTTTCAACCGGCCAAGAGCCATTTTGCTCAGCTCATTATAACCTGTGACGTCAAAATACTCTTCCATGGCTTCCACCCATTTCTCCACAGTCTCACCCAGGTTCTCCCCTTCTCCTTTGAAGGGTCCTGGCTGAGTCCTATGAAGAGCCTTGCGAACATCAGGGTCAAGTTCGTTATCTTCAGGGATAGGGTCTGGCTGCTGATGGCTACGGTTTCCTCGTCTCATGATTCTGTCAAAATTTATATATTAGAGAGAGAATAGTTATAAGATCAGAAGGGAGATTCTTATTTTTGAATACTTCAATAACTGGGGAGAAATTTTACATATGCTGACATATGCTTGGATCAACTCCTTTGAGAGGTCTTTATAACTCCAAGCAAAAACATCACGATACTCCTTTATTGTTTGAATTAATAACTTCTCCTCATCTAAGGACAAATCCACACATAGCGAGGCTCTTTTCCTGGCTCAGCGATATCAATTTTTATTGCATCTTCTGGACCATCATATGAAACCCCTGGCATGCTTGGCTTTTGTCGCATGGGCTGTTGAAGATGAAAAGATGCAGGGGGGAAGAGAGCTTGAGCTCTTGCAAGCACACACACACTCACAAAACCCTAATAGTGAACACACAAGATGAGAGGCTGAAAATCTTCTTCTTCTTCACTCAACACTCAACACACCATATACAAGATAAGAGTACACACAATATGAAAGGTACTCAACCAAATACATACAAGGGTTCTCTATAGTGTGAACCCAACTAAATGAGCTGGCGCTATAACTATGCCAGTCTCTAGAATGGCTGTCACACAGCCTGTCATCCCACTGGTTGCATATCACCCAAGATATCACCAACCATGCCAGTGGTGTAAGTGTGGGGCCTATCCCCCAAGCGGGTCATCGCGGTGTCCACCGCCTCACTAGATGAGCTCGATATCTCAACACTTCCCCTCGAGCTCAACTCCATCTCATGTACACCACAAGTGAAGCTCTGAATCTGCGGAGCTTCTCTGTACCCAATGATTTGGTGAAGATGTCAGCTACTTGATCCTCTGTGTTGACATAAACAAGGTTAAGGTCTCCTGCCAAGACCTTCTCTCTGACGAAATGGTAGTGGGGACATCTATATGCTTTGTGGGAGCATGAAAAACTGGGTTCCTGGCCAACTGTATACTACTAATGTTGTCATAGAAAATGACAACTTGTCTATTCGTTGATAGACCCAAATCTGCAAGTAGCTTTCTCAACCAAGCTACCTCACATGCTGCCATAGCAGCTCCTCTGTACTCGGCCTCTGTACTGGATAGAGCAACCGTAGGCTGCTTCTTGCTGCTCCAAGTCACAGCAGCACTCCCCAAAGAAAACATGAAGCCACTAGTATATCTTCTATCTGAGAAACTACCAGCCTAATCAGCATCTGTGTACCCATGTACACATATCTCTATCCCAGTCTCATAGAATAGTCCACAATGCAAAGTAGACCTCACATACCTCAGTATGCGTCTCAATGCATCCAAATGCGATTTCCGTGGAACCTACATAAACTGACTCACCAACCCAACAGCATAGCTCAAATTTGGTCTGGTGATCGTCATGTAGATCAAGCTTCCTACTATGCGCCTATACATAGTAGGATCCTCCAAAGTCTCTCCTCAATCTGCACTCAACTTGCCATTCTGATCCAATGTCACCGAAATAGGCTTACAGCCTTTCATACCATACTTGGACAACATGTCCAATCCATACTGTCTCTGCAGTAATCCAATACCATGTGGTGACCTAATCACCTCAATGCCCAAGAAATATCTAAGCTCCCCCAGATCCTTCATCTCAAACTTCTGTCTAAGCAAGATCTTTACATCAAAGATCTCTGCATCATGGTCCCCCGTAATGATCAAGTCATCTACATAGATGACAACAAGCACAACCCCTCTATCACCATGTCTCACATACAGCGAGAAATCTGCATTGGCTACATGAAAGCCAATAGTGACAAGATATTCAAAAATCTTGTCAGACCATACTCTTGGTGCTTGTTTTAATCCATACAAGGCTTTCTTTAACCTGCAAACATGCTCGGGGTGACCCACATCCTCATGACCAGGTGGCTGTAACATATACACCTCTTCTTGCAAATCCCCATGCAAGAATGCATTCTTTACATCCATCTGATGTAAAGACCATTGCTTTGACACAGCCACTGCTATCACAACTCTCACTATTGCCATCTTGGCAACTGGGCTGAAAGTTTCCTCATAATCAATGCCATATGTTTGTGCATATCCTTTGGCTACCAATCTAGCCTTGTACCTGTTTATGCTTCCATCCCTGTTATGTTTTACTTTGTACACCCACTTGCATCCAATGGCTTTCTTGCCTTCAAGCAATTGCACTAAATCCCAAGTCTCATTTCCATATAGTGCATCCATCTTCTCATCCATAGCTTTCTCCCAACACACATTTCCAACTGCCTCATCAATGCATGTAGCCTCTACAACTTGCACAACCTTTGCCATATGCATAGTGATGTGCCACATAACCATCATATGTAAATCTCTGCATAGGGTTTTTCACTCTCCCAAATCTTCACAGCTTTTCATTCATGGCTTCCATAGCCTTCTTTACACCAGGTGTTCTCATAGCTGGGATCCCAAGCTCCTCATCAAGGCTCATATCTGAGCCACTAGACTCTCCATCAACATGAGAATGCCCTGCAGAAATGTCAGGCATACCAAGGGGCTCAACCACTTTCTCTTTTTCTTTACGTGATGTACTAATCACATTTGCACGACTGGTATTATGATGCAGCCTGCCACTCCATGGTCTATCAACAGATCCACTAGATGAGGACTCTCCTGGTCCACTCAAAGACTGTGATTGCTGACCTGCATTCTGTGCAACCACACTTCCACTCACATCAGCCCCAATAGCTTCTTTTCTAGCAACATACTAGCTGCTCATCTCATCAAAGACAACATCCCTGCTTACCCTCAACTCACGTGTAGCAAGTTTTATAACACCTATATCCCTTTTGCTCAAGGGAATATCCAATAAACACACATTTTTCAGCTTTTGGATCCAGCTTAGTTCTCAGCTCATCTGGCACATGCACATGTGCAATGCATCCAAAGACTTTCAGATGAGTCAAATTAGGTTTTTAGCCAGTAAACCTCTCCTCTAGAGTTACATCATGTATGGCTACAGTTGGAGTCTTGTTCATGATGTATACAACTGTAGAAACAGCCTCAGTCCAATAGCTATGCGGCATATTCTTCTCTTCCATCAATGCTCGCGCAATCTCAGCAATGTGACTGTTTTTTCGCTCATAGCAACTCCATTTTTGCTGCAGAGTGTATCTGCATGTAAACTGTCTCCGAATACCATTCTTTTCCAAAAATTCAAAGAACTCATTGGAGAAGTACTTTCCCCCTCCATCTGACCTTAGGCACTTTACATATTTCCCTGTTTGCTTTTCAACCAAAACTCTGAAATTCTGAAAGTGAGTGAACACCTCACTCTTCTCCTTCATGAAATATACCCACACTTTCCTTGTGTGGTCATCAATGAATGTCACATAATACCTGCAGCCTCCCATAGACATGGTCTTCGTAGGACCCCATACATCTGAATGCACAACATCTAGTGCATTTCTACTCACATATCTGTTACGTGGAAATACATGCTTTGTTTGCTTTCCAAATTGGCATGCTTCACATATTCTTTGCATACCTTTTACTTTAAACTTTGGCAGCCCTGTCACAATTCCTTTAGTCTGCATAGACTTCATTCTCTGTACATTCACATGTCCAATTCTTTTATGCCAAATGTCTGTGTCTGCAACAATTCCTGAACCATTTGCAAACATCGCAGCACTCATTTCAGGCATGTCTACATTCAACGTAAACATTCTACCCACTCTGTTGCCTTTTGCAACCAACCTGCACTTGTCTCTAAAGTCTTCAACATAACAACCATCAGGGTTAAAACGAACCTGCGAACCCTGCTCAATCATCTGGCCAACTGAAACCAGATTCATTGTTATGTTCAGAACGTGAAGTACATCTGTAAGGTACTTCACTTTGCCATCCTGCATAGACAATGGCACATCTCCAACATGGGCAATTGGATGAGCAGTGTCATCCCCCGTTTCCACAAAACCTGGTCTTTCAAGGTTTTTCATCTCCTTGAACCACTCCCCCATGACTTGTCATGTGGTTCGAAGCACCTGAATCCACATACCATACATCATCTTTTTGTGTTGCTTCAACATTTTCAGACATGTCATTCATGACATGCTGCATAACAAACAACCTTTCATTATCCTCATTGTTTCTGCTTGAGGATGCATAGTTGTTCTACTGCACTTTCCCATTTTGCATGTCAGCCTGCTTCTTATAACATTCTGCCTGCACATGTCTAGGCTTACCACAATAAAAGCATTCACGTGCATCATTATATTGCCTTTGCCAATTTCCACGTCCTCTTTGACTCCCCCTGCCTCTGAATTTGCCTCTTCCACCTGTGTGTTGTTGATGTTGTTGTTGTGTATTCTGGGTGTATTCTGGGGCTGTTGTTGTTGCTGCTGTTGCTGGCCATAATTTTGATTACCTATTCGGCCACCTCCTTGACCTCGTCCACGGCCTCCTCTACCTCGTCCTCTTCCTGAACTTGTGTAGAAGGCCTGTTGCTCTGAACTGTTTTTATTTTGTGAAGACTGTTGGTCTTCACCCAAGCTCTTCTCTTCTATAATCAGCATAGACACCAAATCTGTAAAGTTAGGAATGTTTTCTCGAGTCTGAATAGACGTCTTGAACGCCTTGTATTGTGGCCCGAGACCACGTAGACAGACTCCCACCTTATCATCATCATCTACTGAAACACCAATAGATGCAAGAGATTCCACAATACCCTTTATCTTCAATGCATAGTCATTCACAGACATGCTCTTTTTCTCCACAGTATGAAGTTTGTTCTTCAATTGTATTTTGCGTGCCTTGGTATTTGTTTCATAGAGTTTTACCAAGGTGTCCCATGCCTCCTTGGGGGACTTGGCATCCTGAATGTGCCCAATCATGGTGTCCTGTATACTAATGGAGAGCCAATACATAACTTTCTTGGCTCCTTGGTTCCACTCTTTAAACTCTTTCACATCTGCAGCAGTCTGTGTGTATGTTCGGTATCTGTGGTGCCTCTTCATGCTCACCTTCTATGTAGTCCCAATAGCCCTTTCCCATTAGGAAATTCGTCAACCTGAACCTCCAAGTATGGAAGTTATTCTTATCAAGCTTCTCAGCCATAATCTGTGCTATGCCATCATTTGACATCTTGCTAGACACACAATTTTACCAGAAACAGCACTCTTGTTTGTCCTGCACAAACTGCTATATTTCTGCAGCGGTACTGTAGTACTTTCAAATGTCACAACCAGTGACCTCAATGTGCATACATACACCCAATGGCAACTGTAGACCTCTTTGCAGCACCCATAGTGTCTGCACAGCCAATCTGTCTTCCTGCAGTTCTTAAAACAGAGTTCTGCAAAGAATCGATGACTTACCCGCAGTGCTCGAAATCGCCTGCTTTCTGAAAAACGAAGGTCTAGACGCGCCCGAAATGCGTTTTTGCCTTGAAAAATATTGTCCGATAGGACGGTATAATTTCCCTATAGCTTTACTCCCGCAAAGAAAGCTCCTCAATCAGAGATCGTTTGTCGGTGCCTCCCGTAGAGCTCCCGACAAGGGTGTAGTCACCAACACAAATAGGGAAGAGTAGTTGAAGCTCTTACCCTCATACCGCTTCCTGTGGTTCTCTTGCTTGCAGCTCAGACCTTAGCACAAACCAGGCTCTGATACCATAAAAAGATGCAGGGGGGAAGAGAGCTTGAGCTCTTGCAAGCACACACACACTCACAACACCCTAATAGAGAACACACAAGGTGAGAGGCTGAAAATCTTCTTCTTCTTCACTCAACACTCAACACACCATATACAAGATAGGAGTACACACACTATGAAAGATACTCAACCAAATACATACAAGGGTTCTCTATAGTGTGAACCCAACTAAATGAGCTGGCGCTATAACTATGCCAGTCTCTAGAATGGCTGTCACACAGCCTGTCATCCCACTGGCCGCATATCACCCAAGATCTCACCAACCATGCCAGTGGTGTAAGTGTGGGGCCTATCCCCCAGGCGGGTCATCGGTGTCCACCGCTTCACTAGATGAGCTCGATATCTCAACAGAAGAACAATCTTCCGATCTTGAAGAGTGTACTATGTGAAGTTGGGGGGAACATTGAGACCTTTTTCTTGTCCACTTGAGTCATCACGAATTGAGGTTTTGAGCTCTCTTTTGCAATCTTGCATCAGAGTTTTTCGTTCAACCTTTATCTTTGCACTTCCGACACTCTCTTTTGAATCTGTTTGAGACTTGAGTTTTTGTTTTGGTCTCTTTGTTTTTTTGTGATTTTTGCTAACAGTTTTTAGCTTTTCTCTTGGTTGGAATTCATCTGATCGTTTTACTTGGTCTTTGATACTATTTTGTGCTTGGACATAGTATAAATATCCATTCTTTCCTGAGAAGTGAGGTGGTGGTCGAGAGTATCCATTCTTTCCTGAGAAGTGAGGTGGTGGTCGAGAGTGTTCATTCTTAAACTCCTCGTTTTCTTTTTATATTCTCTCACGTCATTCCCTCTCATCTTGTGGATTCTCTTATGGCTCTTACAGTATTTACGTTTGGGTCGGCTTCAAGGGATCTCTATTTGAACCTCCCTTCCTCTCAAGAGTAGGCATGCCTTTCCTAACTCTTCCTCGGGGATTATCACATCATCATCAAAATCAGAGTCCCATCCATCTTCCTTATCAGCATCATTAGCAGATTCGAGTGTTGAATCCTGCACCGAGACTTCCTCTACATGCAATGCTGTTATGGATGCATCCCCATAGTACAAATCATCTAGAAGGTCACGTGGTTGTACCATTCATATAGGAATAATGTCATATCCATCTGAGTCACCAAATTGAATTGGCTTAGGTAAAGTGCATGTCGATAATGTTGCGAGGACATGACTCCATTCTAGGGGATCAATTAAGTGCTCAGGGAAGGGTTGTGGAATGTATGCCTCATCTGATACACTTCGATTACCCTTAAGTCTCTTAGTGTTGAAATCCTTACATGAGGCTCCACACATCCACATATCTTCTCGCCCATCTGACAATGTAACTCTTGAGCCCTTAGATGAAGCAGAATCAAACTCATCTGTTGGAGACAGTGTTACATCACGATATGAGTGATTCTTTAGGTTGACCCTTGTGATGACAGAATCATGTCGGAGGTACAAATAATTGTATCCCCAATCTTGAATCATTTGAAATTTTTGCATGAATGGTCTACCCAATATCACTTCATAGTTTGGATGCTTTCCAAAATCCACTACTGCAAATGTGTGCTCATATTCAATCCCACATGTGGTGACCAATATGTTCTCTAGTAGCCCAATGGGATGTTCTAAGCTTCCATCTGCTAGCTGCAAGCGCATCCTTGTACTCCTAATAGCTGGTTTGCCCTACTTTTCCCAAATGGACCTTGTCACAATGCCCACTCCTGCACACTATCAAGTATTGCAGTTGAAGCTACTTTTCGCACTTCTAATGGGAGGGTAGCATTTCCCTGATCGTCCTCACAAAATTTTTCTACTTTGTTGATAGGAACTGGCATAAGATGCTTTGTCTCAGGGTGTATAATACATTGATGGTGACCCTTTTGTAGCAATACCTGCTTTGACAAACATGTGGCAATATCATTCCACAACTCTGGTCGAAGATTTTTCAAATCAAGCAAAGGTAAGGTACAAGCCACTGGTGCTGACAAAATAGCTTGCACGATACCCATATCCATCTCCTTTGTCAACCTTCTATGCATGGAGGGTATCCTCAAGATTTGAGAACAGTTCTCATATTCTCCCAAATAAGATGGTAAGGTTTTCATTGTATGCTTACTTCTAGGAGAAACAATTGTTTGAACTTCCTCCTGGGTGCTTGGGCGTCTAAAGTTGTTTTCTGTGCCCCTGGTAAAATCCACTTCACAGAATGGAGGTGAAATAATAGAGGACATATTCTCATTAACTTTCTCATGAACTGCTGCCCACATCTCATTTGCCATGTCCTCGTTGGCATCAATAACTTCATCATTGCATGGGAAGGCAAGACTAGGTGGTGGCAGAATGCCTTCTTTCAATGGGGTGTCAATTGGTGCCGACTTCTCGCTATGTGCAGACTTCTCGCTATGAGCTTGTGAGATCAGCTCACTTTTCATTTCCCAACTTGATGACACTTCAAGTATGGTTTCTAATGTTGGCTTAAGAGAGGTGGGGCCCCGAGGGATAGGTGGAGGTGGGCTCTCAAGTATTGATTGAGCTTCCCTAATGAGTTGCTGATGTACAGCTAAATTGATCTTCTCCTCATGAGGGTTTGGGTATTCTTGAAGCTTCTTGGGTAGCTCAGATAAAGCTGCAATGCGACTTCTATGAGCATCAATGATGGCATCTAGAGTCTCGTTCACCTTATCCACAAAAACAGAACCCCCGGTTGTACTAGCCTCATCTTGTTTAGCACTAGGCCCAGGTTGAGGTTGATGCTCCTCATGCACTTCTTGGGATGTAAAAGCTTGATCCTTCATGTTTTGTTTAGAGACTTCTTGAGAACTAGTGGATGCACTCTTAGTTTGCTTGTTGCGGATCTTTTTCCTCCTAATGGTTCTTTTTCTATTGGAATGTAGGGTCTTGTCCACTAGATTTGCCTTTGCATACCTAGTTCGAGGTGTCTCATCAGTCTGCATTTCGGCATTTTGTGTTTGTGATCTAGTCATGACTCTAAGTGGCACGACATCCTCATTCTCTGATGAAGGTGGCGATGGAACTGCCTCTACAAAGTTGAGTGAGACCTTTGGTTGAGAGGTGCCTTCCTCATGTGGTTTCAGCAAACAATCCTTTGGAAAGTGTTCTACACAACACCCTAGACAATATCTTTCAATTGGTGGAAACTGTGGTACTGTTGTATTGGATCGAGCTGCTTGCCTTAGGCGATGTGGACAATCACGAGCCCAATGGGGTTCTTCGCACTCATAACAGGGGCCCATTAGTTTGGCTTCTACTTTCCTTTGCTGCCATTGACCTGAGGGGCCTGGAGTCCTAGGTTGGTAGCCTCCTAGCAACATCAAAGAATTTTGTTTCCCGGGTTGAGGCTCCAGTGCTTGGCTTGGATATGCGGGACTTTCAAAGAGATTTTCCTTGGATGAATATGATGCATATTCCTCCTCCACATAGCTTGAGTTTACCAAGTCTCTACACATATTCGAATTGTCATAGTCAACAAACCTCACAAGAGCAGTCCCAGGAGCAAGAGGTTGAGCTCCAAGTACAGGTCGTGCTTGCTCTTGTGCCATCGGTGGCTTACGTTCAAAATTAGTATACTGTTGATGCATTTGCGGAGCCACTGCACCCCTTTGCTGCTCACGCTCTTGTGTCATTCTTGCAATGCGAGTACATTCCTGTGTGGTGTGGGTATAATTCCAAGCACAGGCCTGGCACCACTTCTTTGTGGGTTGGTTTGTGACTAGAGGAGAAAATGTATTACATTCTTCGGTTTTATGGTTACCGCCACATACTCCACAAAGATGAGGACTTGTAGGTAGTACACTCCTCATTTGCTACTACTGTTGTTGTGGCTACATGGGTGGGCGATAGGTTTGTCCCAATCTCCTTAGTACTAGGTTAGCTATCTGGTCTGGATTTACTAGTGCGCTAGACCCTGAACTTTGGTCATCGCCCCACTGATCTCTAGGTTGCACCTCAGGGCTAGTACCATCTTGGAATTTGAAGTTATCTGTGAAATCCATAGCATCATGGCAACACTCATTGAAATTTGTATGCTTCTTTTGCATAGAGATGTGTGTGCAGTGTTGAATTTTTGAGTCCTTTTAAGAAGAGAGAAATTAATCGACTCTAGGTGGGCTTCTCATCTTCTGGGCAACAATTAATGTACTGCTTCATCCTATTTACACAGTCTCTAACACTCTCAGTCTCGCCTTGCTTGAAAGAGTAGATGTTTGCTACTGTGTCATGCTGAATCCCCATCAAGGAAAAAGCAACAATGAATCTCTCTTCCAAAACTCGTAAAAGAAGATTTGTCTGAAGACTCTAGTGCCTGAAACCAAGCAAGGGCCTGTAAGATTCCTCCCCCAACCCCTTTTTGATGTCTAGTATATTCTCCTGTAATCAATTCCTTTTCTGGAATATAAGAGATCTTGTTTGTGACTGTTTTAACTTAGAGAGAGAAAATATTCTAGAGAGAGAATATTCAGATTCTGAATAATTCTGGATAGAAAAATATCTCTTATAATTCAGATGAGCTCCCCTGAAACAGAAATTTAAAAAAGAATTTTCCAATGTGCAATTGGAATTAATTGGAAATAGGTATAAAGAACCTTAGCCTAAGGGTCTAGATTTTCATAAATCTTTAGACTATGGTCCAATTAAGGTTCCTATGGGCCAATAGCATCAATCCATGTGTAGGGAGGAGATAAATCCAATTTGTAAAAGAAGATACCCAAAAATTGAGTAAATGCTCACATAAGATGAAGAGTTGAAAATGTACAAGGTTTATTAGTAAACAAACACATATGTAAGGAAGGGGAGTTCTTTAAAGGAGGTGCATATTTCACATAAGATGAAGAGTTGAAAATGTACAAGGTTTATTAGTAAATAAACACATATGTAAGGAAGGGGAGTTCTTTAAAGGAGGTGCATATTTCACATAAGATGAAGAGTTGAAAATGTACAAGGTTTATTAGTAAAAAAACTATGACACATATGTAAGGAAGAGGAGTTCTTTAAAGGAGGTGCACATTTCACATAAGATGAAGAGTTGAAAATGTACAAGGTTTATTAGTAAAAAACTATGAGCAATAAAATTTTGACACATATGTAAGGAAGGGGAATTCTTTAAAGGAGGTGCATATTTCACATGCTTGAATGAGTTTTAAACTCAAAAATAATGTGATATTTTTATCTCTCATCTCTCTTGAACCAAACCAAATCAAAATGGGACCAAACCGAATCAAAAAGTAACCAAACTAGGTCCAAATCTAGTCCAAATTCAACCAAACTGACTTGGAAAATTCTAGAATCAGTTTGTTTGGTTAGGAGCTCAAATTTTCCTATAAATAGAAGCCTCCCCTTGTGGAAAAAAACATAATGTCTTATGCATTGTTACTCTACTCCACCTAAGCCAAAATATAGTCTCTTATGCTTTGTTACTCTACTCCACCTAAGCCAAAATATAATCTCTTATGCTTTGTTACTCTACTCCACCTAAGCCAAAATATATAGTCTCTTGTGCTTGTTACTCTACTCCACCTAAGCCAAATTAGATAGAGTCTTATGCTTTGTTACTCTACTCCACCTAAGCTAAAATATATAGTGTCTTATGCCTTGTTACTCTACTCTACCTAAGCCAAGAACTGTGAATTCTTTAATATTTCACTAGTTTTTGATACTTCCCTCTTTCTTCAATCCCCATTGGTGGCTCCATCAACATACTAAACCAATTGATTGGTTGGGGGCCTCTACCGTGAATAAAGAATCAAGCAAATCATAAGGTAAGTATATTGAATTTTGATCTTTTCTATGATTTCTCAATGATTCTCTCTTCTCAACCCCTCTCAAGCTTGAGAAGTTTAATTGGTATGGTTTTTTTTTAAATGCTATTGAAGTTAATTGGTGAATAGTAGTGAAGAGTTACATAATTTAATAAATGCTATAGAAGTTAATTTCCACTTATATTTAAATTCTAATGGTTTTTTCTCTCTCTCACTCAAGAAATGGTCATACTCATGACCCATTCTCAATCCAAATGAAGCTTTTCATAAAGCTTTTCCTTAATCCAAGATTAAGCTATGCTTGAGGCCAAATTAATGGCTTTTTGCTATGCTTTTAGTTTATGCACATTGATGATTCAATCCATTATGGATTGATGACCCAATTAGAGACCATTCTAATTGTTTTCTTAATGATCCAATTAGAGACCATTATGGATTGATGATCCAATTAGAGACCATTCTAATTGTTTTCTTAATGATCCAATTAGAGACCATTATGGATTGATGATCCAATTAGAGACCATTCTAATTATTTCTTTAATAATGAGCTTTATCCCTTAGAAAAAAATTTGAGATTTATCAGTCATAGTAGCGGAGCTATGGCAAAATTTTTATAGAAATTACGCATAAAATAAATTCATTCAAAGCATAAAAAGAGGACTTCCTACCATATTCTAGGAACTATCATCCTAGATTAATTAAAAGAATTTTATTATGCATGGAGATGTGGATGTTTGCATGTAGATGTAGATGTATAGATGTAGATGTGGATGTGGAGGTGGATGGATGCATGTAGATGTAGATGTATAGATGTAGATGTGAATGGAGATGTGGATGTATGCATGTAGATGTAGATGTATAGATGTGGATGTGGATGTATACATGTAGATGTAGATGTATAGATACGGATGTGGATGTGGAGGTGGATGTATACATGTAGATGTAGATGTATAGATGTAGATGTGGATGTGGAGGTAGATGAATGCATGTAGATGTAGATGTATAGATGTAGATGGGAATGGAGATATGGATGTATGCATGTAGATGTAGATGTATAGATGTAGATGTGGATGTGGAGGTGGATGGATGCATGTAGATGTAGATGTATAGATGTAGATGTGAATGGAGATGTGGATGTATGCATGTAGATGTAGATGTATAGAGGTGAATGTGAATGTGGATGTGGATGTATGCATAGGGATGTAGATGTATGCATGTAGATGTGAATGTACGCATATAGTTGTGGATGTATGGATGTGAATATACGATTGTGATGTGAGGGAATCTGAAGTGATGGGATGGAAATGATGTGATGGGATGAGTATACATATAAATGGAATATGGAATAAGTAATGTAGATTGAGGAGGGATAATGTGGAAAAATGAAAGTTAAAATAGAAATTGTATTGTAAACTGTTTGTAAATGCTGTTTGTAAATGCTGTCTGTAAATGATTGATTTATGTCAAGAATGCTGGGGGGAGCATTTTGACCGTCTTGTGATTAAGGTCGTGATGAGAAAGTTGCAACTGCTGACGGGGAGTCAATGAAGGACGTCTCGCGTAGCAAGGTCGGCCGAGGTCTTGACCAGCCTCGGTGCGATTAAAATGGTGAGCTTCCGGTACGGTGGATGAGGGGCCAAGGAAGCGGCCTATGCGTGAAGCGCTAGGTTACCTGCGAAGGATCCTAGAGGGTGCTGACCATACGGTGCTCGGGCTCTGGGTTGCCTAGGATACCCACGCGTGCGTCGAGGAAGATATTGGAACAGAGTTGGAGTTGTTTTCTGAAATCGAGCATGGATCTGGTTGATTGACCTTGCTGGTCTTCAATGGATGAGTCCATGGCTCCTTATATGGATCTGTTGGTTGATCTTGCTGATCTTCAACGAGAGTCCATCTTGTTAAGTGATTATATTGCCAAGTATTATGGGCTAGGAACTATCGAAACGGCTCCTGAGCGTTCTAGTTGCCAATGATGCCATAGATACTCTGATGAAGGAATGATGGAAAATTAAGAATCAATTGGATAAATTGGAAGATGGTGATCAATGATACTAAGGTTTTATTAAAGGATTGTTTTAAACTGGTTGAATCTGGTTGAAAAAGGGCAATTTCATATTGGGTGTGTGAGTGGTGTGACTAGTTTTATTTTGCATGAACATCTGGCTAGGGGGCCTTGGAACTCTTTTCCTTGGTACCCGGGACAAAACCTAACCAAATTTTTAATTGGATCCCATCACTACAGTGGTTGGGCGGTTGGCTAACCCATGGGATCGGATGGGGTTAGGCTGGACTGATGGATCCGTAAATCGAGACTCAAACTTTTGTTTTTACGATAGAAAAAAAAAAAATCCCGGACAGGAACTGTTCTATGGATAGGAATCAACGGCTGTGCCTCTTGAATGGGGAAAAAAGCGTTGATCCCAATGATCCAAGTGCAAGATTCTTCCTTGAACTGACTAAGTATCTTATAGATGTAATCGGATCATCTCGATCAGAAATGATCTTGACTACGTTAGAGTAAAAAGTTATCCTGGTGGAATCGCCCGTGCTTTCCGGTAGAGGAAGTTTTTCCGGGTTCGGTTTTGGAACAACCGACGGATTAGTCTCTTATCCGGATATCCGTGGGCGAGGCCCCGACGAGTGTGGGACCCCTGTCCCGCGCGAGAAGCGCTACTTCCGCTGCCAGTACCCTGAATCCGTTGCTCGGTGGGAACAGGGATCTTACAGTTGGTATCAGAGCATTTGGTTAATAAAGATCAACTGAGAAGACAAATATATCAAAAATTTATCAAGAAACACAAAAAGATTATAATTGTGTGAGATAATTCATACAATTTGATATTCAAACTGAAATTCGTAATTTGGTAATTGGGTCTTCAGATGGAAGTGCCGCAATTATATAGAATCCCTGACTTGCTTGAGGCCTAGACATGATAGTATTTACCTTATAATTCCAAGGGCCGTGACTACGCGTATATACCGAGAGTATACTGCAGCTCTTTACTGACAGTATATACGAGTAAATCTAAGACTTGAAATTATAAGCGTTAATGCTATCTAGATGATGATTTCGAATGTGATTGATATGATTTTTAATTCTGTTTGAGAATTGATGAATTGATTTGGATTCTGATTGAAAATGCTGATTGAAAAATGTTGATTTTTAAAAATTAGTTGAAATATAATGAAACCACAATGAGGGGGAATGGGACGAATCCCTGTGATGATATTCATAACTAGAATGATGATAATGAATTCAGCAAATCACTATGAGATTAGTGGGTTGTGCTGTTAGATTGCTACTGTTAATACTTGACCGGTAGATCAAGTTAAGGGATGTCAAATTGAGGACTAGCTTAACTGAAATTCTCGTGAAGGAATGTTCAGAAGAAAATTTTTCGGTCTAATGGACCATTATCATGTTAAAGATATGAATGATAAGATCTGAATGAATTGTTATTCAATTATGAGTTCTATATAAGGGATATTTATCCCAGTATTATGTTGGGTTGACCAGAATATAAGGAACCCCAGAATAAAATTGGATCTTAAGAAAAAGAGTTGTCCTCTACCTTGCGAGATGAGGACATCTCGCACTTTTTAAGTGGGGTAGGATGTAAGATTCCTCCCCAACCTTCGAGGTATACAGGAGTAAGAATCTCCCTTTCTGATCTTATAATTATTCCCTCTCTAAAATAAAAGAAAGTCTCTATTTAAAAAAGGAAGACCCTTTTCCTAGAATACTTCTCAAGAGTCACGCCTATTTTAAGGATTCAGAACAATGAGTTCAGAAGTGAAAATCGGTGTTTTGGATACCAAGGTTTTGGTTTTCATTCGAGTACGGCCCAAAAGAAGTTCTTTATCTCTTGGGGAGTATAAGAAGTTATCCCCCAGATATTGTGATCCTTATATCTGAATTCAATGAAAGTAGGTGACTTAGCCTACAAGTTTCTTTTATCTCCTCATCTCAAAATTCTTAATGCCTTCTATAGAAAAATGTGTCAAACTCAAATCCTGGAAAGATGGTAAAACTTCAGTGGCAAGTTACCGTTGGCTTCTAGGTTACGCTAGCTCCTTCCCTTATATAAGTCGTAACTTTTCCTTGTCGCTCACAGTAATCTTATTCCCATCAATCTCCTTTCTTTCTTAATCTCCTTCATGGCTTGGCAACAAGAACTAGTTTTATCCATGATGATTTCTCACCTTCAAGACGCAAGAGAGTCTGTGAAGAAAGACTTTATAGAACAGTATGAGCGCTCACTTTTTCCTCACCTAGGAACTTCTGTAGCGCAGACCAAATGGCGGACCTATCAAAACATAACTAGGGTAACACCCTGGGGACAGCAGCACTTTCGTAACAATGTCCGCTTGGCCATGGTTATCGAAGCCTTGGGTTTGGGTCCCCGATACTACTGCGTCATGAGATCAAGGCATCTTGGGTTTTCTGAGCGGGTCTTCTTACTGGCGTGTTTTCTTCCTCATGAGAAGATATGCCTTTACCCCGTTTTTGGCTTGCCTCTCAGAGGTCCTTTTGTTGGATCACCTCATACCACTGAGATAGGTGCGGCAATAACCAGCAGAATCATTCCCATAGATGAGTTACCCTATACTTGTGCAGCTTGTGAGGACTGCTTTTGTGACCATATGATGGACGGGCTTATGGAAGTGTAAAGAGTTTCTCTATCTTTACTGTATAAGTTCCGAGAATGAATAAAGTTTAAATCTTGTTATTATTTTGAATCTTGCTCTCTTTAAGACTTTTCTTGGTGGTTAATCGTGATTAAAATTTCTCTCTAAGTCTCATATTCGTGCATCTTGCGAAATTATTCCAAGTTGCGAGATGAGGACATCTCGCGTTTTTTAAGTGGGGTAGAATGTAAGATTCCTCCCCCAACCCCTTTTTGATGTCTAGTATATTCTCCTGTAATCAATTCCTTTTCTGGAATATAAGAGATCTTGTTTGTGACTGTTTTAACTTAGAGAGAGAAAATATTCTAGAGAGAGAATATTCAGATTCTGAATAATTCTGGATAGAAAAATATCTCTTATAATTCAGATGAGCTCCCCTGAAACAGAAATTTAAAAAAGAATTTTCCAATGTGCAATTGGAATTAATTGGAAATAGGTATAAAGAACCTTAGCCTAAGGGTCTAGATTTTCATAAATCTTTAGACTATGGTCCAATTAAGGTTCCTATGGGCCAATAGCATCAATCCATGTGTAGGGAGGAGATAAATCCAATTTGTAAAAGAAGATACCCAAAAATTGAGTAAATGCTCACATAAGATGAAGAGTTGAAAATGTACAAGGTTTATTAGTAAACAAACACATATGTAAGGAAGGGGAGTTCTTTAAAGGAGGTGCATATTTCACATAAGATGAAGAGTTGAAAATGTACAAGGTTTATTAGTAAATAAACACATATGTAAGGAAGGGGAGTTCTTTAAAGGAGGTGCATATTTCACATAAGATGAAGAGTTGAAAATGTACAAGGTTTATTAGTAAAAAAACTATGACACATATGTAAGGAAGAGGAGTTCTTTAAAGGAGGTGCACATTTCACATAAGATGAAGAGTTGAAAATGTACAAGGTTTATTAGTAAAAAACTATGAGCAATAAAATTTTGACACATATGTAAGGAAGGGGAATTCTTTAAAGGAGGTGCATATTTCACATGCTTGAATGAGTTTTAAACTCAAAAATAATGTGATATTTTTATCTCTCATCTCTCTTGAACCAAACCAAATCAAAATGGGACCAAACCGAATCAAAAAGTAACCAAACTAGGTCCAAATCTAGTCCAAATTCAACCAAACTGACTTGGAAAATTCTAGAATCAGTTTGTTTGGTTAGGAGCTCAAATTTTCCTATAAATAGAAGCCTCCCCTTGTGGAAAAAAACATAATGTCTTATGCATTGTTACTCTACTCCACCTAAGCCAAAATATAGTCTCTTATGCTTTGTTACTCTACTCCACCTAAGCCAAAATATAATCTCTTATGCTTTGTTACTCTACTCCACCTAAGCCAAAATATATAGTCTCTTGTGCTTGTTACTCTACTCCACCTAAGCCAAATTAGATAGAGTCTTATGCTTTGTTACTCTACTCCACCTAAGCTAAAATATATAGTGTCTTATGCCTTGTTACTCTACTCTACCTAAGCCAAGAACTGTGAATTCTTTAATATTTCACTAGTTTTTGATACTTCCCTCTTTCTTCAATCCCCATTGGTGGCTCCATCAACATACTAAACCAATTGATTGGTTGGGGGCCTCTACCGTGAATAAAGAATCAAGCAAATCATAAGGTAAGTATATTGAATTTTGATCTTTTCTATGATTTCTCAATGATTCTCTCTTCTCAACCCCTCTCAAGCTTGAGAAGTTTAATTGGTATGGTTTTTTTTTAAATGCTATTGAAGTTAATTGGTGAATAGTAGTGAAGAGTTACATAATTTAATAAATGCTATAGAAGTTAATTTCCACTTATATTTAAATTCTAATGGTTTTTTCTCTCTCTCACTCAAGAAATGGTCATACTCATGACCCATTCTCAATCCAAATGAAGCTTTTCATAAAGCTTTTCCTTAATCCAAGATTAAGCTATGCTTGAGGCCAAATTAATGGCTTTTTGCTATGCTTTTAGTTTATGCACATTGATGATTCAATCCATTATGGATTGATGACCCAATTAGAGACCATTCTAATTGTTTTCTTAATGATCCAATTAGAGACCATTATGGATTGATGATCCAATTAGAGACCATTCTAATTGTTTTCTTAATGATCCAATTAGAGACCATTATGGATTGATGATCCAATTAGAGACCATTCTAATTATTTCTTTAATAATGAGCTTTATCCCTTAGAAAAAAATTTGAGATTTATCAGTCATAGTAGCGGAGCTATGGCAAAATTTTTATAGAAATTACGCATAAAATAAATTCATTCAAAGCATAAAAAGAGGACTTCCTACCATATTCTAGGAACTATCATCCTAGATTAATTAAAAGAATTTTATTATGCATGGAGATGTGGATGTTTGCATGTAGATGTAGATGTATAGATGTAGATGTGGATGTGGAGGTGGATGGATGCATGTAGATGTAGATGTATAGATGTAGATGTGAATGGAGATGTGGATGTATGCATGTAGATGTAGATGTATAGATGTGGATGTGGATGTATACATGTAGATGTAGATGTGTAGATACGGATGTGGATGTGGAGGTGGATGTATACATGTAGATGTAGATGTATAGATGTAGATGTGGATGTGGAGGTAGATGAATGCATGTAGATGTAGATGTATAGATGTAGATGGGAATGGAGATATGGATGTATGCATGTAGATGTAGATGTATAGATGTAGATGTGGATGTGGAGGTGGATGGATGCATGTAGATGTAGATGTATAGATGTAGATGTGAATGGAGATGTGGATGTATGCATGTAGATGTAGATGTATAGAGGTGAATGTGAATGTGGATGTGGATGTATGCATAGGGATGTAGATGTATGCATGTAGATGTGAATGTACGCATATAGTTGTGGATGTATGGATGTGAATATACGATTGTGATGTGAGGGAATCTGAAGTGATGGGATGGAAATGATGTGATGGGATGAGTATACATATAAATGGAATATGGAATAAGTAATGTAGATTGAGGAGGGATAATGTGGAAAAATGAAAGTTAAAATAGAAATTGTATTGTAAACTGTTTGTAAATGCTGTTTGTAAATGCTGTCTGTAAATGATTGATTTATGTCAAGAATGCTGGGGGGAGCATTTTGACCGTCTTGTGATTAAGGTCGTGATGAGAAAGTTGCAACTGCTGACGGGGAGTCAATGAAGGACGTCTCGCGTAGCAAGGTCGGCCGAGGTCTTGACCAGCCTCGGTGCGATTAAAATGGTGAGCTTCCGGTACGGTGGATGAGGGGCCAAGGAAGCGGCCTATGCGTGAAGCGCTAGGTTACCTGCGAAGGATCCTAGAGGGTGCTGACCATACGGTGCTCGGGCTCTGGGTTGCCTAGGATACCCACGCGTGCGTCGAGGAAGATATTGGAACAGAGTTGGAGTTGTTTTCTGAAATCGAGCATGGATCTGGTTGATTGACCTTGCTGGTCTTCAATGGATGAGTCCATGGCTCCTTATATGGATCTGTTGGTTGATCTTGCTGATCTTCAACGAGAGTCCATCTTGTTAAGTGATTATATTGCCAAGTATTATGGGCTAGGAACTATCGAAACGGCTCCTGAGCGTTCTAGTTGCCAATGATGCCATAGATACTCTGATGAAGGAATGATGGGAAATTAAGAATCAATTGGATAAATTGGAAGATGGTGATCAATGATACTAAGGTTTTATTAAAGGATTGTTTTAAACTGGTTGAATCTGGTTGAAAAAGGGCAATTTCATATTGGGTGTGTGAGTGGTGTGACTAGTTTTATTTTGCATGAACATCCGGCTAGGGGGCCTTGGAACTCTTTTCCTTGGTACCCGGGACAAAACCTAACCAAATTTTTAATTGGATCCCATCACTACAGTGGTTGGGCGGTTGGCTAACCCATGGGATCGGATGGGGTTAGGCTGGACTGATGGATCCGTAAATCGAGACTCAAACTTTTGTTTTTACGATAGAAAAAAAAAAATCCCGGACAGGAACTGTTCTATGGATAGGAATCAACGGCTGTGCCTCTTGAATGGGGAAAAAAGCGTTGATCCCAATGATCCAAGTGCAAGATTCTTCCTTGAACTGACTAAGTATCTTATAGATGTAATCGGATCATCTCGATCAGAAATGATCTTGACTACGTTAGAGTAAAAAGTTATCCTGGTGGAATCGCCCGTGCTTTCCGGTAGAGGAAGTTTTTCCGGGTTCGGTTTTGGAACAACCGACGGATTAGTCTCTTATCCGGATATCCGTGGGCGAGGCCCCGACGAGTGTGGGACCCCTGTCCCGCGCGAGAAGCGCTACTTCCGCTGCCAGTACCCTGAATCCGTTGCTCGGTGGGAACAGGGATCTTACAGTGCCTTTCCCTCAAGAGTGAGCCAAAATCCTTCGATTTGCATATGCTTGTCAGTCACTTGTTCAGCTTGAACTGCTTGCCTAAATGCTGCTACATGGTCATATGGATCTCCCGACCCTTCATACTTCTTTACCAGTTTCTGAAGAGTTGATGGCCTTACTCGTCTTGAATACTCATCATCAGGCCTACGGCCTCTCACTCTCAGTGGTTCCTCTCTTTGGTAAGGTGGTCCATAAGCATCCCGAATTGGTGTGGGTCCCCTATTACCTGCCTCACCAACCCCCTCCAAAGATCTTGTTACCCGCATTTCAGGAGGTGCATTTATGGGAGGCCGAGTTGTCTCCCCTACCCTCCGATTGTCATAGTGAGAGAAACGTTGTTGTGGTGTGGTCTGTGGTCGCACTTTTGGTGTAGGATAATATCTTGGTGCTAGAGTTGGGCTACTTGCAGTGGTCCACTTTGATGTTGAAGGTCCCTCTCTAGTGAACTCTCGTAGGGGAGGAGCAATAGTTTCTCCAAGAAAGGCTGTCTCTCCTGGTTTAGCTGTATTAGTTGAGAACACATGAATAATGGTTGTCCTCTCCACGTGAGCTCACGAATCTCCTTCCAATCTAAGGTTTGGTATTCATTGGCCCATTTATCAACGATTCAGTTCTTGTATCCTGCAAGCTTCTCGACTACCACCACAAGTGCTAGAGGAAGATCTAGCTCTGGCAATTTAGTTGTGGCATAATATCCTTCTAAAGAGTCCTTATAGATCTCTTGAAGTGGGTCATCCTGAAAGACCTTTGTCACTGGAATTTGTCATACAAACTCCCATTGGTTCTCGGCCCCCTGATCCATTTTGCTCTTGCCTTTCTTGTCCCTTTCCAAATTTAGATCTACAAAAAGTAAATCATCTATGGATGGCTTTGAGGACTGGGCATTGGATGGTCCAGGCATGTCCGGCTCAATGAGCCAATCATCTCTAGACTCCCTTGCTCTGGAAGGCTTTAATAAATCTAGGAACTCACTCTTAGAGAGCTCTCCTAATTTGTCTACATTCTCTGGATGATAGGTGACTTCATAGCAAACACCATCTCCACCCATGTACATGTTACCCTGGTCATTGACTAGAGGTGCTCTATCAGGCTCTGAGAAAAAGTCCACAATCTTAACGAGATACCGTTGTTGTGGATCCCTAAAGATCTCAGCTCCTTGAGCATTCGTGTAGACATATTGAAGTCTCACATTAAGTGGTAACCCCATGATGTCGGCTTCAAATGGATTAAAAGATCTTGGGGTGTCCTATTTGGGGCTAAGAGATGACTATTTGACGGCCCTAGATTGTCCATAGACAATAAGCTAGTTGTCCTAGAAAGGGTATCAGACTGGGATTCGGAAAAGGTTTCAGCAATATCTGCCAAATTTCCTACCGATTGCATCCCACTTTCCTGCGTAGGCACTCTAGAAGGTGCCCCAGACCCTATGGCAGTCTCTATATGACGTCCCGACCGCAAGTGCATAAGGTCAAATTTTAAGGGTTTTTTTTTAAAAAAAATTTCAAAAATTATCAAGTTGGCTCAAACTTTGCCAAAACCCATTTTGAACCCCCTCGAACACATTAGGCCAAAAAAATAGCGTATTTTTCAAGATCAAAAATCGCCTAAAATTTACCAGTTTCCCATACTAAACTCACTATGGGAAAATGGTTCCGAGACCAAAATTTCGACAATGGGTGTTTTCTAACTCCTCTCGAAAAGTTAGATAACCTCCCAATTTTTTGCGGCAAAAAATGAAAAATTTTCCAGACTCCCCTTTATCCGGTGTGCGGTGGCGGTCTTTATGGTGCGGTGTGTGGGTCTCTCCGCGTGGTACGCTGTTCACGCACAACTGCCTTCTTTTATTATTATTATTATTTTCTTTTTTGAAGTACGTGTGCAGTGAACTCAATGCGTGTGCAGCTGTGAGATTTGCAATGAACTCAATGCGTGTGCAGCTATGAGATTTGCAGCGAATTCAATGCATGTGTAGGGAACTCAATGCGTGTGCAGTTGTGAGATTTGCAGCGAATTCAATGCGTGTGTAGGGAACTCAATGCGTGTGTAGCTGTGAGATTTGCAGCAAATTCGAAATGTTCAATCTTCATGTGTGTGTACAGATTTTAGTTTCTCTATAGGTGCAGGTTTAACAGAGAACTAAAATGCACAAAATTAAAGATGCAGAAAACTAAACTAAGCTAAGAACATAAAATAAAACGAACATGCAGAAAATTGAAACAGCTAAAATTATCCTCAAACAGAATGACAGAAATGCAAATCAGGCCTCTCTCTTTCGCACACAAATTGAAATTGGCAGGTTTAGCACCTACCTCCAATCCTTCCCATGTGTTGAATCCTTGTCCTGGCCTCAAGGGAGAGGCGTAACTAGCCAATTACACTCAAATTTCAAGACAACAAAGAGAATTTAACAACATATTAGTCTTAAATAAGTACCAAAATTAGTCCCAAAGCGTGCTCTCCTATCCAACGGTTTTGCAACCGATTGGAGCTTAACAAGGAGTGGTAGTGTGTGTATGGTGCTCAACTAATGTAGGCACTCGTTCCCCGACAGCGGCGCCATTGTAGAGCGGTTCTCTCTACCGTGCAATATAGTGCTCATAGAGTACTACCGATCAACAAATGTGTTAAGAAACACAATGTCAGTCCGAGGACTCGACCCGATTAGTGCATGAAGGCTTATCCCTTGAGGGAGAGCTCACATACACGAACCACCACTTGACGATTCAACCATTCAACACCTCAATCAATCTCTCAATCCCTTAAACCCAGAGATGGTAGAAAAGACATGGCATGAAGGCTTATGTTTTCGTTGTTTATAAAGGGTCATAGAACCTATGAGTGAAAAAACAAACCAGTATCACATGAGGAACATGAGGGAATAATTACAAAGGACTAGAAATCAAGAAAAAATGTGCAGGAGAATGTACGTGGATTTTCAAGTAATGACAATGCTCGTGGAGCAAAAGGAAAATCTGCTGCAAAGTGTGGCCGAGGAGATTGAAGAATATGCACATGTCAATGCTATTGTTTATGCAAGGCTCAAAACCGAGATTCAATTATAAAAATTCCTATCAAGATTGCAAATAATGTTTTTCAAGTGTTGATTGACTTGGGAAGCACCCATAGTTTTCTATCACCCCACGTGACAAAAAAACAGCTAAGGAATAGCGGAATTTTGTCAAAAGAAGCTTATATAGTAGAGCTTGCTTTGGGAAAGCAATAGACATGTAAGGATTATAAGAGGGTCATAGTGAGTGGTTTAGCCTAAAGGAAACTCATATGGGGGTTTACATAATAAATATAACCGCAACGAGCACTCAAAAACAGGGCCCAAACACCAAATTGACCCTTAACTTTTAGTAACGGCCTCGTATAAGGGTGTCGATAGCTTTATTTGTCAGAGAGATGAATTAAAAAAAGTTAGTTCTTTATAGGATGAATAAAGTCCATGTTCTAATTAGGAGATTCCGCATGGGGTGGCCGGTATTTGTGAAACGAATCCGACACCACTTTCTAGTGTTATTTTTTAAATAAAAAAAAGATATGACAAATAGTACTATTGAACTATGTTAGCACTTTTCAAACAAGTTAGTTATCAACTATGTTAGTAAGTAGTGACTAAGTATGATAGTTAGGAATTCTCAACAATGTTAGTTAGCACTTCTCAAACCTCCAAGATCCACCTCCCCCGATGTCACTGTAGAGTTGCTCGCACCGTCGCATAAGGCAATCACTCTCTCTCACTCTCCCACATAAGCATGAACACACAAGCATGAATCATACAAGCATAGAAGAGGAACAATGCTAGAATTCTCTCTCTCTCTCTTCCAATCTCTCTCAAAACACAAGGAAGAGCTCTCTATAGCACAAAGGGGATTGTGTCTTTTCATTATGAGAAAATGCCTTATATACATTTGGCCCCCTTATTCACACTACTTGAGCGCCCAAAATTTACTTAACTAGGCCTTGAGTGGCCAATATCTCATAATGTACAACTTTTATAGTACCATTTCATGACACTTATTAATGTCCTCAATTGGAGGATCATGTTTGTTAATCCAAAATGGGATTAACATCCCTCCCTTCCTAATGTAGGTTCTATCTGCTGTCTGCAGAACCTATTATCGAGGTCTAAAGACTTGGTCACCGAACTCATGTCGGTAGAAATTTCTTCTTGATTGGAGCTTTTTGAGTGTACATCGGAATGCTGAGTGGGATCGCTAAAATCATGTATCCACCATGTCTTCGAATGTTATATGCATGTAGCATGGAAGACATCTTAGAAAGTGGTACTAGAGCATCATGCCCCTATGGCCCTTGGTTCATGTCGAACTTTAATTGTTCAGCTTCATAGCCATCGTAGGGCTCCTTGGTTTGATCAATCAGCACTACCAGTAATTTTAAAAATCTAATGCTAGCCACAATTACTGGGTCTGGAATTCTTCGCCATGCCCGTATCCATGTAAGCATTTGTTGTCTTTTCTCCTCCTGTATGTTTGCAAATGTTGCTGGCATGAAGATTGGGAAGTTGTAGCAAAGATGTGAGTCATGCTTTTTGGCTTCCTAAAACTCCAGCAGTGTCCATCTTCTCTTAATTGGCATGTATAAAGGATCAACTCATTGTGTTGGTGGCACACCCATATAGACCTGGCTGTATTTCAGAATTGTCGGGTACTCCTTCCGCCAGTCTAGTTGTATGCGAAAATCTTCCAATTTGGGTTGCTCTTCATCGATGGTGGCATAGCCACCTCTTGTGTGCATAGGGTGTGCCTTCCTCCACCGCAGAAGTAGTAGCTGATCATGAAGGTAACAATCCTCATTTCCAACAGGTCAACTAACTCGGGGTTTGCCAACTCTGTGGGCTTTGCTACATTTTCCCATAATTTTCCCTCTCCAGCCAAAGGAATTGATTCTTCTAAATCAATACATGGAGCTCATAGAGGGTATGGCACATTGTATTGTTTTGTTGGGGTGATCTCAGAGTAGGCTTTTGGCGATTTGTTGAGTTGGCTCAAATGGAATGATCTTCAAGAGGACCTTGAACATTAATTTTCGCTTTAAAAGAGGGTTGCCAGCACGAATGAAACCCTCGTACTCTACACCTGACAAAGATTCCAAAATGGTTTCATCAGTGAATGCCTCAATATTATCCTCTCGAATAGGATTTCGTACCTCTTGAGAGAGTGCCATTGTGGAGACAGGTGAGGTGCCAGTATCTCCTTGGGGGCAAGAGGGTTAGTGGGAAAATCTATTTGTGGAGGAATAAAGGTTGAGAGAATGCAGTCAGCTTTTGAGATGTGTTAGTAGGTGGCGTGTTAGGATAGGGGTTAAGTAGCTTTCTTAGCGACATTAGAATAGACAAGGTAAGTTGATTTTGAAGATGAGGAAGAGGATTCTTCTTGACCGTGACATGTGCTAGGGGCTGGGTGGCTAGGCTTGTGTGACTTTATAAATTCTTGTAAGTCAAGGATCTCTTCGGAATTGATTGTAGGATATTCAATGTGGGTAGCATCAAAATTATATTGTACATTTGTTAACATGTCTTCTAAGTGCTTGTAGATATTAGAGTATAGCTTTAGAATGCCAAAAGGATGATATAAAGTTGACTCACATAAGTTTAGATGTTGGTGAGTATTATATACTTCAAGCCATCCATGACTGATAATCCACTGGTAACTATGTGCTACTACCTCATAGTTGGCAGAGGTTTCAGGAATGTTATCTAGGACAAACAAGTCTAATTTTTCGACACTATTGTCCAAAATTTTTGAATTTTGGATGACCCAACATCAACTACGAAGGTTTAGCACTATAGGTTGTAAGGGTAGAAGAAGTTATCTTGTGGGTGTAAGCAGGTTAACATAGTATGTTATTTATGCTTGTTAGCACATTTCAAAAGCTTCTTTAACTAGCATAGAAAATCGTAGTTATGTGGGGTGATATTATAATAGCCTAAAATGTGTGATAAATCTTAATAGTATATTTACCATGTGTAAAATATCACGTCAAGTTTTCTACCACTATTCTTAATGATGACAAGGAGTAAGGAAATCAAAATGTGAATCATAAGTCCTACTCGTGTAAAAGTAACGTTTTGAAATTTTTGTGGGCACCACTCGCGGGGCTTACATTCTATATGTGAAAGGATGAAGCAGCAGAGGAAAAGAGTAGGCTCTCCAGCCGAGCAAATAACACCAAAGAGAGCAAAGAAATTTGAAATAGCAGGCTCTCCACCAACAGAGCAAAGAACACCAAAGCAAGCAAAGCAATTTGAAACAACAGGCTCTCCCCAGCAGCAGAGCAAAGAACACCAAAGCTAGCCCGAGCAACCCCTCCAGTCCTTGTGGAGTTAGACAGAGAAGAGGAGAAGTTGCTAAAGAAAGACAAGTTGTCCTCAGGAAGTAGGTTTCTAACTCATAAAATAAACTTAATCTAGTCAAAAAAACACGCGAGAATATAAGTAGTGTAACTACGAATCTCACTAAAATAGGCTTCACATAGCCAAGAATCTCGCTAAAATTGCCAAAGCTCGCCCACCCTACGCTCTCCAAAAAAACCTTCCTAGGAAAAGGGAGAGGAAAAAATGTAAGGGAAGAAAGAAACAAATTTTGAGAGGAAAAATATCCTCGCTAGTAGAGTTCTATCCTCTAAGGCATGGCCCCTCTGGCCCACTCAATGCATTACTCCTCTCTCTTTCCTCTAATATTGAATATAATTCTTTTTCTTAAATGTGTTCTCTCAATGCATTTGTCCTCTCTCTTTCTTTCTTCTCATTTATATAATTCTGATATTGATGTTTCTTGCATGTCATTTCTATAGCAAGATGGAAGGCTCCTAAGGTATATTATCCATTTCAAACCACTTTCTCTGTATAACAAAAGAGGATTTCCACACATAGTATAGCCTTGACATAGAAGGAAATGACCCAAGGCTCTTAAGGGATTCAGATGTCTCCGAATTTGATTGGTTGGTAGTATTCAAGCACACGAGGGAGACAGGTGCATATCGGATTGAGTGCAGTAGTATTCGAACAAAGCAGTTCTAGGAAGTTTTGATATTTTACAACAACGTATACCAGAAGCGCCCTACGAACATGGAGTTTAACGTCTCATTTACTAGAGCATATGTGTTGCAGTTTAGTCCAAGTCTTGTCAGAGCAGGAAAGGCAATGTCTTTTTCTTGGGCTATTGTTGCCAAAGATCACAACAATGATCTTTGGAAAGGCGGCTACTTTGATAGCCATTTTCTCTGTTGGAAGGTAAATAATGGTGGCATGGATAGTGCCGTGGAGGACAACAAAGGGGCACAACTCCAATTTGAAGAAACTCCTAACTCAAGAGTAGCAGCAAGCGCAGCTTAAGTTTCTTGCATCATGCAGATTAAATGTCTGAGGCTTTGAAGATGAAAGCATTAATTGAAGATGTAGAAATAAGAATGAGAGAGGCCAAGGATGTATATGCGATTTGTGAGAAGAAATTGGAGGCCACAAAAATTCATAAATTGAGTGAGGAGAAATTTGCCAAAGCCCTCAAGCTGTTAAAAGAACAAATGGAAACAATACAATCCAAGTTGGCTTTCGTGCCTGATGAAGACTCCGTCACACAAGAACCACACTTAGTGAGCAACTAGCAACACAAGAGTCGATGTTGTAGGTTCTTGGAGGAGGATCAACTGTTGATTTTGTGGACCTATCTATGATTAAGGTGAATTTATTTGGTTTTTTTTTTATATTGATTGTATGAGTATACTTTTTATTGACTACATTATGTGTGTTTTCTATATAAATATTGATTGACAGGTTGATATGGAGCTACAGGCTGATGTAATCAAGGAGCTAGAAATGCAGCATGCTTTGCTTGTAGAGATGCTTAGGAGAGTCAAAGGGGCCAGCAAGTGTGCCTCTTCCCATCTCCACCTTGTGTGGTCTCCCACACCATAGACAACCTTACTGAGCAGGAAAGTGTGATGGGTGTGGGCAGGGTTTCAATGTCGACAAAATACTAATGTTGGTGGTAGTGCCATGCAAGCACACATATCACTCAATGTGCTTTGCATCATTATGCACTCTTAGGGATCGATGTATATTTCCCTATGTACTATGGTGATTCCATGTAGTGCTCATTTGAGTGTGGTTTGGAGAGCAGGTAAAAACCTTTGTTTCATTTTTACTTACCTATAATTTGTCACCAATATGCTAGTTAACACTCACATGTATGCTAGTTCATAGGATCTAGTATGCTAGTTAACAGTCACTAACATGCTAGTCAATAGCCACCTATGTTAGTTAGCACTCAACATTTTCTAGTTAGCAGACACCTGTTCAATAGTATGCTAGTCAATAGTCACCTGTATGCTAGTTTATAGCCCCCAATATGCTAGTTAGCACTTTCCAGTATGCTAGTTAATAGTGCCAAGTATGCTTGTTAACAGTCACCTATTAAACAAGCACGATAGTTAACAATGCCCAGTATAGTTGTTAATAGTCACCTTTTAACAACCATAATAGTTAACATTGCCCAATATGCTAGTTTATAGTCCCCACTATGCTATTTTATAGTCCCCAGTATGCTAGTTAAGAATGCCCACTATGCTTGTTAACAAGCACTGTTAACAAGCATGATAGTTAACAGTGCCCAATATGCTAGTTAACACTCCCTAGTATGCTTATTAATAGTTTCGAACATATTAGTTAACAATCACCTGTTCACTAGCATGCTAGCCAACAACCACCCATGTTAGCTAGCACTCTCGGGGGGTCCACTATATGGAAGCCCCTCCTACGACGTGCGTTCAAGGGGTATTTAAAAATCCCCTTATCTGTGAATTTTGAGCTAATAAAACTACCCCTTTTTCTTTATAAACTTACAGTTTTTTTCCAAAGTACAATTAAAATACCCCACTTGTAATTGTATTTCTGTAAATTTACCCAATATTTTGGATTAAAAAAACCCCACCTAATGATCGCACGTGGTAGACTTACATATTTTGAGGTGCACCCCCCGAGCTAGCACTTAAATATGTTTAGTTAACAGTCACCTGTTCATTAGCATGCTAGTCAATAGTCAACTATGTTAGTTAGCACTCAAGTATGTTTTGTTAACAATTACATGTTCACTAGTATGCTATTTGACATTACCAATCTACTAGTTAATAGTCCCCAGTATGCAAGTTAATTTTAGCTCTCAGCTATGCTAGTTAGCAATGACCAAATATGCTAGTTTGCACTTCTTACCTATGTTAGGTCTCAACAATGCTAGTTAGTAGTGACCACATATGACAAATAGCACTTTTGAACTATGTTAGCACTTTTCAACCATGTTAGTTATCAACTATGTTAGTAAGCAGTGACCAAGTATGATAGTTAGGAATTCTCAACAATGTTAGTTAACACTTCTCAAACGTGTTAGTTGTCACGTGTTTGTTAGCAATGACCAAGTATGCTAGGTAGCACTTATGAACATTGCTAGGTCTCAACTGGGCTAATTAGCTTTGACTAGGTCTGTTAGTTAGCACTCATATTTAGATAGCACCCATATGCTAGTGCAGTCAACTACTCCCTAGACTCATATGTTAGATATCAAATGCTTTCCAGTTTCTACTTATGTTTTCCAGTTTCTACTTATGTTTTCCAGTTGGTTTGTGTATTTTTTCAGCTCCGTTGACATGCCACTCATCAAGGCGAACAAATGCCCAAAATATGTTTTCATTTGGGAAAATGGAGAGCAGCGTAAGAGTAGGTCATATCCACATGCAGGATAAGGGTGGTGAAGACAACGGCTCTTCTGCAGATTTGGCCAATTTGAAGAATGCTACTGATAGTGTTGGTGTTGACATACACCCTATTTACAACATGTCAAATTTGGAGCAGAACGTACAGGACCTGAATTATAGTGAGACACAAGAGTTGGAGGAGGAAAAGATATATAGGACTTGAATTATAGTGAGACACAGGATGAATCAGACCACCTGCAAGAGGATGCACTACCGTTTGCCCCATATGAAGAAATTACTGAAGTCCTGAAGGATTTGGAAAGTCAAGGGTATGATCCAAAGATTGTGAATGCAGGAGATGACTCTCCCTTGGGCCACCTTCTAGGTCAGATTGCAAAGGAAGAAGGGTCACGAGCACATGGTGAGTCGAGCATCTCCTACAAAGAAATGGAAGGTCACTGCAGGTACAACAAAATCCCAAAAACCAAAAATTAATCACCTAGTGTAAAAGTTGGCAAAACTTGTGCATGCAAGAAACTGTGAGGTCACAAGACTAGTTCTTCTTTTGTCCATCCTAGTAGCTGCGCACCTCATGGAGGTGGTGCATTTTGTAGTTCTCAATTATATTGGAACTATGTTTTGTAAACCAACGATATAATAAAAATGTCATTTTTTTATCATGAGTTCCAATTTTGTGTACGAGTGCCTAAGTACTACAACTTTGTTTGTAGGATACTTTGTTCTAGTGATGTGGGTGCCCCCATGTTTATGTATTGCAGTTGATTGTCAGTAGGGGGTTTAATGCATGTTCTTTGGGTGCCTTTTATCTATGAGTTCCAATTTTGTGTATGACTGCCTAAGTACTACAACTTTGTTTGCAGGATACTTTCTTTACCATGGATATAATAACATCAACCAACAATTGAGAACATGGAAACTGGTATGCCATTAGTTTCCTTGGATATGTAGTTGTTCTATTCCATCATTATCATAATTGTGCAAAGAAGATTCCTAATGTCGTCAAGGGCTATGAGACAAATGGAAGCAATGAAGTAAAGCCAGGATGAAAAGGTAACATGGGCACATACAAAATGGCTAGGAAGAGAATTCATATTTTGATATCCACACAAGATGCAAGATTAATTACTAAAACAACAAGATATTTTAGCTAGAGAACAGGGAATGGACACTAATAAAATTTTTGGCACCATTTTTTTTTGGCATTTCCATTAAATATACTATGTACGATTTTCAAGAATAAGAGTGTTTTTCTAAGGTTTCATTTTAGTATGTAATAAAAAGTCAATAATGAAATGATGACCCCCATATCCTCTCTATTTAATGCAATAAAATGATGACCCCCATATCGTTTCTATTTGCATACATTCACCCATATGCTTTCTATTTGTAATCCTATCTATTTAAGGCAATAAAATGATGACCCCCTCCATATCATTTCTATTTGCATGCATTCACCCATATCCTTTCTATATTTAAGGTCCACACTTCTATATAAAAATCCTTAAAGGGCTAACTGAACGAGTAGAGGGAGGGAGAGTGAGAAGGATAAGAGGGAGGGGAAACCCATCTTCTAAGGTTGTATTAATTAAATGCCACATCAATGGCATTTAATTAAAACATATCAAATAATTTGTCTAAATATATGAAATAATTTGTTTGAATATATCAATTAGGAAGGATATACTCAACCAACTCCTCCATCCATCATTGAAGGATATATTCAACTGGCTCCTCCTTGAAGGATATATTCAACTAGTTCCTCCTTGAAGGATATATTCAACTAGCTCCTCGAAGGATTTTCAAGATATATCTTTAAGCCAAGAGGTTGGCGTTCAAGTAGCACTTGCATCCATCAACGTCCACCATTCTAAGTAGCTAAAATCTTTAAGGCAAGTGGCATGCAAGATCTATGCATGTATAGAGCATACATTATGCATGCTCTTACATACTGTATGCATGCTACTCTGAGCATGCATAAAGACTATACATATACTATGTATACATAAATAGTATATATACACTATGCATGCATACACTATGTATACATAAATAGTTTATATACTCTATGAATGCATACACTATGCATGCATAAAGAGTATGCTCTCTATGTTTGATGTATGCATAAAGGCTTGCTCTATGCTGTACATGCATGTATGGATCATGTTTGTAGAGTATGCAAGCTCTATGTATGCACATTATGTATGTACTATGATCTTTGCATGCTCTTGGCATGCATAAAGCATTCTCTAGGTATACATAGTGAGTATACATGCTCTATAGAGTATGCAAGCTCTATGTGTTCATGTATACTCTATGCATACATAGAGAGTATACATGCTCTATGGAAGCATAGATATGCAATCCCTATACATGATAGAGCATGCATTATGCATGATCTATACTCTATGCATGCATAGGGTATGCAAGCCCTATGCATGCATAGAGAGTATGCATGCATGCTCTATGCATATAGCATAGAGAATACACATGCTCTATGCATGCAACATAGGGTATGCAACACTATAATAGAATGAGGGTATAGCAACAAAAATAGCAATGTTTTTATAACTATAAGTCTTGAAAAATGTCAGGGCTATTTCATTGTTACTGACATTGCAAATGAGATCACTACTAAATAGTAATTATACTAAAACATTTATTGAGTAAAGTAGCTAAAAAGAAATCTGTCAAAAAAAGCTGGTCACCCAATCCACCCCATCTTTTTTAAAGAATACAAAAGAGATAGTAACATAGTAAAACTTGAAAACATAAAAGAAACAAGTGAATACAAAATGGTTTTTATTTATCGATAAATTGAAAGACTTATACACAAGGCCAATAATGGTAAGGCCTTTGGTCATACAGCCATATATAAAATAAAGCATATTTCAAATCTATGGATTTAGGGGCTATACCAAGGTCCTCATCTCACACATACTGATTATTATTGCCACTTGTAGCTTCACTCTCTTCTCTCACATTTCCATTACTTTTTGATGCATGCATAAAATGACTATAAGAAGTTATTAATTAAGACTGATGCATAAACAACTATTAAATAGCTATTAAGCATCTATTAAGTAGCTATTTTCATGAGCTTCTATGCATAAAGGCTATGCATGAGGCTTATGAATTAGACTCATGCATTAAGTTCATGCATGTGGCTTAGCCTAATGCATGAAGCTTAATCTTATGTGGCTTAGGCTTATGCATTATATGCATGAGGCAAATGCATAAGTCTCATGCATATAGAAATCATAAAAGTCAAAAAAACATAAAATAAAAGAGAGAGATCTCTTACCTTATGAGACCCTAAAAACTTAAAGCAAGATGAAAAAATAGTGAGTATACAACATTAAGAAGAGAAGGATCTGTAATAGAAACTTTAATAGAGAGATTTTATGGAAAACTTTCCATTAAGTTTTCTATTAGAGATTTCATGCATAGAATCTCTATATGCATAGAACTACTATGTAAAAAGAGCTTCATGCATTGATCCTCTTTACATACAAAACATACTAAAATCAAAGGCATACCAAAACCCTAAAAGTAGAAGAGAAAGGCATGAGTTCCTATAAAAAGAGGCTTTTGAGTGTTGACTTAAAGATGTAGAAGAAGAGCCTACAAAATCAAACCAAAATAAATCAAAGTAGCTATTGAAATTCTATTAATAGTTAAATAAAAAAATTAAAGAGTATACTATGCATTTTATTATATAAGAAATAAAGAGGGGAATAGGATAATTGGAAGAGAATAAGAGAAGAAGAGCAAGAGGAGAAAAGAAAAATGAGTCTCCCTAACCCTAACACTAATAGAAAGCTTATGGTTTATGCAAACCTAATGCTAGCTTCTAAATAAAAAGCCTAATAGAGAGCTTTGATGGAGAGCTCTCCATCAAAGCTCTATATTGGTATTTCTATGTAGAAGCTAGGGTTAGGGTAAGGGGTCAAGAGAGGGGAAAGAATGAAAACTCACAATAGAACTTAGATAACGCTTTCATGGAAAGCTTAAGAGCTAGGATTAGGGTAACGCTTCAAGAGAGGGGAACGAAGGAAAACTCACAATGGACCTTAGATAAAGCTTTCATGGAAATCTTGAGAGCATAGAAGAGAGAGAGAGAGAGAGAGAGATGAAGCTTTCATGGAAAACTTGACATCATAGAAGATAAATAAAAGAGGGGAAAAAGATATAGAAGAGGGAAAAGAAAAGAAAAACTCATAGTAGAACTTAGATGAAGCTTGAGACCATAGGAGAGGGAGATGAAGATTTCATGGAAAGCTTGAGATCATAGAAGATAAAGAAAAGAAGGGAAGAGGCGGGGAAAGATAAGAGGAAAGAACATAACTTAGAAGAGGGGAAAGAAGATGAATAGAGCGATAAGATGAGAAAAACTCATAATAGGGCTAACCCTCAACTTGGTGATGATTGACCCACCTCTATAATTCTCCATTACCTCTACTCATATTGGGTCTCCTAATTGATTGAAGTTAAACCCCCATGCTGATGTGGTATTTCCCCATTCTAGTCCCCCTCCAATCTGATGTTTCTATTTTCTATAAGGATACCCCATTTGCATCGCCAAATTGTTTTATGTGGTGTTCATATTCCTTATAAGCTTAATGGAGGGTTTATGCAAGTAATTTTCTATGACCCTAAAGTACCCCCTATGATCCCCGCACCTTATCCTCCATCTTTCTGACACGTCGAGGCCACCGTTCTTCATAATGGTTGTGTGGCTTTATTTACTCTTCTTTTGCATATGCCTTGAGAAGCAGGTATGAAGGCCACCATTTCTCTTAATGGTTGTTCATTGTTGGGCTCTAACTTCTTACTTCTCTCCTAGTTTTCCATCATGCGTATAGTCTCACAGATTACTAGACATGGATAATTCAAAACAAAATGTACATATGTAAGTGACGAGGCTCATCTTTAAACTCTAGACCACTGATGCTCCGCATATTACCATGGTGGTGAATCAGCTCTACCATCCTCATGATTCCATTTGTCGAGCGATGAGTAGAATGCCATGTCATGAGTTTAGCAATCCACTTACATTTAAACATGTGTTGGATGCGAGGAATGATAGGGAAGTGTCTCAAAACCTTTGAGGGAAATTTATCTCCTTGCAAATTATCCTTATAGCAGCTCTCCCCACATTGTAGACATTGTGTTGCATCTTTAATAACCTCTCTAAATAGCATGCAATCATTGGGACATGCATGTATTTTTGTAATCCATATGAAACGTACCCATATTCTGTTCTATGTTCTAACACAAAATTTCTCAAATCTTATAGAAAAAATCACTCATACTTCAAAAAACGAAGAGATTTTCAATAAACCATATTCATTTAACAAATCCAAAGTAACAATAATATTCGTCAATACAGAAACCTCAAAATCAGAGAGAGAATCGCCAACAAAAGATCTAGCCAATAGGGCCTTTCTCCGACGCCCGTCCACCCAACCACCACTCTGGACGTCGTGGCTATCCCGCGTATCTCTCTAGTAAATCTCGTCCACTCTGGGTTCTACCAAATGGCTCCCAAAGGACATAAATCACAATCTCTGTCCAGCATTCCCTGTCTAAGGATGGTCGGCCCGAATCTCAAAATCTCTCTCTCTCTCTCTCTCTCTCTCTCTCTCTCTCTCTCTCTCTCTCTCTCTATCCTGCCTACATAGAAAATTCTCAAGGCTCTGGAAGAAGTTCTAAAAAAACAGCCCACAAGAATTACTAGATCATCATGCACGAAATTGTCAAAGATAGAAAATCTCTTCTAAAAACATGCATTTAAACCAAATTAGAGATGATATGTTTTTTTATAAAAATAACACTGGAAGGTGGTATCGTATTCGTTTCGCGAATACCGACCACCCCATGCGAAATCTCCCAATTATCTGAACCCAAACTTTATTTGTCTTGTGAAGAACTAACTTTATTTAATTCATCTCTTTGACAAATAAAGTTATCTACATCCTCATGCGAGGCTGTTACTAAAAATTAAGGGTCAATTTGGTGTCCGGGCCCTATTTTTGGGTTCTCGTTGCGGTTATATTTATTATGTAAACCCCCATATGAGTTTGCTTTAGGGTAAACCACTCACTAAATGACACTCTTATACATTATCTAACATGGTTAAGTACTACTTGGTGAGCATGTGTGTAGCAAAGTTAAAAATGGACTTAAATCAATTTGGGCCCAAGGCCAAGGGATTAAGGATATGTGAAAGGGTCCAAGGGGCATGCCCATGGACACTTTTAAAAGCAGTGTGAAAGGTGTAGCCATGTATATAAGTCAAACTGAAACGTACCCATATTTTGTTCCATGATCTATGCTGTTTGGGGTAGACCTTAGGCGAATTATTATTCAAGTTCTATGTATGGATTTTTGGTATTTTTGGAAGTCGGTTAGTTTTGAGATCTTGGAAGGTAGAGAGTCGTGGGAAGTCTATATAGCTGGAGCCGTTTTGTTTTAGTGGTACATGAATAGGGTTCTTGGCGGATTTTGTGTGTAGCTATGGCAGATTCTGTAATGGCAACATAGTTGACAGATTTTGTGTTTCATTTCTTCTAGTCATTTTCATTTTGTATTCCATGTATTGAGAGTAGTGCAAGTGCAGCTGTGTTGTGTGAGACGTGTGTAGAGTTGTAGTGAATTTTTGGAGCAAGATGAAACTGTGTTGGTTTGTCAGAGTGAGTGTCATTGTGAAGTGTCAAACCTAGAAATGAAGAAATATTGCTCTGCTCAGGCAACAATAAACACTGGCGATCACGGTGCTTATGATGGGTGTTCATGGTCGAGTTTGCTTTCTTCTGTTAGAAGGACGGGTGCCAAGAAGATGCAGAGCAGCAGTAGAAGTGATGATTGTAGAGGTGGTTATGTTTTCTTGGAAGTCAAGTGCTAGGCAGTAGTTCGGGCTGGAGAATTCGTAGTAGTTCCTTCATTCATATTTTACTAGGTGGGCAACGAGAGGCAGCGAGGTTTGTAGCAGCATGACCCAAATGCAGAAAGGCATGAAGGTGGTGAAGATAGTGGGATGCAATGGGATAGTCCGGAGTATGAGTTAGAGCCTGGTGTGCAGAGGATTTAGTAGCAATAGAGGAGTATGGAGGCATTTTCAATGAGCCAAGAGAAGAAAGGCAATGGGATCCGGTTGTGATAGGAGGAGTTTTGTTACAACATTTGTTTTCTAGTAAGGAGGTGATTGGATTTTGATCCACTGCAGATTGGGGGGGGCTTACCGGCACCACCTCCATCACCAGTATCGTCCTCATCATCTTTTGCAGGGCATTTGACCCCTAATACGCTAAGGAATATGGCAGCAATGGCTAGAGCTGATTTCTGCGTCAAATTTGGGACCTTTTCAGGGAAGTCTAAACAAGACCCCGATTGCCATGTAGCTTAATTCGAGACAAGTTGGTAGGCTAGAGGATTTGACGGAGTGTATGACGCGCAAGCCAAGATGCGACAATTCTAAGCGACACTGGAGGGAAGAGCCATGCAATGGTTGAGCAATTTCAATGCAGGTTATTTTGGAGATTATTTGGCATTAAAGAATGCATTTTTGAACAGGTTCAGAAAGGAGAAAACTCCGAATGATGTTCTTGCAAAGATTAAAGCAATTAAGGAGAGGAAAATGTTTGTGGAGGATTACACTCAGAAGTTCAATCAGTATCTGAGAAGGCTTGCAAATGCGGAGAGGCCGACGGATGAAATGTTGGCCGAATACTATATGAATGGTTTGAGGAAGGAACTGCGGAATGCAATAGCAGGTGTGGATGTCAGAGCAGGTTTGGATGGTTTGATAGAAACTGCCACAAGAGCAGAGAAGCGCTTTGGAGTAATCAATCCGAGTCCTTCAAAGCGGGGTTCTCGGGAATCCAAGAAGAAAAAGAAGGGGAGGAAGAAGAAGAGATCTTCAGATGACAGTAGTGATGATGATTCTGATTCAGACACAGATTCAGATTCTGAGTCAGAGACAAGTATGGTTCAAATTCTGATTCAGATTCGAGTTCAGACAAGGGGGATAAGAAACGGAAGCATAAGAAGGATAAAGAAAAGTCCAAAGGAAGTTTGGTTGAAAAGATGGTGGAGAAAAAGTTGAAAGAAATGGGGGTTAAGTAGGAGTTAGAATCAAGTAGTAAGAAGCCTCATTGTGATATTTGTGACATTGATGGTCATAAAACAACCAATTATTGGACAATCCTAATTTTAGGGGACCGATTTTGGAGTGCATTCAGCAAAGGATTCAGCAAAATTTGGCACAAGCAAGTGGAGTATTTCCGGATGCTGCAGGATAGCAGAGGACATTTAATATTTCGGGTTGGCGTGGACAACAACAGCACTGGAAGCCACCTTTTAATCAAAATAGGTCATACAGAGGCAATTTTAATCAAGGTTACCGACCTCAATATGGCGGTTATCCAAATTTCAGGCCTTGGGGAGGAAATTGGCAGCAGCAGCAAGGATGGCAGCAGCACCCCCAAATTGGAGTCAGCAAAATTGGAATCCGCAGGCATGGGATCAACATTCACCAAATACGTAGTTACCATAGTTACCTGCACCATCTGTATAGTAGGGGGAGGCAGAGAAAACACCTCAGAGTAATTTCATTGATGTTGAAGTTTCGGAGGATCAGGAGACAAATCAAGTGTCAGCGGAGTGTTCTCCAGAGTGTGATTGTTCGCAATGTAAGTGCAGTGAGCCTGAGGCAATGGCAGTTACACACTCAAAGGCAAGGCTTAAACCACCGTTGGATTGGGAAGCACAGAAGGAAGTTTGAGATGAGGTAGTGGATGAAGTGGAGCAGTCCGGAAAGGAAGAAATGACATCTAGAAAGAAGTAAAAATAGCTCAAGATAGTGGCATTAGCATTAGGGGCATTCTTTGAGGAACTACTAAATACTCCTATGCAGTTTACATTGGATCAGTTGGTTTCATTGGTTTTGATTTTTAGGGACAGACTTTATTCAGTAACAAGAAAGTCAACCGTTCCTGACATTCCGGGTGCATTGAAGGAGAGTGTTGGGACTTATCGATTAGTCCAGATGATGTGGATTTTACTATCCCAACTGTGAAGCTGGAATTTGATGGTCGTATATTTTCTGATGTTATGTTAGATGGGGGATCCGGTGTGAATATTTTGTCTGAAGCTGAATTTTTAAGAATGACGGATGTTAAGCTTGAGCTTGCACCATTCCAAGTGCGGATGGCAGATCAGCGGAGAGTACAGCCAATCAAGATGTTGTGAGGTCAAATCCTCAAGGTGCATGGATTGCCATTTCAAGCAAATTTTGTTGTTTTGAAGATGCACGATACAGGGAATGCTTATTCAATGCTATTAGGGAGACCGTGGTTTAAGTCCTCAAAGCTTAAACAGGATTGGGAAAGGAATGAAGTGATTTTGAAGAAAGGTAAACATTCTGTAAGGATTCCAATGACTGCAAAGAGGAAATTGTCAACGTCAGTAAAGCCAATGATGGCTCAGACAATTAATTTGGCTGATGAAGTTGAAGATGATGAAGAAGCATGTTTTATGCAGGCAAATCCTAATGTCATTCCAATATTTGAAGTTGATGTGGAAAGGATTGTGGAGAAGTATGTTTTTCAGCAGGATTTTGCAAAGTCCGACTGGAAGTCATCTGTTAAGTCAGGTGAAGTGGATACAGGTCATGGATCAATTCAAGAATTAGGAGTCAGTTCTGTCTCCAAGATGAAAGAGGATTTGGAGTATTTAGATGAGGAAGTGCCACCCAAAGAGGCAATAACCAGACCTGAGTTTCTATATGACAAGTTGATGGAGAAGGTGTCAAGAGTGAAAGAAGATGATTTGTAGGAGTTGAATCTGGGATCTGAAGTTAATCCAAAAAAGGTCAAAGTCAGTGTCAATTTGGATGAGAGGTTTAAGGAGGATCTTAAGAGGTTGCTGCAAGAGTTCATTGATGTGTTTGCCTGGGATTATTCGGATTTGAAGGGCATGGATCCGGAGGTGTATAAACACCAGATCAATCTGAAGGAAGATGCGGTGCCGGTGATTCAGCAATGTTATAGAATGAATCCAAATTATGCAAGCAGGTGAAGGAAGAGTTGGATAAGCTTTTGCAAGTAGGTTTCATTATACCAATAGATCAGGCAGAATGGTTGTCACCAATAGTTGTCGTACCAAAGAAGTCTGGCAAAATCCGAGTGTGTGTGGATTACAGAAAATTGAATGCAACAACTGTTACTGATCCATTTCCATTGCCGTTTATGGATATAAATCTTGGATGATGTCGCAGGTCATGAAATGTATAGTTTTCTTGATGATTTTTCAGGATATAAGCAGATCCGGATGGCGGAGGAAGATGTTGGTAAAACCGCATTTATAACAGAATGGGGTGCATTTGCATATACAATGATGAGTTTTGGATTGAAGAATGGGCCACCATCGTTTTCCAAAGCAGCTTTCAAAACTTTTGAGCCGTATTTGACAGAATTCATGCGGATTTTCATGGATGATTTTTCTGTATTTGGAAAGAAGGCAACACACTTGGAGTATCTTAGGAAACGTTTGGAAAGGTGTCGGTTGTTTTGGATGTCTCTGAATCCTTACAAATGTGCAATTACAGTACAAAGAGGGAAGCTATTAGGTCATATCATCTCTGAAGAAGGTATGTCAATTGACTCTGACAAAATTAGTGCAATTCAAAAAGAAGTAGCACCTCACAATTTGAAGGCAGTATCAAGATTTATGGGGCAGATAAAGTGGCACAATAGGTACTTGAGGTATCTTGCAGATGTTAGTGCACCTTTGACTCATTTGACAAAGAAGGATGTTGAGTTTGTATGGGGAGACACTCAGGAGAGAAGGCATTTCAGGTTATGAAGAAGATGCTTGTTGTTTCTCCTATCATTCAACCACCAAATTGGCAGTTGCCATTTCATGTGTTTGTGGATGCGTCGGATATGGCGGTCGGAGTTGTTTTCATGCAAGAAAAGATCCGCGGCGGCGGGTGGTTTCGACCAGTGTATTATGCAAGTCGGATGTTGAAACTGGCTGAAAAGAATTACACAGTTACTGAGCGGGAAGCTTTAGAAATGATTTTTGCATTGGAGAAATTTCGGCATTACTTGCTTGGGAACAAATTAATTTTTCATGTTGATCACCAAGCATTGATTTTCTTAGTGAAGAAGCCAAAGCTGGAAGGCACATTGACAAGATGGATGCTTTTGCTACAGAAATTTGACTATACGGTGTTGCATACACCAGGGAACAAGCATGTAGTAGTAGCCGATTACCTTAGCAGATTGGAAAATATGTAGGGGATGCTTGGGGTGTCAGATCAGCTTGCGGATGCGGAATTGTTTCATGTATAGGGATAAGAGTTTGACAACTGGTATGATCAAATGTTCCAGTTTTTGACAGATGGAGTTTTGCCTTCTAGTATGTCAACAGATCAGAAGAAGAAATTTGCATTGAGAAGCAGACCATTTTTTATTATTGCTGGTGCACTATACCGGAAGGGACCGGTATAGTGCACTATACCGGAAAGGACCGGATCAGATCATTTTTTATTATTGCTGGTGCACTATACCGGAAGGGACCGGATCAGATCATCACAGGAGATGTGTACCAGATGAGGAGCAACGAGCTGTTTTGCAAGAGGCACATTTTGGAGCAACTGTTTTGCAGGAGACACATTTTGGAGCAACTGTTTTGCAGGAGACATTTTGGAGCAGCTGGAGGACATTTTTCAGGAGAGATTACAGGACAAAAAATAATGCAAGCAGGTTTGTGGTGACCATTGTTGCTCAAGGATGCACATCAGTTTGCCAGGATGTCAGAAGATTGGGCAGCCAACCTCAATGGATAGGATGCAGGACCACCCCGTTTTGCCACTTGAACCATTTCAAAAATGGGGGCTAGATTTTGCTGGACCCATAAAGCCAAAGGCAAGGAGAACTGTTGCACGATATATTCTGGTGGCGAGATGGATTATGCCACAAAGTGGGTGGAAGCATTACCTTTAAGAGATAATAAACCGGCTAGTGTGGCCAGGTTTTTGTACAAACACATTCTGAGACAAGGTTTGGATGTCCCATAGAGCTGGTGTCAGATCATCAGGGTGTGCATTTCTTGAATTCAATCATTGAAGAATTAACAACCAAGCATATGATTTTGCATAAGAAATCCAAGATGTTTTGCATGCTTGAGCGAAAAGGGCGAACTGACCGCATGCAATTTTATCATGGTGAAGTGGCCGGTTAGGTGAGTCGCCCCCATAATGATTCCTCAAAAAACGCACCCAACTCAAGTCTATTCACACTAACATGGATAAGATCCCGCAGTTTAAGAATTTCCCTTAACGCACGCGATGCTGCAACGGATGACTCTTCAAATGACAGAATGGCTCTGGGCGGCCCAACTGCAAAAAATCATTCCGCTTTGCAATCTGCCTGCCACACACCTTCCGGAATCCGCTGCAACTATCCGACCAACCAGCCCCACTGCTTTCTTCACAATCCAAGAAATCTGCCTGGACTCCCCTTGAAACATATGGAACAACCTCAATCCATTTGACTAATATCTCCTCAGCCTTATTGACCATCCAATGAGGAATCTCTGGAACCTTCCCATAAAACTTTTTCAGCCTGAAGCCATTTACCGGTTTCACTACCGGAGTTCCAAACACATCTCTCAACCTGAAGGTGCCTTGCCCCAACTCTTCAACAATCTGATAAGGCCCAAAGTATCTCAATTTTAACTTGCTCGGATGTGGCCCCAACTTGGAATTATATAACATCACCCAATCATCTTTCTTGAAAATTTTATACTTCACCTGTCTTGACAACCATGCCTGTCTTCTATTCAGAGCTATCTCCACTACATAAGCACTCCGGATCTGATCCTCCTCTAGTCTTAGCAACTCCCTTTGCCGATGCAAAACTGAATCCTTAGGGCTCAACCTATGCTGAACTGCTAGCCGAAACTGGGAACCACATATCCCATTGGAACAACAGCTTCTATACCATAAACCAGCTTGAAAGGTGTCATCCCAGTGACAACTTTATATGCTATCCGGAATGACCATAGTGCAGAATCCAACTTATCATCCCAATCAAATCGAAACAATCTTCTTCAAAATTCTCAGAAGCACCTTGTTTGTACTCTTTGCTAGCCCATTTGCTTGCGGATGATACGGGGCAAGTAGTCTCACTAGTACTTAGCACCCTCGCCAAAATGTTTTCTGACAGTTTAAGGCTTAAGCAGGCCGAGAGTGCCTTGGAGCTCACTAGCGAGTCTATGACGCAGATGCGCTCCATGCGGATTGCTATGGACGAGCTGTTATGTCCTAGAAGGGAAGGTTTGCAGAGTGTCGAAGAGGGTGAGGAAGCTGAGTCTGGCGGGGATGATGCAGTAAAGAAAGTAGAGGTGGAAGGCAAGTTGTGGATGTGCATGATAAGGACACAAAATCATGGCTCCGCCGGGTTGGCCTTTATGAATATGCTTGTTTGCCATGGGATTAGTGGGAAAAGAATGAATTTGCAGAGCGGCAGCTTGGGCATCTGTGGGAAAACGCAGGCTATATTGTGGATGATAAAGAGGTTACACCGAAGCTTGTCGCAGAGGTTTTCAAGATGCTACATAATCCAAGCCAACGGGTGAAGAAGATTACAGATGCCAGTATGTGCTTGGAGTTCGGCGCACCAGAGGGATCTAGGTCGTACTACATGGTTAGAAATTTTGGTAAGCTCCGCCTTACTCACCTCTTTTGGTACCTTGATAGAGTTTGTCTATTGGCCAAATCCGCTTACATGTCAAAGGAGGCCTTCGCGCCCGTCTTTCATGCGGAGCGTGGGTCTAAGATAGACTGGGCATCTTTTATTTTCGATGGGTTGCAGTTGTCAGAGCCCAAGGATAAGCGCAGATTTCCCTCGGTGACAAAACTCTCACCCTATTTGTTAGCTCTTTTTCCCTATGTTTTGAATGTGCCTTTGGCATCATCAGTGCCAAAAGTGAATTCTTTTAAAGGGTTGGAACAAGGGCAGGTGAGTGCTGTCAAGAAGCAAAAATTGGTTTGGGAAATAGTGTCTTTTGATAAAGGGAAGAGTGGTATGCGTTTGGGATCACAGGAGCATAAAGGAAGTCCTGGTTTACCACAAGGTGTAGGCAAGTTGTCCTTGTTTCCCCAACCGCCGATGGCATCTAAGTTGGAGGCAAGGAGGAGGTCTATTACATTCTTTCTAAAGAAAGTGTCAGTGGAGATGACCCTAGGTATGCAGGCTGTTAATATCACTCCATTAGCACAGAGGCCTAGTCAGAGGTCATCTGGGATCTTTTCTGTCCAAGACGCATTGCAAAGTTTGTCAGACTTGAATTGTTTCATCAATAATCAGGAGGCTATGATTGTCGATGGGGAATCTAAAAAGGTGGATGTGGATGAGCAGGGAAATGGTAACAAGGAGTTCGAAATGGTTGGTGCTGAGAGGGCCACGAAGTTCAGTAGTGATAAGGCAGCGGAATTGATTGCAGTGGAAGCCCAGGAGGAAAGCGAAAAGGCAAGTGCAGAAGCGAAGGTGGCGGCTTTGGTGGATCAAGCAAGTGGCTGACTGGATCAAGGGACTGTGGGTCCGAGGTCAACTGTTGGCTCAAGCCACCGAGCTGTGCCAGGTGTTTGAGGTAGACCTTAGGTGGATTATTTTTCAAGTTCTATGTATGGATTTTTGGTATTTTTGGAAGTCGGTTAGTTTTGGGATCTTGGAAGGTAGAGAGTCGTGGGAAGTCTATATAGCTGGAGCCGTTTTGTTTAGTGGTACACGAATAGGGTTCTTGGCAGATTTTGTGTGTAGCTATGGCAGATTCTGTAATGGCAACATAGTTGACAGATTTTGTGTCTCATTTCTTCTAGTCATCTTCATTTTGTATTGCGTGTATTGAGAGTAGTGCAAGTGCAGCTATGTTGTGTGAGACATGTGTGTAGAGTTGTAGTGAATTTTCAGAGTAAGATAAAACTGTGTTGGTTTGTCAGAGTGCGTGTCATTGTGAAGTTTCAAACCTAGAAATGAAGAAATACTGCTCTACTCAGGCAACAATAAACACATGCAGAAAAATCACATCATACTTCAAAAAACGAAGAGATTTTCAATAAACCATAATCGTTGACAATCCAAAGTAACATAATAATCGCCAATATAAAATCTCAAAATCAGAGAGAGAAACAAAAATATCTAGCCAATCTAGGGCTTTCCTTTCCGACGCCCGTCCACCCAACCTACACGCTGGACGTCGCCGGCTATCCCGGGCATGCCTTTTCTAAATCTCGTCCACTCTGGGTTCTACAAAATGGCTCCCAAAGGGCATAAATCACGTTCTCTGTCCGACATTCCTTGTCTAAGGACGGTCGGCTCGAATCTCAAAATCTGTCTCTGTCTCGGTCTCTGTCTCTCTCTCTCTCTCTATCCTGCACAAAAATTGCCTCAAGGCTCTAGAAGAAGCCAAAAAAAAACAACCCATGACAATTAGTAGATTATCATGCACAAAAATGTTAAAGATAGAAATCCCTTCTAAAAACATGATCTTGAACCAAACAAGAAGGTGGTGTTGGATTCGTTTCATGAATACCGGCCACCCCGTGTGCGGAATCTCCCATTATCCGAACACGGAAGTTGTCCTTCTTGTGATGAACTAAATTTATTTAATACTTCTCTTTGACAAATAAAGTTATCTACCCCCTCATGCGAGACTGTTATTGAAATTTAAGGGTCAATTTAGTGTCCGGGTCTTGTTTCGGGCATCCTTTGCGGTTATATTTACTATGTAAACCACTGTATGAGTCTCCTCTAAGCTAAACTACTCACTATGAACATGGTTGAGTATAGAATAGAAATCACTTACAAATGACACCACAAAAAACATGCATAAAATCCCCAAAACTGACCAAAAATTAACATCTCTAAAATTACTAAATTTGTGACCAAACTTAATCTTTTATGTCTTCTAAGTATTTCCCACTTTTCAACATTAAATATAGATGCTGAAAATTGCCGAGTCAAATGGACCTAAAAATACGTACACATGAGTACGTTACACAAACTTAAGCCTGATTTAGAGAGATTAGCCTAGGATTAAAAAGAGAAATTGTAAATTTTTATTAGTAAAGTGATTATTATCCATACTAAGCTAGGCTAATCTAGATGTAGCTTTCTTTCAATAGTATCAGAGTTTTGCTCTTTGATCTTGGCAAGCTCTTGGTTTTGATCCTAGCAAGTTTGAGCATTTTTCTTGATGTCATGCAAAGTTTCTTTATTTTCTTGATTTTTTTCTAAAATCTTCTTGAAAAATATTGATTTCAACATTGAAATATTTCAAGTTGGGATGTTAGGGCCTATAGAAACTCTAATTTAGGTAGCATTCATGGCCATAGGGATCTTGAAAACAAACCAAGCATCAAACGGGTGGACTTTGAGCCAAAATTGAGCAAACATTTGTCTATTTCCGTCCTTTTAGCACCTTGGCATGGCGAAAATGGGTTTGGAGTCATTTTTGGCTAAACATATGTGAAAAGAAGCTCAAAAAAAATGGTGAAGAAGTGTGGAAATTGGCCACTTGCAACCTGTGAGATTACTAGGGTTTTGATGGCTCCTTGCCAAGTATTGAGAATATGGAAAGTTGAAGAAAGGGGTGGGAGGCGTAGGCAATGCGATTTGCATGAAAGGAGAAAAAAAATGGCACCATCTCCAACCTAGCGTGTGCCTACTTTGACACCCACCATTAAATAGGCTTAAGGTCACAATGCTCAACAATCTTTTGCAATTATTCTCTTTTGTTTGCAATAATTCCTCGAGTTGTGAATGAAGTACTCTCTTCTTCAAAATCTTATGCATTTCTTGGCTCTCTCAAAACAAGATAGGTTGGATTTTAGGGTTAATAACATGTTAATCCTCATAAATCTTTCTCCAAGAATAAATTACAACCTCCTCATACTACACGACTTTGCTAACGATGCATATCATGCTTGTCTTGTATAATTTCTTTCCAAAATGCATAAGAGATTGGCAAATTTTCTTGAAATTAGGGATTCTTTGCAACTCTTACACTAATTGAAGCCTTACTCATGCATTATCTCATGCTTTTTGTAAGAATCTTCATGACTGGTTTCTATATTTGCTTTCTTGATTGCATTGATAAAAATCTAAGGTTTCTTGGAGAGTCTTCATCATTCTTGCATGCTTTAAATCTTTCCCATGATCAATGCACTAATCTTAGTCACACCATGGATTATGAATGCAATAAATATTTCCAATTTTGATCCTATTTCCTCTCATTCCAAGTATTTTCCATGAGAAGTGATAACCTTGGCAAGGTCATGGATGCAATTTGGGATACTGGCTCTATAGCCACTTTAATTCATGCAAGTTGTGTAGTTGGACTTTTCATGTAGTGTAGATGAGTAGGAAGAGCATCTCCATGATTCATTTTGAGTACAAAGTGGGAAAAATAAAACATGTAAAGAGTGTGCCTAGGCAAATCCAAAGTTCTCACATCAAAATGTAATCAATGACCAGATATGATTGTCTTCTTGAAGTTATAAGTGATCAAATATTACACTTCCTCAATGATGCCATTGCTACTTTGTTGGCCAAATTTCTTATCATTACTTGTAGCTCTTCACCCTATTACTCTCATGCACATGGCCAAGCAAAGAGTAAAAATAAAACTCTATTAGCTATTCAAAATGGTAAAGGAAGAAGAAATGACAAGGAGCATAACCTTACATGTTGCATGCTTACATTAGCTTTATCATACTACACATAAAGTTATAACTAATAATTCAACTTTCTTTTGGACTCAAGGCATTTATTACCAATGGAATATAGTTTTCTAATCTTAAAGCTGGAAACACCAACACTAAAAATCTTATTGGGCTTGAAAATATTGATGAAGCAAGACTCAAGGTGGTTCACATGATGATTATTGTGAACTTTTAATCAATGGTAAGTACCTAGACACATTCTCTAAACAATGGTAGGTACCTTATCAACAGGGAAATCAATGGTAGGTACCTAAACACATTTCCTTAGACTATACCCCAAGCGTCTCATAATTAACAAGGAAATCAATGGTAGGTACCTAATCAACAAGGAAATCAATGGTAGGTACATAATCAACAAGGAAATCAATGATAGATATTCTCTAGGCCTAAGGCTACTTTGAGGGTTACACAAAATCATCGATACCTAGTAGAATCAAAGAAAAACATATCAATGAGTCAGAGAAAGAGAAGAAAAATTCAAATTTAACCCCAAAATCAAAATAGTAACCCAAATGGTTCAGAGAGAAAGAAATGTCGAAGTCAAATTTAAACTCAAAGTTAAAATTTAAACCTATCAACAAGTCACAAAGAGAAAGAGAAGGCGAAGTCAAATTTAAGCCCAAAGTCAAAATAACAACCTTACCAAAAGCTAACTAGGGGGATTACCTAGGCAAAAGTGTGGGCTTAATAGTAGCAGAGATGGTGGGGTAGCTCGGGTAAGATTGATAGCAATAGCATCTCGATCGAGCTCCAACGATGACGGCAATAGGTTCTCGTGAATAGCTTTGAAAAAGCTGAGAAAAGAAAGACAGATAATGAAAGACAAGAAAGTTTAGGAATTTCAGGGTACACATGTCAGGCGAGATACATGGCCACAAGCATTCATTTTCACTTAATTCAATTCAATTTTCGTATCTCGCCCAAGATATGTTAAATATATTTTCATTTCTTGCCCCAGATAATTTAAATTTAATTTCGGTATCTTGCTCGAGATATGAATTCAATTCAATCTTGTTTCATTTTTTATCTCGCCCGAGATATTTTTTTCTATATTTTCAATACATTATTAATTTAATTCCACAGACATATTCAACTCAATTTCTGTATCACGCGTGAGATATGTTAAATAAATTTTTGTATCTCGCATGAGATAATTTAAATCCAATTTCGGTAGCTATCTCTAGTAATCCATGAGACTATATGCAAGATGAGATCCAGAATTTGTTCTAGATGCTCTCCCCTTAGCAGTGTGAGATTGCTAGCCTCACCTGTTCCTAGGTCATCGAGTGTCTTGTTACCTCCACCGATCAGACTAATGCTAGAGTGAGATACACAAAGTTCCTGACATAGGTCTTATAGTAGCTGTAGTGGTAGTCACTTGATGTAGCAGTAGTAATGGTAATGACAATGATGGCGGTGGTGGCTGTGGCACTAGTTTTTATGGAGGCGGTGGTAGTGATGCTGCTCGACTATGTTGTGCTCTTATACATTTTGTTGAGACTACTCCATACGCTTAGTAATCGGGGTTTCACTCCCATAGCCACTCCAGTTTCAATCCTAGAGACACTTTGGGTGTCCCTCCGAGTTTTATTCTAATAGGTACTCCTTATCCTCACACTCCCATTGTGAGGCTCCAGCTCAATAATCACAATACAATTCAAGAAAATGAAATTTGCATAAATTTTTGAGGTAGAAAGAGAGCAATTTTGTATATAATCAAGAAATCTCACAACAATCTGATATGAAGCACTCTTGGAGGAAAGAGCTTGAACCACCCAATCACCCTCGAGCTATCTCACTCGCATTCTCACATCTCACACTCACACTCACACACATGCACTCTCAATCTCTTCTTCAATTTTCTGTGTATTCCTCTTCTTCATATCGAAAGCCAAAAGTAGCTTTTTCTGGAGCTTTCTCGATCCGCATGCCATTTTTTTGGTGATGTTGCCCCTTTTTGGGAAAAGCGTGTTCGGGAAGCTTTCTTCATACGTGGTCATCATTCCCATGAGATTATTGTTCAGGAAGGTTTCTTCACACTGGGAAAACAACCCTTTTCCATGGTGCACCATTCGTGCCTAGGTGATCCGATGAGGCTGCTCAATAGCTCATCATCTCGAACATTCCATCCTCCTCTTCGCCTTTGTGTGACTTCGTCTGAGTCTAAATCTTTATTCTTGACCTCCGTTTAGGACTTGCAATGTCGACACGAAAATCTAGGCACATTTTTAGCACAAAATCACTCAAAACCTACTTTGGAGTCACCAAACGGATGTGAAATAATGTGCATCTCAAAGATTTCACTTCAGGAAAGTTATTCTATGTACAAAGCAGAAAAACTCTCTCATACCAAACTTTTCCTAATTCCAAGTCTAACCTAATCAAAACTCACCCACAAAAATGGCAACTACCTGAAAAATGACCAAAACCAAAAATTTCCTGCAACACAAAATTTTGTCAAAACATGTGAGATGTCCTAACAAAACATTCTACACACTTTCTACAACATGAATTTATGAAAAATATTTATACGAAATTATGAAGCGTCAGCCATTACTCCTTGCTCTCTAGCATCATGACCCATATACTTCTATAGATATTGTAATGATGGGCCCATTATTAAGGATGATCTAGGTAGGAGGATATTGATGTGCATAAATCAGCTTTGTAGTGTAAAGTTTGGCTAGAACATTCTAATAAAGTGGCATGACCGAACCAATGGAAAAAATAACTACGTTCTTAAGAAGCTCTACAAAGAGTAACTTCCATGTGCTAGCCCAAAACAAGAAATTTCACAAGTGGATGCTCAAGAGGACGAGACATCTAATGATTCATCTCATGAACGTCCAGCATGTAAGATGCAATAGAGGAAGGAAAGAGTAAGAGATCCATGACACCCCCGACAAGTATATGCAACAACGAGGGGGCTACTAAAGCATGCCTTGAAGGCTTGGGGACTTCTGACTTGGGTAGTGGTGGTGGCACCGAGCGCTTTCATACATACATTACAGGGTTTTAACTTTTTTTTAAAAATATACTTAATAATGTATCTATGAATTGGAAAATATACTCAATATTCATCTTTGAATATGTGTAATGGAAAGTAATTGGACATGCTTGTACCTAATAATATAACTTTGCATGGTCTGACAGAACTATATCCTTGTTTCAAAATATGGAGTAAGAAGGAAACTAGGTCAACTGGGTCCACATTATCAACTAGGTAAGTACAGAACATTGTCAAAAATTATGGTTCTATTCACACAGAGACCTCCATGCAATGACGAGGAAGTGGAATGAGGCACTGGGCATAATGATCACGATGAGTAGTTCTTACACAGGACTTTTTTTAATACATGCTTATATTTTTTGTAAGAGCTATGTTCATAATATGAGAGCACTAGCTCCGCTCATATTTTTTCCCTGAGACAACATTGTATAAATTTTGTGCACAAATTACTAATAAATTCGATCATCTTTGCCTTGTTTGTCCTTTTTTATGTTAAATTGTTTATTTTATCCTAATGTGACTATATCTAAAATACTTTGCTAGGTACTTTGGGAAAAATGAGACAGGTTGGGATAAACTACTTCTATCTTTCTCATATTGCCTACTGCCCAATTTGTTTTCATAGTGTCGATATCATAGTCCATGTAATCATTGGTATAAGCCAGCACCAGTATGAACATCACTACCTAAAGGAGGTGAGTCCTATGATAATTAAAGAAAATACATTTATCTTGTTTGCTTGGTGATGAGGTGAGAGAAGAGGGAGGTGAGACTAGGGAGAGGAGGCCATGGTGCAAACGAGAATTTCCTTAAAATAACACAGTAGAGATAAAAGAAAATACATTTTTCTTGCTTGCTTGGTGATGAGGTGAGAGAGAAAGGAGATATCTTGATAGCCGAGGTTTGGGGTTGATGGTGATGCTAATTTGGATGATGTTGATTCTTGCTTCTCCTAAAAAAAACACGCCTAATTTTGACTTTTAGTTCTATAGTAACATCCCCAAGGCACAGAAAATTATGTGGCTTGAAGTACTATGTAGATACACTATACAATAGGCTTGTACGAATCCTATTGTAAACATTGAAATTGATGCAAAATGTACTCTCTAGTATGCTGGAAAAGCTCATGTATTTCAAATGGACTTGGGATCATTTTATACTTGAAAATGTCAAGACTGGGCACTATTAATATAGTGCTCTAGCACAAGACTAATGCATGTAGCCCACCAAAAACTATGCAATTAGATAGTAATATTCATGCACCCACTCATTTTTCATGCAATTAACCTTCTACATGCATCTAGAGCCTACACCAAATTAACCCCTCTCTCATGCATGGTTTGAGTTTTCTTTTAGTTCCAAATCTTATCTCATTCTTTTGTGTTTGTTTTCATCCTAAAAATAAAACCTTATGCTTTATATCTTACTCATTTAAACTTAGTTCAATTAATGTGCACAAACACATGACATATTTTTATTTACATGGGGGTTATTTTTATTTATTATTTTTCTTGGAATAATGCATTTACTTTTTTCATAGTTTTTTTCTAATGAAATTTTTCTATTTCTTACCCTAATATGTGATGGGGCTACACATGTGCACATGGAAAGGTTTCAATGAACTTGTGCACAGACTAGCTTGGTAAAATAACTTAAGTTATTTTATATTTCCATACACTAGCGCTTTTGCACATAGGAGGAGGGATCTTACATATATATATATATATATATATATCCTCTAACTCATTGAAACCTAACTATGGAGTTGACGTGCCTAACGGAAAGTTACCACTAGAGTCGCTAGAATCTTCATCATGTTCTCTTGATTGACATCCTTCATCAACGTTGTAGACTATATGTGCATCCATATGTATATTATGAGAAGGTGGCAAATGGAGCATTATAGAGGTGGGTCAGTCACATCACCAACAAGTTGTGAGTGGGGTTGGGTGGGCTCTGGATGCTTCCTTAAGCTTTGCTCTGCTAGAAAAAACGAGCCAACATAGTGGTAATCAATAAATAACACTACAAATGTATATTATACATTGTATGTATATTTACTTTTATATTGGCACTAGTGAATGCATGTATGTATGGTCTTAGCTGCTCTAGATTGGTTGTGAGAGAGAGAGAGAGAGAGAGAGAGAGAATAACCCGCTTTCCCAAAAGTCGTGGGTGACATGGCAGATGCGTTTTCCCAAAGGATGTGGTGATGGCACCAAGGTCCTCAACTGGTTTTGTTATCGTTATCTGGCAGAGATGCATGATGGAACACAATAATCGAGTATAAAAAACTTAAGAAACCTGCAGGTTGCAGAAATCAGAACGTCGTGTAATGCACGCCCACATACATGCCCCTTTCGGAAAGAATATATGCGAGGTGATACCTACACCACGCTCTCGGTGGTTGCGCCTCTCCAGGGAGGAGGCGGTGGCAGCCCCGTCACACAAGAAGGCGAGCTTCCAAGATACCTACGACGAGCTCTGGCGGAAGATCACAGAGCCTCGTGGGCGAGATCATCAAGGGAAGCTCCCACTTAGAGCACCGCCCCAGCGTGCTGCTCCTTGTCAGGAAACATGTACTGGTCCACTGTCACCGCTCGCTACCAAGGGTATGACCGCCTCCCTTGGAACTGTGCCGCTGTGAGATCCCTCAAGCCGAATAACACTCCAGTTTAATCTCAACTTCATGGAGGAGGAGTAGCCGGAGGAGCATGAAACGATGACCTTAATGATGTAGGCAACTTGTGTGTGTAAACACAAGAGGCGTAGCCAACAATCAGATATTTGAAGGTTGCACTAAGTACATTAATTTATCTCATAATACATAAACGGTGTAATATGAGATACATAAACGGTGTAGCCAACAATATATTAGGTTGCAGTAAGTACATTAGTGTATCTCATAATACATAAACGCTGTAGGCAACAATATATCATATTTGAAGGTTGCACTACCCTAAGAAAGTGTATGTGCACGTGTGTGTGTGTGTGTGAGAGAGAGAGAGAGAGAGAGAGAGAGAGAGAGAGGAACTTTCGATTCATAAAAATGTGGTTTCTGTCCTTGTATGTCAGGTCATCTTAATAGAACTTCATGTAACTTCCACTTATACACACATACAATAAAGCTGCACTCTTTATAAGAACGATGTGTGAAAATCTTGCTACTACATGGGTGGTGTTGTATATTCATAAAATAATATTATTAAGTTGTCCCTACTCATGCACAGTCTGTCCCTTTTGTACACTACTTCCATGTGGCTAGAGGAGGAGGAGAGGAGATGGTTTTAGAGGAGATGCTACAGAGAGTGAGTCGTGGGGGGCAGGAGAGAAAACTTGCCCTTAATAGAACAAACTCTATGCACCCATTTGGAGAAGATTTGTAATTAATATATATAGCGTGAATGACCTGGAGTAAACCATATAGAAAACATTGTGTATCACGTGCGTTCAAGAAGAATTCTTAAAATCCCTTACTTGTGAAGATACGTTATAGTTTTTGAGGTAATAAAGCCAACCTTTTTTTAACTAAACATATGATTCTTTTTTGTTACTTTTGAAGTCATAAACTCTTATGTTGCTTAGAGATTTAAAAGATTAGAAATTTTACTTTTTGAATTAAGGCTCCTTGAGAAAAGTATGAAATAGATCAACTTTTAAGTATAAGAAGGAGATCTATTTGGAGGATCTAATTACCTTATGGTTAAACCCAAACACTGTCAGAAAAAAATTTAGGCAGAATGGGATACATGGGTGTAGTTTATTGCAACCTATCCCATTTTGTCCATAGTTCCTAGCCATGTACTTTAGATATAGACACATCAGGATAGAGATAGACAACTTAACATAACAAGGACAAAGAATGTAGAAAAAATGATCAAATTTACTAGTAATCTGTGTGTAAAATTTGTACATCATTGTCTTAGAAAAAAAATATAAGCGGAGCTAGCAGTCTTACAAAAAATTTAAAATAGACGCATTTATAAACAAAAGACGTATGTAAGAGCTACTCGTTGTAATCATCATGCCCTGTGCCTCCTCCTGCTTCCACATCATTGCATGGAGGTCTTTTCACGAATAGAATCATAAGTTTTGATGATGTTATATACTTACATAGTTGATGATGTGGACCCAAGTGTCTTGCGTGCTCCATCTTGTCAAATAAGGACGCAGCTCCGTGAGATCATGCGAAGCCATACTTGGATATAGCCACACCCGACTAATTTTCACTACACACATTCAAAGAAGAATATTTAGCATATTTAGCAATTCATACATACATTATTAAGTATATTGTAAAAATAAAGAGAGGAAAGATTATAAAGTATGTATGAAATCATTTGGTGCCCCACTGCCAAGGTGAATGCTTAACGCCACAATGACGATGATGATACCTCAGTAACTCCCATCAAATCCACTAATAGTATCTTCTCAAATCCTTCCATGGATGCCAATGAATTACCTTTTAATCATATGTTGGCCAAAGATATAGAGTATACAGAGATAGCATTAGAAATTGATCTTTTCGAAGCAATAGAGCTAGCGCTTGTGAAAGTTTGTGTACATGAATAATTAATTATTTTTTCTCAAAAAATTGATACAAAAATATTTTTTTTTATGTTTTAAAATTATCGACAATTATACCCTTGCTTATACTGACCTATTACTGATGTTTATACCAAACGTCTATATCGATGCCTTTAGCAATGCTTATACTGATGATGGGAACTGGGAAAAATATATATCTCTCTCCCTTGAAAAAAAAACATTAATAAGGGACAAGTGCTTATACCATCACTAATATCGACGTTTTCACTAATGTTTATAATGATGTCTACTCCAATGTCTATATTGACACTTGTACTGCGTGACGATGGGACTTGGGAGCAAAACAAATCTATCTCCCTTGGAAAAAAATGGTCAGTAAAGGTGGGTGTGTAGAATAATACTTTGTAAAATTTTAACATAGCAAAAATTACATTGGTACTTGATGGCGATACATGTTATACTATAATCATTGGCTCCCTTTAATTTATTTGAAAATGTAAAGTTTTTTAGTGAACTTACACTCTCTTATATGAGCTATCATCAATAATTAAGCACCAAACCTTTCATGCATTCCACACCTTTAAAAGTGGTTTGAACATAGCCTTGATTCCACTCTTGTCTAGACTACATATTTTTAAAATCATTACACGTAGCACTCTTCTTGTCTAGACTATCTATTTTCAAAATCATTATACATAGCACTCTTCTTGTCTAGACTATCTATTTTCAAAATCATTACACGTAGCACTCTTCTTGTCTAGACTATCTATTTTTAAAATCATTACACGTAGCACTCTTCTTGTCTAGACTATCTATTTTTAAAATCATTAACAAAGCACTGTTCTTGTCTAGACTATCTATTTTCAAAATCATTAAACATATCACACTTCTTGTCTAGACTATCTATTTTCAAAATCATTTAATATAGAACTCTTTTTGTCTAGACTATCTATTTTCAAAAACATTAAACATAGCACTCTTCTTATCCACAAATCATGAAGAATGGAATCTTTCTTTGTCCATACTCTTATTACGTACCAACCATACAAGAGACCTACAATCTATAAAAATAAGGTAATCATGAGAGAAATGCTAAGAAAAATATGGATATAGGCCATAAGCCTTATGCATGCATAGAATATACAAGCTCTATATATACATAAAGCATGCTCTATGCATGCATAGAGTGTGCGAGATCCATGCATGCATTAGAGCATGTAATCCCTATTCATGCATTAGAGTATGTATGCACTATACTATATGCATAGTCTATGCATGCATAGAGAGTATACATATGTAAGCATAGAGTATGTAAGCTCTATATGTGTACTACATTGTTTTACGTTGAACACTTTTGTGTGGAGAGAATTGACAAGCTTGTAGATGACTTTGATGTTGAGTGACGTTCAATGGTCTTAGTTTCTCTGAAAGGACTGAGAAAGGTTAGTTAGTGAATGAAAAGCTTAGCACGGTTTATTGGGAATTCCTAACGAGTCGGGCCGGAGGTCGGGTAATTTGCGAGTGATTACATTTTTATATTTGTGTGAGCAAGTTTTTAAATGTGTGAGCAAGTTTTTAAATTTGTGTGATTATATTTTTATATTTGTGTGAGCAAGTTTTTATTTTATTTTTTGGTTTTTTGCTCACTTTGTTTTTGGCAATCATAAGCAAGGTTACATGTGATTTGTGTTAGTGGGGACGCTTAGAGATGTTAATAATGGGAGAGAAGAGAGCAAAGGATTTGGTGGAATGTAGACATAATCATCAAAATGAGATGATGATTCTCAGTTCCTCATTCGCTTCATTGACGTAACATTCATCATTTGAAGAAATTGGCCTTCGATGATGTCCCTTTATGTTGTAGGATTTTTGTCAAATTTTGTTGAGTAGGAACTGTTCTTGCATGCTTCTTCCCAAATGATTTTTATGTTTTTATGTATATTTAGGTACTCTTATGAAGCAGATATACATGAAATACAAGAATTGAGTCAAATAGACTCTTATTGAACTACTCTGTGTTGAAGTAGCCACTTGTTGGGCGAGGTTGAAAGAATTATGTTTACTTCCAAGGCTGATATACATATCTTCACTAAGAATTGGAGATCATTGATTTTTGAAGATGGTAGCGTCGTTTGGAGAGGTTTGTAATATGAAGGAAAATTCCACGCGATGGGTTGTACCATTGACCAAGCTTTCGCTCAGAATGGCCCCCCCATCCAGAGATATACCTAGAAGTTGTCAATATGCTGAGGCTTTGGTGAAAGTGTCTTCCAGTGTATGAGTATGGATATGTACTCATGGAGAAGTTGCTACATTAGTATAGCCAAAATAATAGTAAGCCATAATTTTAACAAAATATAATGCCTATTGAAGATCATTGGGAGTTGCCAGATCGTTACTCCCTTGTTTTTCTTTATTCTTTATACTACCACTTCAAGGGCAATCCCCTACACACGGAACTCTGTTCTATATCATTGGAGAATCTCCTTCAATGTGCAAGCGAAAGGGGCTCTTCTTATCAACAACTCAGTGTTCCTCTCATAAAACTTGATTTCTTGTAGAGGCCTATGCCCTTGGCGCATCCTTCTCCTTGGAGCTCTCTATGTTGTATTGGTGCGTTGGCGAGGTTGGGACTTCCTTGGCTTGAAGAGCTTGACCTTTCTACGCTTGTGCACACTTGCAGGAACCTCCTGTTTGTCTCTCTCATAGTCTGAATCCTCCTCCTCCTGGCTGCTGTGGTACCTATGTATCAAGTTCCTCCCGGGTAGGTAGGGGACCCTGTCCTTGTAGTAGGGTCTTGCCACCTGTGGCGCTGCGCAATAATGTAAGAATGTTTTCACCTACCCAGTCGAACTGCTCATCACATCGGCCTCTTTGTCTTGATCTCTGGGGTGGCTGCATTATGGGGTCTTCTTCATGTGCTTTCTCCCACTAGAAGGGCATGCATGTGTGTGCGTTGTTGTTGCTATGGGAGGAGGGTTGGAATGTGGTGATCCCATTGGGTGTGTCCTAGAATCCAAGGGGTCACTCTCTTCCGTGGTGTCGCCAGTATGTGGTTGTGGGTGCCTTGCACTGTGTTTTGTGCAGGCATGGTAATAGGTGCGGTGTTCTTGGTGCGTACCATATCCATGTAGTAAGACTATGCCTATTGTGCTAACGTGGTGATGTGCTGGTGTCCTTACGTGGGTGCCTACGTAGATCTTGAGCTCAAGCTCTCTAAAAAAGTGAAATGAAAATGAAGTGAGAGAAGGAACTATTAATAGTTTTTTTTAAGGGAAAAAAAACCTAACTAAACTTATTTTCTTAGCTTTATTACATCTAGATTTGTGCTGGTGTGTGCACAACCCAATGCCTCCCTTGTCTCCTCATTTGTGTACGCTAAGCACCATGCCTATGGGGAGCATTGGTCTGCAACCATTCAAGCCGAACATGACTTTTTGCAGCCTTGCGTGCCTCTTGCGCAAGCTTTGATTGTTGGGCCCGCTCCCGAACTAATACCCTTCCAAAGGTTGTGCGATAAAACCAATTGAACATCTCTTGTAGATAGTTTGTACGTGTTCCTCCTGTAGAAGCTCCACTTGCATGTCTTGTATTTCTGAAATAAACCCCTCTTTCTTTATAATGTGATTTCTCCATCCCTTGGGTACTCCACATGTCGAGCGATCCATACTTGTTCGTGAAATACGCACCATGTGTATAACTATGTGCTGTACACATGACAATAGAATTTAATTAGAAAAAGTCCAAGTTAAAACACCAGTTTATGTTTTTATTGTATAACTTACCATATAGTGTGTTATAACTCTCTACCCAAGCACCTAGCACACTTTTGGTGAATTCTACGATATGTTGGAATGATGCTCGTTCTTGGGCACTTGTGCTACTTTGATTCATAATGCGAACCATGTTATTGAAATTTATCCAAAGATGTTTGCACATATTTACAAGAACTGGCATTAGACAATCTACATTTGTGGTGGTTGAGGTCTCTCCAGAGTCCCCAAGTCTTCTTTGAATTCTCTATGCTGGCTTCTCCAAAAATCTCCTTGCCTTTGCTCCAATCATGGAGACCTTTTGAGCAACCTCATATGACATCCCAGAGGCCTGCTTATTCACTTTAATTTTCCTGTGGTAGCCCAGAGAATTAAAAAGATTCTCTAATTTACCAAGTACTGCAACTTTCCTCTCTTGTGTAGGCATTGTGAATGCATAATCGATATGGCACTTAAGCAATCAATCGAAGATTCTCATGAATGCATGAAGTGTGCAAAAGTGAATTTTCTTTAGTGGAAAATTAATGATGGGGCTCCAATTTGAATTCTTGTTTGGTTCTCCTAGCATATCAGGAGACATGACACCTTCCACCCATCTTGCATTTGGTTGTTCCTCATCTTCATCAGCATCAGTTGACTCGGTTGGATCTACTACATCCTCCTGTTACTTCTTCCCTTTCTTGGGACCTTTTGAGACATCCTTCCCAATAGAGCCAACCTTCTGCATATCTTTTTCATTTGTCTTTTTCTGCCTAGGAATATCAATCTGAGCATTGCAGTATGGACAAGGCCATCTTGATGTCGTGCCTTGAGCACAACCCATCATGCATTTAACTGTCTTCAAATCTCCCCCAAGATGCCAATCCACCTTGAACTTTCCTATGTTTTCTACATCTAAAAGTTGACCATCAATTTTCTTTTCGATTACATCTGTTATCCAGGGAGTCCTTTTAGACATCCATGTCAATACCTCATGTGTCTCCTTCGCGGTACCTCGAATGCACCAAGCCACCAGACCTCTTTCTCAGATTATTGCACACTAAAACGTGGTTTAGTAGTCTTTTCCCATGCACATATCATGGCCTCATTCATGAGCGTAATGCTCATACGTTCCAGCTTCCGACCTTTCACAATTTGGCACTTATCTATGCTCATACGTTCCAGCTTCCGACCTTTCACAATTTGGCACTTATCTAGCTTGAGCAAAAATGAAAGTGTGCTCCTCCCCAAAATAATCATCTTCATTTTCTACTGAAAAACATGAATAGTAGCAATTGCAAGTTCTCACCTTCTGGTGAAAGACCATAGAACTTCACCTAGAGCATGCATATTGCTCTTTGCATGCATACAGCTTAGGACATACATAATGTATACATAGAGCTTGCATACTCTACATACATGATCTATGCATACATGTAGAGCATAAAGCAAGGCTTTATGTGTATATCATGAATAGAGAGCATACTCTTTATGCATGCATAGTGTATATATACTATTTATGTATACATAGTATATGCATAGTCTTTATGCAGGCTCAAAGTATCATGCATAGAGTATGCAAGAGAATACTCTCTATGCATGCTCAGAGTATCATGCATAGAGTATGCAAGAGAATAGAGCATGCATAATGTATGCTCTATACATGCATAGATCTTGCATACTTTATGCATGCATAGAGAATAGAGCATAGAGCTTGCAAAATGCATGCATAGAGCATAATGCACACATAGAGCATAATGTAGGCATAGAGCTTGCATACTCTATACATGCATATCTATACATGCATAGACCATAGAGCATGTATGTATAATGCATGTATAAAGCTTGCATACTCTATGCATGTATAGAGCATAAAGTATGTTTTATACATACCTAGAGAGCATAGTCTTTGTGCATGCATAGAGCTTGCATACTCTATGCATGTATAGAGCATAAAGTATGTTTTATACATACCTAGAGAGCATAGTCTTTATGCATGCATACTTTTTATTCATTTATATAGCATAGAGCATGCATAATGCATGCATAGAGCTTGCATACTCTTTATATGCTGGATGAGGATGTAGATGCTCTACACACACACACATACACACACGTACACATAGTGGAATCGAGCTTAGAGAGCGAGAAGGATACAAAAACGATAGCTAGAAGTACTCTTCGATATGATAATGATATTAAATGAGTGGAGTACAAGTGTACTAGGCAACCCTAGCCCTAGACCTAGCCCTAGCCCTAGGGCTGATATGGTTAACACACGAGTGTGTTCACAAGGGGAAAAAATCCCTCCCAAGAGAGAGTAAAAAGTGCATGTGTGTATGGTTGTTTACAATAGAGCTTCCAAGGCTAACAAACCCCCCTGTGAAGTGAATGGTGTGAACATGTATAGGGTGTAGCAGACTACCCTCGTAGAGGTAATAAGTTCAAAACTTAGTGGAAAGCCTCAAACCTTTCCTTGGAAAGGGACCCGGTAAACGCATCTGCCACATTGGCCTGTGTAGGCACATAAGCCAAGGCAATCACTGCTGCATGGAGACTCTTCCTGACATAATGAAATTCACCTCAATGTGCTGTGTCCACGCATAAAAGATAGATTTCCTGCAATGTCATATGCACTCTAACTGCTGTCAGTGAAAATGGTGGTAGAAGACAGCTGTCTATGCCAAGAACTGCCAATAGTAGACGGTGGAGCCATACACACACCATAAAAGCTAGGAATGCTACTCTGTACTGGGCTTCACAACCTGAAGTGGCTACTGTCGGAAACACTTACCAGTATTTCACACCTTAGTGTTATATCATCATGCCTAGTTCAGTGTTAGTGTATATAGACAAGCATAAAGAACAGTGTTAGTGTATATAGACAAGCATAAAGAAGACAAATAAGTTTGAACAATGCTTGCCAATGTCGACTGCTGGAGTAATGCTGAAATCTGTTCAACTTTGACACTCCATACTAGACATAAGATGGGTAGTGCATAGAGAATCAGGCATTCGATAGTTCGCTAAATAAGGGGCATCATCAAAAGCTATATGAGAAAGGAGGATGCCCCCCTAAATTGGCATAAACTGGATACCCAAATAGTGGAGAAATCCCAATGTCTATATAACAACAAATGCATGTTGAAATTCAATGATGAAAGCTGAACAGTCTCACAAGAAAATTTGCAACCGATTCGTTATTCAATAGGCCAACTTTCAACGCATGGCTATAACCCAATTATCATCCTATAATGCATCAAAAGGAGAAAGTGGCTCCTCATTTAATGTGGAAGCAATAAGGGCTCATGTATCAAGAAAATGAGATGCATGTCCAGAGGCAACACATGTCCTACTGGTGTGAGTACGAATGCACAAGTGGCTGTATTTTCTTCAATTAATGCATGACCCATGGCATTAGCGTAATATGAGAAAGTTGGGTTACTGAATGGATTGATTGTCAGTAGTAGCAGAAGGCTGATTCAGAGCCAAACCAGGCTAAGCTGAGTCAACAATAAGCAGAAGATGTAAGAACTATGAACAACAACAATGCAAAGGCTGTCAAGGTCCCACTGAATGCCAATACATCATCAAAGAAACCTTAATCAATGGTGAAGCTGACAACGTGGAATCAGGAGATTGGATTGGGTTGATTTAGTAAACCCGGCCAAGAAAGCGCTGATATAACAATCTGTCAAGTGGGGGCAGTAAGGCATACATCCAGCCACACCATGAGAGTACAAGGCAACCTCTCATCAGTATGATAATAAACAAGAGATGTTTAATCCTGCACACATTGATATAAAGAAACCCTAAATTATGCATCTGACGACAATGTAACAGTCTAAAATTAGCAACTGCAAAGATGTGGCAACTTGAATAAGGAGCTCGAAAAAAAGGTAATGCATTTCAACAAGTAAACATTGTTGCAAACATGCATGTGTCTAAGAGATATCACAACTCAGAGGTCAAATACATAAGTGACCATAGATATCACCAACAACAATACACAACATATGTCCCTCGTCAAATATGCAACACCCATAGAGACAACTCAAGTGACAAGTGCTATAAAGCATAATCAGCTGAGGATGGATCATCACCAGGATGAATGCTAGACATAGTAACATTATGCAACGAAAATATAGTGACTAAGGCATAATCATCATCAGCTAATTTAGCCTCTTGTTCTGCATCCTATGAACCAACACCAACTCACAATCCTAAAAATGGAGATATATAGAGGTGGGTCAATCATCACCAAGTTGAGGGTTAGCCATGGTTGTAACTATATTGGGGTAGGGTGGGCTCGAGATGTTTCCTTAAGTTATATGTGCACCACCCTTCTTCTTCTCCTCCACCCAACCCACAACTAGCTCAATAGAGATGATTAAAACCATTCACCACCCAATCCACAATTAGTTCAATAGACAATCATTAAAACCATTCACTTGCAAAAGTAGACAAGTAAATACATAAATTTGATTATTTGTACATGTACTACTACTTGGAAAGCCGAGATTTGGGGTCGATGGAGATGCTAATTTGGATGATGTTTTTTCTCCCCTCTCCTTAAAAAAATAGGCCTATGCTTGACTTTTAATTCTATAACAACAATCCCCAAGTCACATAAATTGACGTGGTTTGAAGCACTATGTAGGTACCCTATACAATAGGCTTGTACAAAGCCTATTCTCAACATTGAAATTGATGCAAAATGTATGGGATCATTTTATACTTGAAAATGTCAAGAATGGGGACGATTAATACAGTACTCGAGCACAAGACTAATGCATGCAGCCCACCAAAAACTATGCAAGTAGATCTTAATATTCATGCATACACATTTTTAATGCAATCAGCCACTTCTACATGCATCCAGAGCTCACACCAAGTTAACCCCTATCTTATGCATGGTTTGAGTTTTCTTTTAGTTCCAAATCTTGTCTCATTCGTTTGTGTTTCTTTTCCCCCTCTCCTATGCATGGTTTGAGTTTTCTTTTAGTTCCAAATCTTGTCTCATTCTTTTGTGTTTCTTTTTCACCTAAAAATCAAACCTTGTGCTTTATATCTTACTCATTCAACCTTAGTTCAATTAATGTGCACAAACACGTGACTTATTTTTATTTACATGGGGATTAGTTTTATTTTTATTTTTTCTTGAATTAACACATTTAGTTATTTCAGAGTATTTTCTAATGATATTGTTCTCTTTCTAACCCTAATATGTGATGGGGGTACACATGCACACATGGGAAGGTCCCAATGAACTTGTGCACGGACTACTAACTTAAATCATTTTATTTTTCCATACTCTAAAGTTATATTCATTTAAATGGACACCTTTTGACTTTAAGTCTGTAAAGTTTTTCTCATTTAAACGAACACCTTCATACTTTAAGTCTCTATTCTCTTACTAGAGTGTGAATTATAAAAAACAATATCTCAAGTAAATCTATAACATAGGAGGAGGGATCTTACATATATATATATATCCTCTCTAATTCATTAAAACCTAACTATGGGATTGACAAAAAGCTGCCACTAGAGTTGCTAGAATCTTCATCATGTTCTCTTACGTTGGGTGCATCCATTTCTATATTACGAGAAGGTGGCAAATGGAGCATTATAGAGGTGGGTCAATCATCACCAACAAGTTGCGAGTGGGGTTGGGTGGGCTCTAGATGCTTCCGTAAGCTTTGATTTGCTAGAAAAAAGGAGATATTATTGCCAATATAGTGATAATAATAGCAGATGGAAAGGTCCACAACCTGGGGTACTGGTTTTGTTATCGTTATCTGGCAGAGATGCATGATGGAACACAATAATCGAGTGTAAAAAACTTAAGAAACCTGCAGGCTGCACCTTAAATCAGAACGTCGTGTGATGCACGCCCATGTGGGAAGGATCACGACACATACATATACATGCAAGTTGCAACACATGCCCCTTCTTCTCCATGCCCATTTCGGAACGAGTATATGCGAGGTGATACCCGGTGGTGCGCCTCTCCAGGGAGGAGGCGGTCGCAGCTCCGTCACACAAGAAGGCGAGCTTCCAACAAGATACCTACGACGAGCTCTGGCGGAAGATCACAGAGCAGGAGCAAGAGTGCATGCGCCTCATGGACGAGATCGTCACCACCCCAGCGTGCTGCTCGTTGTCAGGAAACACGTACTGGTCCACTGTCACCGCTCGCTACCAAGCGTAGGACCCCTCCCTTGGAACTGTGCCCCCCCAAATAACACTGTCAATCTCAACTTCATGAAGTTATACACACATACAATAAAGCTTCACTCTTTACAAGAATGAAGTTTTGCACTTGTGCTGTAGCACTGGCCCTACTCATGCACAGTCTACCCTTTTTGTACACTACTGTCATATAGATAGAGGAGGAGGAGAGGATATGGTTTTAGAGGAGATGTTAGAGAGAGTGACCAGTGGGACAGGAGTAAAAACTTGCGGTTAATATAGAACAAATTCTATGCACCCATTTGGAGAAGATTTGTAATTAATATATACAGCATATGAATAAGGAGTTCATATTATGAAAACATTGTGTATCACGTGCATTCAAAAAATATGTGGTTAGAGATTTAAGAACCCCCTTGTGGTACTCGGGTGTGTGTGTGGTTAGTATGGTGTGTGTGTGTAGTCAGGTGAAATTCTCGTGTGCGACCAGGAATGGAATAAGAGCTCATGGAAAAAGAAATTTCTACTTTTCAAATTAAGGCTCCTTGAGAAAACTATGAAATAGATCAAGTTTTTAGGATAAGAGGGAGATCTGTTTGGAGGATCTTACCTTATAGTTAAACCTTAACAGTTGGGATTAAATTTACGTTGGGAAGAAAAGACTATGGACTTAGTGGTGGATCTCATCCTAAGAGATGGATTATCTTGTCCCAACCACACTGGTTCAATTGCCAAGATCATTGATATTTTACTTGATGTATTCTAAGCATGATTCACCTTTTGATCCTGATGATAATGCATATAATACGTTTGAGAAGGTGGCACTCACTATTGTACCTATTTTGAGTTCACCTAATTGGGAGAGAGAGTTTTCAGTGTACAGAGATGCTTCTTTGCAAGTTTTTGAAAAGGATTAACCTTTTGGATCTAATGATGATGCACATGATACATTTGAGAAGGTGACACTCACCATTGTACTTGTTTTGAGTTCACCTAATCAGGAGAGAGTTTTATGTACATAATTGTACCTGTTTGTAGTTCACCAAATACATTTGAGAAGGTGACACTCACCATTGTACGTGTTTTGAGTTCACCATTGTACCAGTATTGAGTTCACCTAATCGGGAGAGAGTTTTTTTGTACACATATGCTTCTTTGCAAGCTATTAGGAGTACTTTGACTAAGAGAAGTTAAGGACTGTTTGAATTAAAAGCTTGTTTTATACTTCAAGTTGATTTTGCTTGAAGTATACTTCAAGTTGATTTTGCTTGATTTGAATATGTTTTTCTTGAAAGATTGTGGATTAGATATCAGTGTAAGATGATAAGCATGACTTGTGATTGCTTTGTTTTGAAATGAATGATTGATATATATGTGTATGAATGATTGATATGCATGTGTATGATGAGACTCGACATTAGAGTTTGAGATTCGGGTTGGCCGTCCTTAGACAGGGAACACCGGATAGAGAACGAGATTTATGACCTCTGGGAGCTATGTGGTAGAACCCAGAGAGGACGAGATTCAGAAAGAGGCATACCTGGGATAGCCACGATGTCCAGTGTGGAGATTGGGTGGACGATTATGAGTAACCATGTTGTCGAGCATGGTGATTATGATAGAATCTTTAAGACAGACACATACATGGTGATTGATTGAGAACCCGGGAAGAAAAAAGGAGAAGATTAATGCATGTAGCCCACCAAAAATTATGCAACTAGATCTTAATATTCATGCACCCATGCATTTCTCATGTAAGTAACCACTCCCACATACATCTAGAGCTTGGTTTGAGTTTTCTATTAGTTCCAAATCTTATTTTATTCTTTTGTATTTACTTTTCACCCAAAAATCAAACCTTATGCTTTACATCTTACCTGTTTAACCTCTGTCCAATTAATACTTTACATCTAATCTGTTTAACCTTAGTCCAGTTATTGTGCACTCTTCTATTTACAAATATGAAGGCTAATACTTTCATCCCTAAATATGTGATTTATTTTTATTAACATGGGGATTATTTTTATTTATTATTTTTCTTAAATTAACTCATTTATTTATTTCACAATATTTTCTAATGATATTTTTCTCTTTCTAACCCTAATATGTGATGACAGTGTTGGAAAGGCCCCAATGAATCATATGCATGTATGTATGGTCCTACGTAGCTAAAGCTAAAGTCTAAGAAAAAAATATTAATAGGGGGCGAGAAAGAGAGAGAATAACCCAGCTTTCCCAGAAGAACAATAATGGTGATCGTGGGCGACATGGCAGATGCGTTTTCCCCTGGGGCCTGGTGATGCGTTTTGTCCTCGAGTAATGCACGCCCAGTGACAAGGATTCAGACAGATACATATACATGCAACACAGGCCCCTTCTTCTCCATCCCCCAACCCACACATATACACTTCTTCTCCACCACCCCCTTCTTCTCTGTCATCATGGAGAAGATCAACAGTAATAGTGTGGATGAGCTTTCTATCAGCATGGAGGATCCGCGTTACAAGCCAATAACGGCGCTCGTGCACCCGCTGGAGACTCTACACGTGCCGGCCATCAACTGCCATTTCCCCGTGAGATGCCATCCAGACTACGAGTATGTAAGGGAGGAGTGCGATGCATGGGCGCTGTCGCTCTTCGACCCCCCACCCTCGCCGGCTCAGAGGGAGTTCTACCTGCGCTCCCTCTACCCACTCTTCGCCTGCTCTTTTTTCCCAGCCACCGTCGACAAGAAGCGTATGCTGCTCCTGGCCAAGTTATGGACCTGGTTCTTCATCCTGGACGACATCGTGGACGAGGTGTCAGGCCCCTCCAGCAGCCAGCTCGACATTTTCCACCACCTCACGGCGGCGCTGCGCCACGAAATCTGGCAGCCGCTGCCCCCTCCCGCCGACCGCCGCATGGCAGCGTTCGTCGGAGCCCTCGTCCCAGTCCTGGAGGAGATGAGCAGCCACATGTCCCCGGGAATGCACACGCGGATAGCGCAGCTCCTTCAGGACTGCAACTGTGCAATGCTGCATCAGGCCTTGGTGCGCATGCAGAGGGAGTCCGACAACAGCGGCGAGGTCCAGCTGATTCAAGAGCTGTCGGACTTCATCCCTTCGCGCGCCAAAACAGCCTATTCCATGCCCCTCTTCATGCTCGCAGATTATTCCCTAGGCATCGAGATGCCAGAAGACTTCTGGAGCTCAATGGAGACGCAGCAGCTAATCGAGGCGGCAACGAATCACTTCGTGTGGACCAACGACCTTCTCTCCTTTCGGAAAGAGTATATGCGAGGTGATACCTACAACACCCTCTCGGTGGTGCGCCTCTCCAGGGAGGAGGCGGTGGCAGACCCGTCACACAAGAAGGCGAGCTTCCAAGATACCTACGACGAGCTGTGGCGGAAGATCAAAGAGCAGGAGCAAGAGTGCATGCGCCTCATGGACGAGATCATCAAGGGCAGCTCCCACTTAGAGCACCACCCCAGCGTGGTTAAGGTAATGGACTTCATTGGCTGCTCGTTGTCAGGAAACATGTACTGGTCCACTGTCACCGCTCGCTACCAAGGGTATGACCCCCTCCCTTGGAACCGTGCCGCTGTGAGATCCCTCAAGCCAAATAACACTGTCCAGTTCAATCTCAACTTCATGAAGGAGGGAGTAGCCGGAGGAGCACGAAACGAGGACATGTATACACAAGAGGTGTAGGCAACAATCAAATTTAAAAGGTTGCAGTAAGTACATTAGTGTATCTCATAAAACATAAACAATGTAGGCAACAATATGTTTTGAAGGTTGCACTACCCTAAGAAAGTATGCGTGTGTGTGAGAGAGAGAGTGAGTGTCTGTGACAAGGAGAGAGAGAGAGAGAGTTAGAGAGAGAGAATAACTTTGGGTTCATATAAATGCAGTTTCTGCCGTTGTATGTTTGCTCATCTTAATAGAATTTCGTGTTAAAATTTGATATATCAATCTAGCTACTATGTGAATAGTGTTTGATATTCATAAAATGATATTGATAATTTGTACATTAATTGTTATTAACTTTTATTCTATGCAATTTATTTCCATTTAGTATTACTTGTTCCGTACGTGCGTTTCGGGGTTTCTTCCACTTGTGCACAATGTGCCCCTTTTGTACACTGTTGCCATGTGGCTAGAGAAGGAGAGGAAATGGTTTTAGAGGAGATGCTAGAGAGAGTGACATGTGGTAGGGAATAACCTATGCTTAATAGAATAGATTCTATGCACCCATTCGGAGAAGATTTGTAATTAATATATACAGCCTGAATGAGGAGTTCACCATATAAAAACATTGTATATCACATGCATTCAAGAAATATCTTTAAAATCCCTTACTTAAGATACATTATTTTATAGTTTTGGAGGTATTAAAACCAACTTTTTTTTAATACTAAATGTATGGTTCTTTTTTAAATTGTTGTTCTTGTAGTTAGAAACCCCCTCATGTATGTAAAAATGCAAATGAATTTACAAAAATAAAAAATCCTTTCTATCAAACTCATGTGATATATTACATATTCCTAGGTAAGATCCTTCAGGTTTAGTCTCTAGGTCAACTAGCCCACAAATATCTTGTAATTATAGATAAAGCCATATTCCACAGCACCAAAATAGATCTCATTTATCTCCAATCGCATAAAAGGATGTACAACAAAAGATATTTGGAGTGTTATTTTAAAAGATTAGTCAATTAGTACAAAGAGCATGAATTGAAGTTCTTAGCATTAATCACTGCCACCTTTGGCTAGCATGTCATAAAAATTGTGACACTTTTCTCTCCCTTGGTAGTTTTTAGTATGGTGTTTCGAAAAATTTACAGTTATAGCACAGGTTGTTCAAATGCTCTTGCCCTATCCTTGGTTGCCTTTGAGATCTCCATCATTTTCTTATTAGGCAAGGCATTGAAGTCCTTCCTAGTGTCTGATTAGGCTTATGCTCTTTCGCTATGTGAGCTTGATGAATGAGTACTCTTATGCTTTATGGATCGCCCTATATTATAATAGGTTTTGGTGAAGTGTAAAGAACTATCTGAATCCACCAGTTTCTTCTTTTAAACCTCAGGTTTGGTGTCCTTATCTATCAACACTCAAACATGAGGCAACATATTCTTTCAGGTATCTCATGAAAAGTGGCAAGCAAATCCCTCATGTCTTAAATGTCCTTCTCTTCTTAAAAAGATCACAAAATATTACACACGTAGCATAATTATCTTGAAGCATATGGCCCCTTCCCTTGTAGTTGTGCCATTGTCAGGCCCTTATGCCAAATAGCATTATCGAGTTCAATCTCAACGTCATGAAGGAGAAGCAGCCAAAGGAGCATGAAACAAGGTGCTATCAATGTTCATATACAAAAAAAATCGATTCTGTTGTGTAGAACATGCTGAAGTATGCTCATATTATATCTCATGATACAGAAATGCTTTAGGCAACATTGTTTGCTATTAAGTATCATTGTATGCAATTGATTACCATTAAATATTATTTTATGCACCCACCTTTATCGACTGTTTTTCAAGGAAGAGAGATTTTTTTTTGCTCCCAACTCCCATTTCTCATAGTATAAGTGTGGGTATAGACATTGGTATAGATATCAATATTAAGAATGCCGATATAGGCATTGGTGTAAACATCAATAAAAACACCAGTATAAGTGATGATAGAAGCACTTGTTCCTTTACCAATGTTTTTTTGAGAAGATATTTCATTTTTTAATCCCCGCTCCCATCATTAATATAAGCATCGTGTAGGCATCAGTATAGACATTCGGTGTAAATGTCAACTAGGCTTATTTTGACTTATATACATGGTGCCTCTTTCACACTACACTTATAAGTGTCCATGGGCATGCCCAATCCTAGTCCTAACCCTTAGCCCCTTTCACATACCCTTGCTCCCTTGGCCTTGGGCCAAAATATACTTAAGTATCTTTTTAACTTTGTTACAAACCATCCCCATCCAAGAGGTTTCATCTTCAAAACCTTAGGCATACATGTGCAATCTCGCATGAATGGAGACTACCATCAAGGACTTATGTCAAATAACATGCTCATTTATGAGCCATGCATGTTGGAGCCATAAACATATGTATATGGATGTAAATTGTCCCAATTTTCTCAAATAAAGTCATATTACATACTTCATAATGGCATATGTGTTGAGATATCGAGCTCATCTAGTGAGGCGGTGGACACTGACAACCCGCCTGGGGGATAGGTCCCACACTTACACCACTGGCATGGTTGGTGAGATCTTGGGTGATATGCGGCCAGTGGGATGACAGGCTGTGTGACAACCATTCTAGAGACTGGCATAGTTATAGCGCCAGCTCATTTAGTTGGGTTCACACTATAGAGAACCCTTGTATGTATTTGGTTGAGTACCTTTCATATTGTGTGTACTCTTATCTTGTATATGGTGTGTTGAGTGTTGAGTGAAGAAGAAGAAGATTTTCTCTCACCTTCTGTGTTCTCTATTAGGGTTTTGTGAGTGTGTGTGTGTGCTTGCAAGAGCTCTAGCTCTCTTCCCCCCTGCGTCTTTTCAATATGAACTTCATAAATCTTCCACACATTATGCATCCAAAAGCAAAAGGTTGTAGAGCTTTCTAAATAAGGATTTTCAAAAATTCCACCAAACCATAGTCATTGTTTTTTTGCACCAATTGACCCCTCAAAGGTGGCCAAAGGAAAACTATCAAAAGCTCTAACCTCAAGGCAAACCGATAGACCAATGATCAAAATGACTTAAGCACACTTAAGCCACCTGGATCAAAAGGATAGCTGCCATAACCTCCAACCCATATAATTTGGTTACCAATGTACCAGGGTCAAAAGGAGAATATATCGGAACATCCATCAATCCAGAACATAATTCAATACCCCATGTGTAAGAGGACCTATATCGTCCAAGTTCAATAAACCGAAACCTAAGTGACACCTATACCACACTGTGGTGCACCATAGTGTGCCACATAGTCATGTACCATGCATCTCACGTGACAAGTGATGCATTCAAAAGTGAATTCCCCAATCTCATAAACCATAGGATCACTTTGGCATACACAAATCTAAACATCCACCTAGCTCATAGGAAACCTAAGTGACACCTATACCACACTATGGTGCACCATAGCATGCCACATAGTCATGTACACATAGTCATGTACCATGCATCTCACATGATAAGTGATGTATTCAAAAGTGAATGCCCCAATCTTATATACCGTAGGATCACTTTGGCATACACAAAATCTAAAGGTAGACTCACCTCAAAATCAACATATGTATAAACACAAGAGTCATCCTCAAAATCCACATGAAGGTCTCCATTGTAAAGCATAGAATATGCGTCGTCATAGTGAATATCTTTTTCATCAAGACTACCATCCACTACAATAGAATGAGGGTCTAGCAGCGAAAATAGCAGTGTTTTTATAACTAGAAGGGTAGGCAGATGTCAGGCCATTGTCGCTGCTGCTAGAAACATCCTCAAAATCCACATGAAGGTCTCCATTGTAAAGCATAGAATATGCGTCGTCATAGTGAATATCTTTTTCATCAAGAATACCATCCACTACAATAGAATGAGGGTCTAGCAGCGAAAATAGCAGTGTTTTTATAACTAGAAGGGTAGGTAGATGTCAGGCCATTGTCGCTGCTGCTAGAAACATCTATTTTCACTGCAACGGGCTCACTTCTCAAGAGAGAAAATAGCAGCGATATTTCGCTGCCCCGCAGTGAAATGTCATTGCTCACAATGATGTTTTGCTGCTATTTTCGTTGTTGTATGAGAAATGAAAGCTCTACATCGCAAAAAAGAGCTAGGGAAGACTAGAGAGTCTGCACAAGATTCCCCAGTCTGTCCCGTCTTTTTTTAATTAAAATGGAGTCACAGTTTTAGATTTATAACACAAACACAAATATAAGAAACATATACATTGTGGACAATGCAATTGAGCCCAAAAAGTTATTATATTTCAGAAAGTGTTGGGCCTTTGGCCATATATACATAAAGCTTTTACAATGAAGAGGTATCTAACTGGAATCCTCATCGGATTCCGGGTGATCATCATCATCGTCTTCCTTGTCCTCTTTACTTACTTCACGCTGATAATTAGGATCCTCCTCTTCATCCTATATACATGCCATCAAGCACAAGGTAAGCAAGAGCATTAAAATACAATTAGATGTAGAAAAGAGAATGGTTTAGGCTTACTTACCTCATCTAGTTGATGAGTCCCCAAAATGGACTCATCCAAGTGTATGCCTCGCGTACGTATCCACGCCCACAATTACGGATGGGGGGCTCTATACCCATAGTCATACTCCTCCTTTGTTGGGTCACACCCAACAACCTCCTTCTACAAAAAACAATAGCATAGGCATAGAGGATCCTCAAGAAATAGCCCAATCACTCCTTGAGCACACTTTGCCTAACAAGAGAAGGAAGCTCAATATTGTAAGAAAGCTTTTGTAAAGATGATGTATCACTTCTTATTATGAATACAATATAGTTTTTACAAACTTATTTTCATCAAGTATATGCAAGACAAAAAATAGGGGTCATCATAGCCTTTGTCTCCCTTAAGCCCAGCTTTTTAAGCTCTAATCCCTTGAAATTAGGAATCCATTAGGAGGCCCATTTTGGATCCAAAAAATTCCTAATGTTTTGTTCTATGTTCTAACACACAAAATTTCTCAAATCTTATAGAAAAAATCACTCATACTTCAGAAAACGAAGGGATTTTCAATAAACCATATTCTTTTACAAATCCAAAGTAACAATAAATTATAATATTCGTCAATACAAAAACCTCAAAATCAGAGAGAGAATCACCAATAAAAGATTTAGCCAATAGGGCCTTTCTCCAATGCTTGTCCACCCAACCACCACTCTGGACGTCGTGGCTATTCCGGGTATGCCTCTAGTAAATCGTGTCCACACTCGGCTCTACCAAATGGCTCCCAGAGGGCATAAATCACAATCTTTGTCCGGCATTCCCTATCTAAGGACGGCCGGCCCAAATCTCAAAATCTCTCTCTCTCTCTCTCTCTCTCTCTCTCTCTCTCTCTCTCTCTCTCTCTCTCTATCCTACACAGAAAATCCTCAAGGCTCTGGAAGAAGTCCCAAAAACAACAGCCCACGAGAATTAGTAGATCATCATGCACGAAATCGTTAAAGATAGAAAATCTCTTCTAAAAACATGCATTCGAACCAAATTAGAATAACACTAGAAAGTGGTGTCGGATTCATTTCGCGAACACCGACCATCCCATGCGGAATCTCCCAATTATCTAAACACGGACTTTATTCGTCCTATGAAGAACTAAAATTCTTTAATTCATCTCTCTAACAAATAAAGTTATCTACGCCCTCATGCGAGGCCCTTACTAAAAATTAAGGGTCAATTTGGTATTCGGGCCCCGTTTCGTGCGCTCGTTGCGGTTATATTTATTATGTAAACCCCCATATACATTTCTTTTAGGCTAAACCACTCACTATGACCCTCTTATACATTATTTAACATGGTTAAGTATATAATAGAAATTGCATACAAATAACACCACAAACATGCATAAAAAGTCCTAAAATTAACCCAAAATCGACATATCTAAATTACTAAATTTGTGACCAAACTTAATATTTTATGTCCTCTAAGTATTTCCTACTTTTCAACATTAAATATAGATGCTAAAAATTATCGAGTCAAATGGACCCAAAAATACGTTCATATGAGTACGTTACATTCTAGATCTTTTGTTGGTGATTCTCTCTTTTATTTTGAGGTTTTTGTATTGACAAATATTATTGTTACTTTGGATTTGTAAACGAATATGGTTTATTGAAAATATCTTCGTTTTCTGAAGTATGAGGGATTTTTTCTGTAAGATTTGAGAAATTTTGTGTTAGAACATAGAATAGAATATGGGTACGTTTCAGTTGGTATCAGAGCCTAGGTTGGGCAATCCGCACTTGAATGTAGATATTGCAGGTCTTGGATGACTAATATTATTTTTATTTTTTGTGATACAACTAGGAATTTATTTCTCTTCAGACTTGTTTTGCAATTTTGTTGTATAGTCACAAGATGCCTGCACATCAAACAAATTCAGTAGTCAATCCGGGGCAAGAAGAGTCCTAAGCTTTAATTACAAGGATTATTGTGTGTGCGTGTAACTCCAGAGGAAGTTATCAAACTTATTTATAGGAATCAAGAATTGGAGGAAAGAATGAGAGTTATGTGCGCTCTCGAGTGTGAGATCCCGCTGCTCCCTCCGCGCATCAGATTCCCGGTTAGCTGGCAGCGGAAGCAGCCCCTCATGCGCGGGGCAGGGTTTCTCACTCGGGGCCTCGCCGCCCACGAATATCCGGGCACGAGACTAGGCTGGTGGTCACTCCGAAAACCGAAACCGAGAAAATTTCCCATGCTCGGAAAGCGAGGACGATTCCACCTTTTTGAATTTTTCTTAACGAGTTTTCTAACGAGATCAAAATCTAAACTATCCTTCACTTGAATAAACCAGATAGAAGGAAACTATCACTGATATAATTTGATCATCTAAGCAATTCAACGCTTTTTTCCTAATCAAGATTAGGCACAGCCGTTGATCCACTCAATCGAGAAATTTATCAGGGAATTAACTATCTACTCGAATCCTAGCGTAATCCTAAGATTTTTCAGTTTGATTATTAAAACTCCATGATTCCAGCCTATGGGTTAGCCACCACCCTACCACTGGAATCGGTGAAACCAAACAAGTACTCACCCATAATTGAAATGCCTTTCTTAACTTTAGCTTTAGAAAGCAAATACGCACACACTCCTCTTTAAAACTTTAATAAAAACAATCCATTGATAAACAATTTACTGGTTACACATGTCATACTTCAAAATTTCCATTGAGTCTTTGTTTCTCACAAAATAGTATCATTCTGGACTCTCCGTTGAGACCAGCGAGTCAACAACGGGATCCAGTGATAGATTACAATAACATTGGTCTGTCATACAATATCTTCCTTGACATACGAATGGGTGTCCTCGGCATCGCGACCCCGTGCATCGCCTGGTCAGAACCCTCCAGGATCCTCCGTAGGTGTCCTGGCACTTCACTCAAGGACCACTTCGTCGGCCCTCGTCCATCCTACCGGAAGTGCACCATTTTAACCATACCGAGGCTGGTCAAGACCTATGCAATTATTTAAAGAAAATAATATAGTACAAAACAAAATGAAAGAAGAGAAGAAATGATTACTTACGAAACTAGGAAGAAAGAAGGATTTCCCGCTGGAGCTGAAGTACGAAGCCCCTCACTTCTGTAGTCGTGGGAAGAAGCACTCGCGCCACTTGTTGTTGAAAAGCACCTAGGTGTTTTGTCACGAAGCTACATATTTGCCTCCACCCTTGGCCGTGCAAATGCTAAGCTTCTCCAAGTTATTCTTTGTTGCTCTCTTGATATTTTCTCTCCTATTAGAGAGAAAAATCTTGATCCTCCTCTTCATCCATTCCTCAGAGAAGCAAAAATCCGCATGTGGTACAAAGAACTTCGACTTAAGCACATTGATAACGTATTGCTTAGAAAGGTCATCTTGTGCTTTCCACTTTTTGAAGGAGTTCATGAACTCCAGGTTTTCAAGTACATGCATATGGTTCATGACTTTCTTTCCTTGTGCATCCATGATGAGGGCACCTTCCACATCCACGTTGTATGGTAGGGTGCATGGATCGAATGGTGTATGGGATTCCTAGGGATTGGCTCATAATGTGTAGATGAAGCGCACCCCTATTGGGGAGACGCATTGGGAGACCTAGTGCTGATGAAACCATACCTGTGTCTGAGTAACCTGAGACCAAGCTTATTGTCCATATCATTCATTTATAATAGATAGCAGATTTGCCACATCAGGGTCTTGTGAGACGGGTTGATTGACATTGTTGCTACATACATGCATGAGAGGCAACAAAACACAATTCCTCTAACAAAAGCCATACTTAAAACTTAGACAAAAAATACATGTGATATTAGAACATTGTTGAGACCTCCTACAATACCTGTGTCTGAGTAAACTGAGACCAAGCTTACTGTCCATATCATTCATTTATAATAGATAGCAGATTTGCCACATCAGGGTCTTGTGAGATGGGTTGATTGACATTGCTGCTACATACATGCATGAGAGGCAACAAAACACAATTTCTCTAACAAAAGCCATACTTAAAACTTAGACAAAAAATACATGTGATATTAGAACATTGTTGAGACCTCCTGCATAGACAAGCAGGGTTGATAGTGCCCTTTTCGGATGATAGCTTCTGAGGACTTTCCACATGCTCCCTGCTATTAAAGCCAAAGGTAACTTCTCTTTTACAAGATAAGGATAGTGAGAATATCGAGGGCTCCCCCTCCACTGTAGCCACCTACTCGCGGATAACCACTCCTAACTTGACATAAGCAGCATTCTAGATGGTATATAACAATGTCCCATATCCCTAAGCATAAGTCCATTTCCTAAATTCAGCACACCAAAGGGTGCAATAAACATGAAGTTCAATGAGTAAGGCTGCATACCTCGACAATGTTAAGCTAACCAAGAGAAAACAAAAACACAAGCTTAGACAAAAAATACAACATACGATATTAGGACATTGTTAAGACCTCATGCAATACTGCTTAGACAAGAAAGGTGGACAATGCCCCTTTTAGATGATAGCTTCTGAGGACTTTCCACACGCTCACCACTATTAAATCCAAAGACAACTTTTTTGTTTTACAAGAGAAGGGATAGTGAGAAGATCGAGGGCTCCCCCTCCACTATAGCCACCTACTACTTGCGGATAACCACTCCTAACTTGACATAAGAAACATTCTAGATGGCAAACAACAATGCCTCATATCCCTAAGCATAAGTCCATTTCCTAAATCTGGCACCCAAGGGTGAAATAAACATGAAGTTTAATGAATAAGGCTGCTTACCTCAACAATGTCAAGCCAACCAAGAGAAAACAAAAACACAAGCTTAGACAGAAAATACAACATACGATATTAGGACACAAACTTAGACAACCAGGGTGAACAATGCCCCTTTTAGATGATAGCTTGTGAGGACTTTCCACACGCTCCCCACTATTAAATCCAAAGGCAACTTCTCTTTTACAAGAGAAGAATACTGAGAAGATCGAGGGGGGCTCCCTCTCTACTATAGCCACTTACTTGCGGATAACCACTCCTAAGTTAACATAAGGAGTATTCTAGATGGCATAAAACAACGCCCCATATCTCTAAGCATAAGGGTATGCATACCTTGTGCATATCCTATACATACCCTAAGCATACTCATATGCATACCCTTATGCATAGCATATACATACCATAAGGGTATGCATATGCTATGCATACCCTTATGCATAGCATATGCATACCCTATGCATAGGCTATGCATAGCTTATGCATACCCGTATGCATAGCATATGCATAGGCTATGCATAGTGTATGCATATGCTATGCATAGCCTATGCATAGTCTATGCATATCCTATGCATAGGGTACACATAGCCTATGCATAGCCTATGCATAACGTATGCCAAGGGTTCCAGCCATGTAGTGGTTCATACGGATTCGGCTAGTAGAGGTAATCCCTCTTTGTTTATGCTTCTTCTCTTTGTGTTTTTGCACACTTGGGTGTGCTGAGAATTAGGTATAGGTCAAGAGCCTATGGTCCCTATGCATAGCCTATGCATAACGTATGCATAGCCTATGCATAGTCTATGCATAGGGACCATGGGCTCTTGACCTATCCTCAGCACCCAAGCAGTGTGCAAAAACACAAAGAGAAGAAGCATGAACAAAGAGGGATTACCTCTACTAGCCGACTCCGTATGAACCACTACGTGGCTGGAACCCTTGGTGGTTGTTCACTTAATTACACCTACAAAAAAATATCATAATAAATCAAAACATTAGTTCGTTAGTTCATAAGGACTATGCATAAGCACTATGCATAGGATATGCATAAGGTATGCATAGGCTATGGTTAGGCACTATTACATAAGCCTATTGTTAAGGCTATGCATAAAGCCCTATTGTTAAGGCTATGCATAAAGCCCTATTGTTAAGGCTATTACATAAGCCTATTGTTAGGCACTATTACATAAGCCTATTGTTAAGGCTATTACATAAAGCCCTATTGTTAAGGCTATTACATAAGCCTATTGTTAGGCACTATTACATAAGCCTATTGTTAAGGCTATGCATAAAGCCCTATTGCAGTAGGCCTATGCATAGCCTATGCATAAGCACTATGCATAAGGCTATGCATAAATCCCTATGCAAAAACCCTATGCATAAGGCTATGCATAAGCCCTATTACATAGTCCTATGCATATCCTATGCATAAGGCCTATGGATAGCCTTATTGCAATAGCTATGCATAGCCTATGTATAAGGCCTATAGCATGTCTTATGCAGCATAGCATGTGCATAAGGCTATGCATAAAGACTTATTGCATAAGCCCTATGCATAAGGCTATGCATAAGCCCTATTGCATAAGGCCTATACATAGCCCTATTGCATAAGGCCTATGCATAGTCTTATTGCAATATCTATACATATGCTATGTTTAAGCTATGCATAGCTTATGCATAAGGCTATTCATAAAGCTCTATGCATAAGGCTATGCATAAGCCCTATGCATAAGGCTCTTCATAAAGCTCTATTGCATAATCCCTATACATAAGGCTATGCATAAACCTTTTGCATAGACTATGCATAAGGCTATACATAAAGCCTTATTGCATAAGCCCTATGCATAAGGCTATGGATAAACCTATTTCATAAGCCCTATGCATAAGGCTATGTGTAAACCTATTGCATAAGCATTATGTATAAGCCTTATATTGCATATCCTATTGCATCGCCTATGCATAAGCCCTATGCATTTGTATATACATAAAGCCTATTTCATATTGACCTAACCCTAATCCCCGGCACCCAAGGGTGCAAAAACACAAAGACAAGACACATAAGAAAAAATGAAGAAATAGGGCATACCGTATAAGAGGCTATGCCCAAACCCTTGCTCACTTGAATAAACCTACAAAAACAAACATAATAAATAAAAAAGTTACTCCTCATTAACACAATAGTAAGCAAGAAAAACAAGAGCAAAAAGAGGTGAGTACCCTAAACCCTACCCTTAATGCATAAGTGAATGAAAAAATAGGATTATGTTAAGCCTAAATCCTAGTTCTATGCATAGAATGCCTAATAGAAAGCTTTGATGATCAAAGCTCTATGCATTAGGTTAGGGGAAGGGAGAGGAAAGAGAGGGGAAGGGAGAAAGGGGAAGGAAAGAGAGAGGAAGGGGAAGAAAAGAGAGAGGAAGGGGAAGAAAAGCTCACATTCAGCTATGTCCAAGCTTTCCATGAAAGCTTGGAAGAAGACAAAGATTGAAGAAAACCATGAAATCTTGAAGAAAGCAAGAAAGGGCTTACCTTGGAGAGGGATATTTTGATTGATGCAAAACCCTTAAGAGAAGAGGTGTGGTGGGAGGAATAGTCAGGCCTGCAGGCATAGGTTGTGCATGTACACACGATAGGGGAAGTAGGTATGCAATGATAGGGGAAGTAGGTATGCAATGACACCCGTCGGCAGTGACTTAGGTGGGAGTCATATTTCGTCGCTGCTTAGGAGCAAAATTTTACTGCTAGCTTTGCTGCTAAGCAGTGAATTTTTGCCTGCTAGGCAACAAAAAATTATTGTGGGGTCACTGTGTAGTAGCAAAACCCTGGGTAATTTTTTGTTTGCAGTTCTAAATATATTATGTTTTTTCTATGAAACCTAAATCCCTTTTTACCAGGTTAAAGATATTTGACAGTGATTATCAAGGACCAGAAGTTAGTTCCGAGGCATGGTTGAGAGGAAAAATTCAATGTGTGTGTGATCGATGCAAGGGCCAGTGTATATGACAACGTCGTATAACAATTGAGCATGTCCAAATATATGGTCTTCATGAGGCAGTGGCACGACCAAGTGTGGATGATGACATGGAGGGAAACCATAGGAGAGTGCTAGGTAACATGCCACACTATTCGGTGACATCGGGTAGAGTGCGGAAGGTGGCAAGGCTTCATATGGAAAGCATGGCTAAGACTCATCTTCCCCAACCAATGAATGAGGTGCCTCCACCATTGCCACATGAGGAAGAGAATCTCATCATGGACGACATGGTGAATGAATTATTTGGATGGGAGGTCATAGATGATAGTAAGCAAGCTCCAATGTCACAAGAGGAGGAAACCTTGCATAGAGAGGCAAGCACCCCTTCGTATGAGTGATGTTCATACTCCACATTGTGAGCAAACTTGGAGCTATTGAACTTGCAAACAACTTATGAATGGAGTGATGCAAGTGTCACAAGTCTTCTTCAGTAAGACTGCCTCATTCTATTCTCTCAAATAGAATATGTTTCATGTTCTATTAACTCTCCTTTTACTAATATTTTGACATATGATTTCTTATGTTATGTTGTAGGCTTCTCAAGAAGATTTTTCCTCCTCAAAATCTATTACGGAACTCACGAGGTGGGTCTCTCTATGCTAGGTATGGTGAAACGTACCCATATTCTGTTCTATGTTCTAACACAAAATTTCTCAAATCTTACAGAAAAAATCACTCATACTTCAGAAAATGAAGAGATTTTCAATAAACCATATTCATTTACAAATCCAAAGTAACAATAAAATTCGTCAATAGAAAAACCTCAAAATCAGAGAGAGAATCACCAGCAAAAGATCTAGCCAATAGGGCCTTTTTCTGACGCCCATCCACCCAACCACCACTCTAGACGTCACGGCTATCCCAGGCATGCCTCTAGTAAATCTTGTCCACTCAAGGTTTTACCAGATGGCTCCCAGATGGTATAAATCACAATCTATGTCCGGCATTCCTTGTCTAAGGACAGCCAGCCCGAATCTCAAAATGTCTCTCTCTCTCTATCCTGAGCACAGAAAATCCTCAAGGCTCTGGAAGAAGTCCCAAAAAAATGGCCCACAAGAATTAGTAGATCATCATGCACGAAATCGTCAAAGATAGAAAATCTCTTCTAAAAATATGCATTCAAACCAAATTAGAGAAGATACGTTTTTTTTAAAAATAACACTAGAAAGTGGTGTCGGATTCGTTTTGCGAATATCGGCCACTCCATGCAGAATCTCCCAATTATCTAAACACGGACTTTATTCGTCCTATGAAGAACTAACTTCATTTTATTCGTTTCTCTAACAAATAAAGTCATCTACACCCTCATGCGAGGCCGTTACTAGGGTCAATTTGGTGTCCAGGCCCCGTTTTCGGGTGCTCATTGTGGTTATATTTATTATGTAAACCCCCATACAAGTTTCCTTTAGGCTAAACCACTCACTATGACCCTCTTATACATTATCTAACATGGTTAATTATAGAATAGAAATTACCTACAAATAACACCACAAAACATGCATAAAAAGTCCCAAAATTGACATATCTAAATTACTAAATTTGTGACCAAACTTAATCTTTTATGTCCTCTAAGTATTTCCTACTTTTCAACATTAAATATAGATGCTAAAAATTGCCGAGTCAAATGGACCCAAAAATACATACATATGAGTACGTTACATTCTCCCTAGGTAAATAAAAGAGCACTGTCCTCAGCGCATGAACTGAGAATAGTGAGTTCTCATATGATCCTCGGACAACCAAGTGGCATCTTAAATTGGATATGTCTTCCATTTTATTAAGAGATCGACTATGTCCCGATGTCTAAGCTTCCTAACCCTGCAATCCAAAATTGTCTCTGGTTCTATCTCAATATTGCCCACTTCTTCCACTTTTGTACAGTCACCCAATATGTGATTTGGATTAGCCACGTACTTCTTCAATAAGCTAATGTGAAATACATTATGTGCTTTAACTCGTTCTAGAAGTTGTAGGTGATAAGCTTGTGTTCCAATCTTCTTAAGTATCTTGAAGGGTCCTGTATATCTAGGTGCTAATTTCTTAAACTTCCCAAGTCTTAAAGAACTCTTCTTTGGTTTCACCTTTGAGACCTTCATTGAATTCTCTTGGCTTTGTTCTCTTGTCTACATACCTCTTTTGGCGACTTTGAGCAACTCTTATGCATTCTCTTATGTATCTTGTCTGCATCTCCATTTCATCAAGCATCTATTTACTTATCTCAATCTTCCCAATAGGATCATACCATAATACAAGTGACATATAATCTCTCTTGGAAAATGTGATTCATCACGCACTAAAAAGTAGCGGGTACATTTGTTAATCCAAATGGACCAATGGCATCACAACAAATTCATAATGCCCAAAACATGTTCTGAATGCAGTCTTTGCTATATCACTTTCTCTGATGAAAATCTGATGATAACTAGATCGCAGATCAATTTTAGAAAATATGCAACTCCCTGTCAGCCGATCAAAAAGCTCCCCCATTCTTGGCAATGGGTACTTATTCTTAATCTCGTTAACTTATTGAGCCCCTTGTAATCAACACACAACCGCATAGTCCCATCCTTATTTTTTAAAAAGAGAATAGGAGCACCCTATGGCGACACACTAGGCGTAATAAATCCTTTCTCAAGCAATTTCTACAATTGCACTTTCAGCTCTGCACTTGCTTCCATAGATAAACAATAAGGAGCTCTACATTCAGGTTCTACACTAGGTATGAGCTCTATTTCATGATCTACAAATCTATGTGGAGGCAATTCAGTCAAATCATCAGGAAATAAATTCTAAAATTCTTGAAGCATAGGATGATCATCACCCTTTTTCTATTCCTTAAGACTTTCTGTCAGCAATTCCACGGCATATACATGACAAACGTTTCTTGCTGCTTTAACAAACTATATAGCAGACATCATTCTAAATTCTACATCACATCTTTGACTCTGTAAAGCAATAATCTTTACTATCATCTCCAATCATGCAAACCCGCTTCTCATGACACATTATTCTAGCCTTTCTTGGCACTAACCAATCCATCCCTAAAATGGCATCATACCTTCCTAAAGGCAACACATGGAAATTTACTTTTGACTTGAGATCACCTATGAGGCATATTCTTGACATAATCCTTACATGTCTATAGCTTTCCCGAAGCAAGCTCTACCATAAGCTTCTTTTGACAAAATTCAGTTATTACTAACTGTTTTGTCACGTGGGGTGATAGAATACTATGGGTGCTTCCCGAGTGAATCAACACTTGAAAAACATTATTTGCAATCTTGATAGGAATTTTTATAATTGAAGCTCAGTTTTCAACCTTACCTACATGAACAATAGCATTGACATGTGCATATTCTTCAATCTCCTCGACCACAGTTGCAGCAGCTTTTCCTTTTGCTCCATGAGCATTGTCATTACTTGAAAATCCACATACATTCCCTTGCTCATTTTGTCTTGTTTTCTAATCCTTTGTAATTATTCCCTCATGTGATGCTAGTTTGTTTTTGCACTCATAAGTTCTATGATCCCTTTGTAAACAACGAAAACATAAGCCTTCATGTCGTGCCTTTTCTACCATCTCTGGGAACAAATATGTGAAAGGCTGATTACCATTCTTCTTCTCGCCAGTCTGCATTCTCCTATTCTGCATCAAATTTCACTTCTTATCATAAAACGGATTTGATCTCTTTCTTTTATTTCCAAAACTTTCTTCATTCTTTCCTATCTATTCATATGTCATGGCACGCAACATAGCGTCTTGGACTGTAGTTGGCTTGTTACCCTTAACCACCAGAAATTTGATTTGCATGTTTAAGCCATTCACAAATTGGGAGGCTCTTTCCTTTTCTATTAATGAGGGTGAATATTTCTGCAAGTCCCAAAATTTATCATGATATTCTACAACAGTAAGTGCCCTCTGTTCCAAGTTTTAAAATTCATTCATTTTCTCCATATGGTATTCTGGTGGACAGTAATGCTGAATCATATGCTTTTTTATTAGAGGCCACATGATGTCCTCATTCCATAAGTCCCTGCTGCGCATAATAGACTTTCACCATAATTTTGCAAAACCTTTAAAAAGAAGTACTGATGTCTTTGCCTTGGCTTCCTCACTGAAGTTACATGTTCAAAAATAATCTTCAAGCTGCTCAATCCATGCTTCTGCTTCTTCACTCCTCTTCCCGTTTCCATTAAAGGTTGGTAGTGACCTTTTCTTTGTAACTTGTTTGAGGGAAAAATCGTCTACATGTCCCGATTTAAATCCTGTGTCCATAGCAGTTTTCATTAACTGCCCTATATCCTGCAACTCCTTAATAGCTTGATGAACTGAAAGGTCGAAACCAACCTGTGCAGCAACTCTTGGTTGAGGACTTATAAGAATTTCACCAGATTCTTCTTGCCGCTCATCAGAATTTCTTGCTCTTTGCCGTTCTTGTTGACCCTGTCTATCATCAAAATTTAGATGATCTTTCATTTCCCCATCTTCTCAATGATCTATGTCTTCTTCATTCAAATCCATGGAGGCTCGATGTAAGATTCCTCCCCAGCCTCTCAAGATGTCCAGCATCTTCCCCTGTAATCAAATCCCTCTTCAGAAATATAAAAGATCTTGTTTCTACCAGTTTTGGCCTAGAGAGAGAAAATCTTCTAGAGAGTGGTAATTCAATTTTTAAATATTTTCGGATAGAAAAATATCTCATCTTATTAAAATAAATTTCCTTGAAACAAAAGTTCAAAAATATTTTCAGAAGGTGCATTAGAAATTAAGTATAATCTGTTCAAGAGGCATTATCTTGGGGGTGAAGATTTTTTCAAAATTTTAAATTAAGGTTCCTATGGACCAATAAGATTCATCCAAATGTAGGGAGGAGATAAATGAATAAATAAAAGAAAAATCTCCCAAAAATGAGTAAATACTCACATAAGATGAAGAGTTGACTAAGGACAAGGTTAATAGTTAAAAAAGAGAGATATTTAGGTGAAATGATGCATTTTTGACACCTCTGCATGGGGGAATTTCCCTCATGAAGGAGGCGCCTATTTCACATGCTTGAATGAGTTTTAAACTCCCAGCAGATAATGGGATATTTTTATCTCTCCTCTCTCCTGTTTCAACTAGATCCAAAAAGTGAGCAAAACTGACCTAAAAATGGTCAAAAATTGACCAAACTGATCTGGAAAATTTTAGAATTAGTTGGCTTGGTTAGAAGCTCACTTTTTCCTATAAATAGAAGCCCTCCCCTTTGTTGAAACTTAATAGTGTTTTGCACTGTTACCCTGTCTCCCTCAAGTGCCAAAAACAGTGAATTGTATTCATAATTCATTAGTTTTTTACCTTCCCTCTTCCAAAAGATTGGTGGCCACTCTTGTCTCAAACAAGAGTTGAACCCTCAAACCATCAAGCCAAAGGAAAGCTCTCAAAATTCATTAGTAAGTTGGTGATTCTTCTCTTTTCCATTTATTTTATGGTTTTTATTGTTTTTTTATGCTTTTTGTCTTCTCTAAAATTGCAAAAGTGATGTTATGCCTCATTGCAAAAGGCATTCCCCTCTCTTCTCTAGTAAATCCAACCATTCTCTATCCTAGGTGAATGATTAATGATTAAAGTCAAGTTTTTTATAATGTTTGTCTTAAATAAGTAGAAAAATATTACTTTATAATAATCTCAATACTCTTGGTGCACTTTTAATTAATTTTAGAGACTTAAAAATTAAAAAATGGTCAGCCATACAAAGGAGGTCATGGCAAAATTTTTAGAAATTAGTGAAATAAATTTCATCTTTTATTATTCTAAAAGAGTAATCCTTATGGTTTCTATATTCTAAAGTATCATTTTCATGCATAGAAGATGCATTTAGTTTTATTATAAAAGTGTTACTTTTATCATATTTGAATTTCATGCATAAAAGTATGCATAAAAGATTGTTACTTTTATCATATTTGAATTTCATACATAAAAGTATGCATAAAATATTATTTTTTATTATAAAAGTGTTACTTTTATCATATTTTATTTTCATGCATAGAAGTATGCATAAAAGATTATTTTTTATTATAAAAGTATTACTTTTTTCATATTTGATTTTTATGCATAGAAGTATGCATAAAAGATTATTTTTTTATTATAAAAGTGTTACTTTCATCATAAATGGTTTTTATCCATAAATGGGTGCATAAAAGATATATTTTTTATATTAAAAGTGTGATTTTTATCATAAATGATTTTTATGCATAAACATATGCATAAAAGATATTTTTTTATATTAAAAGTGTGATTTTTATCATAAATGATTTTTATGCATAAATGGGTGCATAAAAGATATTTTTTATATTAAAAGTGTGTTTTTCATCATAAATGATTTTTATGCATAAACATATGCATAAAAGATATTTTTTTATATTAAAAGTGTGATTTTCATCATAAATGATTTTTATGCATAAATGTGTGCATAAAAGATATTTTTTTTATATTAAAAGTGTGATTTTTATCATAAATGGTTTTTTAAGCATAAATGGGTGCATAAAAGATATTTTTATTAAAAGAGTGATTTTCACCATAAATGATTTATTTAATGATGATAAAAGTGTGACTATCATCAGAATCGAATTTTATGCATAATTAGATGCATATAGAATCTTTATAATTAAATAAGGGTTCTCCTTAATCCTCTATTTAATTTTCACAAAAATTAGAAAAATGAATAAGTAGATAATCTGTGAGAAGAAATGCTACTGTAATGAAATAAAATTCAATAAAACTATCGAAGTCAGAAATCGAGATAAATGACTATCTTTTCCTCATAAGAAATTCATGTTTTAGAAACCTGTAAGCAAATATTCATCATCAAACGAAATTTAGAAAAAGAGAAATTGAAATAGTACCTTTGAGAGATAGTTAAGAAGAACCTTTCCAGACCCAAACTCAGATTCAGACTATTGACCAAGACCTAATTCCTTCGTTAAATTCAACCAATGATGATGTGCCCAGTTCAGGAAAAATGTACTCAAATCCCCCACCGAATCTGAAACTAAGTTAAGACTTTTGATTTTGATCTGAGGATCAAGTTAACAGAATTCGAGGAATTTTGTTTGGAATTCAGACTTGGATCTAGAAGTATTGAGATACGGATTAAAGATTATTCATGGTTTTCAAACAAAAATCAAAACTGAAAACTTGCATAGAAACCCTGTTTTCTTAAAGGACTGCCTTACGCCAGAATGCTGGAGGGAACATTTGACATATATGTTTATCTAAGGGAAGTTCGATTACAATAGCTGGCGGGGAGTATTCGAGGGACAGCTCATGCGGCAAAGCTTGCCGAGCTCTCAAGCTCTGGCAGCACCTTTCTCTCCTCATGTGGGGAAGATGGCCCCGTATCTTCTACTATAGTGGGGAAGATGGCCCCGTATCTTCTACTATAGTGGGCTGTTCAATTGCAGATTGTGCACCCTCTGGAAATTGCTCTGATGCAAGATACTCTTCCACACCAGCACTCGTTCCTATTTTCTTCACTTCCTTGTCATCCCTCAAATACCCTGCCAACTACAATGCAGGCATCTCTACCTCCTCATCGCTGATGAGGAACGCAAAAGTGGCAAGCCATGAGAGGAACCTAGCTCCTAAATTGCCCTTCCCCAACCTCTTCACCTCCTACTTATTGAAGGTACAGTAAGCTCCTGCGGGGATGCAGATGTTGATGAAGTGTTCAAGGCGCTGGATGTACGAGCGGGTATATTGTTGAATGTACTTGAGCAGCTCAACAGGTACCCATCGATCATTGGGGCAATGGGGAAAGGAGATGGAGTGGGGAGCCAAGTATTGCTCCATGTATGCAATCTGCATCTCATAATGTTGGGATGCAAGGGCGAGCGACTTTTCAAAGTTGACTTCACGAGCAAACATGACAAAGAGCTCGCTCTTGCCCACCCACGGGGTGGTGGAGAGGAACTCACAAAAGTTTTCAAAGTGGGTAGCCATGTGAATGCAAAGAGATAGTGTGAGCTCGTGCTTGGTTTCTATCGTGTGAAAATGCAAAGAGATAGTGTGATCTCGTGCTTGGTTTCTATCGTGTGAAAATGAAAAAGAAGGCACCTTTGGCTATTTATAGTTAAAATTTAAAGTTTGGCCTTTTCACACTAGACCGCTAGACAAAAAAATCACAGTTTGTAAAAATATTAAGATTGTAATTAAATAAAGATTGGTTTAAAAAAACCCTGCTACAAAATTACAAGCATGTCATCTAGTCCAAAATTGTTATAATGTCTTCATTTTTTGCCCCTCTTGTGACATTTACTTCATGTTGATCTCCATCTCCTTGTTGACTCGAAAGCTTGTCATTGCCTTCACCTCGATCCTGAAACTCTTGCCCCTCACGTGCATCAGAACATAGAGGCTATTTTCCCATATACCCAGTTCATCTTCAAGCTCTTCCACATGCCTACTATGTGTTGATAGGGCTATGCACCTTTTCGCTAAAAATTCAAGGTCCCCCATTTACCATGATTCTGAGACCATAGTTGTCCCCTCCTTACGCTTCCCAATCTGTAAAAATATAGAAAGTGGCACAATAACCAGAAAGTGTAAGGGTTAATTCTAGACATGTAGTGGCATTAGATACACCTTTCTTCTCATCAACTTGAAACTTGACTCTTCCACATTGTCAAAGCCCATGATGCTAAAGTGTTGACGCAGGTCTACTAGGCTCCAATGCTTGCTTGCTGCCACTTGCTCAATCCATCCATTTTGCATCATCACCTCGATAGCCACAATTTCTTCTTCTAAGGTTTAAAGTGGGATCCATGTCCCATGCTTTTGCATCCATCTTTGGTTATGCAGACGCATGTACAAAATAGAGCGTCCCTTCAAGAATCTGAAAGACACTGTAGAATCTACTACATTGCACTTGTACACATCACCTTAATGTGACCCCTCATTAACCTCCCAACCCTCTCCTAGTAATCCTTGAATGAGGTCAGACCGTACCTCCTTACAAATATACATTGTTTTTGTTTCGTGCATTGGCATGGAATTGAATATGTGCACAAAAAAATGTAAAGGACAAAACCAATTTAGCCCTACTGACCTAGATGCCTTTGAAAACTTGAGTGATGTCTTGATATCACTTACCATCTTAAACTTTAAGCATAAGATGGTCCAAGCATCAAGTTTGGGCCATTCGAGATTGTTAAGAGGGGGGTTGGGGATCTCTTCTAGCTTGCCAAATAAGAGTGAGAAAAGAAAAAGATATTGTTCTGTACAAGATCACTTGGGCTTTGAGATACAAACATTGCCTCTCCAATGGATGCATGCATAGCATAGAAAACTATAGTGAGGCTTTGGAGTGGTTGTTCCTCAACATAATTAGAGGGAAAAATATTTGCAGAGAGACATAAGAAAATTTGAAACAAAAAATCCAATACTAGCATGTTGTTAAAGCTGTGTTTATGTTACACTGACAATTTGAAGGAAACCTTGGTCATTGGCCTTGAATGTACAGGTCTCCAAGGGTATACACATGCTGCACTATGGCAACCAGTCCTTCCTTCTTAGTATGCTTGAAGCCGTGTAGCCACCCCTTCCAATGATGTAGCATATTCCCTAGTTGACGCACTCGATGTGGCCCCTTAGAGCTTGGCTGCACGTAGACCCAAGCCCCAACCCTGAATCTTGTTGGAGCCCAAATTTCATTCTCATCTTTTGTGTTATGCAGCACAAGCTCTTCCACCTTCTCCCTAGGTCTTCTCACATTACTGGAAGAGGCCATGGTGGTAAGAAAAGAGAAGAAGGGAAAAGAAAAGCTTGTTTTACAACAGAGGAGTGGAGAGGAGAGAAAGTTCAGGGTTTTTAGTGCAGCAATGGAAAGCTTAAAAGAGGGTTAGAGTTTGAGAATAGGCTTCCTGAACCTAGAGTAAACTAAAGAGGGATAGAGTTTCTGCAGTAGCAATGGAGAGGGATGGAGCTTGAGAGAGATAGAGAGGGAGATTGAGAGGGAAGGAGCTTGAGAAGGAGGGAGAGCCTGAGAGGGATGGAGTTTCTACAGCAATGGAGAGCTTAGAAAAGGAAGAAAGAGGGAGAGGGAGAGGGAGCTTGATGGTGTTGCCAGTATGTGGTCGTTGGGTGCCTTGCAATGTGTTTTGTGAAGGCATGGTAACATGTGCGGTGTTCTTGGTGTGTGCCATATCTATGTACGACTATGCCTATTGTGCTTACGTGGTGATGTGCTGGTGTCCTTATGTGGGTGCCTACGTAGATCTTGATCTCAAGCTCTCTAAAAAAGTGAGATGAAAATGAAGTGAGAGAAGAAACTATTAATAGTTTTTTTAGGGCAAAAAAAAACCTAACCAAAATTTTTTTCTTAGCCTTATTACATCTAGATTTATGCTACTGCGTGCACAACCCAATGCCTCCCTTGTCTCCTCATTCGTGCACGCCCAAGCACCATGCCTATGGAGAGCATTGGTCTGCAACCATTCAAGCTGAGCATGACTTTTTGTAGCCTTGCATGCCTCTTGCGCAAGCTTAGATTGTTGGGCCCGCTCCCTAACCAATACCCTTCCAAAGGTTGTGCGATAAAACCAATTAAACATCTCTTGTAGATAGCATTGGTCTGCAACCATTCAAGCTGAGCATGACTTTTTGTAGCCTTGCATGCCTCTTGCGCAAGCTTAGATTGTTGGGCCCGCTCCCTAACCAATACCCTTCCAAAGGTTGTGCGATAAAACCAATTAAACATCTCTTGTAGATAGTTTGTACGTGTTCCTCCTACAGAAGCTCCACCTCCATGTCTTGTATTTTTGAAATAAACCCCTCTTGCTTTATAATGTGATTTCTCCATCGCTTGGGTACTCCACATGTGGAGCGATCCATACTTGTTCATGAAATATGCACCATGTGCATAAACTATGTGCTGTACACATGACAATAGAATTTAACTAGAAAAAGTCTAGGTTAAAACACCAGTTTATTTTTTTATTGTACAACTTACCATATAGTGTGTTACTTTACTCTCTCCCCAAGCACTTTTGGTGAATTCTACGATATGTTGTTGGAATGATGCTCATTCGTGGGTAGTTGTGCTACTTTGATTCATAATGCGAACCGTGTCATTGAAATTTATCCAAAGCTGTTTGCGCATATTTACAAGAGCTGGCATTGGACAATCTACATTTGTGGTGATTGCACATAGGTCTCTCCAAAGTCCCCAAGTCTTCTTTGAATTCTCTATGTTTGCTGGCTTCTCCAAAAATCTCCTTGCCTTTGATCCAGTCATGGAGACCTTTTAAGCAAGCTCATATGACATACAAGAGGCCTACTTATTCACTTCAATTTTTACATTTCCACCATGGGAGCCCAGAGAATTCAAAAGATGCTCTAATTTACCAAGGGCTGCAACTTTCCTCTCTTGTGTAGGCATTGTGAATGCATAATCGATATGGCACTTAAGTAATCGATCGATATGGCACTTAAGCAATCGATCAAAGATTCTCATATATGCATGAAGTGTACAAAAGTGAATATTCTTTAGTGGAACTCATCTTCATCAATCAGTTGACTTGGTTGGATCTACTGCATCTTCCTGTTTCTTCTTCCCTCTCTTGAGACCTTTTGAGGCATCCTTCCCAACAGAACCAATCTTCTGTATATCTTTTCCATTTGTCTTTTTCTGCCTAGGAATATCAATCTGAGCATTGTAGTATGGACAAGGCCATCTTGATGTCGTGCCTTGAGCACAACCCATCATGCATTTAATTGTCTTCAAATCTCCTCCAAGATGCCAATCCAACTTGAACTTTCCTATGTTTTCTACATCTAAAAGTTGACCATCAATTTGCTTTCTGATTACATCTGTTATATCCAGGAAGTCCTTTCAAACATCCATGTCAATACCTCATGTGTCTCCTTTGGTACCTCGAATGCACCAAGCCACCAGACCTCTTTCTCAGATTGCATACTAAAACTTGGTTTGGTAGTCTTTTCCCATGCACATAGCATGGCCTCATTCATGAGCGTAATGCTCATACGTTCTAGCTTCTTCTGACCTTTCACAATTTGGCACTCATCTAGCTTGAGCACAAATAAGTGTGCTCCCCAAAACTGCAAATAAATGGTAATTTACAATATTCAAAACAAAATAATCGTCTTCATTTTCTACTGAAAAACATGAATAGTAGCAATTGCAAGTTCTCACCTTCTGGTGAAAGACCATAGAACTTCACCATAGCTTGTTGTAGTCTCTCAATATATGAACAAAGATGTTATTGTAAACATCATAGTGAAATTCTGTACTTGTTGTCTTGATTTTCTTTCTGCTTGACCCTGTGTCTAATGTTAGTGTGCCCTCAACGTGATAAAACTGTCCTATAGCTCACTGCACATCATCATTATTGATACGCTTGTTGACAATGTGAATCACCTTGAGTGTAGGAGATAAAGTGCCAGTGATTCCTTGTCTTAGAATGCATCTTTTACAATCTGACGGATTGCTTGGTACCCTTTCATGCTGATTCTAGCTGCATCACAAGCATGTTGAATTAATGAAGAATCGATGGAGGTGGTAATCTCGCTCACCACATTACTGACAATAGCTTGGCGTATTTTAGGATGATGAGGGTCAGTAATAATTGAGAGAATATCCTTGGTATTTAGAATGGCTTTGGTCAAATCCTTCCATCCCTCTTCGTTAGAACCACACACCTCTGCTAAAAATTCCTGGCAGAACACAAATCATGACTATTTTGTTTAAATCACTAAGTGCATAATGAAATTTTATGTTACTTACTTTGTTATACGAATCCTTTTGTTTCATGCTCCACCTTTAAATGCAAGAGATTCTATACCAGCCAATGTCTTTTTGCATTCACGCGAGCACCATTTGGCATTGCTTTGAGTCATTTGATAAGTTTCTCTAGCCTTTGAATCTTTGCATCCTTCTTCACATTCTCTGTGATGATCTCTTTCATTTTGTCTGATGATGTTTTAAGTCCTTCTTGACATTGTAAAAGGCTGAATTATGATGCTTGCAATTGAGATTGGAGAATATGGGTTTGCCAAGCTCCACTTGGTCAATCTTTTGCAGTATCCTAACAAGCCAAGCTCTCCACTACAACAAATTGCATAAAAGATGATAAATTACGGAAAGGAGGGTTTGCTCTTAATGGAGGGTCAATTGGATAGAGACGCCTATCAACCCAAAGATCTAAATTTTTCTCCTTAGCTATCCTACAAGCTTGGACAGATTGTGCATCAGTAAGATGGGTTTTTTTAGAGATGCCATACTCTTCAAGGAATACGAATGTGTAAATCAACCTTCCATTTTCTAGCTTCATAAGGAGCTACACACATAGCTTGTTAAGGCTCCATATCTAAGTAGTTGAGGTGGAAAAAACACCACCCAATTGGAATCTCATATTTCACGTGCATATTGATGCATCAAATTTTGCTATTGGTTGCGTACTAGCCCACCCTGGTGAATTCAAATTGGACTATCCAATCTACTTTGCTAGTTGTCAGAGTTGTCACTTAAATGATGGAGAGGTGAAGTACACCACCACAGAGAGGGAAGGATTGGCCATGGTTTACGTCGTAAAAAAATATCGATATTACCTCTTGGCCAACAAATTCGTATTCTTTGTGGACCATCAAGCCTTATTATACCTGGTGAATAAGCCTTGCACCATGGGGAGAATCACATGATGGTTGCTATTATTATTGGAATTTGACTTTACAGTCATGGTAAGAAAAGAAAAACAGCATCTGTCATATGTCAAGAATTCCAAATGGGAAACTTGCAACTGGTGTTGATGATGATCTCCTAGATGCTTGTTTGTTAAAATTGGACATGGTACCCGAATGGAGCAAGGAAATCTCAGATTATCTAGCTCATGGTATTTTGCGGAAATAGCTTTGAACAAAGATAAAATGCGGTGGTAGGTTATCAAGCTTGTTGCACCTTATCAACTGATTGTGGGAGAACTATATAAGCTAGGAAAAGAGAATGTGCTAAGAAGATGTGTTAGAGAAGATGATTTCATCACAATATTAGATGAAGCTCATTCAGCGATAGCAGGTGGGCATTTTGCTGGAGACCACAACTCGAAAAGTGCTTCAAGCAGGACTATGGTGGCCTACATTATTCGGAGATGCCATAGAATTTGTCAAAAGGTGTGAAGAATGTTAGCGTTTTGCTATCCCACAACAAAAGGACAAGATGCCGCTCACCCGTATTATTGTAAGACAACCATTTGAGAGATGGGGATTAGATTTTGTTGGACCTATTAGTCTGGCGGCACATCCATCCCTTGCCTGATATGTGATCGTGAGGCCATGGACTATTTCACAAAATGGGTAGAAGCCAGAGTCTCAAAGAGAGTTGATGCATGAACAACACCAAAATTCTTATACGAGCAAATTATCTCGAGGTTCGACATCCCCAGAAGGACACCATGAACAATATGGGGACCACAAGAAGAATGTGCAAAAAAATCAAAAGTCAGATCTTGCTAACACAAACAGATTGGTAGGACTCCAAGCATCCCAATAGACCTCAAGGGTTCCATAAGCAATGGGTCCGAAAAGACTTACTACGAGCACAAGGATACTACCAAAGCAATATGGCAATATGGGTACCCAAACCCCACTCAGTGGCCAACACCACAAGCAGTTTAAGTTTAAAAAAAGAGATTAGTAAAAGCATACAGCATCAACTCCCAACTCAAGTAGGAACCTCGCCAACCTTTGTGTGGAGAAAAAAGACAACTCAGCAAAATGGGTTGAGAATTGCCAAAGCAATGACAGTAGCCACTTAGGTCACATAACTAAACAGGGAACCTAAAGGAAGAAACAAAGAAGTTCAGCAAAGGGACATAGATAGAAGCCCTCCACCACAAGGCATAGTAACAACATTGTTCAGTTGAGTGGAAGAAATAATTAAAAACTCCCACATAGAGCTAAAATGACTGCATCAACAAATGCCCAAAAGTGCCCATGTGACCCCTTTGGTTCTTGTGGCAGTAAAAAAGAAGGGTGTCCAATGTTTGCACAATAGGTACAAGGTAAGCAGGGTATCATTCACTCATTATGTGCATGTTTGACTGCTTGAGCATGAAGAAAAAAACAAGAAGGTATCGATATTATGCATTCATGATTCAAAAAGGTTCACACCGTGAACCAATTCAAAAATGTTCATGCTGTGAATTGATTCACAAAGGTTCACACCGTGAACTGATTCACTAAGGTTCATGCCGTGAATCAATTCAAAAATGTTCACACCGTGAAACGGTCATTTCTCACACAGCCCAATCAAGCAACGCCACGTGGTTTTCTTCATTGAGGCAGTCGCCCTGTCCAACTACTATGTTATGAAATCAAATTTCTTTCCTCTTTCGTCATTTTGCATTGTGTGACTTTTACTTTCCGATTGCGCGTCGCTTCGGCTACTACTACTGATCGTTGTGCATCTTCCATCCCGGATTTTGGGCTTAATCGACTGTCTCCTATTGAGATGGGAGCTTGATCCTTTGCCTTTTCTTTTCTTTTTCTTCTTGTATTTTTTTATCTTCATGATTGATCAATATCTTTTCGGCAATGCTTATTGCACATAAATTACCGAATCAGTAGTTATTTTAAAAATTTCTTCATGGTATCCTCACATGCATTAAGCACAATCAGCATCTTAACAAAACGAAAAAAATGAAAATCCAATAACATAACAAATGGCACCTTCATTAAAGATTCACGATATTATCACCCTGTGGTTTCACGGAACCTCAGGTTCGTGAACCTACAGTTTCATGGAATCCCAATGGTTCACGAAACCTAACAATTTCACAAAACCTCAATGGTTCACGGAACCTCACTGTTTCACTTTCTTGAAACTTAACTACTTCACGGAACCTCGCTGTTTCACAAAATCTAACCACTTCATGGTACCTCAACGGTTCACGGAACCTTACTGTTTCATGGAACCTCACTGTTTCATAGAACCTCACTATTTCACGAAACCTAACCACTTCACGGAACCTTAGTGCTTCGCGGAACCTCAACAGTTCATGAAACCTAACCATTTCATGGAACCTCAAACAGTTCACGGAACCTCATTATTTCACAGAACCTCACTGTTTCATGGAACCTCAGTGTTTCACAAAACCTAACCACTTCACAGAACCTCAAAAGTTCACGGAACCTCACTGTTTCATGGAACCCCAGTGTTTCACAAAACCTAACCACTTCACAGAACCTTTGTGTTTCACAAAACCTAACCACTTTTTCATGGAACCTCACTGTTTCATGGAATCTCAATGTTTCACGAAACCTAACCACTTCACAAAACCTAACCAGATCACGAAACCTCACTGTTTCACGGAACCTAACTTCACGGCCTGCAGGTTCACAAAACCACTCTAACCTTGCACTTTCACGCCACAACCTTCACCTGTCTATTAACACACCCTATGATTGCTCCTACACTAACACACTCCTTAATGCAAGTAACCAATTACCCATTAACCAAAAAGGAAAAAAAAAGATGGAATCAACCCGACCAGTCGGAAGACTGATGTGCTATTCATGTACAGATGTTGGCCTCAGAGTCAGAAGCTCTCAAGATCCCAATTGCAACTCAAGCCAGCACCACTAGATCCCCGGCAAGTGAGAGAAAGAGGCCAATGTGGGTCTCAAAGTTGAATTTTTTGGGCCCTTATGCCCAGGCCACCTTCCATGGGGCCATCATCAGCAAAGAAGCCCTCACGGCCCATAGAAAGGTAGCCCTACATTTACCATAGCCTATAATGCCTTCAAATTCTGGAAGAGGTCGAAGTCAAAGCGAAGCTCGACAAGGTTGGCTGGGGGAAAATGGCACAAATACTCCCAAGAAGTATCAACACAGAACTCTGCGCGCCGAATACCTCAAGACCTACGACAAGGGCACCAAAAGGGGAACTATCACGAAGGTTGACGGCACTACAGAAGAGCAACTCCTCATCACAGAAGAGCTCATACAGAATGTTGTGCAGCTTTGCCTGCCTCTGGACGCAATGCTCAAGAAACGTTCTTACAACTCCAATGGGGCTAAGTACAAAAACATCCGTGATGAGGCTATGGAAAAAGCTTGTAGGGCCATGTCATTAATGATGTAGGTGAAGCCCGTGCATAGATATAATAGGGTGCCCTTGAATAGAATTACAAAGGTACATGAGGAGAAAGAGGAGGACTAGGCCTACTATGTCCATAGAGAGATGGTGCAAAGTCCTCCAATCCAAGCAAAAGAAGACGGTTGGAAGATGAAGAAAGAATACCCTAGCTAGCCTCCATGCAGAAAATGGACTATCAACAATTCTTTGCAAGAGACCATGGAAGGGCTAGATGAGATGCTAAACCAACCATAGGCTGGGCTGGAAGAAGGCACAAGAACAAGTGTAATCTGGGAGCAAGAACAAAAGGTTTGGCGGTGCCACCTCCTTACAATACACATGCTCCACAACTGTAACGCTGCCCTTTGGAAATAGGTTAACGATGCATGCACACAAGTGCAAACATTAAAAGACCACTTGGCAGTAGTTGAAGCTACCCATAAGGATGTAATCTTGAAAAGCTTGAAGGTCACAGAGGAGAAAGAGAACAAGTAGAAAGCCCTGGAAAGCAATAACATGGTCCTCAGCCAAACAATTGTATAAAGAATCTTTGCACTCGAATAACTTAAAAATAAAAGGGATTTGGCTTTCTATAGTCTCTTACACTCTTGTAGAGTTTCTTGTCCTCTAAAACTTTTGTGTTTATCTCAAAATCTGGTTCTAAACACACGGATAGATAGACTCTTTGAAAAATAGCCCCCAATGAAGGTTATTCCTAGAATCTAGTCATAAACTAGTCAAATATTCTATCTTCTAATTCTTTAACTCCAAAGTTTTATTCTATGAGTCGGACTAAGGAAATCAACAATAGTTCTTTGTGGGAACCCCCCCTCTCCTCTTCTCGTCGCGGTGTTTCCCCATCGTTGCCATGGTTAAGCATGCCATACATCGACTCAAATTCTCCCATATACACGCTCATCAATATATTTATTTAATCTCAAAAGAATTTAAAGAACAATAATAGAAAGAGTGTTTGTGTACTTCCCCGATATATTTTTTTATGTCTTGATTGATTGGGAATCCGTGTCTACTCTCTAGAAGTTGTGGAAGAGCTGCTTGTAGATTTGGCAAGCCTCTCAGATCTGTTGTCAGGGCTGCAATCTGCAACAACAGATATAACTTTGCAGACACTTATCAGACACTAGTCATGTGGGTACTTAAAATTACCAAAATGTATGCGTTCTACATACTCTTTAATGTATGTTGCTTTCTCAAAGCACGCTCTACCATACAATTCTTTTCATAAAATTCAGTTATTCCTAACTTTATTACCATGTGGGTGATTGAAAACTATAAGTGCTTCCCGAGTCAATCAACACTTGAAATATATTATTCGTAATCTTGATACAAATTTCAATAATTGAAGCTTGGTTTTTGGACTTACCTGCTTGAACAGTGGCATTGACATGTGCATATTCTTCAATCTCTTCAGCCATTAGTTGCAGTAGCTTTTCCTCTTGCTCCGAGTGTTGTCATTACTTGACAATCCACATACATTTTCTTGCATACTCTGCCTTATTTTTTGATCTCTTGTAGTTAATCTCTCACGCACCTTACGTGATGCTGGCTTGTTTTTGCACTCATTAGTTTAAGAACCCTTTGAACACAACGAAAATCACGCCGCACCTTTTTTATCATCTCTGGGAACAAATATGTGCCCCATCTACAGTCTCTTATTCTGCATAAAATTTTCCTTCTCATCATAAAATGGATTTATGAGCCACCTCTATACAAAACAAATTACAAACGCTTTTTCAAAAGAAAAGATACTTTTGGTTGTGTCACAAAAATAGAAAATAATATGTATTACCCAAGACCTACAACATCCGCAATTAAGTGCAGACTATGTAAACTATGCTCTGATACCAACTGTGATGGTCCTAAATCTAAGTCATATCTTAATCATACAACTTAATCTAAGAAAACATTAAACTCACTTAATCCTGCTATTTCTACATAGCAATATAATCAAATCAACCTTCTCAAATAGCAAACAAGCATGCATGCCATATCCAAGGTTCTTATCACATAAGCAAAGAATCGTGTAATAACAAACATTCACATGATATAAATCTCTATCAATTACAGCATAGCATCTCAATCAATCACAATGTATGTGTCTATCTCAAGAGTCTATCATCATCCCCATGCTTGACAACATGGTTAGTCAACCAAAATCCAGCCAATCTAGGGCTTTCTCCGATGCCCGTCCACCCAACCTCTACACTGGACATCGCCCACTCTGGGTTCTACCAAATGGCTCCCAAAGGGCATAAATCTCATTCTTTGTCCGGCGTTCCCTGTCTAAGGAATTGCTAAAATCTACAACCCTACGCGGGCGGAATCGCTAAAATCTGTTGTATGTGAAAGTGGACTCTAAAAATAGGTCACTTTTACTTTTTTATCAAATTTTTATTTGCATATCCATCTACACACTCAAAGGCTTCCTTTGAGTATACTAACTAATTGAAAACTCGATCTTGAATTTTCACTTAGTTTTAACACTTAGAATCTTTACTGCTGAAAAACCACTGAAAACCTGCTGGAATTCATTACTGAAATTTGTAGCATCCAAAACTTAGGATTATCTTTAATCATAACTTGGTTAATCTTAGAGGTATGTTACAGTGTAAGCATGTTAACGTTTACTAAATAGCATGTCCATGGACATTACTTGCTAGCATATGCTATTTGCACTTCTATTTATTTAACAAGGTGCCTTTTGAAAAAGAGTTTTTTTTTAATGAGATGTTTTTTAATACAATTTAAAAAAGAACCCTAGTTACTCCCATGTCTTTCCTCCCACTCTCCCTCTCTCTAACAAACACCTGCAAGAAAGTCCTCTCTCTCTCTCTCTCTCTCACAAGATTACACGGTTGATTGTTGAGGACAAAAAAGGTGCATTCTCGATAGTGATGGAAGGGCTTCCTTTGAGTATACTAACTAATTGAAAACTCAATCTTGAATTTTCACTTAATTTTAACACTTAGAATCTTTATTGCTAAAAAACCACTGAAAACCTACTAGAATTCATTACTGAAATCTGTAGCATCCAAAACTTAGGATTATCTTTAATCATAACTTGGTTAATCTCAGAGGTATGTTACAGTGTAAGCATGTTAACGTTTACTAAATAGCATGTCCATGGACATTGCTTCCTAGCATATGCTATTTGCACTTCTATTTATTTAACAAGGTGCCTTTTGAAAAAGGTGCCTTCTATTTATTTAACAAGGTGTCTTTTAAAAAAAGAGTTTTTTTAAATGAGATGTTTTTTAATACAATTTAAAAAAGAACCCTCAACAGTTACTCCCACGTCTTTCCTCCCACTCTCCCTCTCTCCAACAAACACCTACAAGAAAGTCCTCTCTCTCTCTCTCTCTCTCTCTCTCTCTCTCTCTCTCTCTCTCTCTCTCTCTCTCTCTCTCTCGCAAGATTACACGGTTGATTATTGAGGACAACAAAGGTGCATTCTCAATAGTGATGGAAGGGCTGATTTGTTAATACACACAAATGTTTTGGTGGACACACACACTCAGAACACCCTGTCTCATTCCTCCTCTTACAAATGTTTTGGTGGACACACACACTCAGTTTACTCATTTTTTAAATCTAAGTCACGTGTTTCTCCTAATAAGAAGGATGTTTGTAGAAAAAGATTAGGAAAGAAAAGTTACATCAAACACAATCCATCTACTGGATGAGCCGTAGGTATATTATGTTTAATTCTTCTAGTTTCAAGTGTTAACTAACTTACTAATTCATTTTATGGGCACATTCTTTGCCTAATTAGCACATTCATTATACTGATTAGCCTAAATAATGCTAACTAATTGGTATAAAAAGTTCATATATGTTAGGTAGCATATTTCTCATGCTAGTTAGCATATCTATCATGTTAAGTAGTATATCTATCATGCTAAATAGTATATCTATCATGCTAAGTAATATATCTATCATGCTAAATAGTATATCTTTCATGCTAAGTAACACATCTTTCATGTTAAGTAGCATATCTTTCAATTTAGTTAGCATGATGTACATGCTAGTTAGCATGTTGTACATGCTAGTTAGCATATTTCTTACTATAATAAGTAACATATTTTTCATCCTAAGTAGCATGAAAGTCATGATGTTAGCATATCTTGCATCCTAAGTAGCATATCTTTCATACTAATTAGCATATGTTGCATGCTAGTTAGCATATATTTCCTAAGTAGCATATCTTTCATGCTAATTAGCATATGTTGCATGCTAGTTAGCATATTTCTTACTATAATAAGTAACATATTTTTCATGCTAAGTAGCATGAAAGTCATGATGTTAGCATATCTTGCATCCTAAGTAGCATATCTTTCATGCTAATGTTGCATGCTAGTTAGCATATATTTCCTACTAAGCAGCGCATCTATATGATCATGATACTTTCAAGTCATGCTAAGTAGCATATCTTTCATGTTAAGTAGCATATCTTGCATGTTAGTTTTCATATATTTCCTGCTAAGTAGGACATCTATTTGATTGTTCTAGTTTCAATTCATGCTAACATTAGGGCCAAAAACGGCTAGAAAAAGGCAGTTTGTTAATCTAAGGATTAAGAAATTATCCAATTGTGAATTGACATGTATACAAAAGTATGGCATTCTTGTCTCCTCTAAATGTCTTCTTAACGGTTCTATTTTAGTGGCGAACGGCTAAAACGGCTTAATTTAGACGTTTACGATGGCTAACATTAAAGTTTGGGTCCAAAATAGTGGCATCTTGTTCCATTTTATATTTCAAAAAATCAAGCAGGAAGATACGAAATCTTCTCTTTTCAAGCTCTGAAAACAACGCTATTAATGACAAATCACCAAATTTTTTCAAACGTCTACTTTCCACCTTCCCTCCATTTTGGTATGGCTCATTCCCTTTTCCACCTTCCCTCCATTTTGGCATATGGCTTATTCTCCTTTCTTTGCATTTTCAAAAGACTCACTATTTTTCTCTCATCTGTGAGCTTCTATGGCATCCTCACGTCGTCCTTCTCATAATATAACTTCTTGTGATTTTCATAACACCAGAGAGGATGGTGTTTGGAAACCCATGTCTTTTCGTGTGAATGATTGGGTAACAATGCTTCCCTCTTGCAAAGGTGCCCACAGGGTGAAAAGAACCAAGCGAAATGAAGTGAAATCCCATTGGAAAGGTCGTGTTCTTGCCTTCAAAGTGACCGACAATGGCTGGCTTGCAAAAGTTCAACATGTCTACATGGCCAAAAGACATGGTGTTGAACTTGGATGAACATCCAATTCTCCATTCTTACTGTAATTTAACAAAACTTTATCTATTTGATACAACACAATATTTCTCCTTCTAATATATTTGTTGTTTGTTTAATTTCAGTTATCTTTCCATCAACAGCTGTGGAGTGGCAGCCTGTTGAGAGCTTAAGTGGCACATTCAAAGCAATTCACAAGGGGATTGCAGATGTAATGTATGCAGACAAACCACCTTCATTTTACAAATCAGTGGAGGAGATGGAAAAGCAAGCTTGGTAGTTGGGTCCCTTTGGATTCTGAAGAGAATTGTCCAGAGTTTGAATTTAACATCATAGTCCATCCATTCATAGATCCTAGGAACCTCATAGTAACATCAAACTGGAGACTACAACATGTAAGAGAGTCGCTTGAGTTTCTGGGACGAAACATCACCTGAATATAGATTCAAAGTAGATGATATTGTTGTCAGTACAAGGATGGAGAGTGTAACCTCATGCATCACATGTCTCCCCCCAAAAAAAGTTGTATTTGAGCCACTTGCAAGGGCAAGTTTGTAAAGCTGAAAAGGATTTCTCCAATAATGTAATCAATATATTCTGCTAAATTTCGTCTGGACTTCTTTACAAAAATGGTCAACATATTGTTTGCAACACAAAACAAGGTTTAACAGTTGAATATCAAATTATTGATACTGAATTTAAGTACAGAATATAGTCCCAAAAAGGGTGTGTTCATATGGACAAAATGAACAAAACAAAAGCCAATTTGTGGAATCACTCAACAAAATCAACTTTTCTTTTGGCATGGGATGACCCTGGTTCTTTAGAGAATCTTTCTCTCTTTTGTTTGCTTCGATCAAATTTAGTTGATTGAGGTTCAAGTTTTGGAGTTTTGAGCTCTTGAGGTGTTGGAAAGGAAGACTTTGCAGTGGATTCCTCAACTGGTGGTAAGTTGGGCTCTTCTCTGAGATCTTTAGGTAATGGCGGAGAGGGAGATTTGGCGGTGGGGTCTGGTTTTGGAGAAGGTTCTTTGGAGGTTGGCTTTGGAGACTTGGCAGTCTTCTTGGGGAACATGAAAAAGAAATTGAATGGAGAGCCAACATTTGCCCTCTTACTTTCTTTGTTGGATAAATGACGCTTCTGAATTTTAAATTTCACTGGTGAGTGAAACGGAAGACCTTTAGTAGCACTCTTCTCTTTGACAGGGGTCTTCTCTTTACTTGGGGTTTTCTCTTTGACAGGGGTCTTCTCTTTGATAGGAGTCTTCTCTTGAGCTGGTCAAGAGCTCTTCTCTTTGGCACGAGGGCTAGGGGTCTTCTCTTTGATAGGAGTCTTCTCTTGAGCTGGTGAAGAGCTCTTCTCTTTGGCAGGAGGGCTAGGGGTCTTCTCTTTAGCAGGAGGGCTAGGGCTCTTCTCTTTAGCAGGAGGGCTAGGGCTCTTCTCTGTAGCCTAAGGGCTCTTTCCTTTAGAATGGGTCTTCTCTTTAGAATGGCTCTTTTTCCCCTTGGAAGATCTGCTCTTAGTAGGGCTCTTCTTTTTTTTCTTCTTCTCTTTGGCAGAGGTCTTTTTCTTTTTGGATGAGCCAAGGCTTGACATGGCTTTCCTTCTCCTCCTTTTTTCGTTTCTTTGAAGTTGTACCCTTGGCTCCTTTATTAGGTGGAAAGGGAGAATCAGGATCAACTGGATTGATAGATCTGTCCAAAACCATAGACACTGCCTTCTCCCTTACCCAACTTACCCAAGAATTTGTATATTCATGCAACTAAGGCAAAAGAAAATAAGAAAAATTCTTAATATAACAAAGTCACTAAATGTATTGACCAAATCAATCAATGCTATTATTACATGAACTTACAGTAAGTGTTGTCATTCTAAATCTTGACTCAAGATATCTCCAAGCATTAGCAAGCACCATCCATCCACAAGATGTTGAGTCTTTCTGTAAGGAACTTCCTGATTGTAGTACTTGAAATCTTCAAGTTTGTAGTCTTCATAGGTGGAACCTAGAAAACTCAAGATAAGTTTGGCAGCACTGCAAGCATAAAATATTGAGGGTCAACCAAACAATTGAAAACATACGAAATATTGCTCTAGAACATAAACCATGGTAAAGTTGATTCTTACATTTTACTTCTCCCATGAATGGATGCTAAAGAATTCATAAAGATAACATCTCTATCCAATAGATTGAAGATAATAAGACTCCAATGGCCTCTGTGATAAGATGAATACTGCAATTAGTTGTGAATATTGTAATGATGGACAAAAGATAATTGAGTGTGAGTCTTACACTTTAACATAAGGGTATACAATGTAATTGCATGTCAGCATATCAAATGCATGGAGACATCTACTATCATTTGACCTGTTACATTCTGATAAAGCTCTGAATTGGATGCATGAAGAATTTCAGCTTGCTGAGAAAGAATGGCATCCTCTGTAATCTTCTCCTACTCTCTCTCTTTCTCCACTTCTTCTTTAATATCCTGAGCTTTTCTTGTACTATAAGTATGAGAAATATCTTCAATAACAACTGATTGTTTGGGTTGTCTTGCTGGAGGAATATTAAGAATTTCAAAAGCCCTCATATCTTGACTTGGAATGGGTTCCAAAGCTTTGTCAAACTTGTATCTAAGTCTGGACACAAGCACAAAATCTTTGCTCATAAGAGTGATCCTATGAGCAAATGCAGCAGCAATGTATCCATCATTCATAAAGTCGATTAAAAAATCTTCAGCAGCCTCTTGAAGACACATAAGGGCCTGTGACTCCCATCGGACTTTATCAAGATTTGTGTTTCTCATTTTGCCAACTAACCTTTCTGATATGTCCCTGGCAACCCGAATAAATGGCAGTCGAGGGGATGAAGACTAGTAGATTTCTGTGCCGCTCTGATCTCTCTTAATGACTTCACTTGATAATTTAATCTCTTTTTTGCTGTTGCCCTAGCACGAGGCTTTGGAGGAGGCTTTTCTTGTTTTTCATCGCTAACTGGATTTTTGGAAGATCCTGGTTTGTCTTCAGCTTTTTAAGTCTCCAAAGGGGGGTAGACTTTCCTTGCAGTCTGTTTTGTCCTCGCCATTGAAGTTAAAGAAAAAAAAGAGACCCGATCAAGGTGATTTGTGTGTTGAGATAAAAAAACTTACAGTGGCCCGAACGAAGCAATGGGGCAGATCCAAAGTGGTTGGATAAGCATTATGGCTTGATTCGGGCAATGACAAATGGAGATGGAACTAAGCAATTGAAGGCTTCCAAAAGTATTGGAAATGTACAATCGCTTGGTTCTAGCTTGATTCGGTATGGCCAAGTGATAGGGGAGGATCCCGAACGAAGCGATGGGGAAGATCCAAAGTGGTTGGATAAGCACTATCGCATGATTCGGGCAATGACAAATGGAGATGGAACTAAGCAATTGAAGGCTTCCAAAAGTATTGGAAATGTGCAATCGCTTGGTTCTAGCTTGATTCGGTATGGTTAAGTGAGATCTATCGCTTGATATGGGTGAGAAGGGTAAAAGGAGATTCTGGGAAATTCGGAGGAGTGACCTCGCTTGATACCATGTCGCGGTGAAAAATAGAAATGTTTTCAAGAAAATTAACTTTTTATACCTCAAATCCGTCGTACATAGGACCGTTAGATACACATGTCATGTAACCATTTTTGCCACGTGGCACGAACGGTCACTATTTAAGGTATTTTTGCCACGCTCCATGTGCTCCATCGGATATTCTCAAAAACTCTCTCTCTCAATTTTTTTCTAAAATTTTGGACCACCTATTTTCGCTTAGTCAAGTTGTGCCATATAGTGACTTCCAAGCCCTATTGTGAGATCCCTGTCCCCACCGCGCAATGGATTCGGGTTACTAGCAGCGGAAGTAGCACTTCATGTGCGGAGCAGGGTCCCACACTCGGGGCCTCGTCCACGGATATCCGGACAAGAGACTAATCCGTCGGTTTTTCCAAAACCGAACCCGGAAAAACTTCCCTTACCGGGAAATCACGGGCGATTCCACCAGGACAACTTTTTACTCTAACGTAGTCAAGATCATTACTGATCACACTGATCCAGCTGCACCTATAAAGATACTCGATCGGATCAAGGAAGAAACTTGCACTTGGATCATTGGGATCAACGCTTTTTTCCCCATCAAGAGGTACAGCCGTTGATTCCTATCCATAGAACAATTACTATCCAGGATTTACTTTTTCTATCATAATAACAGAAATTGAGTCTCGATTTACGGATCCATCAGTCCAGCCTAACCCCATCCAGTCCCATGGGTTAGCCAACCGCCCAACCACTGTAGTGATGGGATCCAATTAAGAATTTGGTTAGGTTTTGTCCCGGGTACCAAGGAAAAGAGTTCCAAGGCCCCCTAGCCGGAAGTTCATGCAAACATAAAACTAGTCACACCACTTACACACCCAATATGAAATTGCCTTTTTCTTAGCATCAGCTAACTTTAAAACAATCCTTTAATGAAACCATTATGTCACTGATGACAATCCTCATAGTCTCTGGTTGAATCCTTATTTTCAGTCATTCATTCATCGGTATACTTATGGCATCATTGGCAACCAGAACGCTCACCACCTGTTCTCTCAGGGGCCTTTTCCATAGTTCCTAGCTCATAGTAACCGGCAATATATTCATATAACAGAATGGAATCTCCGTGGAAGATCAGCAAGATCAACCCACAGATCCATATAAAAGAGCCATGGACTCATCCGTTGAGGACCAGCAAGGTCAATCAACCAGATCCATGCCCGGTTTCAGAAAACAACTCTTATTCCTTATTCCAATATCTTCCACGACGCACGTTCAGCGACCCAGAGCCCGAGCACCGTATGGTCAGCACCCTCTAGGATCCTTCGCAGGTGACCTAGCGCTTCACTCATAGGCCGCTTCCTTGGTCCCTCATCCACCATACCGGAAGCTCACCATTTAAATCGAACCGAGGCTGGTCAAGACCTCGGTCGACCTTGCTACGCAAGACGTCCTCCATTGACTCTCCGTCAGCAGTTGCAACTTTAACAATTAGGTCTTCATGACCTTAATCCACAAGACGGTCAAAATGCTTCCCCAACATTCTTGACATAAAACAGTCATTTACAAACAGTCACAAAATACAGTTTCTAAATTGAACTCTCGTCTTTCTACATTATCCCTCCTTAGTCCACATTACTTATTCCACATTCCATTTAATGTGTACTCATTCTCATCCATTTCCTCATATCGACGACACATTAATTCACATACACATTCACATTCACATCCATACATCCACATCTACATGCATACATCCATTTTCACATCCTCATTTATACATCCACATCCCATATCCACATTCATACATACACATCCATATCCACATCCATACATCCACATCCACATCCACATTCACATTCATACATCCACATCCACATTCTCATTCACATCTATACATCCACATCTACATCCACATACATACATACATCCACGTCCGTATCTACATCCATACATCCACATCCGTATCCACATCCGTATCTACATCCATACATCCATATCCACATCCACATTCACATCCACATTCATATATCCACATCCACATCCATATCTACATCCACACCCACATCCACATCCACATTCACATTCACATCCATATATCCACATCTACATGCATACATCCATTATCACGTCCTCATTCATATATCCATATCCACATACATACATACATCCACATCCACATTCCCATTCACATCTATACATTCACATCTACATCCACATACATACATACATCCACATCCACATTCCCATTCACTTCTATACATCCACACACATACATACATGCACATCTACATCCACATTCACATCTACGCATATACATCTTCATGCATACATCCATTTTCACATTCATACATCCACACTCCCATCTCCACATTCACACATCCACATACATACATCCATTTCCACATTCCCATTCATATAACCCCATATACCTTCACATCTAAACTTTAACATCACATCCATTCTTACCCTATCACAATCCATATACATCTTATCCTATCACATACACTTCTTACCTCATCTCATACACATCTTATCACATCTTAATTCATCTTATCACCTCTTATCACATCTTATACACCTCTTATCACATCCTATCACATCTCATATCTATTTATAGAATACAAGAGAACTCTTATATTTGATATAAGAGTTCTCTTGTATTCTCATGTCTATTTATAGAATACAAGAGAACTCTTATATTTATAGAATACAAGAGAACTCTTATATTTGATATAAGATTTCTTTACACATTTATTTATGCATAAATTCCATTTAAGGAGATTAATACTTTCGAAGTAAAAATCAATCTTTTATGCATCTTCCTATGCATAAATTCATTTTAAATGAAAATGACACTTTTGAATTAAAATTCAATCTTTTATGCATCTTCCTATGCATAAATTCAATTTAGATGAGAATGACACTTTTGAATCAATCTTTTATGCATCTTCCTATGCATAAATTCAATTTGGTAGGAATTACACTTTTAGAATAAAAGAATTTCTCTTATGCATCTAAGTTATGCATAAAATCCATTTATGATGAAAATCACACTTTTAGTATAAAAAGAATATCTTTTATGCATACTTCTATGCATGAAATCCAAATATAATAAAAGTAATACTTTTATAATAAAATAATCAACTCTTATGCATACTTCTATGCAGGAAATTCAATTGTGATTAAAATAATCAACTTTTATGCATACCTCTATGCATGAAATCCAAATATGATAAAAGTGACACTTTTACAATAAAATAATCAACTTTTATGCATACCTCTATGCATGAAATCCAATCATGATAAAAGTAACACTTTTATAATAAAATAATTAACTTTTATGCATACCTCTATGCATGAAATCCAAATATGATAAAAGTAACACTTTTACAATAAAATAATCATCTTTTATGCATACCTCTATGCATGAAATCCAAATATGATAAAAGTAACACTTTTACAATAAAATAATCAACTTTTATGCATACCTCTATGCATGAAATCCAAATATGAGTAATAAGATTATAATTTTGAATTTCTGTTTCAGGGAAACTTATTTTAATAAGATGAGAAATTTTTCTATCTATAAATATTCAAAATCTGAATATTCTCTCTCTAGAATATTCTCTCTCTAAGTCAAAACAGTTAGAAACAAGGTCTTTTATATTTCTGAAGAGGAGATTGATTACAGGGAAAGATGCTGGACATTTTGAGAGGCTGGGGAGGAATCTTACATTCTCTCCCACTTGAAAAACGCGAGATGTCCTCATCTCGCAAACTTGGGATAATTTCACAAGATGCACGAACATGAGACTCAGAGAAAAATTTAATTAAGATTAACCACCAAATAAAAAAGTCTCAAAGAGAGTGAGAACAAGATTTAAACTTTATTCATCCTTGGAACATATACAGTAAGGATAGAAGAACTCTTTACACTTCCATAAGCCCGTCCATCATATGATCACAAAAGCAGCACTCACAAGCTGCGCACGTATAAGGTAACTCATCTATGGGAATAATTCTGTTGGTTATTGCCGCACCTATCTCAGTGGTATGAGGTGATCTAACAAAAGGACCTCTGAGAGGCAAGCCAAAAATGGGGTAAAGGCATATCTTCTGATGAGGAAGAAAACACGCCAGTAAGAAGACCCGCTCAGAAAACCCAAGTTGTCTTGATCTCATGACGCAATAGTATCGGGGACCCAAACCCAAAGCTTCAATAACCATGGCCAAGCAGACATTGTTACGAAAGTGCTGCTGACCCCAGGGTGTTGCCCTAGTTATGTCTTGATAGGTCCGCCATTTGGTCTGAGCTACAGAAGTTCCTAGGTGAGGAAAAAGTGAGCGCTCATACTGTTCTATAAAATCTTTCTTTACAGACTCGCTTGCGTCTTGAAGGTGAGAAATCATCATGGATAAAACTAATTCATGTTGCCAAGCCATGAAGGAGATTAAGAAGAAGGGAGATTGATGGAAGCAAGATTACACTGTGAGCGACAGGTAAAAGTTACGACTTATATAAAGGAAGGAACTAGCGTAACTTAGAAGCCAACGGTATCTTGCCACTGAAGTTTTACCGTCTTTCCATGATTTGGGTTTGGCACATATTTCTATGAAATACATTAAGAACTTTGAGATGAGGAGGTAAAAGAAGCTTGTAGGCTAAGTCACCTACTTTCATTGAATTCAGATATAGGGCTCACAATATCTGGGGGATAACTTCTTATACTCCCCAAGAGATAAAGAACTTCTTTTGGGCCGTACTCGAATGAAAACCAAAACCTTGGTATCCAAAACACCGATTTTCACTTCTGAACTCATTGTTCTGACCACGTCTAGCTGGTCATAGTTATGTGGATAGTAGCTAGGGTTAGCTGTGTGTGGACACAACACAAGTAGTGTGTTGTAGCTTTTGGGATTATGGCATTATGCATTGTGTGAGATGGGACATGGCTTCCCTCTATGGCTAGGGTTTGACTAATACATTAGGGTTTTCTCCTCTGTGTGTGTCTCCTCTTTCTCTACCTATTTTTTATCATGGTATCAGAGCCTAGTGCTCTCTATGGCTAGGGTTTGACTAATACATTAGGGTTTTCTCCTGTGTGTGTGTCTCCTCTTCTTCTACCTATTTTTGATCATGGTATTAGAGCCTAGTGCTCTCTATTAGGGTTTATGAGTGAGTGAGAGAAGAGGGAGAAGAAGCTGTGAAGAAAAGCTGCTTGCCATTGGAGCTGTGAAGCTTGGAGCACACCGATTTTCACCAAATCTGAGAGCTTGGCCTACCAAGTAAGGAAAACTAAACATCCTTGAGCGGATTGTAGGTGCAAAATCACAAACAATATCATATTTGAGTTGCCCAAAGCAAAGAAAAATTTCTGTTTTGCAAGCTCTCCATTGAAGCTTGATAGTGGTAAATGTATGATACAAATGTTTGCAAATCTGGCAAAGATTCATGTATCTGGTAATGGGAATGTGTTGGCAACTCATGTGCAAGACCTAGAATGATTTTGGAGCAAGTGTGATGCATTGAAGTGATTGGAAAAATTTTGTTTTGAAGCCCTCACAAAAATAGTGAATAGAGGCTCATTTTTTATGCAATTGGAGCTGGGTTTTTTCAAAAATCATCAGATTGATGGCTTGGGTGCATGCCTAGGGGTGTTGGAAACTCCCATATATCATCATTAGCTTCAAACAACTCCCCAAATCCCCCTAATTGCCGGCGGTGCAGCCTGGAGGCTAAAACAGGGTAGAATTTACCTCTTCTTGCATGGTTGAGGTGTAATTGAAGCTTGGATGGTTGATTATCTTCACAATTTTCTTAGGAATACTATGATACACATAGAGGAGAAGGATGCTATGTGGTTTGTTGGAGCAATTATGCATTTGGGAGCCAATTATGAGCTGATTAAGAATGCTATAAATTGTGAAACAGAGGGTCGTTAATTGACTAATTACTCCCTCAACTTTTACAATTGGTCTAATTCCTTTTACCTGGAGCTAGTAGACATCATTGCTAAGCTAATGAATTCTTGGTCCCTCAATTTGGACAAGAATTGAAGAAATTAGAGCACTTTTTCTACTGGTTTTTCTCAAAACACAGAAGGGGATTTGATATTTTTGGTATGTATGCACCTTGGTTGGTGTTAATATGAAACATTGAGCTCATTCAGGTGTCAATGCAAGTTATCCACACTTGATTGAACCACGATATTGCAATTTGAAGCATTTGGAAGCCTTGCAAAGTGCGCCAAAACAGGGTATTTCGGACTGCATATGCTAATTCAATTTGAATGCACTCAGTGTGATTTTCTACATCAGCAGTGAAGTTGGTTGAGTACTTTGGAGTATTTGGGACACTTATTAGACTGTGGTTGAGCTGAGGAAGGCTCATTTACAAGATTGGATGTGTGCAGAAGGTGCATTTGCATTGAGCAAATATGTCAGACAACCCAGTACAGATTGTGGGTGAGAAGTTGGATAGAAAGAACTTCCACACATGGAAGTACATGATCAAAAGCTTTCTGAAAGGAAAAGGATTTTGGAACATTGTTACTACCACCACCAGTGCGGATCCAGAGCCAGATCTACCCCGATAACCTACGCAACAACAAGTTGTAGCTCATAAACAATGGTCAGAGAGAGCATACAAAGTTTTGCATTAATTGTCTATATGTATCTCGGATGCTATACTCATACATCATACATGATGCTGAGAATCCCAAGGATGCATGGGATACTTTGGTAAAGTTGTTTGATACAAAGAGCCAGATCTACCCCGACAACCTACACAACAACAAGTTGTAGCTCATAAACAATGGTCAAAGAGAGCATACAAAGTTTTGCATTACTTGTCTATATGTATCTCGGATGCTATACTCATACATCATACATGATGCTGAGAATCCCAAGGATGCATGGGATACTTTGGTAAAGTTATTTGATACAAATACTAGTGCTCGTAAAGTTATTTGATACAAATACTAGTGCTCGTAAGTCTCAGTTGAGACAACAGATTCACAATGTGAAGTGGAAAGGAAGGAGTATTCATGATTATGTACAAGAGATTAAGAAGTATGCAAATGCATTGTATGGCACGTGACTGTTACCGCAAACAAAATGATTTGAGAGGGGGTAGAGCACAACATGGTGAAAATTATGCAAATAGTGGAAATTTTGCACAACATGGTGGAAATTATGCAAATGGTGAAAATTTTTCATCAAGTAGTCATGATGGTAGTGGAAATCACTTGTTTTTGGTTTGAACTTATGAAGCCAATGGATGTGAGGCTATGTGGAGACAGGTGATGATTCTCAGCATGCTATCACTCATGTTGGGAGTGTACCATTGGTGATGCACAATGGTGAAATGAATTCTATGTCAGACATCTTATATGTGCCTTCTATTACAAAGAGTTTGGCCTCAGTTGGTCAAATGATTGAGCAAGGTTTACATGTTCGTTTCAACGAGCATGGTTGCTTCGTTGAGGATTTCAAAAATGGATGTAGAGTCATTGCCAAAGGCAAGAAAGAAGGCAAGTTATTTAAATTGGATGCTGGGATTCCTGAGTTGAAATCGGCTATGTTCTCTGAAGACAAGAGAAGATGTGAGGCTCCAAAGAGTGAGGAGCCATCTACCTTTCATGCTTGATCTCTCAGCAGGTCACTCATAGCAGCTCTAAGTAGAGCCTTGATAAGGAGCTTGGCATTCCATCTGTGGTTACTCCTGGTGTAAGGAGAACCAAGGCTCTTTTGATGAAATGGATCTAGACCAAGATTCAAGAACACATGACCAAGACCAAGATTCAAGAAATGGAACATGTACTTAATACCCATAGAGAGCCTCAAAAGGTGACATGCCTATAATTGTGAGGTCCCTGCCCCTAGCCGTGGTGCCCTGCCGGCGGCGGAAGCGGCGTCGGCCTCCCGCGTGGGGTGGGGATCCACACTCGAGGCCTCGCTAGTGGATGTCCGAGACGAGAGGCTGGCCCGGGCGGTCCCTCCGAGATCAGGCCCAAAAGACTCCTCTTCAAGGCATTGAAATGTGGCATAAAAGGATTGGACATGTGAACATACAAAGGTTAAAGAACATGCAGGCAAGAGGCATTGTTGGTGGGCTACCTAGATTCAAGTTTGATGGGAATATGCATGTATGTGATGCTTGCCAGTTTGGAAAGCAAGCAAGGTTGCCATTTCCTAAAGAAGGCAACATGAGTAGCAAGCCACTTCAGATTGTTCAAAGTGATGTATGGGGTCCTACTACACAAAACCCATCCATTAAAGGCAGCATGTATTATGTGACATTCATTGTGATGATTTCAGCAAAATGACTTGGATTTACATTCATTGTGTTGGAAACGTTTATGGACTTCAAAGCTTTTGCAAAGAAGCAGTATGGCTCTTAGATAAAATGTTTGAGGACAGATGGAGGTGGTGAATCCACCTCACATGCATTTGAGAACTTCTTGAGAAAGAATGGCATAAGAAGGTAGCTAACTTGCAGATATACACCTTAGCAAAATGGTGTTACTGCTGAGAGGAAAAATAGATTCATTGGTGATGTGGCTAGGGCAATGCTCAATGAAAAGAGCATGCCATACTATTATTTGGCAAAAGCGTGTGCCACAGCGGTGTATGTACTTAATAAGATACCCACAGCTGCCATACATGGAAGTACGCGAGAGATGTGTCTTATAGGTTTTAAGCCAAACATTGGACACCTCAAAGTATTTGGTAGCATAGCTTATGTGCATGTGCCAGATGAGAGAAGGAAGAAGCTAGATCCTAAGGCAAAAAAGTGCATTTTTGTTGGGTATGCACAGGATCGCAAGGCATATAAATGTTACAATCCACATACTAGGCAAGTGCTTATCTCACGAGATGTGGTGTTTGATGAACTTGCTAGTTGGTACAAGAGGCAAAGGATGAGGGTGTCATTGAATCCATTGATGTTGATGTGCATGTGAGCTTGCCACAAACAAGTTCTATTTCTATATCTGGGCCAGCAGAGTCTCAAAGTATCACTATACGTCCATGGTCACGGCACTTGTTGAGACATGAGAGTGTGAGCACTGGGAGTAGTGCTGTGGCGGATAAAGGGAAAAAGAAGGTTGAAGGAATTGGCATTACAGGTTATGAGTCGTCAAGTTCAGAAAGTTTGGATGAACTTGGCATACCAAATTTATACACACCAAGTGCAAGAGGCAGGATAGATATATGCCTCCACATGCTAGAGTGACAGGTGTTCAGAGTGATCTACATGCATTGCGGAGATCCCAAAGGTCACGTATCCAGTTGACAGGTTGACATATTGTGACTTTGCTATGCATTACGCATATATAACCTCTTTGGTGAAGCATGTGGAACCTCCATGCTATGCAAAAGCTATTGGGAAGCATGTATGGGAGAAGGCAATGGATGTTGAGATAGATGCATTGGTCCATAATGAAACTTGGGATTTGGTTGCCTTACCACAAGGCAAGAATCTCATTGGTTTGCGAATGGGTTTATAAGGTGAAATGCAAATCAAATGGTTCCATTGAGCACCATAAAGTGCGGCTGCTAGCTAAGGGTTATGCACAAACCCAAGGCTTGGACTATGATGAAACATTTAGTCCAGTTGCAAAGATGGAAATAGTGAGAGCAGTCATTGCTATGGCTGTAACAAATGGTTGGGAAATGCATCAAATGGATGTGAAAAATGCATTTCTAAATGGTGATTTACAAGAGGAAGTTTATATGGCACAGCCAGAAGGATATGTACACCCGAGGTACCCCACTTTTGTATGTAGGTTAAAGAAAGCATTATATGGTTTGAAGCAAGCACCTCGTGCTTGGAGTGATAAGATAAGCTGATATCTTATCTCCATTGGATTTTAGGTTTCTTCAGTAGATTCTTCACTCTATGTGAAGAAAAAAGATCATGGGATTGTCTTGCTTGTCATCTATGTGGATGACTTGATTGTCAAGTCATCTATGTGGATGACTTGATTGTCACAGGAGATCATGCTACAGATGTTATGCATGTCAAGAAGGCATTGAGTGGGCAGTTTGATATGAAAGACCTGGGTGAATTGAGATATTTTCTTGGGATTGAAGTGGTCAAAGACCATGCAGGAACATGGTTAGCGCAATGCCAATATGCATTGGATATGTTGACAAAATATGGGATGACAGGGTGTAAGCCAATGAGTACACCTTTTGGAGCAAAATGTGAAGTTGCAGGCTGATTTTGGTGAAGAGTTGGATGATCCATCTATGTATAGAAAGATGGTTGGCAGTCTTATTTACATGACTATCACATGGATGGATCTAAGTTATGCTGTGGGGCTAGTAAGCCAATTTATGCAAAGCCCCAAAAAATTGGCTTACTAGTACATTATGAGCTAGTACATCATGAGCTTGAGAGGGGCTATTGAGATTCAAGCTCGATGTCATCTTGTGCCAGTTGCACTATGTGCTGGCGTGTCAGGTAGTAGCATGTGTGAGACATAAATGACCGCGTCCAGCTGGTCATAGTTTTGTGGACAGTAGCTAGGGTTAGCTGTGTGTGACACAACACAAGTAGTGTGTTGTAGCTTTTGGGATTATGGCGTTATGCATTATGTGAGATGGGACATGGCTTCCCTCTATGGCTATGGTTTGACTAATATATTAGGGTTTGCTCGTGTGTGTGTGTCTCCTCTTCCTCTACCTGTTTTTGATCATGATCTACATGTGGTGTAGTATCCGAGGTGGCATCATTGCTTCTTACATCTGCATCTTATGTTGTCTTCACTGTTGGTGCATACTAGGTACTCATCTCATCAAGGACAATATCTCTGCTTACTTGCATCTCATGAGTGGTAGGGTTATAACCTTTATACTCTAAAGCATAGCCAATGAAGATGCATTTCACATTTGGGACAAATCCTTCTAAAGCGTCAAGTAGGGATGGAAAGCCACCCAATGGTGGTTCCAATTAAAGAAAGTTTATGAAGGGGACCATGTTAATGAGTTGTGGAATAAAGGAATTTTCTACAAATGTGGTGAAAGGTGGAACAAGGAGTATTTCAAAGTTTGCAACGCAAAAAATATTGCCATGAACATGGTCGCATACAAAAGTTGTTGGATGAACATGCAAAAGTTGTTGGATGAATATAAGGATGTGTTCAACATGCCTAAAAAATTGCCATCGAAGAGGGATATTGATCATGGGATAGAGCTTGACCCTAATACTAGTCCTGTCCAATAAGCCCCCATATAGATTATCAAAAGTGGAGAGAGATGAGGTGGTCAAAACAAGTCCAAGAATTGATGGACATGGGATGGGTGGAGCCAAGTCAATCTCTTTTTGCATCTTCGATGCTTCTTGTGAAGAAGAAGGATGGAACCTTTACTATGTGTATAGATTACCGTGATTTGAACAAGGCTTCCATCAAGAATAGGTACCCTATACCCCACATTGATGATCTTTTGGATGAGTTGAAGGGTTCTTGTTTCTTCTATAAGATTGACTTGAGTTTCGACTACCACCAAATAGGTAAACTATACCCCGCATTGATGATATTTTGGATGACTTGAGTTCCAGCTATACCACCAAAAATACCAATGCAGGGTATAGGTACCCTATACCCCGCATTGATGATCTTTTGAATGAGTTGAAGGGTGCTCATTTCTTCACAAAGATTGACTTGAGTTTTGGCTACCACCAAATAAGGATGAACAGTGGGGATGAGTATAAGACAACATTTAGGAAAGAGGGATCTCCATCATTACTTGGTGATATCATTTGGGTTATGCAATGCACCAGCCACTTTTCAAGCCTTGATGAATCAAGTTCTTCAACATTTTCTATACAAGTTTGTATTGGTCTTCTTCGATGACCTTTTGGAGTATATCAAGGGTAAAGAAGAGAATTTGAAGCATGTGCGCATGGTTTTTGATGCTTTGCATGCCAATCAATTATATGCCAAGGAAAGCAAGTGTACATTCATGGCTAGTGAAGTGAAATACCTTGGTCATATAGTTGGAAAAGATGGCATAAGAGTGGATCCCAAGAAGGTGGAGTGTGTGTAGAGGTGGCCTATTCCAACGAATACAACACAATTGAGGGGATTATTGGGACTCTCTTCATTTTATAAGAGATTCATTGAAAAGTTGCACACATAGCCACCTTACGAATAACCTCAATAAGGAGACGTTCTTTTGGGATGCTATTGCAAACAAGAGTTTCGAAGATCTCAAAAGAATGCTTACATCAACCCCTATTTTGTTGTGTCTTGATTTTTTAAAATCATTCGCAAAACAAGGGCGGATGCATGTGGAAGAGGCATTGGGGCGTATTGTATTAAGATCATGGGGTAATTGCATACAAAATCCACAAGTTGGATGATAAAGAGATGGAATTTCATGTATATGATCAAGAGATGATTTCCATCTTACATGCAATCAAGAAATGGCACCATCATCTCTATGGAGGTTGTTTCTATGTGAGAAGTGATCATAGGGTGCTTAAATAGTTTCTATCACAACCAACTCTATCTCCAAAGCAAAGAAGCTGGTTGGTTGTTTTGCAAAACTATGATTTTGAGATCACTTATACAAAGGGGAAAGATAATGTGGTGGCTAATGCTCTTTCACGAATGTGCTCTTGTTCATTAAATGCAACCTCAGAGCTACAAAAGGATTGGGTCATGGATATTCAAGAGGAATATATCTTGGGATGAAGAAGTCTCACAAGTGGTGCTTAAATTACTAAAAGGTACACATGTGAAGATTTTCCCCATTATGATCTCAAAAATGGCCTCTTGTATTATAAGGACAAGGTTTATCTTGTGCTGCCTAATTCATCATACAAGAGCAAGATAATGGAGGAAACGCATGCAACCCCTATGGAGAAGGATCATTTAGGTCTCTACAAAACCTTCAATAAGATAAGGAAGAGTTTCTTTTGGAAAGGGATGTGGAGAGATGCGCATTCATATGTTACAAGGTGTTTGTTGTATCAAACAAGGATCCAACACGTAAGCCGAGAGGTTTGCTTCAGCCCTTACCTATTCCCAAGGGAAAGTGGATGCATATTTTCATGGATTTCATCACGGGACTCCCTCACACAAGGAAGCCTGGTTGGGATATCTTTTTTATGGTGGTGGATTGATTAACAAAGATGGCACACTTTATTCCTACCAAGGTCACCCATTCAGCATCTATGGTTGCAAGGCAATTTGTAGAGTTTGTGTTCAAGTTTCATGGAATGCCTCAACAAATTGTGAGTGATAGAGATGCCAAGTTTATGGGTTCATTTTGAAGAACTCTCTTTAATCTTATGGGTACCAAGTTGACTCCTAGCACTGCCTATCACCCAAAAATGGATGGGCAAATAGAGAGAGCCAATAAGTGGGTGGAGACGTATTTGAGATACTTTAGCCAAATTCTCAACATTCTTGGGATGAGTAGTTACCTTTGGCAGACTTTTCTTACAATAGCACAAGTCATGCAAGCATTGGCATGTCACATTTTGAGGCTACTTATGTGCCAATGGTGATCAATAAGGAGGATATTGTAAATCAAAATGCAAAGGATGAGGTGGAAAGAATGCAAACCCTCATACAACAATGCAAGGATAATTTGAAGGATGCTCAAAGGAGTATGAAGCAATATGTCGATGCCCATAGGATATTTGTGGAATTCAATGTGGGAGATTGGGTGCTTTTACGTATACCAAAATCTAGATATGCATTTCTCAAGGGTAATACAAACACCAAATTGGCTCATAGACCATATAAGATTGACATAAGAGTTAGGCAAGTAGCCTATAATCTATTGTTACCGGCAACCACACGTATACATGATGTGTTTCATGTCTTTTAATTGAAGACCAATAGTGGAAGTACAAGATGAGCTACTGTTTACTTTTCTCACAGCCAAACAATTTTTTGCACAGGAAATTGTCACACAAGAACTGTCATTTTAGATGACTCCTACTCTTGTCAGACCAAGAAAATCCTCACACACACAGAACTTCAATTTCAAAACACACACATTCCTCTCAGATCACTACTACATTGTATCTACACCCAAGACACTGAATATGCAAAGTACAAGAAATAGGAATAAGACAGATAGACTGACAAACTGCATCTTGCATTCAAAAATCTGCCACCCCATAGCTACACAGAAAATCCACCTAGTATCAAGAACGTCCATAACTAAAAAGCCTTCTCCCTTTTCAAGAGAGCCAAACGACCTTTAACTTCTAAGATATGAAAAGTCCCCAAAATAGACTAAGGATTCATACATATGATAAAAGTAATTCCTCCTAAGGTCTAGCCTAAACACCTAGCTCGGTGGCTTGAGCCAAAGGCTGACCTCGGACCCACAATCCCTTGATCCGTAAACTAGATAGGCAAAAAATCTTGCAAAGATAAAACAAAATCAGCATAAATGTCATCAAAACATCCTCCTCTTTGAAATCTTGCATATCTACTGACTTTCCATTTGCAACATAATCCTCCACTGCTGATTTTTGACTAATTTGCTGCACTGCCGACTGTCTATTGATCTGACTTCCTACCTTGTTCGTAGGGTCTTCAGAATCCTTCATAGGAGAAGAAGGATGTACTACATCTTGAGAGATACAATGATTATCAAACAGAAAAGGAAAAGTAACGAATAAGGATTGTGTATCATCAGAATCCTTACTAGACCATGTACTTCCCATCGAACGTTCATCGAATATAGCATCACGACTGATGATGGCTTTCTAAGAAGTAGGATCATAAAATTTCTATCCTTTAGAATTATCACAATATCCAATAAATATAATTTTCAAACCGAGGATCCAACTTTTTCCATGTTTCTTTTGGCACGTGAATATAATCAATGCATCCAAAGGTGCAAAAATGTGATACAGAAGGAGTTTTCCCTATCCAAATTGTAATGGGAATCTTAACACAGCAAGTGTAGTTGTAGGAAGATGATTTTGAACAAAGACTACTGTATGAACTGCTTTAGCCCAAAAGCTCTTGGATAATCCAGAATGAATAAGCATACATCTCATAGCATTAAGGATGGTTCGATTCTTACGCTCTGCAATGCCATCTTGTTGAGGAGAATATGAAATAGTGAACTCATGTGATGAATTCCTTGTTCAATACAATAGTTATCAAAGAGATTTGAAATATATTCTCCACCATTGTCACTACGGAGAGTCTTGACAGAGCGACCAGTATGAAGTTCAACTGCTTTCTAATATTGCTTGAATATGGATAAGGCTTCAGACTTATGCCTCAAAAGAAAAACATATGCGAAACGAGAGAAATCATCAATGAAGGTAATGAAATAACGATAGTGAGATTTGGAGGGAGGAAAAGGTCCACAAATATCTGTATGAATGAGATCTAAAAGGGCATGTGAATGTGTAGAGGTCGAGATATGAAAAGGTTGTTGATGATGCTTACCAAGAGCACAATACTCATAGATGCCCATATAAGGATGAGCTTTAAGATCCATACCTCTAATGAGATCACAAACAACGATGAATATCAAGAAGCTTTGTAAAATCCGAATCGACAAATCGATGATGCCATAACTTGCAATCAAGATCTCCTAGAGTAGCAACAACATTTGCAACATCATCATTCAAAGAGAGCTCAAACAGATTACCATGTCGAGGAGCTACTGCGCAATAGTATACCCATCCTTCTCAATTCAACACTTTGTATGATCAAAACCAACAAAATACCAAGATCAACAAGTCGGGCAATAGAAAGACGATTCCTTTGAAGATCTGGAGCATGCAAAACTCCTCACACTATTATGGTAGAGGAAAGGGTGCCAAGATATAGATCACCAACACCCATGACTTGACAAGTAGTGTCATCGGCAAGATACACCAATTTCTTAATTAGAAGAGCATGATAATTATGAAGCCATTGAGATTGGTAAGTTATATTACCAGTAGCACCAGAATCAACAATAAAAAGAGAACCATCTTGAACAAGAAGTACTCTTCCAGGAGAAATATCATGATGAACACAGTTTACCTCCTGATGATTATGTTCATCACTTCTTGTACGTTGAGCAGCATATGCGTGATTGCGATCTTGATCATATCGCCTTTTGAAACAACGATGAGATGGATGATCTGTATGACCACAATAGTCACAAGGAGTATGATTTTTGGAGGAATTCTAATGAGGTTGTTGGTGTGGTAATGCCATATTCCTCATCATATTGACGTGCCCAACAATCAAAGATAGTATAACCATTCTTATCACAATAGGAACAATGTTTATTGGGATAGGAAAGTCGAGAAAAATTGCCACCTTGATAAGAGCAACCACCATGAGTAAAATGTGAAAAGGAATGCTTATGAGCAATACAAGCCGTTTCGGAATCTGCAGCTTCTTGTGTATTCAAAACAGTGTCAAAATTCTCTCTACGACGTTCATGTCATTGAGAATATTCAACAAGAGAAATACAAGCAGTGTCAAAATCAATGCCATCCTTGTTAGACAGAATAGTGACAATATTATCATACGAATGTTCAACGAGAGAAATACAAGCAGTGTCAAAATCAATGCCATCCTTGTTCGACAGAATAGTGACAATATTATCATATGAATGTTCAACGAGAGAAATACAAGCAGTGTCAAAATCAATGCCATCCTTGTTAGACAGAATAGTGACAATATTATCATACGAATGATCCTTAACCGTATGAAGAAGATGTGTAACCAACAACTGATTTCGTGCAATAGGAGCACCAGCAGAGCAGCAAGCTGATTGACGATGTCTTTGAAGAATTCAATATGCGAAGTCATAGGAGTACCGATTTTGTATTATAAATTGTTCAGGAGATTATGAAGATAAAGAATATCTGTAACAAATTTCTTCTCAGAAGTAGTAAGAAGATACTGCCATATATCATGAGAAGTAGGAAGATTGAAGGATTGGGTGGATGTGGACTAGTCAGTGTAGTCCAGCTGTAGAATCTTTGGCAAAGCTATGTCGGTGGTAGCTACCAAACTTGCTAGTGAGATGTAAATGTTGAACGGTCATGCAGGCGCCTCGTGAGTGTCAGCTCATGTTAATCTTGACATCTCAACAACTCCCACATAATCCAAAGATAGCCAAGGTGCAAAGGCTGCTAGAGCAAAGGCTACAAAGAAAGGGAGGGCACAAAAGAGATATGGTAAGCAAAGAGATGTCTAGCAAGCCTTTTGCAAAAGAAAGGACACATGAAAATATGGAATAATGAGTCGAGTCAGAACTCCCAAACTTGCTAGTACTTAGTGAGTATCATGACTTCAATCCATCACTACCTCAATGTAAGGAGAGAAATGATAAGCAAGGAGTCAAAGGCAAGCCTTCTATAAAGGAAGGACACAGAAGCTAAATAAAAATCTTGACAAAGAGTCAAAACTCCTAGACTTGCATCATTGTATTAAGTTCTATGACTCTGATTTAGTGCCATTCAGAGGAGTTTCAACTCAACCTTTGTTGCCAGAGAACCTCAATTCTACATAGGCTACAGCGATGTCCTAAGCTCACATAGACCAGATACTATAAAATATAAGTACACATGACACGTTCCTTTTTTCATCCTTCCAAATGTGCACATATAATTTTTTGAAAGTGTTATTTCAGAGCACCAACCCATTTACACTAATATTGAAGATGTGGTAATAGGCACACTTGGGACAAGTCACTTTAGGTTGATATTGCGGCACACTTGAGACTAGTCACTGTAGGTTAATATTGCAGCCCTCATAGTCCATGCACTACTGCCTATGACAAATATAGATATAGACTAACATTGCAGCCCTCATATTATATGCACTACTGCCTTTGACAAATACAGATAAGACTAACATTGTCTATCGCTAAAATTGGGTTATCCAATGTAGAGAGTATGAAGATATGGTAAGGTTGAACTTGGGTTATCCAATCTAGGGACTATGATGATATGGTAAGGCTTAATTTGATAGATACAGATACAAATACAGATACAGATTAACATTGTCATTACGCTGAATAGAGTATGATGATATGGTAAGTCTTGTGGGGGGCATGGGTATTCTTGGCATAATTATGTCCCCACATGTAGCATCGAGAGGTTGCACATTGATATGGACTGATATTCCCACATCTTTGTCTATATAATATGCTTGGAATGTGTGGGAAAAGGAGCTAGCAATAGTAGCTTCATGTGTGGTCTCACTTATGAGAGGAGCTTGTACATCTAGGGGGCTTATAACTACTTGCCACACATATACCACTTTGGTGAGATAGTGGAGTGTGTGAAAGGGTGAGACTTTTGGCAGTATACATACTTGAGACTAGCCAATGTAGGTAATATACATACTTGGGACTAGTCATTATAGGCAATATTATGGCCCTGATATTACATGCACTATTGCATTTGACAGATATAGACCAAAATTACTTGGGAGAGCACCCTAATTCTAAACCACTAGTGATGTTGTAAGATCACATGGATCATATACTAGAAAATGTAAGTTCACATGATACAATCTTTTCTTTATCCATCCAATTATGCATATAGGGTTTTTTGAAAATGTTGTTTCTATTCATCCTTCTTTTTTTAAGTGTTGTTTCTGTTCATCTTTTTTTTTTAAGGGGGGGAGAGTCACCACAGCACATTATCATTTGGGCCAATATTGAAGTTTTGGCAATATACATACATGGGACTAGTCACTCGTCTCTCCTCTCACCTCACTTTACTCACACACACACACTAGCATGGGTTAGAGAGAGATTAGCAAGAAGACTAGCAAGAGCAAGACTCTATTTCACAATGGGAGTTCTTTGTATTATGAGAGATATTCACTTATATACATGGCCATAAGTATTCAGACTCACTTAAACTATGGTCGGCCGGAAACGTTAGACTCATAAGAGGCCTAATGCTATTACAATGACTACTCTCATAATATATCCATGAATTACATCACTTAGGACTTCATCCTAACTTGCTACTATACGCTCTTGAAGCGAAAATTGCCATAATTATTCCTTTAGACCATTACAGGCACTCGTCCAAGTTGTAGATTTGGACACCATTGCTTCATATCTTGAATGTATGACCTTCTGGTGTGTCTACCTTGACTCCTTGATATAAGATAATGGTAGTAGCTCTTGTTAACCCTAGAAATGGGTTAACATTCCCCTCTTCCTAATGTCGATCGTGTCTTCGTGATCGCGTTGAAGACCTTTGTGGGGAGAATCGACAAGCTTTATTGATGGCTTTTGGTGTTGAGTGACATTTAATGGTCCTTGTTCCTTTGGAAGGAATAAGAAAGGCTAGTTAGTAAATGAAAAGGTGAGAGATTAGTGGGAATTCCTAATGGGTGGGGGTGGTGGAGGTTTTTGCGAGTGATTGCATTTTTATATTTTTGTGAGCATTTTTTGTGTGGGTTATATTTTTTAATCACTTTGTTTTTGGTAATCATAAGCAGAGTTACATGTTATTTGTGTTAGTTGGGAAACTAAGAGATGTTAATAATGGGGAAGAAGAGAAGGAAGGATCTAGAGGAACGTAGACAAAATCATCAAAACGAGATTGTGATTCTCAGTTCCTCATCTGATTCATTGAAGTGACATTCATCACTTTTGGCCTTCAATGATGTCCCTTTGTGTGACAGGATTCTTGTCAAATGGTGTTGAGTAGGACATGTTCCTACATGCTTCTTCCCATGTGCTTTTTATGTGTTTATGTATATTTAAGTAGCCTAGGAAGTAGATATACGTGAAATACATGAAATGAGTCAAAGAGACTCTTATTGAGCTGCTACTTGTTTTGAAGTAACCACTTATTGGCGAGGCATGAAAGAGTTAGGTCGACTTGCGAGGCTAATTTAGATATCTTTACTAAGGATTCAAGATGAATGTGTTGTGAAGACTCTAGTTTTCATTTGGAGAGGTTTGTAATTTGAAGGAAAATTCTAGGCATTGGGTTGTACCATTGACCAAGCATTCGCCCACCATGGCCCCCCATCCAGAGATGTACCTGGAAAGTTATCGGTGTGGTGAGGCTCTGGTGCAAATGTCCTCCAATGTGTGAGTATGGATGTGTACTCATGGAGTAGCTGCTACATTAACTTAGCCAAAACAATAGTAAGCTATAAGCTTAACAAAAATGTATTGGCTATTTGAAGATTGTTTTGGGAGTTTCTTGTGATATTCTACCTCTTTTTGGTAGGCCATTTGTGTGACTCCTTTGTTGTTTTCTCAAATTTTTTGGCTTTTTTTTGTTACCACCCTGCAAGCAACAGGTTCTTATGGCTACTCTCCTTTTTGAGAGAATAGGTTCTTATGTCTACCGCGTAGATTCTACGCTTATGCTTCTCATCCAGAGGGGTGAAAAGAGCATTGTTAGTTTGTCCTTGATGTAATCATAAGTCTCCATTATTGTAGACATGGGGATTGATTCTTGAATTTGTGGCTTAAGTGTTGTCAAGGCGATAGGTACAGCTTCTGGTTGGTTGCCATTGGGGTTGACTGAATAAGCAAGCTCTTGTATATGGGTTATATGCACGAGAAGGGTTGAGTGGCTTTCTTGGTGGTGTTGTTTGGGCCTCCATTCTTGTCGAACTTTAGGTAAAGTTCTTGGAATTTAAGTCGATGGTGAGGCTTACTTCACTTTGTTCGATTTAGCAACCATATGATGGGATTTCCATCACAATATCCTTGTTCTTGTAGTTATGTGCACAGGCACCCATCTTTGATTAACATTATGAATTAATGGTTGATGCCTGTTAGGCTTCTTTCTTTGAGCAGGCTTGGGAAACTTCTTGATGTGCTTGGGAATCCAAGCTTTGGTATTACCTTGGTAGGACCCTTGAGCTTACAGTAATCTATTTGGTACAGTACCCACACTTGAGTTGTTGGAGTTCTTTGAGAAACTCTCATAGGCTTTTGTTTGACGACATTGTGGAGTACTTTTATTCTTCCTTGGCCTTTTTTGATTGTCGAGGCACCCAAATTGGATTGGCACCTTCGTAATAGCCTTGAGCTACACGTAGCTGCTTTTCCACCCACATTTTGATACTATTGAGATATCATGATCTTGGTTGTCATGGTGGGGTTTTTTTTTAGTTGAAGCAAAAGATTTGGGGCCTTCCTTCACATTGGGTGGCATTGAGGTTGCGATTTTGAGACTCATGGACGTTGTTGACGATGAGGCTTGAGTCTCTTGTGGAGTGGCTTTCGATGATGAGGCTTTTGAGCATGCAACCTTCTCCTGTGGGGGGTGAGGGTGGTCTCGATGAGAAGTTGTCAAGGTTGAGGCTTTTTCTTTGAGTTCCTATTTAGAGATAGATGGTTGCACTTGGGGAACTTCTTCAGGTATTGATTGCAAGGTTTTGGAATTGTTCTTTGTTGGTGAGGATGGATTTGAAGGGTTAGATTCTTTGTCCAAGTTGGTCATTAGCACAGATGGTAGGTCTTCGTGTAGAGGGCTTCCAAGGAAGTGGCTTGTAGCTTTTTAGAAATTCATTAGGGTTGGATTGTCTTCCTTGCAGTATGGTATTGTCAACTTTGTTTCGTTAACCATCTTAATGACCCTATTGCTAACAAAGCACAGTGATGCTTGGGCAACAATATTCCATTTATGCCCCAATATCAAATCTGCTTCCAACACATACTCAACCACAAAAAACTTACACATAAGGGGATTAGTTTCAATATACAGTGTATGTTCAAAGTACCCCAAACATGGCATGTTGATGTCTTGTGTGAATGGAGTTTTCTCTAGATGAGCTTTGAGGATTGGTTGACCTAACAAATCCCATAACTCAAGGGTCATGAGATTGTGTTCTCGTTGTGGATAAAGCTGACCTTGGACTGTGGTGATTTTATTGTAAAGTTCAAATCCAACCATAACTCTTGGGATCTTCTGAGTAAGATATGGTGGAAGGTCCAGTTCCTCCAGGTCTCTTCCTCCCGTAGCACTTTCACAATGCTTGCAGGAGTGTTCAAGGTAACTGTTTGCATGGAATCATCAATTGAATACTACGAGTCACGTACCCAAGTTCCACCCAAGATGACATCATACTCAAGGGAATTTGGGGTGACATGGAATATAAATTCCACATTTCCACCGATTGTTTGAGTAGCATAGCTAAAGAAACCTAGAACTTTAATGTTTTCTCTATTGGCACACCTATCGCAAGACCATTGTCTTTAGGGATGATTTAGGTTGTCCTAATGACACCCAAGTGTCTATTGTCATGATGTTATGACTAGCTTGAGGGCTAATCAATGCGTGTTTGCACTTAACATCATTGCCCATAGGGAAATCTAACCATACCATGATAGAATCCTTAAGTGGAACCATGGAAGTTTCAGTTTTTGTTTCAGCTTCAGTTCCCATTTCAGTTTCATATTCCCATTCACTTTCATTCTCTTCTTGGCTCTCAGCTTTTTCAAGAGTGCCCAATGTGTGTAATGGCACACTCGGTCCTTTGACAACATTAACTGAGGTCTATTTGGAAACTTGCGCATCCATACAGTCATGTTCTATGTAGCTCTTGATGTCTTGGTATAACTCATGTTTAACCTTTAAAGGTGCAAGTGCTGAAGCTATGCTAGCTTCACCACACGAGAGAAGAGTACTCACGTAATCCCTCTATCGTTGCCATATCTTAATGTTGCCAATTACTCCTGAATGAGCAAGCACAAGTGTTTTTTTTTTGCTTTTTAGATTTTCTTATAGCCCGTTACAGCCTCAAGAGGCTTGGCGCACCCTTCTCTAGGTCACACAAGTGTCTGTCTTCCTTGATTTGCTTAGGCACTAAGCGCATGCGTGAACGCTCTTAGAGATATTTTTCTGAAAAAAATGTGTGCCACTAATGTCTCAGATGGAAGTCGAGGTCTCAAAAGTGCATGTGAACGCCCTCTTAGGATGAACTTTTCTAGAAGAAGTGCATGCCAGTAGCATCCCAAATGAAAGAGATCTAAAAACCTATTTTTCATCACCGTCTCAAGATGAAATTTTTTTCTGGAAAGATTTTTCATGTTCCACAGCCCATTTTTGAACGTGTTCCAAAAGGAATTTGGAAAAGCATTGTATGAGAGAGTTATACTATTTTTGGAGTATTACAACTTTGTCTCTCTAGTTTATCCGTGATTTTGTCGTTTTAAACACTCAAAAAGTAGTCTAAATACGGTACACAATCTTTTTCGGACTATTTTGGGCGATTTTTAGCGCTTCGGCTGGTTTTTTGCCTCAATTTTCGGGTCAAATTTTGAGCTTGCTGGTCGGAGGCCAAAACAAAGGATTTTGCTCTCGGACGCTCAAGACCAATTTTAAAGAGCTTGATGCAGGCTTTTCAACAATGATCACTAGAATGCGTTCATCGGCCTCACGGTTTAGAAGATATGAGCCTCCAAACAGGGCTGTTTTCCAGACTCCTTTTTTTTGGTCCCACGAACCCTTTTCATGGACGTGAAAGTGCAGAGAACTTTCACGCCGTGAAACGCATCTCATAGACTTAACTAATTTTATTTTTTTTAATCACGTGGGTCTGCTTCACACCGTGAAACAGAGGGTTTCACAAAAACATGAAATGGGTGTTTCACGAATGATTATTTTTTTGTCCACGGATCCTTTTCACAGACGTGAAAGTGCAAAGAACTTTCACGCCATGAAACGCATCTCACTGACTTAATTAAATTTAATTAATTTTTTTTGTACGGGCCTGTTTCACGCTGTGAAATAGAGGGTTTCACGAAAACGTGAAATGGGTATTTCACGGATTATTATTTTTCACGCGGACGTGAAACAGGTATTTCATGAAAACGTGAAATGGATATTTCATAGAAAAAAAAATTTGGAGTCTAGAGGGAAATTTGAGTTTCCTTGTGTGGAGGGAATATTTTTTAAATTTTAAATTGTGGAGATATGGACATTTTCCCAAAAAGGTAAGTAAGAATAAAAAAGTCAATACTTTTATGACACCCTTCATAAATGACCCCCACAATGGACAAGTTGACAACTCATTGGCATCTTTTCATTCAATACTCATTAGCCTTAATGAGTTATGGAAAAATTTACTTAAGAATTAATCAAAGATTAATTGTTCCACTAATCTTTCTCCTTTTGGATTAATTAAGAGCTCTAATTAACCACTAATCACTAATTAATTCACACCATTGAGTACATCAGTGGATAGGGCATGAAATTGCTAAGCTATGTGTATCAACTAATGTGTAAATTAATCCATAATTAGATATTAATTAAAGTCTTACTTTTAGTCTCTTCTCTTTATGCAAAATTAAGCAAAAAGAGAGTGAAATTCCTCTAATTGATGAAAAAATTAATGCAATTAGGTGTTTTGATGCATCTAGGTGCTCTTAAAACACTCAAAAACACTAATTTTGACCTCTTACATGATCAATTTTAACCCCAAAAATATATTTTGAATTAAATTAATCACTCCTTAATGATAAAAACCAATAAATTAAGAAAGATTAGTCAATTTCGAGTGTTTTTTAATATTTTTAAGAAATTCGCTAATACTTGCTAACACTCTAATGCATACAAATCAAACAAAAAGCACACAAACCAAATAAAAATTAATGATTTTAGCTCTATGTTTAACTCTAAAGAGAGCTAAAAATCACAAAATTGCAATCCATTGCATTTTTTGATGCAATGGATGCAAACTAAACCTAACACATTCTGTGTGCACACTTAACAAACACTAAAAATTAGATTAAAACTAACAAAACAACACATTTAAGCTAAAAAATCATTCTTTCAAAAGAGAAAAAAGAGAGCTATTTCTCACAAATCTCCATCAAAATCACATCTTTTTCATGGGAACCACTAATCAAGACAATCGGCAATGGGTATGCATAGATTAGAGAGAAAATAGTGGAAAAAGCTAAGGGATGAATCCCCGACAATAGCGGTGCTAAAAATGTTATGGCTCACCCAAAGCCCCTTCAAAACACATCCAACAAGAAGATTACCTGGTGAACTGAAACTGTCGTTAAAGATCTTTCCAATGGCCAAGCTTGTAACCCTTGAGGTCTCCAATCTCCACAACTCCTTGAGAAGCAATTCCACCGCGCCTCCCGTGAGCATTGTCACACCGTCGCGTTGCACTACGTGTACTTGTCCCTCCTCTCACCTCACTTCACTCACACGCACTCACTAGCATGTTAGAGAGAGAGACTAGCAAGAGGATTAGCAAGAGCAAGACTCTATTACACAATGGGATAGTTATTTGTATTATGAGAGATATTCACCTATATACATGGCCATAAATGTTCACACTCACTTCAATTATGGTCAACCGGGCACTTTAGGCTCATAAGAGGCCTAATGCTATTACAATGACTACTCTCATATTATATCCATGAAGTACATCACTTGGGACTTCATCCTAACTTGCTACTATATGCTCTTGAAGCGAAAATCTCATAAGTATTCTGTCAAACCATTATAGGCACCCATCCAAGTTGTAGATTTGGACACCATTACTTCATATCTTAAATGTATAACCTTTTGGTTTTTCTACCTTAAATCCTTGATATAATATAATGGCATTAGCTCTTGTTAACCCTTGGAATGGGTTAACACCCCTATACATGTGTGGTGACACTAGTGGGATGAAAATGAAGAGAAGTTTATTATGAAAATAGATATATACTATCTTCCATATTATGCTCCAGCTTTGAGTCCAGCCATGATTATGAACAACTTAAATTTTGTAAAAGAATATAGGATTCGTGGTGGTAGAAGTTTCTTTACCTTAGATGAATACCTAGCCAAGCTTAAACCATCTTAGTATGTATCTTCCACATAGATAATTTGTAATAGTAGGTCGGTATTTTCCACTTTTTGGATCAAGGAGTCGAGATTTTCCTAAACAATGTGAACAAACTTTGAAGATAAAAGAAGTGTGTTCTTGTCTTCAAAGGAACTTTTTTACTTAATTATTGAAAATTTTGACGCAAAAAAGAGTTACTATGAGACGTGGTCGTTAAGCTTAAAATGTTGCACATGAAATGGAAGCATTGGATAATGATGCTAAAGAAGCACTCCATAAGTTGCAACAATCAAGTTCATTCTAAGGAGAAGGAAATAACCTAGATGAAGAAGTTTTAAATTAGACCAACTCTATAGGATGAGTACTTTGATATAGTAGGGCACCAACGATCATAGTAAGATGGCCCTTACTCAGAATAACATAACCAAAGTTTCTCAAAGACTAGAGAAATCATGTTGAATTAAACCATTTGAATCAAGATTAGCTTAGATGGGAAGATATGAAAGCATACCTTCATAGTAAGATGGCCCTTTCTTGGCATAAGATAACCAAAGTTTCTCAAAGGCTAGAGAAAACATGTGGAATTGAACCATTTGAATCAAGATCAGCTTAGGTGGGAAGATACGAAAGCATACCTTCGACAGTAATTATGTCCCCTCAACAATGAATTCTAGAAAGAAAAGATTCTTTTTAATTATCTCAGGCGCAAGGAATTTCATTGATGAATACCATCAATTATATGTAAATCTTGTTTGTTATATCTGATTAGCAATGGATAATGAAATGGTTCTTCATCGATTCATCAAAAAGTTGGATTCTTCACTAGATAGATTAGTGAAAAATTCTAAATCCTCATCTATAACATAAGTAGGAAAGATGACTAAGGATTTTGCCCAACCCTTTCTAAAGGAAGTAACTCAGTAGAAGTCGTCACCATCCCCTTCTCTTGTTGAAAGAGAACTTTGACCCTGATGAATAATTTTGATGTACCCAAGGTAAATCAAAGTTGTCTCAATTAGAATTTTTCATCCGAATTGTTGTACCAAATCAAGTTTTTCCAACTTAAGTAAACTTTTAAGGATAAATACAGAGACAAAAAATGACCCTAATTTGACTAAGACAAATTATGAATGACCTTAGAAGGCCTTAGAAGAAAAAAGAGTTGTGAGCTCTTGGGAAGTTTGGGTGTAATCCCAAGAAGTTAGGAGTATGTAGTTATCATTTTTTATAATTGCTTATGTACTCTTGTTTTACAAAATTATAATCACCAAGGAAAAATTACAAGATATAAAATGAATTAATGTTTGAATGTAATATTGATGTTGCATGATTGGTTTTTATCAGCATCATCTAGTGGAACTTTTAATAGGCTCTAACCTTCAATGTAAGGACAAACCTAACTATTGTCTTAGTAAAGGAATGTTAATGTCATTTTGAGCCACACCTTGCATATACATATGCCTTTGATATATTTTATTAGCAAGCCAAAAAGATTTAGTTAAGAGTATGATTTCTAAAGTTTATGTAAAAGGCTAATGTTATATAGCCTATGTCTTCTTTAGTCTTTTTAAGTCTTGACCGGCTAAGGGTGAATTTGAGAGCCAAGTATATAAGTGAGTATCACTTTGTATAGACACACATTATTATACATATAAAAAAATATTCTTGGCTAACTCGTGTGTGTGTGTGTGTGTGTGTGTGTGTGTGTGTGTGTGTGTGTGTGTGTGTGTGAGAGAGAGAGAGAGAGAGAGAGAGAGCCTAAGAGAGTGTATATGATTATGCATTATGCCTCTTGTAATCTTGCTTATGTGTGAAAGAGCACCAATGACCGAAATGAACCATCTCATGTGATGAAGCAACTGTGGTGAGTGAATCATTGACAAAGAAAACAAAGAGATTGGAGTGACTAAAAGAAAGTTGCACTTTGGAGCATGACTCAAGGATATTTAAATAGAAAAGACATGGGCCACCTTGTTAAAGCGTAAATTTCAAACCCTTCTAGTAGCTAGCTCTAGCTTGTAAGTCTCCCTCTATGAGGAGAAGACCTAATTGAGTAACTTGAACACCTATCATGTCTTGGCTTAGACAACGAATGATGACCATTTTGTGTGCACATGGTTTAAAGCAGCTTGGATATATCTCATATAGTGCTAAATAAGTTGCATGAAATTGTAGGCTAATATTCAAATATTTGACCATACTAAGGGTTGAAGGAGATGTTACCAAGACACTCTATCCTTGGGTTATGAGACCTAAATGGGCACCTAGACAAGTTTTAATGGGCTTGAAAGCTTCACCATGACCTTTGGGCTCATATGTCATCTAACATTACCCAATCGAGTGGTATAATTATAGTTGGGTCAAGTTGGACCACCCTACCACATAGGGCTGACCTAAGCTACGACTTTCAGTAGAGGCCATGACCTAAGCTATGACCCTCACCAAAGGCTATATATAGATTGGTAGCCCATCCCCTCATTTATCATAGTAACATTTACCTTCATAGCTTGTGCATGCCTATATCTCACTACATACAACCTCCAGCTTAAAAGCTCCTTTGCCCTACATTTTTCATTTGCAAGATTTTGCTCATGGAAATCATGTGGTTTGTGTTTGCACACACAAGTCTATAGCTTCTTACATGGTATCAAAGCCAAGGGTCTTTGACCTCTAGCTGCTTCTCTTCATGCTCCATTGGAGGGGGGTGTTGAAGTTCAAGTCTCACAAATCTAGTTTTGGATAGCTTTGATTACTAATGATGGCCAATTTCCTTCACATTTTGAGTTGCCATTGGTGGCCTATAAAGGTTATACACGACCTCACTTTTAATCACTTCCTCAAAGGCCCAACCATTTGGGGAAGAGGTGGAAATTATCATTCTCTATGACATATGCATATGATCTTG